>NC_137460.1:214702058-215902058 GCF_964235325.1 Thermobia domestica | reverse complement strand
GACGACAATCTGCAGCGTTTCCGCATTCTACGTGCTCGAGCTAGACGTCTTATCAGGCTTTCGAAGCGCCAAAGCTGGATGAATTACGTTTCGTCCATCAATAGTCGAACAGCGATGTCCACGGTGTGGCGTCGGGTCCGCTCTCTTACTGGCAATACTCCTGCTGTTGATGTTCCTGCTTTAACAGTGAATGGTATCTTAGTTACTCACCCTTTGGAGATAGCTAACACTTTAGGCCAGTATTTTGCTTCTATCTCTGAGGCTGCACATTATCCTCCTGCGTTCATTCCCCTTAGGGCCCGTTTAGAGCGGACACCGTTAAACTTCCGTACCGCCAACAGCGAAGCCTACAATGCTCCTTTCACCCTTGATGAATTTGATTCTGCTCTTGTTGAATCATCCAATACTGCTCCAGGGCTTGATCGTATACCCTACGGAATGTTGCGCAACCTCCCCCGCGATACACAGGTTGCTCTCTTGCAACTGTATAAGTCTCCATGGTTGTCGGATATACGAGCGCTATGCTGCATGTCCTCGATCTACACGTCCATGGTACATTCGTGCGTGTTAGAGTTTCCTTGCCGACGATTGCATGTGGCCCTCTTTCGTGGTTCACTTTTGTGCTATTCCACCATGGCTACTTCGTCCACCTCGCCATGATTTACGGTTGTCTCAGCATTGGAAACAGGCTACTAATTCCCAGGTGTACCAGCAAGAGTTTGCTGCACTGTTAGCTCAGTACCCGGATTTTAGTGTGTTCTTTACGGACGGTTCTATGGATTGGGATTCTGTGGGCTGTGCCTTTGTCATCGACGGGGGCAGCTCCGAATTCCATTTGCATCGCCTGTGTTCCGTCTCCACTGCTGAATTGACTGCAGTTAAGCTTGCCTTAGAAAACGCTCTCACGCTTTCCCTCCGTCGTGTGCTTATTTGTACCGATTCTCAGAGTGATTTTGAGTCTACAGAATGTCTTCAGTATGCACTCTCTCACTCAGGATATTCTTGTTAAATGCCATCAGTTGCAGCAACAGGGTTGTGTCGTCGTTGTCTGCTGGGTGCCTGGTCATGTTGGCATCCGGGGAAACGAACGTGCTGACGCAGCTTCCAAGAATGCCGCTTTAGCTGGGGTTGCAATGGTGCATATCCTTCTTTGCTCCGACCTTCAGAAACATTTCCATTCTTTGATGCGCTCTCACTGGCAAGCTGATAGGGACCAGGTCCTTGAGAATAAATTACACGCGGTTAAGCCGGTACTTGGAGAGTGGCGTACGTCTTCTTGGTCCTGTCGTCGAGATGAAGTGCTCCTGGCGCGTCTGCGTATCGGACACTCACATCTCACACATAGCTATATCTTATGTCACGTGAACCGTCCGTATTGTGAAGAGTGTATTGGCCCTCTGAGTATTCAGCACATTCTTGTTGAATGTCCTGAATACTCGGATCTCAGAGAACAACTTGGTTTGCCTTGTTTACTTGCCCGTGCCTTAGGGGATAATAGTGATATTGTTAGCCGGGCACTTAAGTTCGTATCTGCCATTGGGGTTGCTCACGTTCTCTGAGCAGTTTTAGCTTGTATAAATTTTTTATTGCTGCTGAATTTTTATCTTGTCTCCCGTTTTTAGTGTTGTTTTTCTATATATTGTTATTGTTATGTCTTTTAACTTATTTACTATTTTATCTTATTTAGCTTTGTTTTTTCCTTATTCTTTAGCAGCACTTTCGTCTTTCTGAACACTGTTGGTTTTAGTTATTTTCATTTTTAATAGTGAAGTTCTGAACAACCTAAATAATCGTGAGGGGACATATATCCTCGTTGCTGACGCCCCATTAACCCCCTACTCACTCACTCACTCACCCCAGAATGCGGTGGCGACGTTTCCAGCGTGTTCCATGGTGATGTATGGAAATCCGTGAGGCTATATTGGCTCGTCGGTGTGTCTTTGTCACTTCTAAACTTCGGCCTACTCTGGAGAACCCGCAGCATTTCTACATTACGCGTGCTAGCGCTCGGCGACTTGTCAAACTCTCCAAGCGCCAAAGCTGGAACAATTATCTTTCGTCAGTCAGTATCGCACGCCAATATCTACTGTGTGGCGTTAGGTTCGTTGATTAAACCGCAATAGTGTTACGGCTGCTTTGTCCGCCATAATTGTGGATGCTGTCCTAGAAACCAATTTCTCAGACATCGCCAACATATTGGGCCATCACTTTGTGTTTATCTTTGGGTCTGTTGAATAATCACCAGCGTTTGTTCATTCACACCCTCGGCTAGCGTGAACCCGTTACACTTCAGTAGCGACAAGAGCGAAGATTATAATGCTAGTTTCACGCTTGTTGAGTTCGATTCTGCCCTTTGTGAATCCAACCGATTCTGCCCAACAGTTCTCCAGTGCTTCATTGTATCTCGTACGGGATGTTGCGCAACCTCTCCCGCGATACTCAGCTTACCTTCCTATAGCTGTATCATCGAATTTGGGTAGAGGAATTTTCCTCCCGCTTGGTGTGAGGTCCTGGTTCTTGAAGCCAAGGAAGCTTATTGATTGATTGAGTGCTTTTTTTGGTATGTCACGACCGAGGCTATATTTCCCCGTCTCGATCAACATGCCTGCTCAAACACAGACCCCCTCATGCAAAAACTATAAAAGCAAGGGAAAGATCAGAAATAAAACGCTGTGTAACAGAGAACACAAAAAGGTAAAACAATAAATATATAAACTATAACAATAAAAATAAACATAAAAATAAAATATAATGATAAACGATAAAACAGAAACAACAAAAAAACTAAAAGAAGGAACAACGAACTAAAATGTTAAGAGAGCGTGAGCTAGGCCGCAGCATGCACAAAGCTAAGGACATGGCGAAAACAACATATATTATCCGCCAAAATAAGATTAATGATACAAGGCACTCTGTGACGTTCTTTGAACTCTGAGTATTCAACACATTCGACGAGAATGTGCCGAATACTCAGACAATACATTTCTGACAATGCGGACAGTTCAGGCCAAGTAACATATACATGCGTCAGAAGTGAGTGTCCAATGCGTACATGCAAAAGGAGACTTCATCTCGACGACTAGAACCAGACAGCGTATGCCACGGTCCTAAGAGCGGCTTAATTTCGTGAAGTTTGTTCCTAATAGCCTTGTCCCAATGAGCTTGCCAATGAAAGCGCATCAAGGTATGGAAATGGCTATGAAGATCAGAGGAAGGAAGGCTATGCCCAAATGCAACCTGAGCGAACATCTTGGCAGTTGTGTCAGCACGTTCGTTTCCCCGAATGTCGACATGACTCGGCACCCAGCAGATAACGACGACAACATGCTGTTGCTCTAGTTGATGGCATCTCATGAGAATGTCTTGAAGGAGGGCGAGCGTACTGAAGACGTTCTAGAGGCTCAGTACCACGCTCTGAGAATCGGTGCAAACCAGCTCACAACGTAATGCAACGGGATAACATGGTCCAAGTCAAGCTTAATTTCAGTTAATTCAGCAGTGAAGAATGAATACAGGCAATACAACTGGAACTCTGAGCTGCCTTCGTCAGTTACAAAGGCACAATCTACAAAATTTCCATCCTTAGAACCGTCCGTATGAAACACATTAATATTGGGACACTATTCTAACAGGGCAGCAAACTCCTGCTAGTACACCCGGGAAATAGTGGTGAGTTTCGAATGCAAGGACAAACTTAGATCAGGTCTGCGTGGGCGAAGCAGCAAACTGAAGCACCGAATGTGAGCCACACAAAATGGTCAGCGAGGAAACTCTCATACTCACGGATGTACCATGGATGTGTTGCGCGAGGGCGGGCAACATAGTGTTCCTAAATAGGACCAGCATGGAGACAATGTTGACAAGAGTGGTCAGGAATACAACGCACACGTGAATAGTAATTCATGAGAAGTCTCTCACGACGATAAGCTAGCGATGGTTCTTTGGCTTCAACATACAGGCTGGCAACAGACCTAGTACGATATCCGCCAGTAGCAATCCGAAGACCCAGGTGATACATTGTGTCGAGTTGTCTCAGCAGAGAAAAACGAGCTGACCCATAGGCAATAGAGCCATAGTCTAAGTTGGACCGAATTGAATTGAATAATTAAAAGGGGGATGGGGACGTCAGCAGCAAGGCTATATGTACTCGTCACATTAAACATGGCTGCTCCAACTTGGACTGCAACAATAAAACACTAAAATGAAACTACGAAGAGATAAAAATCGCTGCCAATCAATAAGGAATGATAGGATAAAAGAAATAGGCGATAAAATCAATAACAATACATAACAAAAAGGAATAAGAAAAGTAGAGAATAGATAAAATGTTAACAATTAAAAATTTCACGAAGGAAATACTTAAACGGTTCAGAGAACGTGAGCATCTAGAGAATAAATAAAACCAAGTACCCCTTGTTCCTTTGTCATCAATTCGTAAACAATCAACAATCTAGAACAAATTCAAACCTTCGCTCTGTCATGGTAGCCCTATTCTATCACCACAATAATCTGAATCAAACAGAAGCTTCACTGACAACTGATTATTTTTCAACGCTGCAGAAAAAATAAGTAGACCAAGGAGAGTTTCAATTTCTTTATCATTTACATCCTTCAAAGAGAAATGATCTGTTTTTTTGTTTTGTTTTTTTGTAATTTTCTCTTTTCTTTTTTCGTATGACTTATAATCTTCCCTATAATTTCAGGGATAAAAAGAACCTGAAACATGCAACTGGTTCACTAGGATGACGGAAGTTTCCTGTTGGTCCAGCAGCGACATGGATTATGTTTTTTGCAGTCGTTTTCCCTGTAAGAAAACTTCGAATTTAGTTAGGCAGTCAAAATTGTCTTTTCCAACCATTGTGTCACATGAGGGTAATATTATAAAAGGATTATTTTCACTGGAATTTCATGCTGGTTGATTGTTCAATTTGATTTTCTTATTATTTTCGATGTCCTATGTTCACTATTATTTCTTTTTCTCTCCGCCTTCACTGGCTCGCTCTCCCTTCTCAAAATTTCATTTGTTCTTATATTTCATGGAATTTCATCTTCAGACACTTCATTCTCAAATGGAAAATATTCCAGATCATTATCGGTATCATACATCCTCTCCTCTTCCAATACATCTATGATCTCATTTTCCTTTAGATTTCTCTTCTTACTCATTTTAAGGTATAATCTTATATATAAAAAAAAAGAAATATTGATTAATATATTACACAAAATATGGGACAGTATTACTACCGATGCATAATGTTAATGTTCATAATGCTCTCTTGTTAGTGTCGATATGTAAGATTTACGCACAGCAAATTAGAAAACAACAAGAAAGGCGCGCCAAACGCAAACGTAAATCACTTTTTACTATGCTGTCACACAATCACTGCTAACCCGTAAAAACACTGCTGGCGCTGGAGGCACGGGAGAGAAGAAAAACATGGCGGTTGCACGTAGACTTTCTGCAACGGTAGTGATCTAAGCTTAAGTATATAGTTTCTTACGTTTTAAAAGAAAATTCTGACTTTTTACTGCGCACTTCCACTTCACTGTGTGCTGCACATTGTCCCGGCGCTATATGTAACAATCTGACTGCAGTCACAGACGTTGGTAAGATGCGGAACGCTTGCTAAGTCTACTGTTGAGAATCAAAACATGCTTGCTCGTGTCGTGGTTACAAAGAAGACTACAGACATTCAATGTATATGTATGAGTGGAGAATCAAATAATTCAAAGGAAGTATTCAATATTATGAAGTAGTATTATAAGAAAACAGTTATATTAATTTCAAATGCAAAATAATATCCAACACGCTATGCTTACACAAAGACAACGAAACTGTTTGTGTTTGTGATTACGGTCGGGATGTGGGAGCACGACTAATGATTAAAAAAAAAAGGAAACTCGATCTCGCCTCACTTGAAACAAATTTTTCTTTGTTCCCTTTCACCGATTTTGCTACATACATTCATACACATGCCAAGACATAGTGAAAACTCGAGCAAGATTTTTACATATTTCAAATCTACCGTAGTAAGAAATCTATCAATGCCGCATTGAGTTTTCAGACTTGGAAACTAATAACTGGACACTATTACCAACACTCAAAGTTTGGAGACCTCTATAACACCATTGAGGCAGATGAAAGTTTGTTCCTTTATAGTTACTTACTACAAAATACTATGACCATAAAATGGTCCGCTTTCTTACAAATAACAACAAAGCAACAGGCGAATAAGAAATGTACCTTTTAAACATACATTTCGAACAATTATTTACAGATATGTATGCGATCTAATCAATTAGATGAATTACAACGGAGATAAACATATTAATACCGTTTGCAATTAATTCGATATCCCATACCTTATCTGAGATATGAAAAATGTGAATAGAGTTGGTAATACTCCTTAAAGGTACATTTAAGAAATTTAATACACATTTGGTTCGAATGCTGTAACAGCAACGAGTAACGACAGAAAATTTCAATATTTTGTTGAAATGTTTCTTAACTCTCCCATACTGCTTTTTAAATGTCTGTGAAGTGACAAATGTTCTTCTGCGTGGTGGCTAAGATTAATATATCAGGAACATTCCTCTATGAATATTTACTTTGTGCAAGATTTCAGATTGTTTCTGTCCATTACTGTAAAAGTTGTAAGAGCATTGTTAAAAATACTTACTCAAAAATAAGTAAAATTGACTCAAATTTGAGAACATTGTGTTCTCAAAATAGCTCCGAATACATTGTTCTCAAAAGTGAGAATGTGTGGGTGCTCAAAATATAAGAACAATATGCCCTCAAATTTGAGTAAGTGTTACTCACTTTTGAGTAAAAATTCTTAAAAGCGAGATAAAATATTCTTAAACAAAATGAGAAACTGCTATTTCTAAAAAATAACTAGAACAAATTTTCTCAAAAATGAGAAAGTTAACCGTAAAATGAGATGAATATAAGCAACATTGAGAAACTCTTTGTTCAAAAACTAGTAATGCTCTCCTCACAATCGAGAACATGTATACTCAAAAGTGAGTAGAAAAGTATTCGAAATGCTCAGATAGCCGCAAAATTAAGAAACACACTTTCTCAAAAATTGAGAATATTTTCCCTCAAATTTAAGAAAAACTCTTCTCAAAATCTCATTTTTGAGTACTTTTTTACTCATTTTTTAAAAAAATCTCATTTTTATTAGTATTCAAAAATGAGAAAAAAATACTTATTCTGCTGCCCTGCTGGCACAGGGAAAGTTTCCTGGAACTAGAAAGGTAGATTACTCTCACACTGCATTAGACAGTTTATAGTAAGTACGCCTTCTAGACATTAACATCATCTTCAGTCCTGAAAGCAGCATTACAGGATTAATTATATTTTTCCTACATAACATTAATCTTTGGAGCCTATGATACAACAATTTAGTGTTCCTTTCAGTGTAAGTATGTAGGTGGCGCTGAAGGAATATGTCCACATATGTGGACATTAGGTCATTACTACTTTGAATACTAATGTCCACATTTGTGGACAAATGAAGAAAACAATGAATTCTTAAACCTTATGCATTTATTATTTCAAAACGTACATTTTGTGCTTTTTATAAATGTAAGACTCAGAAAGAAGAAACAGCTCACAAACAAAGGATATATATGAATATCGGCAATACAAAATAACCTTCACAAATAACAAAAAACCAAGTAACACACTTCTTACAAAACTTCAGACATTTCAAGAACCAGATCTTTATTTCAACGAGAATGAAATTCTAAGAAACAATTCCGTTCCTTTAGAACACATAAGTATATTTTGCAGAAAGTACACATAATTCTAGTTTTTCCCTTGCACTTCTCATTTCTGTAACGAGCTGCATTCAGTATGTCCATGGCTTTAGGTAAGTGAAGATTTTGAACTTTTCTTGATTCAGGCGTAGGCAACTTTACGTTTCCAGGACGTCCTACTGTTTTTTTTCTTGGAGGTTCTTCATCTTGCTCTAAGAAATGTGTTGGTGTATCAGAATTGTCAACACAATGAATCAAGGATTGGGCTACTCGAAGTTTGAAGTAGTGGAGATCAAGAGTGTTCTGTTCTCTGACACCAAGTGCCTTGCAGTCATCTTTGTACTGCAACCAACTGTTTACAACAGCAGTGTCAAAGAAATGTTCCAAAACACGAACAGTCCATTTATTCGTTCGACGATAAGAACGATAATGCGAGATAAGACGGTTGACCAAATCCACACCTCCCATGTTTTCATTGTACTTTGCAATGACGTTGGGTTGGGTGACTTGTACATACTGTCTATCTTTCCTGGAATAACGATGGACATTATGCACTGGTTCCGATTCGTGTATTGTAGATGCAGTAACAACAGAACGATTGTCCATCCACTTAATAAGAGCAATAGATCCATCATATTTAACTGTCGCATCAAATGATCCTCGTCCTTCATGATTGAGATCAGCATCACTCTTTAGCCCAACATTTGGAAAACGAGATACAAGAACTGTGCCAGTACCTGAGATTCCTTTCTTCTTTAGAATATTTAGTAGTGGCACACTTGTAAAAAAAACGATCAAAGTAAATGTTTGTGCCTGGCGGACAAGTTTTTACAAGCCTTAGAACTGCCCGTCCTCCTGCTCCAAGCTTCAGAGATTCATTAACTTCATCTGCCAGACGTGTTGTGGGTTCTTGGTAGATTTCGAAGTCCAAAATAATGCCACTTTTACCTGCAAGTATGTAGTTTTTAAGACTAGTTGGGTTAGGTTTACGGGGAATATGTTGCCTGAAGCTTACCTTCCCTGTAAAAGGTATCATCTGTTCGTCTATAGCAACATCTCTCTCTCTCTAGGTAATGATAAAACCATCTTATGACAATCCTGAATGACAGGTCTTACTTTCCATAATTTGTCTTTTTCTTTTACTTCATCAGGCACATCACAGACCACATGCACATTATTTCTGAGAGTGAAAAACCTATCGCGTTGCACTTCCCAGTACAACCTAACCCTAGGATAAGATAAACAACTCATTAAAAGAGTAATACCAACAAACTGTTTCATTTCTTTAAGAGTTGTTCGGATCATAGCACTGTTTTTGATGTGATAGTAACGATTTGTTTCCGTAGCCATAAGAACAAATAATTCATCAGGAAAATATTGGGAAAAATACTTTAGGGTCCCCAATCTTTCCTATCGTCATGATTTTTCTCTGAATAATCAAATTCAGGAAAATTATTTTGAAGATTCTTACCATTCCAATCTCCTTGTATAGGTCGTTTATTTCCAACCTCCTTACCTTTTTTTCCAGTCTCACAACGTTCTTTCATTTGGCGAGGTTTACTGCAAGTCACAGTTTGTGGAGAATGTTGCAACATCTGTGGATCACAAATATTTGTGGCACCTCCTCTGCTGTAGAAGCGATTTCGTGTAGACCTAATGACGGGGTTAAATCTAATAAATTATCATTACCTTCATCACTGGAAGTACTGATGTCAGAAAATGGTTCATAGTCCTTGTCATTGTCTGAGTCATCACTAATAAGATCAAAATTACTATCTAAATCGCTGTCATCCAACACTTTCCAAAATTCTTCAGTAGGTTGTCCGTTTTCGAGAAGATTCTGGGAAGATCCTGCAACAAATAATGGTAGGACTGATAAGTATTGCAAACTAGTATGTTTTCTACACGAATAAATATTAATTATACTAAATGTGAATAATAAGTTTCACTACTTTTTAATGCTAATTCATTTGAATTCAAGAAAGAACATTGCTTAACATAGTTGGTCTACGTTCCATGCAAGACCAACATTTCCGAAACAGAAAACATAACTCAGACCTAATGTCCACATACGTGGACATATTTCTTCCTTGAAGAATAATAATACAGTCCAAATGTCCACACATGTGGACATATTTTTTTCAATTGCTATAGCTTGTCAATGATTGAATTGAATGTATTGATTTTAGAAAAAAATATCTCCTCACATGATCATTTTAATACACCAATAGAAGCCATTAAAAAAGAAATTTAAACAAAATATAAAACAATAATTACCTGCAGATCGTGAAAATGATCGTGTTATTCTTTTCATCTTATCGTCCATTGTTGCAGTTCATTCCATAGACGTGCATAGTTGCTTGATTTTCTCCCTTGCGTTGTGTGATCCATAGACATTATAATAAGACAAACAGTAATACCAACTTCGAATTGATATGGCTAGAAAACACTAAAATAATTTGTCCACAGATGTGGACATTAGGACGGTAGAGGATATTGAAGTTAAACAATTTTCCTCTTAGAAGTAATTTTTGAAGTACTCGTATTTTTTCAAAAACTGATTTCTATTTTCCAACTTCTATTTCCCAGCTATTTTCTATTGAAGATGAAAATGTCTAACATCAATATTAATGTGTAGAAGGCGTACTTACTATAATTTTTTTAGTGCAGTGTGAAATTCATCTACCTTTGTAATTTTGGGGAATTTTCTCTGTGCCAGCAAGGCAGTAGAATAAATACTCCCTTTTTTATTTTTGAATACTAATATAATCTGATTGTTAAAGTAATTTTTTACTCAATTTTGAATCGGCAAGGTTATATTTTTATGCTGAGACCTGTTTGTTTTCATAAATAGCATAGATGAGAATTTTAATTCAATCACCACACAAGCTCCTTGTAACTTAAAGTTTTCATTATGTTGGTTTGCGTAGTTTAAACAAGTGTGCCTGATATGGTGGACAAATTTTATGTGCATTGGTTTTCTCGATGTATTCTCGTTTCCTCCTACTTTCTTCATTGCATCACTTCATTATCATTGCCTTCTCCTTTAACCTTGAAACATAATCATTCGACGTTACACTAAAAAAAAATCTGTATATATATATATATATATATATATATATATATTTGTTTCATTTTGATTAAAAGAAAATATGTTTGTACATTGTATTTTTTTATTTGTCAAACAATAAACTAAGTCTATACATTATATACTTCACATACACTCGAATAAGTACATTCTTTGGACACATTCCTATCTCTTATCCAGTATTCAGTTATAATGTTACTGTGACTTCGTAACTAATGTCTTTGATAAGTAAATAATTTGCTAAATACTTGAGCACAATTTTTATAACAACTTACATAAGACAATGAGGATGAATGAACCCTCTAAATATGCCTACAAAGCACTATGACAGATGTAAATGTCTGTCCACAAACTGTACATAACATTACTACTAAATAATTACAATGTTATATCTGACAAAATATCGTATACTACAGGAATAAAACAGCATACACGTTACTGTGAAAGTTACTAGCCTTGCAAGTTCGTGAAAAACCTGATTTTGAATTCTTGAGTAACAGAATACTTCTGCTGTGGTGTACCGTTTGAAAAAAAATCGTTGGAAAACAGTGTATATCGATTGCCAATGGACAATATAAACGGCTATGTTCGAGATCCTCCCAGAAGTTTTTCATTTGCGATAAATGTGTCTATGCCGTCATCTCCCTGGAAACAAAGAGATTATGTAATTAGTGACAATAGAAATAAAAAATAAAATGGAACACTTATAAATCTTATTTGTGTATGGCGATATCTCGAATAATACTAGCGTTGCTGCGTTCTAATTTCAATTAGTATCAATTGGAATAAGGTAATATAGGCTCTAGTAAAGGCAGTAAAGAGAATCATGCAATATTTCTTCAATTAATATTGAGACCAGAAGTTCTAGTAGATCTACCATTTAGTGTTTTAGCAGAGTGGTTAGAGTGGAGATGGAATATATTGTAGGGACGCTTAAGCGATTGAAAAACATACAATGTGAGATTACTGTCTATGCTCTATAGTGATCAACGGTAAAACCGGAAATTGTTTATTTCTATCTCTACAAGCAGGTGGATCACATCCATTAACGAACTCCTCCGAGATAATTATTTAGCTATTGATTGCAGAAAACAATTTTAACATTATCTTTTGTTGAAGAGTTATCGAGCGGTGTAACGGACGGACGGACGTACTAAGCCAGAGGAGTTTACCCTCGCGAGGATGATCCTCTCGAAGGTATCCTCACCCTCAAATTCTTTCGCCCATAATGACGCGAGGGCGATGACAAGCTTGGACAGCGAGGGCGAGAGCCAACTGTCACTGTCAGGGCGAGAGCGAGGACAAATTTCCAACACGAAGGCGAGAGCGATGGTCAACTTTCTTCGAAGGTGAGGGCGAGGGCCAATTCACTGTGAGAATGAAGGTGAGTGAGGTCGGAGTAAAATGAACATCTATGGTACTAACATTACAATATTATATATATATATATATCCCAATTGCGTGATCCTAATATACATCAAATGAAAGACTTAAGACCTGACTCGTCTATGGCGATCTTTAGAATAATATTAGGGTTGTCACGTTCTGGACGGATTAATATCAATTGAAATAAAATTATAAAAATAAGGAAGTTGGAAGGTAACCAAAACCATTTCGACCAGTTCCATCTATGCAAGACAATGAAACAATAAACTTGAAAATTAGTCATTTCCGCTTATGTGTGACGGAAAAAAAATTAAGTGGCGTCTTTTAGCGCAGCTTTCTGTATCAATGCTACACTTAATACATTTACTCAAAGTCGAACAGTTTTAAGAAAGGCTATGAGTCACCAACATAAGTAAAATCCAGTCATAAGTTTCTTCACTGTTTCCCTTCCAGGAAAAAAAAAGAAGGAAAGAAACAATGAATCACACCACAAATTTTAATTTATATGAAATTTCACCGTTATTCGATTTCTTCTTTTTTAGCAATTCTTAAAGGAATTACTAGAATGCTTTGAGAACGGTGGCGTAACTAAGAATGCATGCCCCCCTCCACCCGCGAATATGTCAAAAGGGCTCTTCCTATTCTACGTTCATGGCACACGTAAAATTTATACAGTAGTAGAGTTATTTTTCCATCTAGTCAGACACTACTTGCTAATATACAAAAATTGCACATTATTATTATTAGGCAATTACATGGGACTAAAAGTTTCTTAAAAGAAATAATTTCTAGGAATTAGGAATTAGATTTCTGGGCTGTCGGCATCTAAGGCCATGTTAGACCGTCACGTATGAAGGATGTCGACCCTCAGCGAGCCCACTATACGATGAAAGGGAAGGACGAAAGGATTGGGAAAGGAAGGAAACAGCCTGGGACCATCAAATTAGGTACCTCCATCCCGGCATTTGAATGGTATGAATGAGGGAAACCCAAGAAAGACTTCACTCAAGATGGCAGGTCTGAGAAAGCTGTTACTTTCGGCCGAGTGTCCTCACCAGGAGTCGAACCTGGGACCGCTCACCTCAAAGGCAATAGCAGAAATAATTTCTTCCTAACGTTCACATTACAACTAACATGAAAACTCGTCAAAACTTGTGGAACTTGCTCACATATTTCTAAGCCGGAGTATTATTTTTTTTTTCGCAGAGTAATTCTCTGACTACTTTCTCAATATCAACGGGGTGCCATTCTTCGCTTTCAGTGCTCAGGATTGGCAAAGGGCTCAACCAGTGCCGTAACTTTTGCGGCGGAATGGGGAAACTGCCCTCCCAAGTAAGCTTTCAGTTGTTTGATAGGATCCATTTGAGTTAAAACTTTGTTGCTTTGTATGATGTGATATGAACAGGAACTTATAAATGAAGCTTGGAATAGGTTTACCACATAACAGAAAGAAATGAAACGAAAATGTGTTCCGAGCCTCATTCAGTAAAATGTGTCCTATTAGAGTCCCAGACAAAATATATGTTTAGTAAGGCTTTCAACTGGGTGAAATATTGTCTCATTTATTTAACTTGTGAAGCACCGTACTATTTTCAAAAGTACTGCAAATAATTTAAGGTGTTTCTGCTACCCCATTATCTGAACGAAATACATTCCTTTAAGATGAAGCATATATGTAATCTGGGTCTTACATTAGTAAACCATCAACTGGCGCCCCAAGAAGTATCGAACACGTTTAGTAAGGATTTCACTTCAATTGCCAATATTATTCTAGGGGGCCTCAACTTGACATATTTTAGGAGGTCTAATTAATGTTTGGTCTTCCAAGAAAAAGTCCAAGTTACGGGACTGAGCTCAATTTCATCTTCGACCTTGTTCTACGAGTATAAAGTTAGATGGCTTTTAGTGTACTTAATGATCGCTCAGGATTGGCTTCGTCACAGGCAAAGTGAGATACAGTTGCAAAGAAGTACACAAATCCAGAACACTCCTAATATTTGAAGTTATCTACGACTAAATAATTCGCTAATTAATTCCAAGTTAAAATTTCACTAAATTGTTTCTTCACTACTCATCGGAAACTTGTAAGTTGTTGCAACAAAAGGCGATACATTTTCCGAGTAGAATTCACTAAATCTATTGTAGCTGGTTCCGTGATTTTTTTCCCCTCTAAGGTAAAGAGTACTCTTGCAGTAATATGAAACCTGCAAAGTGCTTTTGAATTGAGTTGAATTTCAGTTTAGCGTCCCTTTCAGCAGGAGGCTATCTGAGACGTGGACCTACTGATTAACGTGGAATCCGTACCACATGAGCTCCCGCCGGGAATCGAACCCGGATCTCTCGCACCAAGGGCGCGTACGCTAACCGCTTACCCACGGAGGAACTCTGCAAAGTGCTTTTAACATCCAAACATTATAAAGTTATACTCGGAAACTTAAATACCCCCCTTCACCGGGAGCCTGTCAGTTACACCACTGCTTGAGAATACAGATTCTTTATTCATAGAAAGGAAACGTAATGACTACAAATACATATGACGTTAGAACCATCCATTAGTATGCAAACCAAATTATTTATAAAACCATCCTTTTATTAAGATATTTCAAAAACGTACTACCTGGAACGTAAATGTATTAACTCTGTAATTACGAAACTATGACTACAATTGATCGATAATGGACATATTCCTAATCAGGAAGGAATACATAACACATTATGTGTCTAATGAAACGCCTGAGACGACTTACCTGTAGCTCTGCATTGAAATATTCGTGGCTCCTGTAAGATGCTAGCCCCCTCCTTACTATTTTAGCTCCTTTCTTACGTGTGATTACACCTTGTTGTAGTAGAAATGGAAGGAAATCTAGTGCGCAATTGATTGCTATAGAGAGAAAATATGACTAAGTCAGTATGTAATAATGTTTGGAATTAGTATATATTGCTATTGTCTACCAAAATATTTTTGAAGTACAATGTAAATCACACTAAATCATTCAAAAACTACTTCCATGAGTTGAAATAGGGTTTTACTTAAAGTGTACTGCTTTCTAAAGTCCTAGATAATTGTTATATTCCTTAGCACAATGATGGGGAAACATTTTGGGCCGCAGGCCAAAGAAAAACGAAAAAAGCTATCGGCGGGCCAATATAATTTATAAAAAAGAACAACAGTCATTGTATCACTCTTGTAAAACCAGTCTCTATTAATACTCGAAAGATCATGAAGGGGAATGTGATAAATGGTATTGTGAATGCATTTCTAAACATTTCTCATAATTTGGCTGGAAGTATAATCCACTGATTGTCAGAAGTGAAGTTATATTCGTCAGGTAATGAATCACATCGTGGGGTGGGTGGAAACGTTTAAGGAGCTACATCTAATCCGCGGGCCATGCTTTGCCCATCACTGTCTTAAGACGTGAAGATAATAAGACAAAGATGTGCAATTTTAAGTTCATGTACGTTTATTTAAAAGGTATTACGTGTTTCAAAATACTGACTCTTATTTTTACTTCTCAAAGTAAAGCATATGAAAGCTACTATTTGCTGCGATTGAATTTTAACAATAAAACATTGTTTGCGAAAAGACTCTATAAAAAATAATGTAAAGAAAACAAAAAAACAATGAGTGCTTTGCCAGAAGTAGGGTTGTGTTGATGAGAACTAGACTCTTGTGTACATATTTATACATGCAACCTGAAATATGATAAATATAGACGAAAACTTGATCTTACTCACCAAGAACTTTCTCTAGCGAAACTTTAAAGAAAATTATCACTGACAAACAGATGACATTGAAAACAGACTGATAAATTGAAAGCGCTGATTCTCAAGAAGGTAACCAATTTTTGGTAGCTCTTTTCCATCTTGCAATACATTATGTTATGTCTTTCCCGCTGGTCTAGTAGCTAGCATGCACGCCTTTGGTGTAAAGGGTCCCGGCTTTGATTCCCGGTGGGAGATTGTTGAAAGACTGGTTCGGTAGGATCCACTCCTCCATTTTAAATTGTAGGTCCACGTCTCACATAGTCTCGATGTTCAAAAGGAAGGCTAAACGTCACTCAATCAATCAATCAACATTATATTACGGGAAGGAAGACTCACAAAGCGAATGTAAGAGTGAATTGCTAAAAAGCGGAGATAACACAAAGCTCTCTGTAGAAATTTTTTTTCTTATTCAAGTAAAATGTTTCAAAACAATACAAACTTCTCTTTACTGGATGACTATATACATTAGCATAGAAGACGACTGGTTGGTTGATTTAGAGTTTAATGTTCCTTTTCAGTACTGAGATGTGTACCTACAGGTTAACTTGGGATGCGATCTCCAAGAACTCGCACCCGTAATTGAGGTCGAGTTTGTCACACCAGTCTCATACGCTAACCATAATCACGTAGGAGCATCGATCTGAAATATAAAGATTTAATTGTTATATAAATATATTCTATTAAATAATATATTTTACCTTTTTCTAGTCATGAAGTTCCAAAGTAGTTCGTTGTCATAATGTTTTACTGCAATGTTAGAAATGCGCATACGTGAATAATGTGAAGTAGCAATTAGACTCTTTTTCAGGCAAAGTAAACTATGATAAAACCAGGCAGATTCTGCTGTTACTGGTTGTCCATACAACTAATAAGGCAGATATTCCCGAAATTAGTATGATAAATTTTTACCTAATAATATATAGCCGTTCTTACTGAGAAGATACTTCAATCTGTAAGATCGTGCTCCGAGAAAAGTGATAGTCAAGAATGAGAAATGAATGGAAACACTGAGGAATTAAAAAAGAGGAAATAAGAGAATACAGAAATTCCCTGTGTAGGTAGAGTTGCTTATTAGGCAAGATAAAATACGGAAAAACACACCAGAGGTGGGTGTGTTCAACTTAATCACTCAAGCTGTTTATTCTTTTTCTTTCTTTTTAAATAGTATTTACTAATAAATATAAATATGTCATTGGCAACGCGTTACTAAATAAAACTCCCTTCCAAAATACAAAGGATACGGATGAAATATTACGTTCATAACTACATGTATAATATATTTACTTTCTGCCGTAATTTCTTGTGTCAAAGCATGCTTCTGAAGGAAATCGTTAACTACATCCTCTGCACATTTTCTGCCACAGTTCCTTGCTTGCAGTAAAAGGTGGTCAACTATGAAACCGAACTTCGAATACAAAGAGTCGTCTGTCGCGCGGAACAAATTTTTAAATTCAGCATCGATCTGAAATATAAAGATTTAATTGTTATACAAATATATTCTATTAAATAATATATTTTACCTTTTTCTAGTCATGAAGTTCCAAAGTAGTTCGTTGTCATAATGTTTTACTGCAATGTTAGAAATGCGCATACGTGAATAATGTGAAGTAGCAATTAGACTCTTGTTCAGGCAAAGTAAACTATGATAAAACCAGGCAGATTGTGCTGTTACTGGTTGTACATACAACTAATAAGGCAGATATTCCGGAAATTAGTATGATAAATTTTTACCTAATAATATTTAGTTTTATATTAATTTGGTATCTGATAAAGCACTGAAATAAGACTAAAGTTTCGAGCTAAACGTGTAAACCTGTTCTTCAAAACCTCGAAATATTTTCAGTTTTCTTCGTGTTCTTTAGTATTGAGTATTATATTCGTGACATTTCGGTAGCGCTTGCTACCTTCTCAGCTGCAAGAATAACTCACACGGAAAATATTACACCTCTCACAATGTCATCGTAGAGTTTTGCATGTATGCTTTGCTTGTAAATTTCCCAACTTTAATGAGGAAGGTAGTAGGGGCTACCGAAACTGTTTGAATTAGAATACTGACTACTATAAAGGACAGAATAAAAGATAAATGCCAGAAGTATTTCGTTACTATTAAAAAACCTGCCAAATCATATCGTTGCAAACATATAAATGAAACAAATGAAATCAAATTTTCAGTATAATGCCTTACATTTATACTCTGTATGCTACAGAGGTTGAAGTCTTGAATGTCGAAGTCCCGAAACAATGAGGTCGTGTGTTTCGTAAAGCTGTATATGAGAATGGGTATTTCTTATTTTGAAGGGAAAGAAAATCAGAAGTTTATTGGTTTCTTCCGAAGCCTACTTTTGTTTAATTGAAGTAATAACTAAATATGATACTGATTGATAAACTTGGATTTTGGGGACTAGTCCTTTTCCATCCAGGGGCGTGTACAAGGAAATTGCGGGGGGAGGAGAATAGTACATAGTAGTCAGAAGTATTGAATCTTCTCAAGGCAGATTTTTAATTGTAGATTCCATTACAGGGAAAACGAAGGTAGTAGTTGAATATAAAAAAAAAGCTTGAAAAAAGCTGTATCCCTTAAACAAGGTGCTTTTCTTTCATGTGTACGCAGGGGTAATAGCACATATTTTGAGAGATGAATTTGTCACTTGAGAAATAAAGAAAATGGGGGAATGAAGAAGGGGGAGGGAACGGGAGAACTCCAAGAAAACCCACGCACACGGTGTTTGTCTACTACAAAGTTCACTTGGCGGAAGTTGAGATCGCACGAAGAACACTATGCACTACCCCGGCCCTTGGTAAGACGGATTCAAAAGCACTGTACTGTCAGATTCATATCTTGACTGAAATGTACCAGTATAAAGTCCCAGCATTGTACGGACAAGACATTAACCAGGTTGAACTGCACCAAGCCAAAGAATCTAACCAGACGGTAAAGGGAGACAGTGATGGATGAGACGTATGAATAATAATACAAAAATAGGTACAATGAAGGAATTGACATGAAACTTGAAAAAACTAACCTTCTGTGCAACTCGCCTACCTTCACTTTTCAGGCTCCCACACTTCCCGATGAGTAACGAAACCAACACCCGTGTTAAACAATAAGTAATTCAGCTGGAACACCCACCTGGCAGTGTTCGTAGTTTGAGCGAAAGTTCCCGAAGTTTTCCTTTGCTTCCTCTTTCGACATTCTTCGCTTCTTTACTTCCCGATCGTTAGACTGCTTACTACTAGGAAGATCTTCATCTCTTTTCCGTTTACTAAATACAGTATCAATGTTATCCGTATCCTCGTATTCTGAGTTGACACTAAGCTCTTTATTCTTCTGTGTTTGCTTTGCGAGTCCAAAACGGGTTGGGAGAAAGATATATTTTTCTTAATCTGTCTAACACTGTCCTTATTTTGTTGAAAAAAAGAAAAGTTTTCTTCCATCAATGTTCTTTCGATAAGAACTAGAATCCGAAGCGCCATCACTTTCTTCAGTTTGATAACTGGAACAAGAGTCCGAAATTATATCACTGATACTGGAACCAGATAATTCATCTAAAGTGCTGCACACGAAATTTTCTTCCATTGTCATTACTCCAGATCGAGTTCAAATCATATAAACTGAGCGTATAAGCCTTTAACTGGAAAACTAAAACATATAAGTATGAGCAACAACAAGTAGCGACTGTTGCCAACAAATCTTTTCACGAAAATGAAATAAAAGTGGCACCAACCGCTTTGAAAATATTTAACGTACAACAATTTTACCGCTCTCTTTGATTGTATAAAAAATACGCTAGATCAAAGTTTCCACCAGTTAGCCGCTTCCCTTATCAATAGTATTATGTTACATTGTTTACTTTGCCGACAAAAGTAACCATAAGAACTGAAAACTCTAATGACTTATTACTTTAAGAATAACATATTTTGGTATCGTTTCAGACAGAAATGCGTTTGGCGAAAGGGAATAAGTCCATTTACTCCCTTTCATTGGGTGGATTTTTGAATGATACTGACTTATTCAAAACGAGAGCATGCTTAAATCTCCCTTATTTATTATCCTACGAGTGCCATTTTTTTTACAGTACATAGAGCCAAACCATATATTTCAAATTGTCAAATAAAAAAAATATGAGATTTTTTAATTATTCCTTTTTGCCTTTAAGGTGCAGAAATTCGCTGCTGTAGAGTAAATTCTTACCGCTATGTGGTTTCGTCATATCACTTCGTAAAGGAAATGCATCATCTGCTGCCAGCATAAAAGAAATACACTTAGATCCGCCAGGTAGAGGTTGCGAAGGAGGAAAATTTAGTCTCTCACTCCTTAATACATTATTTAAAGAGCTTTTCGGAAATATTTCTCTATCAGATATCCTGGTATTAGTGCCGACATCAACGTACAGAAATACATAGTCTGTGTTTACAGTACCAACAAGACTATACTAAATGATTGCTTGTAGGAAAAAGATGGCGTACTTAATATGGGTGTAAGCATTGTACACTACAAACACAACGTTATACTAAAAATGTTTGACTCTCCATGTAACGGACCACCATCGTCGGAAACGGGTGGAGTTGAGAGAGCAGCTTCATTTTTCCTGCATTTATCACCTCTTCATCCGCATGTTGTCGCATGCCATCTCAGCCTTGAGTGCCGATACAGGACTCATAGAGGGTTACGGGTAATCTTGGGAACACTAGCGGGCTACAGTTGAAGAAAAAGACAGCCTCGGTCTACTCAAAAGTAAATAACAAAAGTATACATGCATAAACAATAATACAAAATGTCAACATATAATAAAAGACATTGTGATATTTCTATGTACATTTCTTGGTAGCTTAATAATAATGCAATAATTAATTATAAAGTGATGTTTAATAGTATATGGCACACAGTGTTCCAAAATATAGAGGAGTAATCTTTTGAAACGTGACTGGATTTCGGGCCTTTCCAGCTAGGTTTTGCGGCCGAAATTCTGAAATCACCACGAGATGAATGTCGGGAAGATACATGAAGTTCAGACAATTCGTGCTAACAGTTATAAACATTACTATCCATCCTAAACAGTGATTTTATAACATCAGCTAATGTTTTAATTAATCTTAATTAATTACATTTCTATTTTGAAATAAAACACAAACTTGTAATTTAGAATAGCACAGCAAACTTCAGAAAAAGGGATGGTAGAGCTAAATGCAAAGGTAATAAGGGATGCGCTTATGCTGTGTGGAGTTTACGTTCTGTCTTGCCGAAAAGATACATTACCTTCAGCTGTTGCGTATAACCCATGTTTTGCTCTAAAGATCAGCCGAACAAATTCCGAAGTTGTAACCTCCACGACGGTCCTTTCTCCCTACTCCACGAGAAGCCTCGACTCCCCAGTTTTGTTCAAGTTGCGCTTTTCCGGGTTCTACCTTCCTGTATGATACTCCAAATATGATCAAAGACGCCTCCCACGTCTTACACATCAAACTGACGTCACACTCGATGTCTACGATGCAGATTCTCCTCCTGCGAGGCGATGTCCTCAAGATCCTCGCTAATCAAAATCGAACCCGGCAAAAACTCGATGTTCAGGCAGAAAACAGGAAACCTCTTACTCTTGAAGAAAACACGGAAGATAAATACCTAAATAAAATGTTGTCTTCCTCGTTGCTGATCACGGAAGTAATCGTCTTCAGAGAGAATTCAGCATTTCTTCATGTTTGTCCATGAATGGCAAAATAAAGCATAAGCGAAAATTAAAAGGGAAAAGTTAAGGGCGCGGGAGACCCGGGTTCCATTCCCGGCAGGAGCTCACGTGGTTCGGATTCCACGTTAATCAACAGGCCACGTCTGATATAGTCTCGCTGCTGAAAAGGACGTTAAACTGAAAATAATTCTCTCTCTCTCTCTCTCTCTCTCTATATATATATATATATATATATATATATATATATATATATATATATATATATATATATATATATATACTCAAACTGAACTCCAAGAATGTTTTAGTGGCTCCGTGATTATTTCCCGTTGTAATGATAGCCCGAACATAAATTTTGTGGCTTCCCTCTGAAATAAGAATGTAAGTCAAAAGCACACACCAAGTACAAGAGAACAAAATGGATATATTTTCTAATACATAATACTAATCATCACTGCATTTAGACCTTGCACTGTACTACTAACAGGAACCCAGAGCGAAAGAAATGAATAAGTGAATATAAATCCTATATAAATATAATATATTGCAGTACTCCTTAACCTTATAAATCATTACGAAGGTAGATGTACAATTTATTCAGTAAATTCCTGCAAATAATGTAATAACAGAAATATCAATACTAAACTTTTTCTTACACAAACTCAACAGCTGACTTTTTGTCAGACCTAGCACGAAATGTTAAATTTTACATGAATTAAAATTATATAGAATCACATAATAAGGCATAATATATATATAAGGCACATAATAAGGCATTATAATGCATAATTGTTTTTTTAAAAAATGAAACCCTCTGAAAGATTAACGAAGACAAGAATAAAAGTGAACGAAAGACCAGAAACGTAAAACCAAAGTGATGCTTCTGTTCATTACTACACACAAACTATATTTCCTTTAACATACCAACTGGCGACATTATTTGCCAATATCAGATATTTAAAAAAAAATGCAAATTAAAATTTAATATTGAAAAATTCTCATCTTTAAACGAAATTACCAATAGAGAATAAAGTACGTATAACTAGTTGTTCTTTCATCTCAGATACCTACGAACCCCGTTTGGCCTAATGGTTAATACGCCTGCCTCTGGTGCGCGTGGTCCTGGGTTCGATTCCTGGTGAGAGTACAATTGAATGAAAAAAGTGGTTCGGACTCCATTATAATCAGTAGGTCCAAGTCGCCTTCAGTCGTTCTGGGACAATCGTGGGACGTTAAACAAATAAATCAGATATCGTATCTATAATATATAAATATATATATATATATATATATATATATATATATATATATATATATAAATTACGATTATAGTTGTGCCCTATTTTTTCAGCTAAAGATTAAAAAAAGAAATTTCAAAACATTTTTCGAGGTCGCTCATCGTTGAGTTTGTTTGTGATTCAGATAGATCCAAGGAGTTCAACTTTGACTTTCGGAAAATACCCACGACTTGAAAATTACAAGCAAAACCACGATCGACGGAAACCACACGACGTCCTTAGTCACCTTGCAGACCATATTTTTGAAAATCACAGCACAAACTGAAATCTACGTCCTTTCTTGTTTTTGGGAATCCTGTCGATGACTCGATCGTAATCTAAGTTTATGTCTCAGTGCGTATATAGTAATCCCAGGCCACTAAGTCGATCTGCACCCATTCTGGATCGTAGCCATGTCTTCAACCTTTTTAGTGTTGAAATTGTTCTCTCGGCCAATGCTACGTTAACTGGCAGAGAAAATATTTTGTAGGATATACTGTATGTTCCCTTCACACAAGGTCAATGCATCGATTGCGGTGGCTGGTACATTCTGGGCGCTGTCATGTAACCACTTGCTACGCCATAAGCGCAATTGACCACGAAGCTTATCCACAGCATATAGCTTCTCCAGTTGGAGAACAGAGCAGTATTGAGATGCGGTACTGTGGACATCAGCGTCATTTATGTCTGATTTCTTTATTTGTGCCGGAAGAAGTCTGGCGTGGTGAAATATGGCATTGTCTTCCAGTCGGTACTTAATATCTTCCACAATATGTTCAACCACTGAAATGAAAATTGGGCTCCTGTAATATTCTTCACAGGTTGATGATGGAATGTTTGAGCGATGTTTCTGCCACTGTGAAACGCGGAGTTTACGTATTTCTTCTCCGAGCTCGGCGGCAAGTTGTGTGGCACACTGGAACACTTGTGCTAATTCACTTTCACTGTATTCTCTCCTCTTCTCAAGAACATAAATTGTGTTGTCTACCAAATTTGCGGGCACTCTGCACGTCTCTTGTCTCTTGCTGAAAGGGAGAACTCAAAGCATGTGTACATGAGAATGTCAGCTAAGGACATGAGTACAATAATGAATTCACTATCACAGATTGATGTACACAGAGACTTAGCCTTCGCAGCAGATTGCTATTCTTTCTAACAGGAAACTCGATCTAGGGCTTTAGCAATTTTCGCTACAGAGTTTTTAATTTGCATAATGCTGTCATGCCGCTCGATCCAACGAGTTTCACATGCCCAAACAACTGCAGCCCTAACACAGTTCTCAAAGTTTCGTTTCTCTTGGATGACGACGTGAAAAAGGCAATGGCTTCTTTCTTCATTACCATTGTGTTCCTGACACTTGTAACTTTGGAACTTCTACAATGAGACAAGTTCAGAGCATTGTTGTAACAAGGACAGAGCACAGCATTTTTTGCTTCCTTTTGGATTTCAGCAACAGCACCGCGGGTTTCGGACACCATTATGCTGCATCCGTCTGTTGCTATACCTACACACTTGGTAGTCTAGGAAGTGAGCTTTCAAGAAACACTATTGTTTTTCTCATGTCTGTTCCGCTTATTTTTGGCTCACTGCTGTTTGTAGTACCATCTCGAGGATTTACAAATCGTATGTAATCTTGTACACTGTTTTCGTGCACATAGCGCAGGACAATACTAACCTGTATAGTGTGTGAAATATAAGTAGTTTCGTCAAATATTATACCGTACGCTACAGCTCTCTGGACTCGACCAATAATAGTAGATGATATTTCTTCTCCACAACCCTCAGTAAAGCTCGTTTTGAGTTGTTGAGCTGATATACGTTGCACGAGATAAGGCTGCTTTTAAGTGCTCTGCAAGTTCCTGATCCCCAACATCTACCCTAAACCGCAACAGCTCCCGAAAGTTCCCTTTGTTGTTTACACTTGCATTCTCTAAAAGTACTCCGTCACCTCTGTGGCCTCGTAAGGGGATATTTTAAAGACCCAAGAATATTATTGTCTTGACAATGGGAATCAGTCTTCTGCGATTTTGTCGCTGTTTTAAACGCTGTACGTCCATTAAGTTAGCTACAGATGTTTCCGGCGCACGAACACACTTAAGGAAGTCCTCTGCTGCACGAATTGAGTCCT
The DNA here is from genome assembly GCF_964235325.1 of Thermobia domestica. Lineage (NCBI taxonomy): Eukaryota > Metazoa > Arthropoda > Insecta > Zygentoma > Lepismatidae > Thermobia > Thermobia domestica. The sequence goes on along the minus strand of NC_137460.1, from coordinate 215,876,960 downwards.
GGTGGTGCTTGTTCCTGGAATGGACTGTCAGTGCTTCATCTTTCCCTCTTACTTTGTCAAAATATAAAAGGTTCAGTGACCAAGCGTTTCAGAGGAACTGTCTTTTGATACCCCAAACAGAAGCAAAAAGAGAACAATATTTACAATACAATCCCTTGTGAACATCAGAGAGCACTAGCCAATCGTGGTTATTTAAATGTGAATGACTGACAAACCTTTTCCCAATTTTCCCAGCCTTTGAGTGAGTAGAAAAAGGAAACTCATATTTGGGATCGAAACCCAGTGCTTCTGCAGCACTTGAATCCGAATAAAGTCATTCATTGGTTTCCCAATATAGTTTCCTACATCAACATCTGTTTTTGTATCTTGTGTACTATCGAGATAACCTGGTAGTTCCTGTGTGTTGGTAAGATTCGAAACAGAATGCTCAATTTCTTCTAACGACAGAGAAGTGTCACACGAGTCACCGGGCAGCCTTACTCCATCCAAGTCCTCGCGACCATTTTCTTCCACCAAGACGAAGCTAGTTTTGTTTCTGTTGTCTTCTCTACTAAACGTTACGGATTCCTGTATCAAAAGGAATAAAATTTGAACCATTTTAAATCATACATTTTTAATGTTATCTCTAAACAGTGTAATACACTACTATTTGTAAAAATTGCAACATCAAGCAAGATACATCGAGTCGAATGAAATTTATGCCAAAAATCCGTTACGTGACCACAGGGAGATAGAGTTTCAGAATTGTACAACACATTTAAGTTAGGTAAATTAGTACAGCGTAAAACCTTTACGTAGTGGAATCAGATCCCCTATAATTGGTGGTATAGAGGGGGCGAGGTGGCACAGTGGCAGAGCGTTCACCCTTAAATATTCACATTTTTCTGGAGTAACACAAAAAGTAATTCGCGTATTTGCTGAAATTTTAATGGTAATAACTTTTGAAGTCATATGTGCGGTTGGGTAACCTGAAATTACAACCACATTGCTTTGGCGCCGAGGCTGTCTTTTGTTATTAAACACAAAATTACATCAATACTTTTGTTTGAAGTATTGTAGAGATATTGGATTTCCCTCATATTATTAGTATTCAGTATATAAACAAATCAATATTTAATAATGATTTCTTTTCTGATATGACAGCCTCGACCAATGCAGAACTCAATTTCAATGGTTTTGGGTACCGTTCGATCTGGAGGATGGTCCTCGCATCCTCCTTCTAAGATCTTCAAGATCCACGTTCTCTTTAGGTATCGGAGGAGGTCCTCTCATTCGCCTCACGGAAGCCTCCAAGTCAACTTGATCATCACTATCCTTGCCAGGCTCCAGACAACGGGGACATTCTTCATTCTTTCCGTATTCTTTTGTGATATGAAAGCCTCGACCAATGCAGAACTCAATTTCAATAGTTTTGGGTCCCGTTCGATCTGGGGGATTGCCCTCGCATCCTGCTTCTAAAATCTTCAAGATCCACGTTCTCTTTAGGCATTTTAGGAGGTCCTCTCATTCGCCTCACGGAAGCTTCCAAGTCAACTTGATCATCACTATCCTTGCCAGGCTCCAGACAACGGGGACATTCTTCATTCTTTCCGTATTCTTTTGTGATATGAAAGCCTCGACCAATGCAGAAATCAATTTCAATGGTTTTGGGTCCCGTTCGATCTGGGGGATGGCCCTCGCATCCTACTTCTAAGATCTTCAAGATCCACGTTCTCTTTAGGCATCAGAGGAGGTCCTCTCATTCGCCTTACGGAAGCTTCCAAGTCAACTTGATCATCACTATCCTCGCCAGGCTCCACACAACGGGGACATTCTGCATTCTTTCCATATTCTTTTGAGATATGAAAGCCTCGACCAATGCAGAACTCAATTTGAATAGTTTTGGGTACCCTTCGATCTGGGGGATTGCCCTCGCATCCTCCTTCTAAGATCTTCAAGATCCATGTTCTCTTTAGGCATCGGAGGAGGTCCTCTCATTCGCCTGACGGAAGCTTCCAAGTCAACTTGATCATCACTATCCTCGCCAGGCTCCAGACAACGGGGACATTCTTCATTTTTTCCGTATACTTATGAAAGCCTCAACCAATGCACAACTCAATTTCAATAGTTTTGGGTCCCGTTCGATCGGGGGATGGCCCTCGCATCCTACTTCTAAGATCTTCAAGATCCACGTTCTCTTTAGGCATCAGAGGAGGTCCTCTCATTCGCCTTACGGAAGCTTCCAAGTCAACTTGATCATCACTATCCTCGCCAGGCTCCACACAACGGGGACATTCTGCATTCTTTTCATATTCTTTTGAGATATGAAAGCCTCGACCAATGCAGAACTCAATTTGAATAGTTTTGGGTACCCTTCGATCTGGGGGATTGCCCTCGCATCCTCCTTCTATGACCTTCAAAATACACGTTCTCTTTAGGCATCGGAGGAGGTCCTCTCATTCGCCTCACGGAAGCTTCCAAGTCAACTTGATCATCACTATCCTCGCCAGGCTCCAGACAACGGAGACATTCTTCATTCTTTCCGTATTCTTTTGTGATATCAAAGCCTCGACCAATGCAGAACTCAATTTCTATGGTTTTGGGTCCCGTTCGGTCTGGGGGATTGCCCTCGCATCCTCCTTCTATGATCTTCAAGATCCACGTTCTCTTTAGGCATTTTAGGAGGTCCTCTCATTCGCCTCACGGAAGCTTCCAAGTCAACTTGATCATCACTATCCTCGCCAGGCTCCAGACAACGGGGACATTCTTCATTCTTTCCGTATTCTTTTGTGATATCAAAGCCTCGACCAATGCAGAACTCAATTTCTATGGTTTTGGGTCCCGTTCGATCTGGGGGATGGCCCTCGCATCCTCCTTTTATGATCTTCAAGATCCATGTTCTCTTTAGTCATCGGAGGAGTTCCTCTCTTTCGCCTCACTGAAGCTTCCAAGTCAACTTGATCATCACTATCCTTGCCAGGCTCCAGACAACAGGGACATTCTTCATTCTTTCCGTATTCTTTTGTGATATGAAAGCCTCGACCAATGCAGAACTCAATTTCTATGGTTTTGGGTCCCGTTCGATCTGGGGGATGGCCCTCGCGTCTTCCTTCTAAGATCTTCAAGATCCACGTTCTCTTTAGGCATCGGAGGAGGTCCTCTCATTCGCCTCACGGAAGCTTCCAAGTCAACTTGATCATCACTATCTTCGCCAGGCTCCAGACAACGGGGGCATTCTTCATTCTTTCCGTATACTTTTGTGATATGAAAGCCTCGACCAATGCAGAACTCAATTTCAATAGTTTTGGGTCCCGTTCGATCTGGGGGATTGCCCTCGCATCCTCCTTTTAGGATCTTCAAGATCCACCTTCTCTTTAGGCATCGGAGGAGGTCCTCTCATTCGCCTCACGGAAGCTTCCAAGTCAACTTAATCATCACTATCTTCGCCAGGCTCCAGACAAGGGGGACATTCTTCATTCTTTCCGTATTCTTTTGTGATATGAAAGCCTCCACCAATGCAGAACTCAGTTTCAATGGTTTGGGTCCCGTTCGATCTGAGGGATGGCCCTCGCATCCTCGTTCTGTGATCTTCAAGATCCACGTTCTCTTTAGGCATCGAGGAGGTCCTCTCATTCGCCTCACGGAAGCTTCCAAGTTAACTTGATCATCACTATCCTCGCCAGGCTCCAGACAACGGGGACATTCTTTCCGTATTCTTTTGTGATATTAAAGCCTCGACCAATGCAGAACTCAATTTCTATGGTTTTGGGTCCCGTTCGATCTGGGGGATGGCCCGCGCATCCTCCTTCTATGATCTTCAAGATCCACGTTCTCTTTAGGCATCGGAGGAGGTCCTCTCATTCGCCTCACGGAAACTTCCAAGTCAACTTGATCATCACTATCCTCGCCAGGCTCCAGACAACGGGGACATTCTTTCCGTATTCTTTTGTGATATTAAAGCCTCGACCAATGCAGAACTCAATTTCTATGGTTTTGGGTCCCGTTCGATCTGGGGGATGGCCCGCGCATCCTCCTTCTATGATCTTCAAGATCCACGTTCTCTTTAGGCATCGGAGGAGGTCCTCTCATTCGCCTCACGGAAGCTTCCAAGTCAACTTGATCATCACTATCCTCGCCAGGCTCCAGACAACGGGGACATTCTTTCCGTATTCTTTTGTGATATTAAAGCCTCGACCAATGCAGAACTCAATTTCTATGGTTTTGGGTCCCGTTCGATCTGGGGGATGGCCCTCGCATCCTCCTTCTATGATCTTCAAGATCCACGTTCTCTTTAGGCATCGGAGGAGGTCCTCTCTTTCGCCTCACTGAAGCTTCCAAGTCAACTTGATCATCACTATCCTTGCCAGGCTCCAGACAACGGGGACATCCTTCATTCTTTCCGTATTCTTTTGTGATATGAAAGCCTCGACCAATGCAGAACTCAATTTCAGTGGTTTTTGGTCCCGTTCGATCTGGGGGATGGCCCTCGCGTCCTCCTAAGATATTCAAGATCCATCTTCTCTTTAGGCATCGGAGGAGGTCCTCTCATTCGCCTCACGGAAGCTTCCAAGTCAACTTGATCATCACTATCCTTGCCAGGCTCCAGACAACGGGGACACTCTTCATTCTTTCCGTATTCTTTTGTGATATGAAAGCCTCGACCAATGGAGAACTCAATTTCTATGGTTTTGGGTCCCGTTCGATCTGGGGGATGGCCCTCGCGTCTTCCTTCTAAGATCTTCAAGATCCACGTTCTCTTTAGGCATCGGAGGAGGTCCTCTCATTCGCCTGACGGAAGCTTCCAAGTCAACTTGATCATCACTATCCTCGCCAGGCTCCGGACAACGGGGGCATTCTTCATTCTTTCCGTATACTTTTGTGATATGAAAGCCTCGACCAATGCAGAACTCAATTTCAGTGGTTTTGGGTCCCGTTCGATCTGGGGGATGGCCCTCGCGTCCTCCTAAGGTCTTCAAGATCCACGTTCTCTTTAGGAATCGGAGGAGGTCCTCTCATTCGCCTCACGGAAGCTTCCAAGTCAACTTGATCATCACTATCCTCGCCAGGCTCCAGACAACAGGGACACTCTTCATTCCTTCCGTATTCCTTTGTGATATGAAAGCCTCGACCAATGCAGAACTTCTTTGGGGACGGTAGGCTTTCTTCTACTGACGAAAAAATCCTCTCCACAGGCTCCTCTGGGGCCCCCTCAAAATCTTCAGCATTCCCAAGATGTGTACCTCATCGCAGTTTGATCTCCTTAATGGTGGGATTCGTAATATACACCACGGGGCATCTTCCATTCACTATCGCACATGGAATAAAAATGTCCAGTATTTCCTCTATCCGGCGAGAGGGCGAGAATAATAACTTCCCAACAACTGCGTAGCTTCACCAGAGTATGCGAGCGAGGTGGTAAAATCGTATTTTCCAATACTCTGAAAATAGCTGCAGATCCCTGCGCAAGCCTGGATGTTAAGACTTTTGACAAATTGACTTCTAAATTCCTCGGAGGTAACGTTTTCGAAGGAGAGCGTCGAGAGTTGAACGAAAGAGAGCGAAAGAGAGTTGAATTATGCTTATTGTAATCTAAAACAGCCCTGTGCTTTTTCAAAAAAATCGGCGCCAATCAAAGGACCATAATCAAAATTTGACATAACACTGAGTACATGAATAAACCATTTTTTACCAATCCTAAATTTTAGTAAAGCTATCTCAGAAACTTGTATAGACTTCCCTGTCATTGTCCGAAGTCAAGTATTAATACGGAAACGTTTAGCATTTTCCGGGACCAAATTTTCCCCCAGACAACTAATTTGGCTGCCACTGTGAATAATCAATTCTACGTCTTTCCCGTTCATAAAAGTTGACAAATCAGGTTATTCGTTCAAGGACACTATAGGAACTATAACGCAACCTTGAGTAGATTCGTACCGACCATCTACTCAGTCTGCGTGTTTAAAGAAGGCATACGACAGTATCTCGCAATATGATTGGGTAAATTGCATTTGTAACAAATAATTTGGCCTCTATCCGGAGTCGAATCCTGACCTGGCGAAGAATTACTAATACTTGAGGACGCAAAACCACTGCTAGACTTTTTATTAGTATTAGCATTATTATTCTGACTTCTGTTGTTTTGATCACCGTTCCATTTCCCTTGGTAATCCTGACCTACATTTTTCGGCTGATTAAACTGCTTTTTCCTATATTGAGAATCATCGCTTCTTTCACAATTTGTTGAAGGAGCTAAGGATGAAATCTGCAGCGTCAACTTTGACAGTTGTTGCTGTATGTCACTCAACGGGTCGATTACCGGTTGGTTCTGTTGATTCTGCTGGTTTTGCAAGTATGCTCACTGTGCATTATACGGTTGAACACTAATCGGACTTTGAACCCTTACTTCAGCATTATTGTGAGTATTAGCATCTATGCTAGCCGGAGAAAATGAAGACGACTGCAAAACAGCAGAATTCTTTTTCAAGAATTTCTCTAATTCCTTACGCTTCAGTAACAGTTTAGTCCTTTCCTCGATAATTAGGTCGTTCGAAAGGTCACTAACCGTGTTGTACTCCTTTTGTACTACAACTTTAAAGTAATCGGGTAAAAGTCCCTCCACAATGATTTGTAATTGTTTCTTTTCATCGGCAGTCGGGTCTGAACGTAAAATCAAATCCTGCTTCGCATAAACATACTCTACAACGGATTCTGATTCATTTTGTTGACGGGCCCGCATCTCAGCTTCAGATAATTGTCGCACCAAATTGTTCTTAAAAGCGTTTATAAAAGCTTGCTTGAACTTGTCGTAAGTCATTTGGACGAATTCTTGCTGTTTTCTATGCCAGCAAACAACTTTTCAGCGTGGCCACGGAGTAGGCTCCCCAGCACCAATTTTCGTCTCATACCATCGCATGAATTTATGGTCTCATATCGTCTCATGTACGTGCTCCCTCCATGTAGCGAACAGTCATCGTCAGGGAGGGGGTGGAGCTGGGAGGGCGGCTTCATAAGTCATTCATTTATCACCCTTCATCTTCATATCATTGCATGCCCTCTCAGCCGCGAATACCGCTACCGGACTCGCGGGTGGTTGGTGGGAGTCGGGAAGAGGAAGGTCTAGTGGACGTCTTCCTCCACTTGGGGAGGACGTGCACCCACCCGGCCTAACGTTGTCTGCGTCCAGTGTTCGTGTTGTCCGGAATGTTGAGTCTTCGTAAATAACAAAAAAAAGCCCAAAAAATCGCAAAAGTACAAAAAAAAAAACATTTAAAATACAAAAAAATCCGCACCTTTTGGTTCTGTTCTTCCTGGGCTGGTGAAGGTCTATCTTTTTGTTGGACAGGTTTCTTTCGTTTTGTTTCTCTTCTTGTTTTTCCGGGGCCACACGTTTCTGTCGACGGGAATGGTTTTTCTTTGCACTTTCATTCCCCTTGACCGCGTTAACCCCACTCTGATCCTAAGGTGTTGGGCGTGCTGATGGGATTGCCAGGGGGTAGCGTTAGTTCCCCCGTTAACGCCCCGTTGTGACCTCACACCCTTTTTTCCTTTGTACATGTTTATTAAAATTATACTTTTATGGGTACCACAACTTTAAAATTGGATCCGGGCTCTCCCTCACGGAAGAAGCCCAAACCAAGTGAAAGTGAAATTGTGGAAAACACAAATATCGCCGCGCCCGTCGTACGATATCTTGTAATTATAGATAAAGCTGATAGTGCCGCTTCTGATGAAAACCGTCCGAGTGCTATTAACGGTTTATCCCCTTTTGTTAATCATAAAGTTAATACTTACCACGCTGGACAGGTTAAAGACGTTAAGAAATGGAGGAATGGCACACTATTGCCTGAAACGATCGATGAGAAGCAAACCGTGAAGCTACTGAAGTTAACAAGTATTGGACCAGTGAACGTGTCAGTAGAACCCCATCGTCCACTGAACGTTTCCCGAGGGGTGATATCGTGTTGGGATCTTTTGAATGCCACCGAGGAGGAAATTAAATCTGAGTTAGCGGACCAAAATGTCAAACATGCTGGTCATGTCATAAATGTAGCTCGCATAAAAAGTAAGAAGTCAGGTGAACTCGTCAATACTCAGTAACTGATTCTTTCAGTTTCCCAATGCTTCCAGAGTATGTAAAGCCTGGTTACTATCGATTGAAAGTTCGGCCTTATATACCTAGTCCTTTGGTTGCTATAAATGTCAACATTTTGGGCACACCAGCACCTGGTGCAACGCGAGTGCTGCTCTTGGTGCCAATTGTGGCCACGGTAGTCATGGTGCGGATCCCTGTAAAGCAACGAAGCCCTTCTGTGTCAACTGCAAGGGTGTGCATTCTGCTTGGTCTCGGGATTGTCCAGCCTTTCAGCGCAAGAAGTGTATCCGGGAGCTCATGGTTGTTGAAAAGATTTCTGCTGCTGATGCTAAGCTTCGTTTGAAAGAAAGCATTCCTTCCTCGCTTTCTGTTCCCTTCGCTACTGTTGCAGCTAGTTCTAAGAAATCTGTAGCAACCCAGACGTCCCACGTTTCCACACAAACCGACTTTGTCCCAGAGCCTAGTTGTGACCCCAAGACCCCAGTTGCAACGACAAGCGAACTTCCCCGAACCCCACGGATTTCCGTTAGTGGTGGTCTTCGGCGTAGTCAAGTCCATCGACGATCACCTTATATCGCTTGCATGAAACTTCGTCAACATATTCGCCGGCTGAACGAGACGATTCTCACTCCAAAGAGAACTAAATCTGCGCAAGTTCGTAAGCCACCTGCAGTTTCTCTGAAATCTGACATGGTGGAGGACGAACTGATGGATTCCGAGTGGGCTATTATTGGTCCTCGTGGAAAGGTTCGCCTTAAACGTTGACAACTTCCAGTATGGCGCTTCTTCAGTGGAACTTGAATGGCTTCTGTACTCACCGTGAGGAATTGATCCAACTGGTTTCTGAGCACTCGCCAGTTGTTCTTTGCTTGCAAGAAACGCATTTTAAGCCTACCCTGTCCTTCCTTCTTTCTGGGTACACTATGTACAGATGTGATGCTGGTCACGCTACTGGCGGCGTGGCCGTATGCATCTCCGATTCTGTTTATTCTCGGCAGACTCACCTTGTCTCTCGGCTGCAAGCAGTTGGGGTGCGGGTCTACTTCTCTCGTCCGCTTAGTATCTGTTCGTTATACATTCCTCACTCGGAAGCCTTTTCAGCCGCAGATCTCCTTCAGCTTTTCCATCAGCTCGATCCACCAGTTTTGCTCCTCGGAGACCTTAATGCATACCACCACCTGTGGGGCTCTATCCGTACTGACTGGGGTTCCATTCCAGAATATGGTGGCGACATGTCCTGCCGACGTGTTCCATGGTGGTCTGCGGAGATCCGTGAGGCTATCCTGGCTCGTCGACGTGCTCTTATAACTTTCAATCGTCATCCCACTGACGATCATCATCAGCAGTTCCGCATTCTGCGTGCTCGGGCTAGACGTCTTATCAAGCTCTCGAAGCGCCAAAGCTGGAAGGCTTATGTTTCGTCCATAAATAGTCGCACCTCAGTGTCTACTGTGTGGCGTCGGGTCCGCTCCCTTACTGGCACTTATTCTTCTATCAATGTCCCTGCTTTATCTGTGAATGATGTACTTGAGACTAACCCTTCAGAGATATGTAACGTTTTGGGCCAGTATTTTGCATCTATCTCTGAGTCGGGACACTACCCTCCCGCGTTTGCGCGCATTAAGCCTCGGTTAGAACGGGACCCGTTAAACTTCCGTAGCGCCACCAGCGAGGACTACAATGCCCCTTTCACCCGTGTTGAGTTCGATTCAGCTCTTCGTGAATCGTCCAATACTGCCCCAGGGCCTGACCGTATTTCGTACGAAATGTTACTCCACCTCTCTTGCGATACTCAGTTTCTTTATTGCAGCTGTATAATCGCCTTTGTGTAGAAAAGTTCTTTCCGCCTGCTTGGCGTGAGGCTCTGTTTCTTCCAATCCAAAAGCCTTGGAAAGTCGCAACTAGCCCTACGAGCTACAGACCCATTGCTCTTAGGAGCTGTGTCTGTAAGTTGTTTGAGCGCATGGTCAACAAGCGCCTGGTGTGGTATTTGGAATCGAATTCACTTTTGAGCAAGCTCCAAATTGATTTCGTCGTTTCCGGTCCACTATAGACAATCTCGCTTATCTTGAAGCTGAAATTCAAGACGCCTTTCTCAGCGGCGAACACCTTGTAGCTATATTTTTTGATTTAGAAAAGGCGTATAACACTACATGCCGTTATGGAATCTTAAGGCAATTACATCACTGGGGTCTTCGTGGCCATCTGGCAGAATTTACTAGGAATTTTCTTCACGACCGCCTTTTTAGAGTGCGTCTCTCAGAGCGGTTTGTGCAAGAAAATGGTGTTCCACAAGGAAGTGTCCTTAGTGTTACGTTGTTTGCTGTTGCCGTCAAGAGTGTTCTTTCGCAGATCCAAGCTCCTGTGTCTGGTCTGCTTTATGTTGACACCTTGTCATTTTTTGTCGCTCCCGCCATCTTCGCGACATTACTCGACAGCTTGAACTGACTCTCAATCGTCTTGTTCGCTGTTCGAATGAGACGGGCTTTCGCTTGTCCCCTGAGAAGTCACAATGTGTTTACTTCTGCCAGCAGCGTACTTGCATTATTGACCCGAACTTGTATCTCGGTAGCACCGTTGATACAGTCCGTTTCTTGGGTCTGGTCTTTGACCGTCGCATGTCGTGGGCACCACATATTCGTAATCTTAAGTATACTTGTCTTCGAGCTTTGAATCTCCTTAGTGTCGTTTCCCACCGCACGTGGGGTGCTGATCGTATTGTACTGTTTCGTTTGTACCGTAGTCTAATTCGGTCCAAGTTAGACCGAATGGCTGTATTGCCTATTGCTCTGCTCGTGATTCCTTGTTGCTCCAACTTGATACAGTGCATCACCTGGGTATTCGTATTGCTACTGGCGCCTACCGTACTAGTCCCGTTGCAAGCCTGTACGTTGAAGCCAAAGAACCTTTCCCTAGCGTATCGTCGCAGGAGGCTCCTTCTTAATTATTCTGCACATGTGCGCTGTATTCCAGACCACCCTTGTAGACCACGTGTCCGTGGTGGTCGGAATTACGAGTGCTATGCTGCACGTCCTCGTTCTACACGTCCATGGTACATCCGGACGTGTGAGAGTTTCCTCGCTGATGATTTCGTGTGGCCCTCTCTTTCTTTGGTTCGGTTTTGTGATATTCCACCATGGCTGCTTCGTATGCCTCGCTATGATACCAGTTTGTCTCTGCATTCGAAACAAGCTACTAGTTCCTAGGTGTAGCAGCAAATGTTTGCCGCACTGTTAAATCAGTACCTCGATTTTAGTGTGTTCTATACGGACGGTTCTAAGGATGGTGATTCTGTAGGCTGTGCCTTTGTCACCGACGAGGGCAGCTCTGAATTCCATTTGCATCGCCTGTGTTCCGTGTTTACAGCTGAACTAATTGCACTTAAGCTTGCCGTGGACCATGCTCTCTCACTTCCTTTACGTCGTATGCTCGTTTGCACCGATTCTTAGAACGTGGTTCTGAGTCTACAGAATGTCTTCAGTATGCACTCTCTCACTCAGGACATTCTTGTGAGATGCCATCAGTTGCAGCAACAGGGTTGTGTCGTCGTTGTCTGCTGGGTGCCTGGTCATGTCGGCATCCGGGGAAACGAACGTGCTGACGCAGCTGCCAAGAATGCCGCCTTAGCTGGGGTTGCACTGGAGCATAGCCTTCCTTGCTCCGACCTTGAGAATCATTTCCATTCTTTTATGCGCTCTCACTGGCAAGCTGATTGGGACCAGGCCCTTGAGAATAAATTACACGCGGTTAAGCCGGTACTTGGAGAGTGGCGGACGTCTTTTTGTTCCTGTCGTCGAAATAAAGTGCTCCTGGCGCGTCTGCGTATCGGACACTCTTATCTCACACATAGCTATTTATTATGTCACGTGAACCGTCCGTATTGTGAAGAGTGTATTGTCCCTCTGAGTATTTACCATGTTCTTGTTTAATGTCCTGAATACTCGGATCTCAGAGAACGATTTGGACTGCCTTGTTTACTTGCCCGTGCCTTGGGGGATAATAGTGATATTGTTAGCCGGGCACTGAAGTTCGTATCTGCCATTGGGGTTGCTTACGTTCTCTGAGCAGTTTTAGCTTGTATAATTTATTTTATTTCTGCTACATTTTTATCTTTTCTCCCATTTTTAGTGTTGGTTTTCTATATATTGTTATTGTTATCTTTTTTATCTTATTTATTATTTTATCTTATTTAGCTTTGGTTTTTTTTCCTTATTCTTTAGCAGCACTTTTGTCTTTGTGAATACTGTTGGTTTTAATTATTTTCAATCTTAATAGTGCAGTTCTGAGCAACCTAATTAATCGTGATGGCGACATATAGCCTCGTTGCTGACGTGCCCATTAACCCCCTACTCAATCAATACGAGTTAAGGGTTGGTGGAGTTGAGCTGATTTTGAGTTTAACGTCCGGTTCAGCAGCGAGGGTACATGAGACGTGGACCTACTGATGAACGTGGATTCCGAACCACTTGAGCTCCCGCCGGGAATCGAACCCGGGTCTCCCGCGCCAAAGAGTTAAGCGTTGGTTGGGATGGACGTCAGAGTGGGAGGGTGACAGGATAAAAGAATCGAAACTTTTCTATACGTGTGTCGAGTTCATAGTTTTCGGGATCAGTTACAAATAGTGTCATTCCAGATGTAGTATATGTCCAAGGTCGGACCCGTTGGCATGAGAGTCAGACGGGACAACCAATGAAGATTTCCGAACAGTTCCTTTGGCATGAGTTTCAATACACTGGGAGTGAAAAGTGGTAATGCACAGATACTGTTGTCACATCCGGACCTATCAGAGATATATTTCTGGGCAATTATCGTTGCACTATCCTCTGATTACCAGCTAAAATCGTCACTGCTTTGTAGATTGACAGGCAGAAATTTACTTTAGGAATAACGAACTTTCTGAGGGGTCCAAATTCAATATGAGGACATATTAAATTAAAATGTCTAACATCATCACTAAAAAAGGTAATATTTACAGATAAATAGTGATATCGGAGAGCAGAGGGTTCTGGACCGCTAGGACCTACATTATGTGTATGTCCCTGCTACTCTGACTCGTCATAAGCTTCTCTTCAAACGTATAAGACATACCATATATATAAGAAATGTAGAACAGAATAAAATATAAATAGAAAATATATGTAACTATAACTAACAGGTGGAAAATAATTTCAATCTAAAGTTGAAGGACAAGTGTTTTAAACAATCACACTTGAAAGGAAAACTATAAAGCCATTTTCCACTTATGCAGGGCTAAAAACAAGTGAGGAGCGCTCATCTCAAGTGCCACTATTCAATCTCTACGAACAAGAAAACTATGAATTCGACATTAATATCTTTCGTATTCTATTACTTTTTTAAATGTCATCTCTTCCCCTTCTAGGGATGATATCAGTGTCTTACAGCTCACAATAAATTGTTCAGATGGTAATTTAGACATATACTAAATTCGTTTGAATTTCCTCCAGTAGTCCATTTTGCATCGTACGGTTTCCTGTAATTCTTTTTCCGAGTCAAACTTCCTACATATAAATATTACAGCAACAATGGATTCTTTTAAAATTACCACCCGACTGTCGTCATTGTGCAAACATTCAGCACGATATGACGTACGGAAATGAATTACATAAAGGTAGTAGGATTTAATGTCAACATTAAAATATCGTAACTTAAATACAAGTATATAATAACAAATATATTTGAATATAATTTCGCCTCAAACTAGCAGTGACTACATTTACTACAAAACTGAGTTTCTCGATTGCGCAGTATAAGCGTTGCTAGAAGAAAAGTCAATACGAATGGTCGGCCTTCGAACCTAAGGCCATCCAAGTAGGAACCCCTTACATTAAACATTCATGTAACAGATTACGACGCAAACTATTTGGCACTATTTTATCATATAGTTCTATCAAATATAACTTAATGAACACAATAAGAATGAATTTTACTCACTTAAAAAGTGTTCTTGCAAAAGGGGAAATTCGTTATACGCCCTATAACTATGTATCGTTGTGATAAGCCAGACGCTGACCACGCTGCTGGCGGCGTGGGAGTATGTGTCTCCGACTCTCTTCATTCTCGGAAGATTCACATTGTATCGCGCCTGCAAGCCGTCGCGGTGCGAGTATCCTTCTCTCGTCCGCTTACAATTTGTTCAATATACGTTCCTCACTCAGAAGTCTTTACAACCGCCGATCTGCTTCAACCCTTCCAACAGCTCGAGCCGCCAGTCTTGCTTGTAGGAGACCTTAATGTTTATCACCGTCTATGGGGCTCTGTCCGTACTGACGGTCGTGGACGTGAAGAAACGGACTTTCTTCAGGAGAATGGACTGCTTCTCCTGAATGACGGGAGTCCCACTCACTTCTCCACTACCCATGGTATATATTCTTGTATTGACATCTCAATGTGCAGTGCTGGTCTCTTGACCTCATTGACATGGAGAGAGCATCCCGATCTTTGTGGCAGTGATCACTTCCCGTTGTTTGGTGAAGGTCTCCCAGTTACTCCTCCTGTTCCTCTCCGCCGCTTCAATCTGAAGCGTGTTGACTGGCATAAATTCCGTGAGCTCAGTGAGTTTCATTGTCGTGATGATCCTCCTGTCGCTGTTGTGGCTGAGGCTTTTGAGCAGAGTGTCCTTGATGCTGCTCATCGTTCCATTCCAGAATGCGGTTGCGACGTTTCCCGCCGGCGTGTTCCTTGGTGGTTTGCGGAACTCCGTGAGGCTACCAGACTCGTCGGCTTGCTCTCCCGACTTTTAATCATCATCCAACAGACGAAATCTACAGTAGTTCCGCATTGTGCGTGCTCGTGCTCGACGTCTGATAAAGATCTCAAAGCGCCAAAGCTGGATGAATTACGTTTCGTCATTCAGCAGTCGCACGCCTATGTCTACTGTGTGGCATCGGGTTCGCTCCCTAAACGGCTATTCTCCTTCACTTAATGTGCCATCTTTAACCGTGAATGGTGTTCTAGAGACCAATTCCTCATAGATCGCTACTACATTGGGCGACCACTTTACCACTATATCTGAGTCGGATCCCTCCCACTATCTCAGAGTCACTACCCACCAGCCTTTGCTCGTTCCTGTCATCAGCTAGAGCGAATCCCGTTAAATTTCCGTACCGCCAACAGTGAGGACTATAACGCTCCTTTTACGCTCGTTGAGTTCGAATCTGCTCTACGCGAATCGTCCAACACTGCTCCCGGGCTTGACCATGTTTCGTATGATAGGTTGCGCCACCTCTCCCACGACACTCAGCTCGCATCATTCCAGCTGTCTAATCGCCTCTGGGTCGAGGAGTTTTTTCCACCTGCTTGGTGTGAGGCCCTGGTTCTTCCTATCTTAAAGCCAGGGAAAGCCGCATCTTGCCCCACGAGCTGCGTCTGTAAGCTGCTGGAGTGAATGGTCAACAAGCGCCTGGTGTGGTATTTGGAATCGCATTTCCTTTTGAATATGATTCAAAGTGGCTTTCGTCGCTACCGTTCAACTATTGACAATCTTGCTTATCTTGAGTGTGAAATCCAAGGCGCCTTTCTAAACGGAGAACATCTTGTAGCTATATTTTTTGACTTAAACACCACATGGCGTTACAGTATCTTAAAACAGTTATACGACTGGGGTCTTCGTGGGCATATGGCACACTTTGTTAGAAATTTTCTTCACGAGAGTCATTTTAGAGTGCGTGTGGGATATAGTCTCTCAGAGCGCTTTGTACAAGAAAATGGTGTTCCAAAAGGTAGTGTCCTTAGTGTCACGTTGTTTGCTGTTTCCGCCAACAGCGTTCTTTCGCAGATCCAGGCTCCAGTGTCTGGTCTGCTTTATATTGACGATCTTGTCATTTTCTGTCGCTCTCGCTACCTTCGCGGCATTAATCGACAGCTTCAACTGACTCTCAATCGTCTTGTTCGGTGGTCGAATGAGAGGGGACTTCGCTTTCCACCGAGAAATCCCAATGTGTTCACTTCTGCTGGCAGCGTACTTGCATTGTTGACCCGGACTTGTACCTCGATGGCACCCTTTTGTCCTTCGTAGATACAGTCCGTTTCTTGGGTCTGGTTTTTGACCGTCGCTTGTGGGCACTGCATATGCGAAATCTTAAGTACTCTTGTCTTCGAGCTCTGAATCTCCTTCGTGTCGTTTCCCACCGCACATGGCGTGCTGATCGTAGTGTTCTGCTCCGTTTGTAGCGTAGTCTAATTAGGTCCAAGTTAGACTATGGTTGTATTTCCTATGGCTCTGCTCGTGAGTCTCTGTTGAGTCAACTTGATACAGTGCATCACCTGGGCATTCGGATTGCTACTGGCGCCTACCGTACTAGTCCCGTTACAAGTCTGTATGTTGAAGCCAATGAAGCTTCGTTAGCATATCGTCGCAGCCGACTACTTCTTTAATTATTCTGCGCATGTGCGTTGCATTCCAGACCACCCGTGTAGACACTGACTAGGTGGTGGTCGCATATACGACCGCTATACTGCACGTCCTAGCTGTACACGTCCATAGTACATCCATGCGTGTGAGAGTTTCCTTGGCGACGATTTCGTGTGGCCTTCTCTATCGTTGGTTCATTTTTGTGCTATTCCACCATGGCTGCTTCGTCTACCTCGTCATGATTTAAGTTTGTCTATGTATTCGAAACAGCAGACTAGTTCCCAGGTGTACCTGCAGGAGTTTGCCGCACTGTTGGATTGGTACCCAGATTTTAATGTGTTCTTTACGGACGGTTTTAAGGATGGGGATTCTGTAGGCTGTGCCTTTGTCAACGACGAGGGCAGCTCGGAATTTCATTTGCATCGCCTGTGTTCCATGTTCGCTGCTGAATTGACTGCAATTCAACTTGCCTTGGACTATGCTTTCACGCTTTCATTACGTCGTGTGCTTATGTGCACCGACTCCCAGTCCGTCGTTCTGAGCTTACAGAATGTCTTCACTAGGAACTCTCTTGTTCTAGACATTCACGTGATATGCCATCAATTACAGCTACTGGGTTGTGTCGTCGTTGTGTGCTGGGTGCCGGGTCATGTCGGCATTCGGGGAAGCGAACGTGCTGACACAGCTGCCAAGCACGCCGCCTTGGCTGGAGTTGCTTTGGAGCAGAGCTTCCGTGCTCCGATATTTGTCGTCATTTTTCCAGCTTTATGCGCACTCACTGGCAAGTAGTTTGGGACCAGGCAAATGAGAATAAAGTTCACGCCGTTAAGCCCCTTATAGGGAATTGGGGAACGTCTTCACGCTTGAATCGTAGAGATGAAGTGGTTCTGGCGCGTTTGCGTATTGGACACTCATCTAACGCATGGTTATCTGCTGCGTGGCATGGACCGTCCGTACTGTGAAGAGTGTATTGTCCCCCTGAGTATTCAGCATATTCTCGTTGAATGTCCTGAATACTCAGATGTCAGAGAACGTTATCGCCTGCCTTATGTTCTTACCCGTGCCTTGGGGGATGACAGATATAGTTAGCCGGGTACTTGAGTTTATTTGTGCTTCTGGGGTTGCTCACGTTCTCTGAGCTCTTTTAGTGTGTTGCTACTATTTTATTGCTGCTAAATTTTTATCTTTCTGTCACGTTTTATTGTTTTCTATATATTATTATTGTTATCTATTTTATCTTATTCTTTTATTCTCCTTTTTTGCTTTGCTTTTCGTTTTCTCATTTAGCAACGCTTTGGTTCCTTGAACACTATTAGTTTTAGCATGTTCTTATTTTGATTTTACAATTCTGAGCATCCCTGTTCATCGTGACGGGGACATATAGCCTTGTTGCTGACGTCCTCATTAACCCGCCTATCCTATAGCCCTATAACTAAGCTAGAAGAGGTCTGCGTCCCATCTGAACAGCACATCCACCGAGTCAATGTTTGGAATATCCCATTCTAGTAGGAAAAGAAAAAATATGTGACAGACAACGTATTGTTCTCTCTGGCTGAATGGATAAACTTCTGAATAGATAACTAAAAGGTTCCTTGTTCGAAACCCGGCTTGGAAGCTAGAGGCTTTTTTAAATTCTTAATTCTCCAGATCTTAAGATCTTCCTCTCCCTTCGTAATCTTCTGATGCTCTAAAAAGAATTCTCCATCTTAATTCAACAACTGCCTAGTGTCATCCTCGCAGTTCGGAACCTTTCCTTCTTTTTCTTTTTCTTTTTTTTTTTTTACAAAATCACAATTTTCATTATAATACGGATGCTGTACGATCATGTTTTCTTCAATTCTAGACATATATGTAAATCATTCCTTTCTGTCTCCATATTTGAATCTCTCTCACTCTCAATATCGTCCATGAACTGTTACGGTTTTGGATCAAACCTTCGACTCTTGAAGCCAAATGTATGCGCTGTAGTAATGTGCTACCGTAACTATATAGGTTTGTTGTTAAAATCAGCGTCATTTTAGATTTTGCCCTGGTCCGGGGGGAAGGAGGCGAAGATTCTCCACCGAGTTTCATTTTTTAATTAGTAAAAGTGAAATGAAATCTTTAAGTTTTCCGTCCCACGATTATGCGGGGATAATAAAGGAGACGGGGATGATAAGCA
This sequence comes from Thermobia domestica, assembly GCF_964235325.1. NCBI lineage: Eukaryota > Metazoa > Arthropoda > Insecta > Zygentoma > Lepismatidae > Thermobia > Thermobia domestica. The sequence continues at coordinate 215,858,357 of NC_137460.1, read as the reverse complement.
ATGAAGGAAATGGTGGAATGAAATGTTCGGAGGAAACGGAAGGACACGCTTACGGTTTTTGTCCACCACAAAGTTTACTTGGCGCGAGCTAGGATCGAACTGCTTTATTATACTACAAGACATGTGATCAAACAATATGTATTTTTCAAGCTCAAGGAAGGGGACAATTACATCCTTCTGTCCTGCCTAAATGACGCAACTGGAACATTTGCTTGCAATTGCTGACAAGAAATGAATAACACTCATTTCTGTAGTTTTTACAGTTCTGCGCTCGCATTACAGACTTTGGAAAGTACAAAACCTACTGTCATGATTAACAATTTTCATAGAATTCATAAGGAGCATCTTCCTAGGTTGTGATATGCAGCCTTTAAAGAAGGAAAAGAATGCAAATAAAGGTGTTTATAAAGCTGTGGGAACATTTTCTGACGTTTTATTCAGGCTCTAGAAAGGCATTTCAGAACAAACGAACGAAAGAGACGGTTTTAGAGCGATAAATCTTGTAAACTGGTTCCTGCTTTTTCCGTCTTAATGGAAAGAGTACACTACGTCACATACCGCTTTAAACAAGGAGAGGTGGAAGAGAGGGTGAGTATGGTTGAATACCGGAAGTAACTAGTCGATGAGAAGTGTATTTCGGAATGCATAAGCACACGACGCAAGAGTTTGTTCCTAAGTTGGACTTAAAACTATTTGTAACATTTTATATGCTTCGAACTATAGAACCTTAAGAGGACTAACTAACGCCAAGAAGACTGGTAAAATGTGCCCTAGCTTCGACAAATTTCTGATTTCTTTTGAACGCTAAATCCAATTTTTAAACAAATCTCTTCATGGGGTCATTAGCCAAATGACCTCAAAGCTGGAATTTTTGAATATCTCTTTATGCAAATGGTAAAGCTTCGATTTTTGAATACGTTTCGAAGTGCTCTTTTTTATACTAATTTGAGGACTTTGAGGCCAATGGAACTATATTTAAACATATCGGTGCATGAGGCAACGAAAAAAATATCTGAAATTTAGGATATTTAAATTTATTTATATTCAAATTCTGAGGTAGTGGTTCTCATTACTCCATGGACGGATAGGCTTTAAAATAGTTCAACTGGATTCAGGGTACTCAAATTAGTATAGAAAGAGCAATTAAAAATTTATTCAAGACTAAATACTTCTTACTAGTGGCACTATCGTTTGTTCTCTGAGCAGTGACGGCTTTAGAGGGCAGGCCGGGTAGGCACGAGCCTACCCAAAAATTAAAAAAAAAAAATGCATAAACGCTAAAAGATACAATAACGAGTAAATATATTTTCCAGTGTTTATGTAAATGGTAGATAAGTATTTAACAAATAGCGTCAACCACTACTGCAAAAGTAACCTTTATTGCCATTAATCAATCAAATATGTATATGTATTCATAAGCGATCATCTTTGGGGGTGTTATGGGTTAAAAATTATCCCTATTCTCTTGCCCAGTTAATGCAACTCGTACTGAAGGAATTATACTATAGCAAGGTCATAACGTTCTATGATGTCGTGCTTATCGGAGCTGAGACACCTGAAGAATTATTAAATATCTTTGAGGAAACACTCAAACGTAATGAGGAAGCAGGACTAACTCTCAGTTTTGATAAAGCTGTTCTTTGTACTCAAGAATTAGATTTTTGGGGATATAGAATTACACCGGGATATGTCACGTGTACGCCAGAGAAATTGAAAATGGCAAGTCAGATTAACAGACCGAAAAAGTTAAGCAGTTGCAACAAATCCTTGTTTTTTTTTTCAATTTTTCCATTTCAGAATTCCAAACATGGCCTCAATAGTTATACCGTTAACCGATTTACTTAAGAAACATACGCCTTTCGTATGGGAAGAAAAACATGATCGTCCTTTGGAGAAATTGAAAGAAGAGTTAGCCAAAGATCCCAAGCTGATTGCCAAAGCTGGAAGAACCTTATTACTTGTATGTTGATGGTAGTTCTTTAGCTAGCGGGTATACTTTGTCAAAAGGACGAAGACGAAAAGCTAGCTGTAATTGCATTTGGGTCAACGAAACTATCGCCGACAGAAAGTACATAGAGATTCTTGCGATACTAACATCGTTAGAAAAGTATGATCTATACTTAATACATGCGCCGGTTGTCTATGTTTACACAGATCATAGACCTTTACTACCGTTAATTAACTCCGTGAACGTTCCAGCGTTGGTTCAGAGATGGCTGACCCAAATAATGAGATTTCCTGTACTTTTAAGATTTCAACAAGGGATGAAAAATCCAGTTGATTTTTTATCGAGATTGGAAAGTTCTCATACGGAGGGACCTCAGTTCGTGGGGGCCTTTGAAGCTAACGAGGTACTCTCGTTAGAAGACGGAAACGATTCTGGTTTTCTTAAAGTAGAAACGGAAGACGGAGAAATAGTAAATGTTCAAGAATTGCCAATCTCTGAACTTTATTAATTGATTATAGAAGTTATCAGGAAGTAAAGCTATGAAGAAACAAATGAAAGAGAAAAGAAAAAGATTAATGCCCGCTTTAAGTGAATATAGGAGGTTCTCTCTAAAAGAAAAGAGGAAATTAATTTCCGAGTTGCCTTTTTGTATGCTTGTAGAAGAAGAAGAAGACGATAAGGAAGTAGGTGATTTTTCCAGAATCCATGATAGAAGGAAACTTAGAGAAGAACAAATGTCTAATGCATTTGTTTCTAGAATTATCCGGTTTATTAAGGGAGAGAAGTCAGACATTCCCACCAAATTGAAGAAAAAATTAAGGACTGTCAAGCGGAATTGTTATATTGATAACAACGAAATTTTAAGGAAAAAGGTTAAGGTAAACGGAGAAGAAAAGGAAGTTATTTGGATTCCAGAGTCTTTGAAAGAAACGATTTGTGTAATGGCACATATTTTTAAGGAATCCGGACATCCATCATGGCTTGAGACGTTTAAGAAAATTCGAGAGCTATATTTCTGGCCAAGAATAAGAAAGGATGTAAGGGAATTTTGTAGAGCCTGTGTTCCTTGCAGTATATTTAAAGAAAACATGAACACAGAATACGGATTTATGGAATCTTTTCTGGCTGAAAGACCGAACCAGTTACTATATGTGGACAACTTTGGGGCTCTAGACCCAAGTAAAATAGAACGCTATCGTGGCTTAGTGTTAGTCGATGGATTTTCTCGATTAGTAAAAATTTACCCAGTTCGTAAGCTTACTGCCAAAGTAATGGTTGATTGTTTAATAGTTTTTTTCTCAGAGTTTGGGCACTTCTCGGAAATTTGCTCAGATAATCACTCTATCTTCTCTGGAAAGTTGTGGAGAGATACAATGAAGATGCTTGGATCTAGATGCAAATTCATTAGTTCATACATACCAAAAAAAAACGTAGTGAGAAAATGATTAAGGACGTCAAGACAATACTGGGAATGTATGCAAAACGGCATGAAGTTTGGTCAAAAGATATAAAGTTGATAGAATTTGATATAAACTCAAGAGTTTGCACTGCTACTGGTTTTAGTCCGGCCCATTTGTTTTTGGGAAGGCCATTTAGACACCCTATTTTGGAACCTCTCGAGGAAAGAAAAAGGAGGGGGAGCCAGACTACCTGAAGTATGTCAGAGAAATTAGAGATCGGTTGGAAAACGCCTACAACCGCGCGATCGAGGTTCAGAAGAGACAGCATTCCGCCAGAAAGAAAATTTACGACAAAGGAAGAAAACCAAATCCAATTTAAAGAGGGTGAGAGAGTATGGTTAAGAATACCAAGGCTATCTTCGCCTACAAACAAAGTTAGTGCTTCATTATTGCCGAAGTGCGGAGGTCCTTGGTTAATACAGAAGCAGATTGCTACTAACACATTTTTAGTAAGAAATCAGGACAGTGGGAGAATAGTAAAGACGAACGCAGACATGCTCGAACCGATTTTTATGGCACCCAAATTTTGTAAGCATGTAAAAGAATTACAATTCGAGTTTGCGAGGACTTTATTCCCAGATGAAAAAGTTGCAAGGAAGGGGGGGGGGGAAATAAGACATCCTACGGATGAGGTTGTTTAAAGTACTTTCACCCATGTTTGTTTTATATATGTTTATTTTTCTTTTGAAATTAGTTAGAGGTTAGGGATTTAGCCTAGCAGTCCACCAGTTGATCAGTTGCGTTTTCGGAGTAGACACCGTAAGATTCTTTTCAGTAAAAAAAAAAATGGCAGGAGTATTCAAGAAGCCTAAAACTTCGAGAAATGTTTTCGTGGCAGCTCGCTCTAAAGATGGTTCAAGCTTTGAGTTAGAACTTTTGTGTCACGTAGATGCACCAAAGAACAATAAAAGAAGGTTGCTTTTAACTGATAAGTCGTGTGAGGTGCAAGTCAAAAAGTTTCGTGAAAAGGAACCGGAATATACCTTGAAGGAAATACGAGCTGTTCAGTTCCAAAAATCGGCTCGGAAATAATACCAAAGCCTTTTACGGGAAAAGGCTAACAAGGCTGCAGTTGGAGACGTCTAGTGGTGGATCCTCGAGCGTAGCCCACGTCGAGGATGAGTTCGTTCTTGATTTCCTTACTGATGGAGAAGAATTGGAGTGTGAGTCACTCCCAGATACCTCAGGTAAGAATCTGGTATTCCCAATTCCCTCTGAAGGTGCAGAAGTCAAGAAGAAATTGAATTTCTCAGTGATACTTATAGTGATGTTTCTGAGAAATTGAAGAGAACAGTGAAGAGTGATCTGTGTAGATTATATTTGAAAATTATTTAAAGTGATTTTTAAATTCAAAAAATTATTTCTCTCATTATTCTGATGCGTAGAATATGAAAGGTATTTAGAATGGTACGAGACAATAAACAGTGAAGGGATATTATTCCTCAAGTGAATTAAAGTGGTTTTTAAAATAAGTGTAATTCATTTTTATTTTTCAGTGAAATTGTGATTTTTTTGATTAGTGAGAATTTCAAAGTGACTGTTTCGAGACTTTAAACTCACATGCCCAGTTGGATCAAGAATTCTTCTTTTTTCTTTGCTTTTTATTGGAATGTGTATATGCAAGGAGCACTTCGTTACCTTGCTTGATTATTCATGTTATATATATATAAAATTAAGTTGTGTATATTAATTAGTAAGTCAGGCCTGACACGTATTTATCTAACGCATTGATCTAGTACTATTTAATTAATAAGTATAGCGTAATATATAATCTTAGCATGTTTATAATATGTAAATGTATGTAAATATCAATTAGTGCATTATCCCAATCATTTATATATGCCAAATTTTCTTTAAGATTAACATTCGGTTAGTTAGATCGAGTATTACTCTCGCTTCCACTTGATTATAGATCTGGTAGAGAGGCTAGCTTTTTGAAGATTTCTCTTTCTTGCTTGCTTTTCCAGTAATTTTCCACTGCTGTAGAAGTTTCTAGAACCGTTGAATACTTAAATTTTTTCTTCATTTTTTCTGTCCCCGGCAAAACATATAAAAAGGCGGATTTCTTTTATGGTTTTACTGTTTCAGCTAGGGAGGCCTGTAGAGTAGAGGTCTATGCTGGTGGCTGTTCAGTCCAAAGGGAATCAGCAAGAAAGCTTTTTCCTGGGAGTTTGTCCTTTACTGGATGACCAGTGGATATGTTAGTCTGTGGCTTCCTGTCCCGCTAGGGAAAGTGGTCTCTGGCCGTAACTTAGGCGAATTCCAGAGTTAGGAATAGGAATTAAAGAATAAAGTAGGATTTTTGAGCTCTACGTCAGAGTAATGACTTAAATGGGCTATAGTTAATGGTTAGAAGGAGTGAAAACTAATTTGCCGTTGGGGTGACCCTAGGGAGACAGTGAACCCAGGGCATTTAGGTTTTTGAAAATCTCTAGGTGCTGGAGGTTTTCTCCACATTAAAATTGAATCCAGATTGCGGTTTGGGTTCGTTTTCTGTACCGTCAGGCAATAATGAGGCTTGGCTGGTGTTTTTTTGTTTTCAAACTGCGACTTTCGTGTTTGAAAGTATTAGAGTGTGTGTTTACCTTTTAACGTTGAGTCTTGAATGGAAGACGTAATTATACAGCTGGGCCTGAGTGACGGCTGCTACTTCAAATTCCCTAAGTTTACCAATCCTTTAAGATTTTAGTTAGTTTCCTTTTCTGGATTTCTCAGAGTGTTGAGAGTCCAAACCAGGTGTAGGCCAGACTGTTAATGTAGTGAAGTTAAACAGTCTTTGAAAGCAAAGAATATGGACCTAGAGTAGAGAGAGCACTAGTTTTCCATATTACCGCAGTTCCCGAAGAAATATTTGAGAAGTCTTTTATTGTTTATGATTAGTGATATTCAAATTAGAATCTGTGCTCCTTGAACTCTCATGATGAGTTCTTTGGAAAGCCGATCAAAATATTAAAGATTTTCTTTCAAGGGCGAAGTAACGTCCTTTGAACCTCAAAATTCCAGTCACTCACCTTACCCTAATTAGAAAAATGTTAAGTTTAATAAATGTAGTTATCCTCCGTAAATCCCATGAGTGGTTATTTTTAACTCAATCGTATTTTGAACCTGTTACCTAGACAATAGCGAGCGGACGATTTATTTCTTAAGGAAATTATTTCTTTTGTTGTAACGTAAAATCGGGAGACTCGTTAGAGTGGGGTGATAAAGAATCTCGATTATGTTTATAGTTTCAGGACAGAGAAGACAGAGAAAGCACCAGTTTGCAATGCAATGTGCACAATATTTTATTTTAAATTTTAACTTTCGTCAATTGTTGACTTTTTTAAAACTGCCAAAAAACCTGAACTATTCTGGGAGTTAACGAAGGCAGACGCTTTTTTCTTTTACTTTCAATATTAGTACATAACCATGTCTATTTTATAAGACATTATTTCAATAGTTTTTTCTTTTATCTTTTGGTCAAAATAAATATTTCAGAACGCAGGTTTTTATGTTTGATAGATCGTAATGAACAAAATTTAACATATAACTACGCTTACCTTAATGTGTTCTCTTTATTCTTATATGAAAAATAGCATTGGAATTAAGAGAGCACATGAAGGTTATTATAGTTTATATATTTTCACGTTTGATTAGTGTACGTGAGGCGTTCTGGAAAAGAAAGGCGAAAATGCGAAACATATTTTGTGTAGAGCTATTAATGTTCAAAGATTTCTTGTTCGTATTTGAAACAAGGGGAAATCTGCGAAGATTATCTCTATGAATAATCACATTTGGTACACTGAGAATTTAATACTTTTATTCAATCATTCATTATAGATATTCATTAATACATAACATTATAGCAAGAAGAAAGTAACCCATTTGTGGTGTTTCAACCCTTCTCTCAGAGCTCCTTTGTGGCTAAGCGGTTAGCGTACACGCCTTTTGCGTGGAAGACCCAGGTTTGAATCCCGGCTGGAGCTCGTGTGTTTCGGATTCCACGTTCATCAGTAGGTCCACGTCTCATATAGCCTCGCTGCTGAACAGGACGTTAAACTCGAAATCAACCCTTCTCGTACGGAACGCCTCACATGGTGTCAAATTGAAACCTGGAAGAGTTACATAGATGTACAAATTTAATGAAATTTCTAGTCTTTGCTTATCAGTGTGAATGTGAACAGAGGTGTTCATCAGTTTTCTTACATGAAGTTTCTCTTGATTTTCCTTTCGGTGATAAGTAATTTTGGAAATTTCGGTTTACCTTCTTCATCAGGGATATTTTTGCCACAGCTACTTTTTTGGAGGGGAAGTGTGGAATTGTGCTAGTTTGAAATGTATTATGTAATTGGCTTCGCAACATAGTGAAGTCGTTCATTACAAAATAGGCACTTCTATCGGAAGATGCTGTTTATTACTACTTACTGTATACATAATGCAGGGTGTGGGAAATCGTTAGTCCATTTTTAGTGTAGCTTCAATTTAGTAGCGAGGCTATATAGAATGTACACTTATAGCTTTACCTGGGATTCTAACAGCTCACACCAAGAATCGAACCCAGGTCTCTTGCGCAAAAGATAATCCTAAACATACAGCTCAACTGATAAATCGTGTCATCAAATATTTCTCAATTCAATACCTTCCTCCTTTGTTTGACAAAGGATTACAAAGATGCATCTACATCAAATACTGGGTACATTTTTCGAATTTAACTATACTAGGAATCAAATCAGATAACCACTTATAGTCTTCCTCAGTGGAAGGATCCACAGAATTTTGTATCAGTGTCAGTGTGACCTTGGTATTCTTACCACAGGGAATTCTCCTGACTTCACATCATATGTTGCAAAAGAAGACGACCCCATATTTTTGGGTATGATATTGCACCAAAGACCTTAGAAATATCTTGGGCTCAGAAATATACGATAATAGTTCTATGATAACTCTCGGAATCGATATGCTGTATACAGGGTCTTGATGACAGACAAACTGAAACAGGTGATTCATCACATTAAAATGAGGAAGTTCATGTGGTCCTTTAGTCAAAAGTGCACAGTTTACCTATTATACGCTTCCGAAAACGTTAAAAAAAATAAATTTAAAGAACCATAGCTCCACTACTATGGGACTTATCGTAGTCGGCGCAAGACATCACTTAGGAACTAGTATGTGATTTATTCAAATATCTCTGTTTCAAAATCCTCCGGTACTCGCTCAACACTTTTAGGGAAGCAGATGAGGAGTACTAAAAATGTGAAGTACTGTACAACTGCATATGTAGCAATTGTTGCGCAAGTATCGGAAGATTCTGAAATACGAATACTTCTGTAAAACTTTTGACCAAATTATTTATTTATTTATTATTTTGATGGGAGAAATCACCTGTTTCAGTTTGTCTAGTTCATTAACACCCTATATAGTTCATGGAAATTATAACTGTAAATTTTGCATTTATTATTTCTGTTAACAATTTACTTTTTCTACTACAATTTATGAAAGTTTCACACAATGCCAATTACGTTCTAGAAGTTAATATACTTCGCTAATGAAGGTTCGAACATCATAGCTCTCATGAAGCACCATTCCTAAAGATAATTTTTCGTGGAGTGAGGAACTTTCACAAGACAGGAAAAAATCCCCTGGACAACGTACACAGTATCGTTGTAAACGCCATAGAACGAAGTCCCCATAAGTCCATCCATCAATTGTCTCAAGAAGTGAATGTTCTTAGTAGCAGTGGCCACAGAATTTTAAGAAAATCTGCAACTTCATTTGTATAAGGTATAGATAGCACAGCACTTGCTTATCGATAAAAATTCCCAGTATTTCAATTGTTAGTAGACACCCTTAGTATAAATAATTTTTTTGATAAATTCCAAGTCAAGTGCAACGAGGACGAAACGTTTCTTAAGTACCAGATCACGTAACATGAGGTACATTTTCAATTATTTAGGTATTGGTTAGAGCTTGCCATCCCTTACTACACCAAGGTTATGAGACGTGGGCCTACAGCTCAAGCTCCCAACAGGAATCGAACCCGGATCTCTCGCACCCAAAAAGACTACGCTAATCACATAGCCACAAGGAAGCTCTTTCTGTATGCCAACAAGTGAAACTGTAGGTATTGTGGTTCACACAAAACACGCAGTCTGCACGAAAAACCATTGAACGGTGTCACGAAGTGGTCGTATTGTGTGTTGTGATTTAAGCATGCGTATTGTATTGTGAAATCAACCACTAAATCATGTCCAGGATTATTTTCCGACGTAAACTTCTCTTACCTAATGCATTCACCATAGACCAAATGCAAATCAATCCTCCTCCTCAGGCAGTTGAATGTAATATTCAATTTTTTTTTCAAAAGTGATAATTCAATCTTTTATATAATGCATGTATCTATCTATTTTATAAAGATCGGAAGTAATTTATTAATATTTGTGAGTTTCTTTCAAAATCAATCGCACTACATAGATTTCTGATAATTTTTATTTATTAATATAAGTATTTGTATTACACCATTAATTAATACAGGTATCTTGAAGCTACATCACGAAATATACATTTCCAAATTCCATAATATTTCAACCGTCAATAATGGAGATATAAAACTTTATCTACTTAATTCGTTTGTGCGTACAGGCTATTTTGAAACATTTACCAGCGATAGAAGTTTCTTTTACGGCAATGTTGATAATCTCCTTTGTACATATTTATTTCAACGTATTGCAGGTTTTACTAAAATTACAGGTTAAATTTCCGACCTTAAAATTAGGTAGTCTTGTGATTAACATTTTAAAGAAGAGAAAAATTTGCAAATAGACCAATGTGCAAGTGCGTAGTAATTCTTCAAAAGGCTTAAGTTTTCACTACCCAATAAACTGATACTCCGATGAAACTGCCAGCCAGGGCACGGAAAACTTATGGCTTTTGAAGTATTACCACGCAGTTACAAGTTGTGTCTTAATTTCATTATCTACAATAGAGCATAAACATGATAACATTGCCATAAAATGTACGAAGTTTTAGCACATAAGGAAAAAGTTGTGCAAGTAAATTAATCCTATGCACGGCACATGATTCATTCAAAGTAAAGTTTAGTATTTCTTACTCCATTTGCTTTTCCTATTCACTGCGTCTACCTTCTTTATTGCCTCGCAAGAGTTTTCCTCTGCGGTGTCAGATACTTATTCTGTGATCTTTTCAGGAGGTGCAGTAACTTACATAAAGACAGAATCTCTTTATGAAAACATTTTGCTCCTTAAGTGCAAAAGAAGTGAAGAAAGAAATAAACCTACGTCTTTATAAGATTGATTTTTGAGAAAACCTTTTTGCAGAAATTTCTTCATGAAAGCATAGCAGATTATAATTATCTTCTACAGACATCAACTATGTGTAAGTCTGACTTGGGTACTTCTACTTCATTTCGTAAAGATGATTTCCGCAATTTGCTCCAAAAACGAAGTGGCAAGATCTAGTTGTAAAGTACAGAAACTATCGTAGTAACATTCCTCAGTATTCCTGCATTAAATGTTCTTCATTTCCCTTGCCCTTTTGACGTACTGACAAAAGTAGCAATTTTTTGTCTTATGTAGCCTACATTCTAAGGTCATTTTAAAAAAAATGTTATTGGAAGAATCTCGAAACTTCCAAGCTACCTCGTGCCCTATACATACAGTATGTCACATTCATATTCGTACACACCTAAATTAAAAAAAAAACACTATATATGAAACATACTGACAGTAAAATTGACAGCAGTTGCTGGAGTGGTGAGGTAGGATCATGAATCATGATAGACATACCCAGTGGAGAAAAGGGCCAAAACAAGCACATCATAGAAATGCACAAAAGAAAATATGTGAGAACTCCCGAATTTACGCCACATTGTTATTCGTACACTTGTACACAGGTTTACATTTCATAGGGTAAAAAAAAAAAAAGAAAACAACAGTAGAACACGATTATAGCTTGTGTGACGGAACAAAAAGGACATATCAACTGTTGGTGTTAAGCGTGGTGTACATAGCTAGATAATCCTTTCAAAAATGGGCAAGAGTAAAGAGCTCGGAGAGAAAGTCAAAAAAATCATAAAGCTAGCATTAAGGGGGTGATCGTTTAGAAAAATAGGACAATTAATAGGTAAAGATACACAACAGTTCAATACAGAGTAAATAAGTTTATGTATAGTGGCTCAGTGAAAAACAAACCAAGAAATTCGAAGAAGTTAAGTGAGAAGGATGAGAGAGGTATTGTGAGACAGGTGAAAGCAAATCCTCGACTAAGTGCTCCAAAAGTCCAAAATATAATACAATGTGCTACCTGTAAAAATGTAAGCACTGAGACGATTCGTCGAGTGCTACACAAATACGGCTACCATGGTCGAATACCTCGAAAGAGGCCATTCATAAGTAGTAACAATCGTAAGTTACGACTTCAGTTTGCAAAAGAACATGTTAACAAGAGCCAAGAATTGTGGAACAATGTCTTATGGTCAGATGAGACTAAAATTAATCTCTTTGGGTCTGATGGGAGTCCACAGGGTGTGGCAAAAACCAAATTAGGACAATGTTGTAAATACCATACCTACCGTAAAAAGTTCTATTATGCTTTGGGGGTGCATGTCAGCAAAAGGAGTTGGTAAAATTGAATTTATTGATGGTACAATGGACAAGGTTATGTACTTCGATATTGTTTGGAACAATGTTAAGCAAAGTGCAGGAAAATTGGCCATGTTACCAAACATACGGCAAGTATAAATAGGAAGTGGTTAATTTGGAATGTGGCCAAACAATTGCACACCCCTCCCCAGTCCGCTGACCTTAACTCTATTGAACATTTATGGGCTTATCTGAAACCTAGGGTTCACAGCAAAAACATTTCGTCAAAAGAAGACTTAAAACGGGTGGTGACGGAAGAATGGCCCAAGATCAGTTCTGCCATATGTACTACTGTTGTCAATTCTATGCAGCGGCGATGCAACAGGCTATGCTACAAAATATCAGTTATTTTGTTTTTTCTGTTTCTTACATGCAGTCTTTATATTTAACTGTACGAATAACAATGTAGCGAAATATTGCACATCTTAATTTAGTTACGCACTTATTTTATATTATATTAATTTACACATTGTATCTGTATCTGTATTTTTGTATCTGTAATAACAAACAAGTGTTGCAGAAGTAATTATGTTCAAGCAGAAATACATTTCCTTCATTTGTTTATGCGTACCGCTCGATTTTCTTTACGATCACCACGTGTACGAATATGAATGCGACATACTGTATGTTGCATGTTTAGGAAATGAAGTAGTAGTATCGAAGTAAAACTAACACATAGTTCATGTCTATAGGTTAGTAAAATCTGCAGTACTTTCATTAAGAAATATAGTGGTATTTCTACACACAAGTTTATCATGGTTCTTTTCTTTAAGTTTTAGAACCCTTTTAGCTGAAGAATGATTTCATCATATGAGTGCTGTCACCTCTTGAAAAACATTAGTCAGATGTTCTATTTGGCAGGCGAGATCCCTAAAATCGGATAGTAAAACTGAAAAATAGAATTAACAAAGTGGATTCACTGCTACATTAAAAGTATAAATATTATAAAACATAACTAAATTGCAGTCTATGACAGAATATATAGTTTTCTTTTACTAGAACGAATATATACAGCATTAGTTTTATTTTTACTGAAATTATTCAGCAAACAATTTGTCGCTCATAATAAAATCATATCAGAAACCTTTTCTGCCTGTTTATCATCGTGAGATTCACACAAGAACTGAAAATAAAGAGTTTTTAAAGCCATTTAGTTACATTAACAACTATTGAACTCTGATTTGTTTGGCATAGAAACACTTGTAGATACACCGGGCTTGTTAGCTTTTTTACAACAATATAATTATATGTTACCAAATCAATAACATTTTGTTGAGAGTAGTGTAAACTCCCTCTGTCTAAATTTGCTGTAAATTCAACTGAAGGAAATTTAGCTTTTTTCTGACATAATGTGTTCTTGACACGACACACATTTCATTTTTCTTGAAACTGAAAATGCACAATATCCTGCCACATAAACTATAATAGGAAATTCGTCACCAATTTTATCTAAATCAGACCCACTCACTGTCACCTCTTGAGATACATTAATGGTTTCGTTCTGTTCGGTAATGTCCATATGCGAAAGTGGCTTTTCAAATATAATATCCTTCAGTTTCTTCTATACTGAAAGCTTCTCCTCTACTTCGTAAAAACAAGTTATACTGTGATCCAGCAAGCTGTCTGTAAAGGCCAAATCTAGACTCTAAGTTATCCGTTTGAAATTTTCCAAGGAGGACGTGACTCATTTTTGTTTCTTGGAAGCAATAAGATATTACCTCTATTAGCGCAAGAGTTGTATGTGTCAGTGCAAGGAAGGTTTCTTTTGAAAGAAAACCGGAAACAGCGATATAATTTCCCAATTATCAAGCCAGTCAAGGAATTCATATAAAAAAAATAATTCTTTCGTCATGAGATGTGGATTGAACTAGATACTTCAAGACATCATTGACACGTCTGCCAGTATTGGGTGCTCTCACATTAACTATTTTCCACCATTCCAAAATTAATTCTAGCTGTACCTTGATAATGATTCAAATCACAGGAAACTCCAAAGCTTGAATAACATATTCATTGAATACCTTGAAAAACAAGTTTTACATTTTGTTTCTCCAAATTAGAAGCCCATAAAGCCTTGACAGACATACCATACCCGTACTTCAAAAGATTATCACACTCTGTTGAGTGTAATTGTCTTAGACATTTGAAAGTAGCAATATGATGAATGGATGAATCTGTAATATCAGGAAAATACAAGCAGTTATCATTATTGTTTTGATTTACACAGTTATTTCTTATACTCTTCAGTATATGAACAGGATCAATTATGTACAGCGGCGGACACTTCTAAATGGTACACCTTAGCCGTAAATCTCCATATGGCTGTACCATTTAGAAGTGTCCGCCGCTGTACGTAGATTAGAGGGCGTGCTGTACTACATGGGTAAGAATATGCAATACTAAGCGAAAATTGCTCCAAAAATTAGAATATCAGTTGAATACCTGACCTCTCCTTCTTACTTCTGACTAATTTGATTGGAATAAAAGAAACAGATTTCTGTTTAGGGCATTATTGTCAATGATAACACAAAACACTAACAATCCTACTCTTTCTAGACCAACAATTACATTGTCCAACACATTATCCAATTCTTTTGCTGTTATAGAACTAACCGGGAGAATATGTACAACGTCTTTGTATGAAGAAAGCAAGCTTTGTACCATGAAAACCTGAGCACTCATCGCCAAATACTCTTGAGTTGTCAGAAGAATCAACAATATTTCCTCCTTTATAGTCCATCAATGGTTTCAGATACATTTCATAAAGGATCAGAACTACAGAACGTTCATGATTGGCTAGTGTAGCTATTTGCTGCTTTATGTACAGCAGAAACCCGTCTTCCTTTTGCTCTAAATCAAGTCCAATTTTAAATGCATTACAAATTCTTTTTATTATATTTGGGTGTGGCAGAATAAAATTATCTGAATTTCTTATAAATATGTGAGCCTGAGAAGATATTAGTAAAAAAAAATTGCTCCAAAAATTAGAATATCAGTTGAATACCTGACCTCTCCTTACTTCTGACTAATTTGATTTTCGAAAAAAGTAAAGAATTTTTTATATTCCAAATCATTTTGCAACATCTCATACTTATTATCAATATCACTCCTATTATTCTCCGTTATTGACTGAATTTCATCTAATATATTTATTTCTTCGTACATATAAGAGATACATTTTGAAAGGTGTTTTCCACCAATTGTATGAAGCTCGATTCTTTACAAGAAAATTCTTACTGTTAGCTCACAGTCTATATTTACCGTTATAGTATAAGTTAATGTGGAGGACCAACTACATTAATATTGAGGTATATTATGTAATCACTCTTTATAATAACATCTCAAAAGGTTTTTTCTTGTATTTTCCCACACACTCAACCAACTTATTGAAGTCTGTTAGTCGATTTGCTTCTTAGTAGGAAACTTGCTCTGACAAACTTTCTTGCACTGCAGCACTTTCCTTAAATTTTCTTTTGTAACTGGTGATTGTCGGTGGCTACTTTCTCCAGTCATATAGGATGGATATCCAGGAAAAATTAACGGTACGGCTCTCTCGTTCAGTTGAGGCCTAGCTAATGGAGCAGTATAGGCTTTCCAGATTGTTGATCGAAATAGGTAGTCTCCCATACCAAGAAGAAAGGGAAAAAATGCAATTGACAAAGCTGAAAAAAGGATTTCAAAAATGGTTATAGGAAAAATGCGTAGTTATTTTTATATACATTTAGCAACTACTTCAACAAAACTTAGTAAATGGCGAGGACACGTAATGTTACGGTGAGCTACACATACTGAAAGAGACAATAAAAACGATGATGTGTTTCTGACTGAAAGTGGTGTGGTGCAGTGCGACCAGCAATCACAGGTAAATTTTCTTATTGTAACAAATATTTTTTAAAAGAATAATCAATATTAATAATTTAAAGGTTGTGTAAAACCGCTTCAAAATATATCGCAAGTGACACCAACCAAACTACTTGGAAAAAACGAGGAGGATATGATAACATCATATACTTCCTTGTTAGACATAGCTAGCCTTTTCGTGCTGCATATTTCAAGCCTTTGCTAGAAATTTCGGTTGCTAAAGCTACAGTTTCTATCGAAGCACAGAGTGCCGGTAAGAAGTTTAAGATAGTCTATTGATTATCTTAATTATTTTATTGATTCTATTGATTAAAAGGTGCACGTTTTTACATGTTTTGAATACATTTCCATACGTATTTTCAACAGCATCAAAGATCTGAATAAGAATTATATAAAATTTCTGTTAGATATTCGCCAGCACTGGGATTTTTTTTTTCAAGGAGCAGCAAGGCTGTGTAAGAAGAGACATACAACTTGAAATAATAATTTAACCACTGTGTTGCGACCCATCGGAACTCAATCCTCCACATCGTACCCCAATAACTCGCATCCTATGGACTACTCGAGTGGGAAGTAGTGCCAGCACTAGTAAAGTTGGACATCTCGTAATAGGAATAGGCCATTACTATTGTGTGTAATATGTTATTACGTTAATGTTTAAATTCACTAATGCTGGCAATTATTTAAGAGTAATTCGATACAGTTTGTTCCTATTCAGCAGGCCTGAAGCTGTAAAAATAAATTTGTGAAGATATTCCCAAGCTTATAGGAACGTGTAACTTTTGTCAATAAAATATTGCATTATCTTAACTTTATTATCCCTCAAAGAAAGCACCTTACGTATTGAAACGGGTGAATGACACATATATAACCTTTAAATTGCCCCCACTACCCACAGTCCTGCGAGAACGGACGTCACGTCAATACCCCTTTTGGATATAAAATTATAAAAGAAGAGAAAGGAGAATTCCACTTCCCCACGGCTGAGAATAACGACGACGTGAAGTGATGGGTTCAATACTGGACAAGGCTTAATTATATATGCATATATCTCTAGTAAGATTACCAGGATCTCTACGACTACTTGTAAATGTAAAAAGTTTTTCTAACAAGTGAAAAATTTTTATTATAACGAAATTCGATAGATAGAGAGATATAGAAAACATTTAACCATTCAACAAGTAACAATAGCATAAATAGAAATCCCCGTTAGCAACAACTTCAAATTATTTTCTTTAAAAAGTTTTGTTTTCAAGTAACAAATGTTCTTTGAAGTTAGTATTAAATCCAATAATAAATTCAATGTAGAAAATACGAACCTTTACAATAATTCCTCTCAAAATGTATGGGACTCAAAGCTACTGCCAAGTGGCTTCCCGAAGAAAATGAAAATGTGGGAGGAAAGAAAGTCTTTAATTGGTTAATACGCATGAATTATTAGCAACAGCTCAACTACAATTCAATACTTTCCTTTCCCTTTTTTTCTTTAACCAGAAATTCTAGGAAATTTATCATTCATTTTAAAGTCTCCACTTGCCTAAGAATTTTCCGTAACAGCAGCATATTCAATTCCTGACTCGCAACTTTTAATATAAGGAAAACAAGAATCAGCATGTTTAACTATGAGGTTCAAGTATGCCTGCATAAATTGTTTTAAGTTATGGTACGATTATCTATGTTACTTTCCTTTTCTTTTCTTTTTCTGTTTTTTTTAGAAAATAATACTTCCATAAATAACAGGTAATACTGTCAAATCTTAAATAAACTCAATAGTCAGGGTCTGTTATAATATTTAAAGAAGTTAATAAAGAAAGATTAACTTTACGGAAATGTTTTAAAGACCCACTCTTTCCTTAGTAATTTTAAACGACCTGCATCACTCACCTCGTTTTGCAGCACTGTAACCAGCTCCTTGCTTATAGCGAAAACATCGGCAGCAACGTGACGTCATCTCGAACGACACGAAGCTCGCGCAACCAACACTCAAGGTTACTTATACAGTGCTTCCAACTCAGAGAATTGACCGGCTTTGCAGTAAGCGGGAGTTTCATCTCACATTTTTTCTTTTTACAATATTTTTTATTATGAAACCTGGATACGTTACATATTATCCGAGGGTCGGTCAAAAAAATTCCTATCCAGAACAATCCCAAGTTGAATAATAAAATTATTTCAATACATTACCAGAATCTTCCATAACCTCCTCGGTCCTTGCGTCCAGCCCGCTGGACCTTTTTTGTTGAGTAGTTGACACTAAACTATTGTTGGAAATACATTGAAACCACGTGTGCAGCTAACTGGATGTCTGTGCTATCTACGTACGAATTGTTGATTTCATTTGTTTTCATCGAAACATGTTACTGCTGAAAGAGTGGCCATGGATGACGAAGGTGGTTCTAACCAACAACCTCCATATGGAAAAAGAGGTAATGCATCACTATTTATTATTTTTCGGTTGTAAATCTTTGCTTACTCTTTGTTTATAAACCCGAGAACATAATGAAAGTATAAAATACATGAACTATTTCCATTTCAATACTTTTTTGTAAGTTACATTTTTAAGTCCAGCCGACTGCACATTAGGGATTTATCCTTACCAAACACCATATTTTAGTATTGTTAACGTAAAATTGCCCAAATTTACCCTAATATTATTTGTGTTCATTCTTGCAATGGTTCATTCATGTTCGATTACAAGAAAAATGGAGTTAAATGTAGTTGAATTGGCTTGTTTCGAAACCAGAAGACTAAAATACTTATCACATTAGCCTCTTACTAGATTAAATGTGTGTTTCATTATTTACGTGAACCTATATAACGTGTTATATATCGACTATTAAATTCTTTATTTTAGAGAGGTTACATTTATCGAATTAAGAAATATTACAAGAATTGGGTAAAAGTCACGTTGATCCTGGGATTTCCGATTATTTTGATGCAGATCCAGATTCAATAGATTCTGGACAAGATTTAAATACTTCAATGTGTGATCTTTCTTAGCAGGTAACTACTGTAAACCTGATTCAGAGGCTAAAATTAATTTGGCACTATAAATTTACTAATGTAAGTCTAACATTAACAGGGTGCTTTCTGTGAATTTTATCACTAGTTCCATTCCAGGAAGAGTTATTTGCATCGTATTTAAAAGCGGGTAGTTGTTCACATTCTATGTTATGCAATAGTTTTTGCTGGGCTTCTTGTCTGTGCAGAGAAGGGATGATGTTAAACTACAAGCAATTAATAAATGAACACAATCGAATGTCAAATAATAAATAATTTTGTAACTAAATTTTGTATAATAATTTTCAGATAAACATACTAGGAAGTTTGTTTTGAATAATTATTTTCACGTTCTTCATTGTTTCTAGAACTCTATTATTGTATTAAATTATTTCTTAACATCATGTACTATGGGAGTATTACACACAATGAAAGTATGTACGCTTCATTAAACTTTCGCCAATCACTTGCTGCTACAAAATGAAGGGGGCAGATTTTGAAGTATTGATATATAGTCTAACATATAAGAAAATAATATTATTGAATGTTGTAATTCTAAAGATGAGCACAATTACATAACTGGAAATTCAACTAAGCGTTTTAATGTGATTGCTAGTTCTTGATTTAAATTAGCGTTATTGCTCTAATAATTTACTTTATCTTGTTTCAGGAAGACGATTCAGATTAACATGGAGGAAGAAAATTAGGAAAAAGCACAAAAGAGAAATCAGATGGAAAATGTCATTTGAAAACTATTTCACTGAAATTGGAGACGCTGAATTAAACTTGGGTACAAGAGAACGTTTAATTATTTTGATCAATTTTAGGAGATAGTTGCCGATCAAAAAAATAATAGGAGAATATTGCAGGATCCTAAGATGTTGACACAGCTTAGTGCAACTTCTGAGAACTACAGGAAACTAACTAACCCGCATGTAATAACAGGATGCCTAAGATGACCTTACTTGAAGATGTATTACTGGAAATTCCTGAACGTTCCTTGTAACACAAATGTCATGCTATAGATTATTCCGAATCCGCAATTATATTCATCTTGTTGATAATTTAACTGTAACAGACGAAGAAATTTAAAGAAATAAACTGGAAAGTACAACAAATTTATACGCATTTACAAATAAGTATATGCAATTTCCATTTTCAGAAAATTTGTCCATGGCAAACAGGAGATTCCGTTCGAGGGCAAAGCTAATCTGCGCCAAAACATGAAAGGAAAAAGCAATCCTTGAATTCTAAAAAGCGCGTCCATATACGGTCACGGCAGCGGTCACAGCTATCCAAACTTGCTTGGGAACTCCCCCGTATAACTCCGATTTGTCATCTTGCGACTTCCATCATTTTGGTTCCTCAAGGAGCAGTTGGGAGTATAATGTTTACTCCATAGGATGGCAATCCAGATAGAGCAAGCATTATATTTGATAGTCGTAAATAGGACGTTTGCTCGAGCGTTGACGATGAAACAACGAGCTTGTACCCGAAGAAAGCTCCTTTCAACGCCAGCCACACATAAGCAAAAATTCTACGTACAACTTTTAGAGACACAAAAGATTCAGCATCATAATTTCGGAAAATTAATGAATTACACACATAATTAAAAGTAAATTTTGCACCATGTACTCAATAGACAGCCACGAGGCGTAGGAGATGACATGCACAATCGCAGAAAATACTCGTCAATCGATTTGAGAATTTTAATTATATTGATACTTACATAACTTTAAACTTGGATATAACAATTAAGGTAATAATAATACTGGATGTGTCTTAAAATGGGAAAAATAACTCGATTTGACTAAGTGTAAAAGATGATTACATAATGTCTTGTTGCAGCAGGGTAGTAGAAGCTGTTGTACGTTCTTGTCTTCCGGCGCCGAGTAGTTTGCCTCCCGCTAAATCTCTTCAGCTCTCGCTGTTCGCGTGGGTTTCACGCGTTAAGTGACGTAAGAGCGGACAGGGCTGTGATTGGTTGAAAAAGTGCTGATCAAGGTCACAACGCCCACATGCATTCGCTGCGTGAGAGAACACACACACATACACATAGAAACGTCGTCTGCTAGTATATGCTAGTCCTTTTAAATTAAAAAGAGAATTAAACTGCTTGAGCTGCATACAGCCAAAATAATGAATAAATGAGTTTATGACAAATGGCACCCGAACAGTTGATAGGTAAAGTTCTGGTAAGATACGTTTATCCTAAGAACTCTGGCAACACTTATAGTTTGTGTCTGCGTATGACGAGGACACACTGTTAGTTTTTGAAGCACTCTTCACTTGGGTTATAGTTCACATTAATGCTTGGTTAACACTGCACTCACTAAAATAAAATGTCTATTCAGTCCATAAATATGAATAAATGTATGGATATGTATTCATTGTAACCTATTAGTTCAAATGTAAATTCACTCAATACTTAAAGAAATTGAATATTTAACACATACACTAAAATATTGCAAATAATGTGAATAAAATGAGAAAACACTTCAAGCAATGAATTAATTTCAACTTTTAGAAACACTTTCATCTTTGCAATTAATTGAACATAAAAAGAAAAATGAATATTAAAATAAATATAGATATATTTTCCAGTTCGAATAACAACACTTCACTGTTCATTTATAACACACTGTTTATACTTTTACCATCTGCATACGTTACACTGTCCAAATTGTCCACTATTGACAATCTACACCATGTTCCAGAACAATGTCCAGTTCATAGGCCATCCTCTTCGTTCATTCTCTTCCCATTGAATGAACACTCGACGATTAAATCTTCTGCTCCTATCCTCTTCCCATTGGATAGGGCTAGGTCCATCGGTGGAAGTTCTAGAAGGTCTCTGCATGCTATAGTCCTTTAATAGCGCTGGACTATTTTTCAAAATTCGGCGCCAATATGAAGATGCATGGAATACTATAACTTATTGCGTATAAACTTATTAACGTATAATTTGCATCTTCCCTTCTTTTTTTTTTGTGACTGAAAATGTGCTGCATTTGCTACTGCTGCATTCGTATTAAGTGGAAGTGAATAGAATGTGTGTTCTTCTTATTGTTTGGACCTACGTGTGTTCTTCCTTGTGTTGTATTCTTCGTGTATGGATATCAAGTATATGTTTTTACGTGTTACATGTAATTACTATAATAAGGTTAAAATAACATAATTATGGTTAAAAGGAAGTTGACTTGGGATGGGTTAACAAAAGAAATGTAAGTATTTCTTCTTTCATTCTCTCTCTTTTTTTTTCAAATCACTTCACGAGTACAAACTACGACAAGCACGTCCCAATCCTCAACGCCTTCGTGCAACTTCATCAAATAAGTACATGGTACATGATAAATTAATACTGAAATATACTTATATAGGACATGATGCTGAATAATATATATATATATATATATATATATATATATATATATATATATATATATATATATAATGTAATAAGCCTATAGATATAACCTTAATGATGACTGCTATATGAATACTAAAATGAAGAGAGAAATAAACCAATATAAGCTCGAATGATGGAGAATTATATTGGGGCAATGTCAGATGTCTACAGATGCCAACCTGTATCCATCTTAGGGATGGTCTGACGACTAAATGAAGAAGAGCCAACCCACAAAAACCATATAAACCTACCCACTGTAAGTACGACCACGAAGACACACATAGATGTGGTTACAAAAACAAGTTATACTAATGAAACCCCATAGAGTTTTATAGAAGACAAAAAGAAAACGATGCACATGAAATTCATGGCGAAATGTGGTCGTAGGTCTTAAGGTAAAACTTCAATGTTGTTCCAATAACAACAAAAGGAATACTCTAATAAACGTGTATATTACTCTAATATCTCCTAACATATCTCTAAATTCAAATTGACTTCTTCGAAGTGCTAATGGTAATATTTCTCTAATAAACTCAATAACTTTCGCTCATCTAAATAACCATGTCGTATATACCACAAAATATATCGACGAAAATGTTCGGTAATTTCACTATTCAGCGTCTTATTTCTCTTCTTTCGCTTGCACCATGCAATCTTCGTTTGCTTTCTTCATTTCCTTGGGAACGCTAATAAACTAGTCTTCGTTCGTAGGGATTCAATAGTGTTCAACTTTCTTCTCTTTTCCAACACTATATGCAAAGGTAGCAGATGACGTGATGAACTAGGTCTGATTACACCCCACTTTAACAATTTTCGGATCTCTTCACGCACTCCTTCCTTATATTTGTGCGGAATATCGTAAGGACGAGCAACAATGGGTTCATTCGTATCCACTTCTAATCGGTACTGAAATTTATTGCACAGGCCAGGAAAACGGGCGAACACTTTCCTATGTTTCATTAACAACTGAAATAATTCTTCTTTCTCGTTTTCACTAAACAGCGTAGCGCGTGTAACTGCATCCCTTATTTCATCTACTGTGAAATATAGATCCGGTGGGAAGTCCTCCACTAAGTCACTAGCTTCAATTTTCTCTAAAGGCTCGGCGCACCCACTGCGGAACACATTCACCGTTCTCGCATAAAAATCATTAAGGTCCCTTATCTCGGACAACACAACAATAGGGGCTACCTTGCACTTAATTTCACTTACATTAGCTACAATGACATTTTCACTATTTCTCTGTATTAAAGGCACTTCACCACTAATTCCTTGAAATTCAACACGCAAGTTACTTCGCTTAAAATCGATGACACTGTTTAATTTCTCAAGAAGGTTTGCACCGAGTATTACATCTTCATGCAGTTCTGGTAATACAAGAAATTCAACTGGCACTTCCACGTTTTCAATTCGTACCGGTAAAATAACCTTTCCTTTCACGTTCTTTTTCTTTCTTCCTAGAAAATCGCACAAAACGATATGCTCTCCTTTTAGTAAATACACGTTTGCTACACACTTTGTTACTTCTCGAAAAATATTGTACCGTAATAGGCACAGTTCTGATCCACTATCTAACAAACAGATTTTGGGTTGATCGTTTAACAAAATTTTTACTCTCATTGTATTATGACCTAATTCGCATTTGACCACTTCTTCATTATCATTACTTATATCATCTTCTGCTTGTAAATCTTCTTCGTTGCACATGTGTGGAAAAGTAATCCGGTTTACACTACTGAAATCCCTCCCCTTTGCAGCGACCAAGTGGGAGGGCGCTACTAGTTTAAAGGCACAGAACTCTGCGGATAAAAACCACTTTGTTGGTATGGAAATTGACCTTGCTGATTGTTCCCACTGTTCACATTAGGACCTCTATTAAACGTTGGAAACCAATTATTATTTTGATTCGGACTAGTAGCGGACCGTCATCGTCGGGGAGGGGGTGGAGCTGAGAGGGCGGCTTCATAAGTCATTCATTTATCACCCCTCATCATCATCTCATAGCTTGCCCTCTCAGCCGCGAATACCGCTACCGGACTCGCGGGTGGTTGGTGGGAGTCGGGAAGAGGAAGGTCTAGTGGACGTCTTCCTCCCCTTGAGGAGGACGTGCACCCACCCGGCCTCCTGTTGTGTGCGTCCAGTGTTTGTGTTGTCCGCAGTGTTTAGTCTTTGCATATATTAAAAAAAAAATCAAAAAATACAAAATACAAAAAAACGAGTACAACTAAAAATACAAAAAAATCCGCACCTTTTTGTTTTGTTTTGTTCTTCCTGGGCTGGTGGGGGTCTATCATTTGGTTGGCCAGGTTTCTTTTCTTTTGTTTCACCTCTTACTTTTCCGGGGCCACGCGTTTTTGTCGACGGGAATGGTTTTATTGCACTCCCATTCCCCTTGACCGCGTCGGCCCCACGCTGATCCTAAGTTTGAGGGCGTGGCGAAGGGATTGCCAGGGGGTAGCGTTAGTTCCCCTATTAACGCCCCGGTGTGACCTCACACCCTTTTTTTCATTTATAAATGTTTACCAAAATCCTTTTCTTATGGGTAAAAAAACTTTCTTAACTGAACCGGGCTCTCCCTCAAGGAAGAAGCCCAAACAAAATGATAGTGAAATTGCGGAACAGACAAGTATCGCGACCCCTGTTGTCCGATATCTTGTAATTAAAGAGAAAGACGTTGATAGTGCCAGTACAGAGGAAAACCGTCCGAGTGCTATTAAGGGCTTATCCCCTTTTGTCATCAATAAAGTTATTACTTATCAAGCCGGGCAGGTTAAAGATATAAAGAAACTGCGGAATGGCACTTTATTGGTGGAAACGACAGACGAGAAGCAAACGGCGAAGTTACTTAAGTTAACTGCCATTGGACCGGTGAACGTGTCAGTCGAACCGCATCGTATGCTGAACGTTTCACGAGGGGTGATATCATGTTGGGATCTCCTCAACGCCACCGAAGAGGAAATCAAGTCGGAATTAGCGGACCAACACGTTATAGATGTAGCTCGCATCAAGAGTAAGAAGTCAGGTGAACTTGTGGCCACCCAGTCCTTGATTCTTACTTTTAGTTTGCCCACGCTTCCGGAGTCTGTGAAAGCTGGTTACTATCGCTTAAAAGTTCGGCCCTACATACCTAGTCCTCTGCGCTGCTTTAAATGTCAACATTTTGGACACACCAGCACGTCGTGTAATGCGAGTGCTGCTCTTTGTGCGAATTGTGGCCAGGGTAGTCATGGTGCGGAGCCCTGCAAAGCGACCAAGCCCTTCTGTATTAACTGTAAGGGAGAGCATTCTGCTTGGTCTCGGGATTGTCCAGCTTATCAGCGCGAGAAGCGTATTCGAGAACTCATGGTTGTCGAGAAGATTTCTGCTACAGATGCGAAGCGTCGATTGAAAGAAAGCCATCCTTCCTCGCTTTCTGTTCCCTTCGCTACTGTCGCTGCTAGTTCTCGGAAATCTGTAGCTACACAGACCGTTGACGTTTCCACCCAAACGGACTTAGTCTCAAAGAGCAGCTCTGACTCGAAGACCCCAGTTACGAAGATGAGCGAACTTCTTAAGACCCCCGTTGCAACAACGAGCGAACATTCCAAGCCTTCAGCTGTAACGCCGAGCGAACGCCCGAAACCACCGCGTGTTACTGTTAGTGGTGGTCTTCGGCGTACTCCAGCCCAACGGCGATCACCTTACCTGGCTGGCCTGAAACTCAGTCAGCATATCCGCAGGTTGAACGACACGGTTCTCTCTCCCAAGAGACCGAAATCTACTCCCGTTCGTAAGCCACCTGCAGTTTCTCTGAAATCTGACATGGTGGAGGACGAACTGATGGATTCCGAGTGGGCTGTTATTGGACCTCGTGGGAAAGTTCGCCTTAAACGTTGACACCTTCCAGTATGGCGCTTCTTCAGTGGAACCTGAATGGCTTCTGCACTCACCGTGAGGAATTGATACAACTGGTCTCCGACCACTCACCAGTTGTCGTCTGCTTGCAAGAAACCCATTTTAAGCCTACCCAGTCCTTCCTTCTTTCTGGGTACACTATGTATCGGTGTGATAAGCCTGATAGTGACCACGCTGCTGGCGGCGTGGCAGTCTGTGTCTCTGATTCTTTTCATTCTCGGGAGATTCACCTCGTCTCCCGCCTGCAAGCAGTTGCGGTGCGAGTATACTTCTCTCGCCCGCTTACAGTTTGTTCATTGTACATTCCTCATTCAGAAGCCTTTAGCACCGCCGATCTGCTTCAGCTCTTCCATCAACTTGAGCCGCCAGTCTTGCTTGTAGGAGACCTTAATGCCTATCACCGTCTGTGGGGTTCTGTCCGTACTGACGGTCGTGGCCGCGAGGTCACTGAATTTCTCGAGGAGAGTGGCTTGCTTATCCTTAATGATGGCAATCCTACTCATTTTTCCACTGCCCATGGCACATATTCCTGTATCGACCTCTCCATGTGCAGTGCTGGTCTCTTGACTTCATTGACATGGAGAGTGCATCCCGATCTTTGTGGCAGTGACCACTTCCCGTTATTTGTTGACGGTCTCCCTGTTACACCTCCTTTTCCTCTCCGCCGCTTCAATCTGAAGCGTGCTGACTGGCGTAAGTTCCGTGAGCGCAGTGAGTTTCATTGTCGTGATGATCTCCCTGTCGCTGTTGTGGCTGAGGCTTTTGAGCAGACTGTTCTTGATGCTGCTCATGGTTCCATTCCAGAATGCGGTGACAACGTTCCCCGCCGGCGTGTTCCTTGGTGGTCTGCGGAACTCCGTGAGGCTATCCAGGCTCGTCGGCTTGCTCTTGCCACTTTTAATCGTCATCCAACAGACGAAAATCTCCAGCAGTTCCGCATTCTGCGTGCTCGTGCTCGCCGTCTGGTAAAGATCTCTACGCGCCAAAGCTGGAAGAATTACGTTTCGTCATTCAGTAGTCGCACGCCTATGTCTACTGTGTGGCATCGGGTTCGCTCTTTAAACGGCTATTCTTCTTCACTTAATGTGCCAGCTATAAACGTAAATGGTGTTCTCGAGACCCATTCCTCAGAGATCGCTACAATCTTGGGAAGCCACTTTGCCAGTATCTCTGAGTCGGATCACTACCCACCAGCCTTTGCTCGTTCACGTCCTCAGCTAGAGCGAAACCCGTTAAATTTCCGTACCGCCAATAGTGAGGACTATAACGCTCCTTTCACGCTCGTTGAGTTCGATTCTGCTCTCCGCGAATCGTCCAATACTGCTCCCGGGCTTGACCGTGTTTCCTATGATATGTTGCGCAACCTCTCTCGCGATTCTCAGCTTGCATTATTGCAGCTGTATAATCGCCTCTGGGTTGAGGAGTTTTTTCCACCTGCTTGGTGTGAGGCCCTGGTTCTTCCCATCTTAAAGCCAGGGAAAGCCGCAACTAGCCCCACGAGCTACAGACCCATTGCTCTCACGAGCTGTGTCTGTAAGCTGCTGGAGCGAATGGTCAACAAGCGCCTGGTGTGGTATTTGGAATCGCATTCCCTTTTGAGCAAATTTCAAAGTGGATTTCGTCGTTTCCGCTCCACTACCGACAATCTTGCTTATCTTGAGGGTGAAATTCAAGACGCCTTTCTCGACGGCCAGCATCTTGTTGCTATATTTTTCGACTTAGAGAAGGCGTATGACACCACATGGCGTTACGGAATCCTAAAACAATTATACGACTGGGGTCTTCGTGGGCATATGGCCCACTTTATTTCGAATTTTCTTCACGAGCGACATTTTAGAGTGCGTGTGGGCTCTACTCTCTCAGAGCGCTTTGTACAAGAAAATGGTGTTCCACAAGGCAGTGTTCTTAGTGTCACGTTGTTTGCTGTCGCAGTCAACAGCGTTTTTTCGCAGATCCAGCCTCCTGTGTCTGGTCTGCTTTATGTTGACGATCTTGTAATTTTCTGTCGCTCCCGCCACCTTCGCGGCATTACTCGACAGCTTCAACTGACTCTCAATCGTCTCGTTTGCTGGTCGAATGAGACTGGATTTCGCTTTTCCACCGAGAAATCCCAATGTGTTCACTTCTGCCGGCAGCGTACGTGCGTTGTTGACCCGGACTTGTACCTCGATGGCACCCGTTTGTCATTCGTTGATACAGTCCGTTTCTTGGGTCTGGTGTTTGACCGTCGCTTGTCGTGGGCACCACATGTACGGACTCTTAAATATTCTTGTCTTCGAGCTCTGAATCTCCTTCGTGTCCTTTCCCACCGCACGTGGGGTGCTGATCGTACTGTTCTACTTCGTTTATACCGTAGTCTAATTCGGTCCAAGTTAGACTATGGCTGTATTGTCTATGGTTCTGCTCGTGCTTCTCTGTTACGACAACTTGACACAGTGCATCACCTGGGTATTCGTCTTGCTACTGGCGCCTACCGAACTAGTCCCGTCGCCAGCTTGTATGCTGAGGCCAATGAACCTTCGTTATCATATCGTCGCAGCAGATTACTTCTTAATTATTCTGCGCATGTGCGTTGTATTCCAGACCACCCGTGTAGACCATGTCTCCGTGGTGGTCGGATATACGAGCGCTATGCTGCACGTCCTCGCTCTACACGTCCATGGTACATCCGTGCGTGTGAGAGTTTCCTTGGCGACGATTTCGTGTGGCCCTCTCTTTCATTGCTTCACTTTTGCGCTGTTCCCCCATGGCTGCTTTGTCTCCCTCGCCATGATTTACGTTTATCTATGCATTCGAAACAGCAAACTAGTCCCCAGGTGTACCAGCAAGAGTTTGCCGCACTGTTAGATCAGTACCCCGATTTTAGTGTGTTCTTTACGGACGGTTCTAAGAATGAGGATTCTGTAGGCTGTGCCTTTGTCACCGACGGGGCCAGCTCCGAATTTCTTTTACATCGCCTGTGTTCAGTGTTCACTGCTGAATTGACTGCAGTTAAGCTTGCCTTAGACCACGCTCTCACGCTTTCCCTCCGTCGTGTGCTTATTTGCACCGATTCTCAGAGTGTGATTTTGAGTCTACAGAATGTCTTTAGTATGCACTCTGTCGTGCAGGACATTCTTGTGAGATGCCATGAATTGCAGCAACAGGGTTGTGTCGTCGTTGTCTGCTGGGTGCCGGGTCATGTCGGCATCCGGGGAAACGAACGTGCTGACACAGCTGCCAAGAACGCCGCCTTGGCCGGGGTTGCACTGGAGCATAGCCTTCCCTGCTCCGATCTTCAGTGTCATTTCTATTCTTTGTTGCGCTCTCACTGGCAAGCAGATTGGGACCAGGCTCTTGAGAATAAGTTACATGTAGTGAAGCCACTTCTAGGAGAATGGCGTACGTCGTCGTGCCATCGTCGTCGAGATGAAGTGCTCCTGGCGCGTCTGCGTATCGGACACTCTCGTCTGACGCATGGCTACTTGCTGCAAAGATTGAACCGTCCGTACTGTGAGGAGTGTATAGTCCCGCTGAGTATTCAGCACATTCTTGTTGAATGTCCTGAATACTCAGCTCTCAGAGAACGTTTCGGATTGCCTTCTGTTCTTACCCGCGCTTTGGGGGATTCACATGGTATAGTTAGCCGGGTACTGGACTTTGTTAAAGCTTGTGGGGTTGCTCACGTTCTCTGAGCGTTTTTAATGTGTTGTCGATTTTTATTGCTGCTAAACTTTTAATTTCTGTTATCTTTTATTGTTTTCTATATATTGTTTTTGTTATCTGTTTTAGACTATTTATTCTTTTATTTTCTTTTTCATTTTATGTTTTTATTTAGCAGCACTTTCTTTTATAGCACTCTAGTATTTTAACCTTTTTCTTTACATGTTTTAGTCCAGAGCAACCATGTAAATCGTGACGGGGACATATAGCCTTGATGCTGACGTCCCCATTAAATCCCCTATTCATTCATTCATTCATTCATTGATTCGGACTACCTTGGGAAGTCGACGCACTCCTTTGATTTTCGTTTGCCCTTGCACCTTGCGTTTCGTTTCGATTTTCATTTGCAGTTGTATTTTGTCGGCCATTACCTTGCGACTGATTACCACCGCTCGAGTTGTTATTATTTCTGTTAAAATTACCTCGCCGTCCACGTCTATGAAATTTCCTTTTCCATCCCTGTTTGAAATTCGGACGCGCACTATCATCACTGCTCACTTCACTACCGTGTTCTACTTTTACATTATTCACGCTAACACCGGCACCACCTTGCTGTTTCTGCTTATTACGCTGATTATCGTACATATTAGTAATTCCTGACAATCCTTCGATGGACTGCACACTCGCAAGGAACTGATTTATGTTATCAGGCATAGAACCCATCATAGCTAATTGGTACCGCTTGGGCAGGAGAGTGATGATGTGTGACAACGTAATGGTTGGATTTTCGTATTCTTCCAGAGCTTGAATTTGACTAAAACGCTCTGTCACAAAATCAACAACACTGCTATATCGTTTTGGGTCAAACGGAATAGATCGCAAGTTGCGCAGACGCGTAGCTTTCACTAAGGGACTCTCAAATGCATTCTGAAACTCTATCACAAATTCTTGAAAAGTTTGACACTTCTTACCGTTTAAATCGTACCACTTAAGTGCACTGTCCTTAAGAATCAACGGCATGATCGTTAAATATTCACTTTGAGGCACTCCGGCGAACGACATTTCTCTACCGAAATTTTCCAAAAATGCACTTGCACTTTCCTTCATCATATCACCTGAAAATGTGGAGAGTTGTTTAATGTCTGCTAATCGCAATGAACAACGCCTTACATTCACTTCACTATTTCTTGCACGCTTAATACGCGGACTTTCTCTTTCGGTTTTGATTCTCGGCACGGTTCTCCTTATTACATCACTTTCCTCCTCTGTATCAGACACCGTTTGAGACTCACTGCTCGATTTCCTCTCGCGCTTCACACTGTGCACGGAACCTGTGTTTCTTTGTGACATATTACTTCCAGTATCATGGCGCTCATTTGCTAATTCTATACGCTGCACACGCTCTGATAATCGCTCCACATCTTGCTTGGTTTGTTCACTTAATTCACTGGCGCGGAGACACGTTTCAAAACACTGCTGGTTAAATTTACTCTGTTCGTGGCACACTTGAATACACTCTTGCACTGCTATACCGTATTCACTTTGTTTAGTCTCGCACTTCTGAATTCTGCTTTCACGATACTTGTCGAGACTTTCGACCAAACGCAACCTTTTTTCATAATCATCCACTTTATTGCAACATTCACTTAATTGACGTTGTTGGTCGTTTACTTGGCGCGTATTTTCTTCAACTGTGCCTCGTATATCATGCATTGCATCGGCTAATTCACGTACGCTTCTACGTATATCTTCGCTCGTATTAAAACACTTTAATTCCACTGCTTCAATTCGTTCTATCAATTCATGTCGCACTGCACTAATACACTTATTCACATTGTTAATTTCACCTGACAAATCATCTTTACATTGGGATATGTTTTCACGACACTCGCTACGTAATACCTTGATATCATCTTGCATTTTCTGTTGGTTTACATTTATCGCCTCAACGCTTTCACTCACACGCTTTTCATTATCACTCAATTCGTTTTGGCTTTCATTCAACTTATTCTGATTTTCTTTAATTTCATTAATTGGCGCACTCAGTTCCCTTTGTATAGATAAGAGAACTGTTCTAAGATCACTCTCAGCCAAGATGTTGCAAATATAACAAACTCGCTAACACAAATAATTGACTAATTTCTGCAAAAATCTAAGAATGCAAATAATAAAAATATTCTAATTTAGACAGGATTTAGGCTTCAATATGCAAGGATGAATGCACTGGACAAGGATACAATCACACGAATTTCATGTACTTATTATTGACTCTCTGAGATGGCGCCAAAAATTACGCAGCAAGTTTTGAACATCAGAAATACCTAGGCCTATGTTCGTAAACACAAAAACTGAACATTTATACAAAAAGAAAGGTTTCTGCTGCGACACATTTATCCCGGCACCATTTTATAATGTTTACTCCATAGGATGGCGATCCAGATAGAGCAAGCATTATATTTGATAGTCGTAAATAGGACGTTTGCTCGAGCGTTGACGATGAAACAAGTTATCCGAAGAAAGCTCCTTTCAACGCCAGCCACACATAAGCAAAAATTCTACGTACAACTTTTAGAGACACAAAAGATTCAGCATCATAATTTCGGAAAATTAATGAATTACACACATAATTAAAAGTAAATTTTGCACCATCTACTCAATAGACAGCCACGAGGCGTAGGAGATGACATGCACAATCGCAGAAAATACTCGTCAATCGATTTGAGAATTTTAATTATATTGATACTTACATAACTTTAAACTTGGATATAACAATTAAGGTAAAAATAATACTGGATGTGTCTTAAAATGGGAAAAATAACTCGATTTGACTAAGTGTAAAAGATGATTACATAATGTCTTGTTGCAGCAGGGTAGTAGAAGCTGTTGTACGTTCTTGTCTTCCGGCGCCGAGTAGTTTGCCTCCCGCTAAATCTCTTCAGCTCTCGCTGTTCGCGTGGATTTCACGCGTTAAGTGACGTAAGAGCGGACAGGGCTGTGATTGGTTGAAAAAGTGCTGATCAAGGTCACAACGCCCACATGCATTCGCTGCGTGAGAGAACACACACACATACACATAGAAACGTCGTCTGCTAGTATATGCTAGTCCTTTTAAATTAAAAAGAGAATTAAACTGCTTGAGCTGCATACAGCCAAAATAATGAATAAATGAGTTTATGACAGGTGTAAAATAATTTACACTGATTACGAAGTTAAAACGTGTGTTCTGAAATAGTTGAAAGATGGTCCCAAAAAAATATGACGCAGGGAAACGGGTACCGGTACTCCCATAGCAATGGGACAAGTGTGTGTGTGTGAACATGGGGAGTACTTTGAAAAATAACGGTATTTGATTCGTATGTTGTGCTTTTATGTAACATACAAAAAAGAAATTAAGCTTTTAAGTTGAAGGTCCCTTGTATTATAATATATGTAATAAAAGTAGAATAAAGCCCCGAAGTCCAGCTGGCTGGACATGAAATTTCGGGGGGTTGGGGGGAAAGTAGACATTTTATTTTAAAACAATGTGCTTCCTAAACTACTGATAATTCAAACAGAACCGAAGACTACCAAGAAAAATATAATCTTGGGACTGAGGAGGAGAAATATTTGTTATGCTAACGCCTTCTTTACAAAACTTCTGCCATTGATTCTCCAAATCCTTAAAGCAAACGTACACAAAAGATGATGATGAGGTATTTACAGTATGAAAAGGGCAACCTCTCACTTTCTCAGACGAGGCATTCCTGCAGGAATATAAAAAATATATACAACACAAAATTTGTTCGAACAATCATTCTAAAATACACAAGTACTATATCAATAAATTTATTTACCTCAATTCTCTCATTATTCATTTATACGTGTTACCTTTATGGGTTACTTTAATTTGTCTCGGTGGAAAATATTTTTTACAAAAACGAACATGACGTTTTATACGTAAGTATGCCCAATTCTGTTGAGACTTACCAACATAAATACGAATTAAATTTTTAACTGATCTCACCCTACGTTCGGCTCTGTTAGATTGCGGGTTGTATGGGGAGAATTTTACGCTCTGTAAACCATAAGTATACAAGAATTTCAAAAAATAATCACTCACAAAATAAGAAGCTACATCATTTAGAACTTTACCAGGAAAGCCATATCGGAGAAACAATTCCTGTAATTTATTACAGATGATTTTTGAGCTTAGTCGTCTTAAAGGTTCTAAAAAGACAAAACAACTATAGGCGTCAGTAACAATGAAAATATATTCAAATCCAGAGCTACTAGTCAATTTTCCCGCAATATCTATAAACCAGGTGTAATTCGGGTGCATTACACTTTTTGTAAAATATTAACCCATAGGTTTTCATTAGAATCTTTACAGGTTTGGCACAAATGACAGGATTGCATATAATTCTTAATATCAGAATATAAAATAGGCCACGTATACTTTTCAGCTACTTTAGAAATGGTTTACCGATAGCCCATGTGCCCGCCATGAATTATTGGACTATGAGAATATTGAATAATCGATTGAACCAGAGAATTAGGTATTACTATTCTAAATCCATTATTCCCTTTTCCTTTAGTCTGTTCAAACAAAATCTTATTTCTTAATACATACGGAGGAACTTCTTCCTTTGTCTCTAACCTATTGATAATCTCTCCTAACTTAGGATCCTTCCTCTGGTGATTTCTAAGAGGCACATTAAACACAGGATTTTGCCAAAAATTAATTAAAGACAAATTTACTATTTTATCATGATCTTTTATGACTTCAACCGTATTATCATCTTTCGTATAGAATTCTAGATGGTTTCCAACTCTTGAAAGGAAATCGGCTATACAATTTATTTTAGTTCTTTCATGAACTATACGAAATTTAAACCTAGAGATTTTCTCTAACATCTTCCATATCTCCTTTGTCTTTTATGGTTTTTAAGTAACCAAGTTAAACACTTACCGTCGGTATATGCTGCAAAGGGATTTGCTAAATAATACTTATTTTTTTCTAAAGATAAAGAACGAGCCTTAAGTTCTAATTCGTATATGTTTTTACTCCAATCAGATTGTAGAATGCTCGACTAAACATAGACACTGGTCTAAGATTCCCTTCCGAACCATATTGGCTGAGAACCCCAGAAAAATGACGCAAAGAGCTATCACAATGTATAACGAAGTTGGAATTCATATCAGGGACCTACAAAATCACCTGACTACAAAAGGCATCTTTTAATTCTTGTGGAGCTTCATCATGAACTTTTTAGTCCATTTAAATGGCTTTTTACATATCTTAATTCTTGGAGGGGAGCGATTAATTCTGAATATCCATAAATAAATTTTGAATAGAAAAAGAAAAATGAACATATACTGTTAACCCCGTTTTGATTCTTGGGTTTGGGTATATCCTGTATAGCTTTCTGTCAGGATCTATTGACATATTGCCATTTTCAAAACGAAATCCTAAATATTTTATACTAGTTTGGAATAGACAGGACTTCTTTTTAGAAAAAGTAATTCTCCATTTTCTTAGTCGGGATATAATACCTCATCTAATAGAGCTTTATGATCACAATATATGTACTAAATAAAATTATGTCATCAAAATATATCTCTAAATTCTTACCAATTAACCCTTCGAAGACCTTTGGCATCTAATTACGTAAAACAAAAGGTGATAACACTAATCCCATTGGTACCGATTTATATCGATAGATTTTTTTTTGCTACAAAAGCAGTAATATTTCGACTCTCATCAGACAGAGGAATTGGGTGGAAACAAGATTTACAATCAAGTTTTGAAAATATATTATTATCCGAAAGATAGAGATTACATTCTCCATGTTACGAGAAGAATAGCTGTTTCCCATCACTCGTTTGTTCACATCTCCGTATGAAACTACAAGGCGCCTACTTCCATCTGAATTTGTTACCACAAAGCAGGGCGATGTGTAAGGAGAGTAATCTACTTCTATAATATCGTCCTTTAAAAGCTGGGCAATAAAAGAATCTAATTCCTTTTGTCTATGAGGTGGTAGTTGATAAGGTTGCGAAACGAATTGGAGTGTTATCAGCAAGTAAAGTTCTTAACTCTATCAATTGTATCCCCATAACATCTGAATAGAAAGTTAATAAGTTATTAACATACACCTGTAAATTTGAATCACATTGTAATAATTGATCAGGAACCGTATAATTACCTGGGGATTCCTCCGGTCTAGTCTCTGGTGGATGCAATATGGACTGATCAAAAACGAATTTCACTCCAGGCTAAAACGTGGTGTTAACTCCTTTATCTCTGGTTGCTGATGTCGACGGAATGGGACTCTGTTTAGAAATCCAAGAGATCTAGGCTGAGGTCAAGCTTGCGAACAACCAAGGTCGCATGGCGGCTGCTTTCCACTCACCCCATTCCTAGAAGTATATGCAGAAGCGAGAGAACTCTGGGCACACAAAAGTTCATCAGCTCGGATCATAGGAACCACTAACTTCCGAGCTTTTATATTATATAAATTACCGGCAACGTCTATCAGAGCATCATATTTCGTGTGAAAAACATTTCCAAGCAGAGGATCAAACTCATTAGAGTCCACCATGAAGAACAACTCTGAAAATTGTTGTCTTCCAATTTTAAAATATAGTCTTACTTTCATAATCACTATAATTTAAAGATTCACAAGTCCGATTCTTTGAACATTCACCTTTTCTGCCTTTATTTTACACCTTTTTCTAAGTTTGTCATAAAGATGTCGAGCTAGATAAGAGCTCGTACTCCTGGTATCAATCAAGCACTTAAAACGCATACCCGTTATGTAAACAGGAATAGCTAACATTTTTTTCAATTCACTACCACTTTGATTTACATCTATTTTATTTTGAGTTAAATACTGAGATTCTAAATTATTATTAGGAGAAGTTTTCGACTTATCATGAAATTTATGGCTAAATGTATGCGTAATTGAATGCATAGCTGGGGAAACTAAATTTGTATGCAAATTTATAGGTTCACGAGATTGCAACACTACTTGCTGTTTAGTGTTTTTCGCTCCGATAAAGGAAAATGGTTTACGGGGTGGTACCAAGTCCCGTACACTACTACCTTCATTACTTAATCTATAATAATCTTTCCTATACCTATGCAAAGCATCATAGTGTTCTGCAGCTAAATACAATTGATTTAAATTGATAGGCATACCTCTTTGAGCTAGACATTGATGGGCAGAAGGCGTTACCACATTAGTGATTAAAGTACAAATGGTGGCTTCATCAAAGAACATATCAAGTACATGAATAATCAATAATTTTTTATCTACGAACTCATATAATGAATGATCCTCCAGGGAACGTAGAAAAATAGTCGCATGAATTGTGTTCTACCAATAGTGGAAATAAGTCGCACCACTAAATGTCTACAAACAGTTTGCCAAGGGGAAGCGTCCCCAATGAACGATTGTATAACTTCCTGCATTTCTCCTTTTGTACGCGTACCAACACAAGATCTAAAGGTAGACCCTTACCTCTGACAATACTATCAAGTTTTAATAAAAATTGATATGTAGACTCAGTATTGGTACCATCTATTATAGGCATACTATTAATATCATGCAACAATGATTTATAAATTCCTTCTGAGGCAAATTTCTCAAAATTTAAATTTAATGAAGCTGCCATATTAAATGGTCTGTATTTATACTTATTTTGAAAGCTCTGACTCCCTCCTGCTCTTAAATTAGGCGAGGAATTCGCATATTGTGAATTGTGCCCCACATTACTTTGTAGGTTCACGTTAAAATTCTGATCCAGACATGGTCTATTTTGTTCACCTAGCAAAGGTTCGTAAGGATTCATTTCAATATGGGCATAAGGCCTTGAATTGTCAAACATAGGATTACAAAACTCATAAGATAATCCAAGAATTTCATCCCCACTAGAACTCGAAGACTCCGAAAATCTATATTTTACATTTGTCTCCTTTGATTCTGCCATCCTTACAAGCACACCACAAAATAATGAGCTCAAAGAAACCAAAAAGATAATTATTATTAATTTTACAACCTTATCAATACATATTTGCTTATTACAGAAAGACCTACTAAACCTTAAATTATTGATCCGACCCCGGCAACACTGCACAGTGGGGCGAAAACGCAAAAAACTGGCCAAAAGTAAAAAAACGAAAGTTAGTAATATAGGAATTTTTTATGTAGTTGACTAGAGTAATGTTAGAAGGGCCCAAATCCATAAATAGAATAGCGTTTTTACTTTATTCCGACTACCTGAGCCACTCTTAAGTAGACCCTTCAGCAAGTCAAATGGGTAGAGAACAATAGAAGAATTGTGACGCGCCCGTTGAGACGGTTGTAACTTTCGAACGCGTTCATAGTTTTTAAATCTGTAGTTTTCCTATATCGTACTGGGAAGTAGAATAAGTGTATGAAGTGAAAAATTAATAATAATGATGTAATAATTTATAATTTGAATCGCAAGTCAGGCAAAATTTTCTCATTGTTTATATATTTTATTAACTTAAAGCGTTGAAAACATTATGTGCACCCTCATGCACCACGTTCATATTTTGTAGAATGGTAGTCTGAATATTAATTAATACTGTCGATAAAAACCCAGCTGCCAAAACGTGCCAATTACGAAGCGTGTTGATGTTAATTATTGTTCATTTAATGTTACAGCGACAAGCCGTTGCAGTTATCATAACAGATTCAAATACCAATAATTTGTGTCATTTAAGTAATAATACATTTCTAATAAATAAGAACGTAAGTAACAAGTAATTGTTCATCAAAATATGTGAAAAAAATGAATGTTGTTAAAGATACATTGTGAAAATTACGAAGTATGTTGACATTCTTTTTACTCCGCCATTTTGTTTGTTTTTAACTTTAGTTGCAGAATCGTAATCAGCAACCTCAATAACCCCTTTACGGCCATTTTTGAGAACATTTCTACGATTTTTCGACTTTTGCAATTTTATTCCGACATTTTGGGTCCTCCATTTTGTATTTTCAACTTTAGTTGCAGAATCGTAATCAGGAACCTCAATAACCCCTTAATACTAAATTTCATTCAATTTGAATATAGTTATATTTTGGCCAGATTTTTGCGTTTTCGCCCCACTGTGCACTGTATTAAATATTTTGTATCATTATTCATCTGCAACATTTATAGTATCTTAACAAGAAAGGCATGGAATAAAGAAAGTATTATATGAAATTTAGAGCTAATTTGACAAATAAATACACATATATTTAAGGATATAAAGGGGAACACATTGGCTGGACCCCTAGAGCCGGACCCAGCAGCCAGCATATATTACCTTTCAAGCACAGTGCTACAAAATTTTATTTTATTTAAAAATTATATAGGTAACTGGTGAACGACACATATATAACCTTTAAATTGTTCCCACTACCGAGACATGCAAGAACAGACGTCACCTCACTTCCCCCTTTTGAATATAAATTTATAAAAGAGAGAGGAGAATTCCACTCCCCCACGGCTGAGAATAATGACGACGTGGAGGGATGGGTTCAATACTGGACAAGGCTTAATTATATATGCATATATCTCTAGTAAGATTACCAGGGGAATTTCTATGACTACTTGTAAATGTAAAAAGTTTTTCTAACAAGTGAAAAATTTTTATTATAACAAAATCCGAAGGTGGAATATATATAAAAAATAATTAACCATAAAATAACAATAGCATAAATAGAAATCCCCCTTAGCAACAACTTCAAAAAGTTTTGTTTTCAAGTAACAAATGTTCTTTGAAGTTAGTATTAAATCCAATAATAAATTCAATGTAGAAAATAGGAACCTTTACAATAATTCCTCTGAAAATGTAT
Organism: Thermobia domestica; assembly: GCF_964235325.1. NCBI lineage: Eukaryota > Metazoa > Arthropoda > Insecta > Zygentoma > Lepismatidae > Thermobia > Thermobia domestica. Next base: position 215,818,659 of record NC_137460.1, on the reverse strand, counting down.
GGAACTCAAAGCTACTGCCAAGTGGCTTCCCGAAGGAAATGAAATTGTGGGAGGAAAGAAAATCATTAATGGGTCAACACGCATGAATTACTAGCGATAGCTCAACTGCAATTCAATAGTTTCCTTCCCCCTCCATGTAGCAGACCTTCATCGTCGGGGAGGAGGTAGAGCTGAGAGGGCGGCTTCATAAGTCATTCATTTATCATCCCCTCATTGCATGCCCTCTCAGCCGCGAATACCGCTACCGGACTCGCGGGTGGTTGGTGGGAGTCGGGAAGAGGAAGGTCTAGTGGACGTCTTCCTCCACTAGGGGAGGACGTGCACCCACCCGGCCTCATGTTGTGTGCGTCCAGTGTTTGTGTTGTCCGGAGTGTTGAGTCCATGAAAATATAAAAACATACAAAAAATGCAAAACATGAAAATACCCCCAAAAAAGTTAAAAATAAAAAATCCAAAAAAATCCTTTTTTTTTTGTTTCTTCCTTTGCTGGTGGGGGCCTATCTTTTTGTTTCACCTCTTCCTTTTTCCTTTTGTTTCGGTGATTGTGAATTTGTGCGCCGTCTTATATGTGGTGTGTTCCCGAGACCTCAGCATATCTGGACGGATACTACCCCTGAGATTGTGCTTTACGCTGACGCTACACCTACTTCCCTCGCTATAGTGACCGAAGATGGACAATCGGTGTTTGCTATCGACATCATGACGCCATACCCAATATTCATCATGGAATTTCTAGCTATAGCTATAGCAGTGCTACTGTTTGCAGAGAAAACTCCTTGTGTTTATAGTGACAATCTTGCTGTGGTTTATTGTTTCTCGAGAATTTGTTGGGTACCTTATTTGTATGCTATTGCTCACATTGTATTCAATAATTTTTCTTATGTTGTTAAGCATGTGCCTTCTGAACAAAATAAAGCAGACAAGTTGTCGCGGGCTGGAACCCGATTCTCTTCAGAACGTTCTTGCAGAACATTCTTGTGAGATGCCATCAATTGCAGCAACATGGTTGTGTCGTGGTTGTCTGCTGGGTGCCGGGTCATGTCGGCATCCGCGGAAACGAACTTGCTGACACAGCTGCCAAGAACGCCGCCATGGCCGGGGTTGCCCTGGAGCACAGCCTTCCTTGCTCCGATCTTCATTCCTATTTTCACATCTTGATGCGCTCTCATCTGACGCACAGTTACTTGCTACGGAGGCTGAACCGTCCGTATTGTGAGGAGTGTATAGTCCCCCTGAGTATTCAGCACATTATTGTGGAATGTCCTGAATACTCAGATCTCAGAGAACGTTAGGACTGCCTTCTGTTCTTACCCGTGCTTTGGGGGATGATAGTTATGTTGTTGGCCGGGTGTTTGAGTTCGTGTATGGTATTGGCGTTGCTCACGTTCTCTGATCTGTTTTTAGTGTGTTGGCATTGTTTTATTACTGCTAATTTTTTATATTTTCTTACATGTCTTATGTTTATTTTTGTATATTGTTGTTGTTATTTTTTATCTTATTTATTCTTTTATCTTCCATTTTTGCTTTTTTCTTTTTATTATTCATTTAGCAGCACTCTTGTTCCTTTGCAGTGTCTTCGTTTTAGCCTGTAATTCCTTTTTAATCTTGGAGTCCTGAGAAACGTTATTGCTCGTGATGGTGACATATAGGATCGTTGCTGACGTCACCATTAACCCCCATTCATTCATTAAATAGTTTCCTTTTCCTTTTTTTTTCTTTAACCAGAAATTCTAGGAAATCTATCATTCATTTTAAAGTCTCCACTTGCTTAAGAATTTTCCGTAACAGTAGTATATTCAATTCGTAACTATCAACTTTTAATATACTTGCAAGAAAAACAAGAATCAACATGTTTAACTATGAGGCTCAAGTATGCATGCATAAATCATTTTAAGTATGGTACGATTATCTACGTTACTTTTCTTTTTCTGTTTTTTTTTTTTTTTTTTTTTTTTAGAAAATAATACTTCCATAAATAACAGATAATACTGTCAAAACTTGAATAAACTCAATAGTCAGGGTCTATTATAATATTTAAAGAAGTTAATAAAGAAAGATTAACTTTACGGAATTGTTTTAAAGACCTATTATTTCCTTAGTAATTTTAAACGACCTGCATCGCCACCTCGATTTGCAGCACTATAATCAGCTCCTTGCTTAGAGCGAAAACCTGGGCAGCAACGTGACTACATCTCGAACGACACGAAGCTCGCGCAACCAACACTCAAGGTTACTGATACAGTGCTTCCAACTCATAGAGAATTAACCAGCTTTGCCCTAAGCCGGAGTTTCTTCTCACATTTTTTCTTTTTATAATATTTTTTATTATGAAACTTGGGTAGGTACGGTATCCAAAATTTTAAGGAAGACTGGATGTCCACAGCAAGTAAGAGGAAATTGTATATCCCAATATATGTTTCATTTGGATTCACTTCTCAATAATGAATCGGATATGAGAATAAACTAATGATAAGGAAGGTTGTCAAAAACGTTTAGGTGCATATCATATACTTCCAAGAATCCATTCTGACTCCTATATATCGAAGGGACATCCAGAACTCTGTGGAATGGACGCGAACCAGGTGATGATCCATATGGACAAGGCTTCGAATCATACCGTCAGAACTCACTACGTTTGTATCAGGAAATGGCAGAGGAATTAGGAATTCGTATCATTCCGTTCGAAGACATTTCTGTGAAAAGCCTAGATGCCCATCCAAGAGACTTTTGTGCATTTGGACTGTTGAAACGTCGTCTTCAACATCGCCACCGGCGCACCCGGGATGGTCGTCTGCAGAAAGCTTGCAGGTAGGAGTGAGACAGAATTCCCATGCCTGTCCTGTTCCGGAGCTTGCTTCAATGGGAACTGTGATGCCGGGTTATCATCCACAATGCTGGGAGCCAAAATAGCATGTTCGGTGGTCGTGACACGGTATTTTTCAAGTTGAGTACTCATAAAAAATTGTCGGATATAAAGCGGAAAAACCATCTGCAATTGGTGGAATGACAATGTGGGTGGAAAAAAGAACCTCCTGAAACCCCAGAGAGACGACGTTGTCCACCACAAATTAGGAGATCAAACCAGGGATACCTAGCACCAGAAGTGAGAGTTCTACCACTGAGCCACCATGTCCTTATATACTGACAGGAGAGTGGATTTTCCTTACTTTAATTTTCTTAGATCAATATTTATTTGAATGATATAAACATAAATTTCCTACATTGTGCTTGTATTTACTCACAAGAGTCAATTATGCAGGAAGATGATTGAGTTGAGTTGATTGTAGTTTAGCGTCCCGTTCAGCAGCGAGGCTATATGAGACGTGGACCTACTGATTAACGTGGAATCCGAACCACATGAGCTCCCGCCGGGAATCGAACCCGGGACTCCCGCGCCAAAGGCGCGTACGCTAACCGCTTAGCCACGGAGGAGCTCAGGAAGATGATTGAACTGAACAGTAGTTAAGCCTTCGTAAAAATGTGAAAAGACCTTTCTCGCGGGTTTGAAATGCGTAAATATTTAATGAAACCAACTTATATCCTAATAAACAACCTTTCTACCTTTGAAGAAAAAGATGCAAAATCATCAAAATTCTCCCGTAAAGATGAATGTAATAAGTAACTTCTTCACATTCTATAAGTAATTACTAAGAGCAATCGGTTACTTCTTAACAAGTTTCAATCATTAACCAAGAACCAAGCGCGGTAAGGCAATTTTACACAATAAGAGAAAGAATTAAGGAAGAAAGGCGACCGTATAATAATACCTAAATATTAAAAGGTATCAACTAAGTGGGGGACCACGCACAAGCCCTGTTAAACCCGGAGCGCGACGTTTGGACGTGGCCGTATCGGTGCGAGACGGTTGGACGCAAAACAGTTCATCTAAATAGGTTTACTGAATGAATGAGTAGGGGGGATTAATGAGGACGTCAGCAACGAGGCTATATGTCCCCGTCACGATCAAACACGTTGCTCAGGACTGTAAGGTTAAAAATGAATTATAGGCTAAAATGAATACAGTTCATGTGAACGAAAGTGCTGCTAAGTGAAAAGAAAAAGGGCAACAAAAGCAAAAATGGAAGATAAAAGAATAAATAAGATAAAAGATATAACAATAGCAATATTCAGAAAAAACATAAAAGATGTGAGACAATATAAAAATTTAGCAGCAATAAAACAGCTCACAACGTGAGCAACGCCAGAATCACACACGAACTCAAGCACCCGGCCAACAGCATCACGATCATCTCCCAAAGCACGGGTAAGTAGAGAAGGCAGTCCGTAACGTTCTCTGAGATCTGAGTGTTCAGGACATTGAACAAGAATGTGCTGAATACTCAGGGGGACCATACACTCCTTACAATACGGACGCTCTAATCAACGCAACAAATAACCATGCGTCAGATGAGAGCGTCCTATACGCAGACGCGCCAGATACACTTTATCTCGACGGCGGGAACAAGAAGACGTATGCCACTTACCTAGGAGCGGCATAACTCTCAGCAATTTATTCTCAAATGCCTGATCCCAATCCGCTTTCCAGATGGTTCTGAAGATCGGAACAAGGAAGCCTATGTTCCAGTGCAACCCTGGCCAAGGCGGCGTTCTTAGCAGCTGCGTCAGCACGTTCGTTTCCCAGGATGCCGACATGACCCGGCACCCGGCAGACAACGACGACACAACCCTGTTGCGGCAACTGATGGCACCTCACAAGAATGTCCTGCATGAGAGGGTGCGTACTGAACACATTCTGTACACTCAGAACTACGCTCCGGGAATCGGTTCAAACAAGCATACGACGTAATGAAAGCGTGAGAGATGGTCCAAGGAAAACTTAAGTGCAATAAATTCAGCAGCAAACTCGGAACACAGGCGATCCAAATGGAATTCTGAGCTGCCCTCGTTGGTGACAAAAGCACAGTAAACAGAGTCCCCACCCTTAGAACCGTCCGTAAAGAACACATTAAAATCGGGATACTGATCTAATAGTTCAGCAAACTCCTGCTGATACACCTGGGAACTAGTCTGCTGTTTCGAATGTACACACAAACGTAAATCATAGCGAGGTACACAAAGTAGCCAGGGCGAAACAACACAAAAGTGAACAAACGAAAAAGAGTCACAGAAAATCATCTGCAAGGAAAGACTGATATGCCCGGATGTACCAAGGACGTGTCGACCGAGGATGTGCAGCATAGCGCTCGTACATCCGACCAGCACGGGGACATGGTCGACAAGGGTAGTGTGGAAAACAGCGCACATGCACTGAATAATTAAGAAGTAGTGTTCTGCGACGATATGCTAACGAAGGTTCATTGGCGTCAACATAGAGGCTCTCAATGGGACTAGTTCTGTAGGCGCCAGTAGCAATCCGAATACCCAGGTAATGCACTGTGTTAATTTGTTGTAACAGAGAAGCACGAGCAGAGCTATAGGCAATACAGCCATAGTTATCTTGGATCGAATTAGACTACGGTACAAACGATGCAGAAGAGTACGATCAACACCCCGTGTGCGGTGGGAATGAACACAAAGGAGATTCAGAGCTCGAAGATAAGTGTGCTGAAGATTCCGAATATATATGGTGCCCACGACAAGCGACGGTCAAGGACCAGACCCAAGAAACGGACGCCATCGAGGTACAAGTCCGGGTCAACAAAGCAAGTATGTTGCCGGCAGAAGTGAACACATTTAGATTTTTCGGTGGAAAAGTGAAATCCAGTCTCATTCGACCAGCGAGCAATATGATTGAGAGTAAGTTGAAACTGTGGAGTAATGCCGCGCATGTGGTGGAAGCAACAGAAAATTTCAAGGTCGTCAACATAAAACACACCAGACACAGGAGCCTGTATCTTATAAAGAACCCTGTTGACACTGCGGACACGTGACACTAAGGACACTGTGTTGTGGAACGCCATTTTCTTGCACAAAGCGCTCTGAGAGACGAGATCCCACATCCACTCTAAAATTGCGTTCGTGAAAAAATTCTTAATAAATTGGGCCATATACCCCGAAGACCCCAGTCATATAACTTTCATACCATAACACCATGTGGTATCATACGCCTTCTCTAAGTAAATAAATATAGTTACATGATGTCCTCTGTTTAGAAAGGAGTCTTGAATTTGATCCTCAAGGTAAGTAAGATTGCCAATAGTTGAACGGAAACGACGAAAGCCACTCTGAAACTTCCACAAAGGGCAGTTCGATTCCAAATACTACACCATGTGCTTGTTGACCATTCGCTGTAGTAGCTTAGAGACACAGCTCGTGAGAGTAATAGATCCGTAGCTGGTGGGGCTAGTTGCGGCTTTCCCCGGCTTCAAGATGCGAAGAACCAGGGACTCACACCAAGCAGGTGGAAAAAACTCTTCAGCCCAGAGGTGATTATATAGCTGCAATAATGCAAGCTGATCATCGTGGGAGAGGTTCTCAGCATATCGTACGAAACACGGTCAAGCGCTGGAGCAGTAGTGGATAATTCGCGGAGAGCAGAATCTAACTCAATGAGTGTGAAAGGGACGTTATAGCCCTCACTGTTAGCGGTATGGAAGTTTAAAGGGTTTCGCTGTAGTCAACGGCGTGAACGAGCAAAGATTGGTGGGTAGTGAGCGGACTCCGAGATAGTGGCAAACTGGTGGCCCAATATGTTAGCGAACTCTGAATAATTCGTCTCTAAAACAACATTGACGTTTAAAGCAGGCACATTAAGTGAAGGAGAATAACCGTTTAAGGAGCGAACCCGACGCCACACAGTAGATATAGGCGTCCGACTACTGAGTGACGAAACGTAATTCGGCCAGCTTTGGCGCTTCGAGGTCTTTACGAAACGGCGAGCCCGAGCGCACAGAATACGGAACCGCAGAAGATTTTCTTGAGTTGGATGACGATTAAAAGTAGCAAGAGCAAGCCGACGAGCCTGGATAGCCTCACGGAGTTCCGCAGACTACCAGGAAACACGCCGGGGGGAAACGTCGCCACCACATTCTCAAATGGAACCATGAGCAGGATCAAGAACAGTCCGCTCAAAAGCCTCAGCAACAACAGCTACAGGGAGATCATCACAACAATGAAACTCACTGAGCTCACGGAGTTTACGCCAGTCAGCACGCTTCAGATTGAAGCGACGGAGAGGAAAAGGAGTAAATGGGAGACCTTCAACCAACAACCGGAAGTGATCACTGCCACAAACATCGGGATGCACTCTCCATGTCAAGGAGGTCATAGGACCAGCGCAGCACATAGAGAGGTCGATACAAGAATATGTGCCGTGCACCGTGGAGAAATTAGTAGGACTGCCATTATTAAGGAGAGCAAGACACTCTCCTCAAGAAAGTTCGTTACCTGCCGGCCACGGTCTTCAGTGCGTACAGAGCCCCAAAGACGGTGATAAGTATTAAGGTCTCCTACAAGCAAGACTAGCGGCTCGAGCTGATGCAGATCGGCGGCGGTAAAGGCGTCTGAATGAGGAATGTATAGGGAACAAATGGTAAGCGGACGAGGGAAGTATACTCGCACCCCAACTGCTTGCAGACGTGAAAAGATGTGATTTTCACGACAATTAAATGTGTCAGAGACACATATGGCTACGCCGCCAGCAGTGCGATCAACATCCGTTTATTACATCGATACGTAGTGTACCCAGAAAGGAGGGAAGACTGGATCAACGTAAATTGAGTTTTCTGCAAACAGACAACCAGAGGTGAGTGGACAAAAGAAGTTGTTTCAATTCCGCAAGGTGACTACAAAAGCCGTTAATGTTCCATTGCAGAAGAGCAATAGTCAGAGATCAACGTTTTAAGCGAACCTTCCCACGGGAACCAAACACAATCTACTCGGTGCCCATGAGTTCGTCTTCCACCATGTCAGCTTTCAGAGAAGCTCCAGGTGGCTTGCGAACTGGAGCAGATTTCGGTCTCTTCGGAGAACCGTATCATTGAGCCGGCGAATATAGTGGCTAAGTGTAAGGCCAGATATATATAGGGTGATCGGCGAAGGGCAGGAGTACGTCTAAGACTACACAAACAGAAACACGGGGTGTATTCTTAGGTTCACTTGTCGGGGGAAGTGGGGCTTTGGAGGAGAATGATTCTCAGGGACAAGGTCCGTCTGGATGGAAACGTCGGACGTCTTTGTCGCTACGGATTTCTGAGAATTAGCTGCAACTCGAGCAAATGGGACAGAAAGCCAGATACTGGATTTCAGGACAGCATTCGTGTGTTGATGAACTGGCGCAACGACTCTTTTTCCGTGGAAATTTGTGCAGTAATTAATAAGCAGTTGTTTTGTTTTTTCAACGTATCTGACCTGGCTGAAACCTTTTGTTTTGAACCTGGGATCCAGAAATGTAGGCTCTGCTAAGGCTTATTTTCTTCAATGGAGTTGAAGCGTCTATCTAATTCTTCAGATAACTTCGTGGCCATTGTCTCTACATTCTTATGTATGTCTGCTCGCCCCTGGAATTTCAGGCACCATTTTCTCATGGCGCTGTACAAAAGAATTATTTTCGAGGCGATGACATTTTTCTCACTGCACATTTCTTGTGTGCAGTCTTTAAAAGATCTGCAACAACTCGCATGCCTGCTGAATTATCACAATATCTTCATTTGTGATATTTTCCAGGTCGTAGTAATTTAGGGCAATTGTAGTCATAAGAGAACTCTTAATTTCAATTGTGCGTTGCAGGATGTCGTATGTTGAATTTCAGCGGGTAACATCATCTTGCTATATTTTTTGTACGGATTCCCTCAGTTCTTCCTGCATGTTTTTCAGTTAGGTGGAAGCCAGTGGACTTTTCTGAAAAACGTAACCACCTTTTTAATTTTGTCAACAGTGGCACTGATTGAGGGCAAACAAGACTGCACAATTAAATTCAAAGTGTGCAAAGCATGGAGTATGCTTCCATCCTGTTTGCCTTATACCTTGAACAAGGTTTGCTGCATTGTCACTTACGACTGCGACGATTTTATTTTCTATTTTCCATTCCCTGGCTACTCTATTCAGTTCAGCGCAGATTTTCTGCAGTATGCAGACGTTCATATGAGAAACATTCTAATAAAGAGGAATGTAGTATCATTTCACTTCCTGTATAGTGCGCAGTGACTGAGAGGTAACTGTCATTAGCACTCGATGTCCATCCATCAGTTGTCAACGAAACAGCCTCGCATTGTTCGAGTTGTTGCATAATCTTGCCCTTCGTTATATCACACATTTCCTGCAAAAGGTCTTCCTTGTAGGCATTTTATATCCATTGTTCAGGAGACTTGAATATTTCTGAAACGAAGGGCTTTCCACTATCTGAAATGGCAGGTAATTTTTTACAACTGTCTCCAAAAGGGCAAAATCTATGTCTCTGTATTTTTACTGGAAAGAGACCGTTGAAGATAACTACTGATAGTCCCTTGGGACCGGCCTCTTCCATGAACCAAAGAGGGTGCTTGTGATAGTGCCAGTGTACTTCAAGCCTGGGATGTTCCGTCAGCGGTACTCGAACCGGGAGCACATAAACCGGAAACTCGTTCAACAATTATTGCCAACGGCTCATCAGGGTTATCGTCTTGTGCGGGCGTTGTCCGCTGTCTTGACAAGCTAATTGTGGGATGAGCTCTGCGTGAATGGCGGGTAAGATTAAATGTACTTCCGCCTTTATATGAAATTTGTTTCCAACAGAAATTACACTTAGCTTTCCCGTCCCCCAAGCCACTAAAATAGTTCCACAGTTCACTCTTTTTTCTAGAACTCCTAGACATATCTAAACGTTATAAGATTAACTAAACACAAACACAAAATACTACACAGCTACAGGATGTCATAAAATTCCACTTCTGCACAAAAAACTGCAATTACTAGATACACACAGATGAAACAAATTAAGAGTTAATTGTTAGAGATTAATTTGTTTCACACATAAAACAAATTAAGAGTTTTATCAGAGCAGCAATATGAGGCCAAAGCAACATCTTGATTCGTCTTCTCTCTCAACCACCGAAGAACACACACAAAAACAAACACTTGCATTGATAATCATCCCTTCATCTCCCCAGAGGGTTGTTGTCTTATGCTAGAACAGGGTGATCAGGCTTTCTTTCAGTAAACTTCGACTAGGGGAGCAAAAAATCAAAATATAAGGGGCTCCTCTGGAAGACGTGATCTGGACATCCAAGGGGAGGCAATTGTTCCCTCCCCACTGAGTTGTTTATATACATCATTAATAGGGTAGTAATATATCAATGGAAAACGTTTTAAGCTAACCTTCCCACGGGGACCAATGACACTCCACTCGGTATCAATCAGTTCGTCTTCTACCATGTCAGCTTTCAGAGAAGCTGCAGGTGGCTTGCGAACAGGAGTAGATTTCGGTCTCTTCGGAGAGAGAACCGTATCATTGAGCCATGGATATGCTGGCTAAGTTTAGGGCCATAGATATAGGGTGATCGGCGAAGGGCAGAAGTACGCCTAAGACCACCACTAACAGAAAGACGTGATGTTTTCATAGGTTCGCTTGTCGAGGCAAGTGGGGTCTTTGGAGGAGAACGATTTTAAGTGACAAAGTCCGTCTGGGTGGAAACGTCTGACGTCTGTGTCGCTACGGATTTCTGAGAATTAGCTGCAACTCGAGAAAATGGGATAGAAAGCGAGGGAGGAATACTGTCCCTTAAGCGACGCCTAGCATCAGTACCTGAAATCTTCTCAACGACCATTAGCTCTCGGATATGTTTCTCGCGTTGGAAGGCTGGACAGTCCCAAGACCAAGCAGAATTCTCACCTTTGCAGTTGACCATGATTGGTCTTATAATAGTTAATTTCAGTAGCTTCGCTGTTTGCTTCTCATCGATCGTTTCCACCAAGAGTGTGCCATTCCGCAATTTCTTTGTCTTTAACCTGTCCGGCCTGGTAAGTAATAACTTTATTAATAACAAAAGGGGATAATCCCTTAATAGCACTCGGACGGTTTTCATCAGAAGTGGCACTACCAATATCTTTAATTACAAGATATCGTACGACGGGCGCCGCGATTCTTGTCTGTTCCACAATTTCACTATTCCTTCGTTTGGGCTTCTTTCGTGAGGGGGAGCCGTGATCAGATTTTAGTTTTGTTACCCATAAAAGAATGATTTCAATTAAACATTTAGAAAGGCAAAAAGGGTGTGACGTCAAACCAGGTCGTTAAGGCCGTGTCTAACGTTTTGAGCTGAGATCATCAATCCCTATATAATAACATGATGAACTTCTTTCCAAAATATTATGAAAACTATTTGTCTTATGCAGTTCAAATTTTCTCCAGATGTTAACCTACCCCAATACTACATGCTCACTTTTTTATTTTTAATCTAGCTCTTGAAATGAAATGAAATGAAAAGTTTTACGTCCCACGGTTATGCCGGTGAGGCTAAAGGAGACGGTGATAATGAGAGATGAATGAAAATGGTGGAATGAAGAAAGTGGGAGGAAACGGGAGAACCCCGAGAAAACCCACGAGCACGGTGTGTCCACCACAAAGTTCACTTGACGGGGGCTGGGATCGAACCCGGGACCCCAAGCACCAGAGGTGAACGCTCTACCACTGAGCCACTGCGCCCCCCTTAATCTAGCTCTTATAGTTAATTAATATTACATTTTAAAAATAAATATGACAATGCTGGGAATAATATAAAAATAAACACAAATTCAGGTATTGGAGAATCGCCAGGGTTTCTGTGAAGTTACTGATACAATCTCTCCTGATTCATTCACACCATTGTTCCTCAGTGACCTTCAAAAAGTTGGTAGGGGAGGATAACAAGTTATGAAATGAGAAAAGATTGTTCATCTAATAATATGGAGAGTGTATATCTTCGAAATTATGTTAGTTGACAATCTGATCATATGGTTCGGAAGAAGAAAGGGTTGCGGAAGGCAAGACTGGCTGCTGTCAGAAATGAAACAACCTTATCTGCCTACACATCTTTTCTCTTGTATTTTATAACAAGCCTTGTCAAACAGGATGCACTTTCTCTATTTTCATTTTTCGACCATTTGTCTTGACTTTTGCGCGGTGAAAACGATGAGACACAACAGAGGAAACCCAAAACTAAAAGCATTATTATCAATATTTTGCTTTCCAAAATAAGGAATGTAACTTTAAAAAAAAAAACTTATAACTTTAAAAGAAATATCTGGGAAGATGAAAGAACAAATCATGTGAAAGAACAAATCTGTGGATCTAGATTATTTGGACCCGACATTGGCATTCCACGGATAAGCAAGTGAAATACTTTTTCACTTGATTTTGACTGAAAACCTGATTTACAGAATTGATTGAAAAGTTCAGGGGGAAACAACGATAACTCTAATTTTAAAACCGCGTGAGTTGGTTACAGGGTTACAGAAAACAATAATAACATTCATGTGAGCTGAATTGCTGAAAGAATTCAAGATAAAAAAAAAGAAGCATACTGAATATGCTGTTATTTCAAACTTGAACTCTTTCGACGCTCATTGTTTTCCCCCAAATTCTTCAATTTTATATATATACTAGCCTTTGGCCAGCTGGGGGCTTCGCCCCCAGACCCCCGTATTTGCTCGGCCTACGGCCTCGCATGTCATATGTTCGTGCATTTATTCTTAATGTTTCCTTAAATCGGCCCAACATCCCCAGATCTCATATTTATCATCCTTTGCTCCTTAATACTCTGCTTAATAACTCACAGTTTATTTTTTTTATAGTAACCTTTGTTTTGTCAACCACAATTTATCGACTTATATAATGAATGGTGATGTTGGATTCTCATTTTCAGAGGTTTTTTTTTTCTTATTTATAATTCTCAAAAAAGAAATCTGGAATTTTTGTTCGACCATAACTCTTGCATATTTGTAAGACAAAGGTCGATTCTTTTTCTTGTAACTTTGTAGTATTTCCACACCACCCCTGTGGTATCCTGCTACACGCATACTCCTTTGAATGAAAGCTTTTGCTTCGTCATGTCTTTCGTATACTAAAAAACCTGGAACGTAAGTGGTATTTATGTCTGGGAAGGTTCGTATCATAGTGTCAAAATGAAGTTCAATATGACTTGTATTTGGACAGGCACCAAGCATTCTCCATAAGGAAGCTTAAAGGGATTTCTTTTTGCGTAGACTCTTATGTTACCATCAAGTATAAGTGAAAAGGAATTTTTGCAGCAGACATGTATCATACTCCGAAATGAAAGTCCAATGGTGTTCTTCCCTCGGTAATTCCATAGCTATCACTCACTAAAAGGAACTATCGTAGAAGTTGTGGGTATACAACATTCTTTACAAAAGCGGTTCCTTCAATTATTCTTTCAGACCGAACCAGTAATACAACTGAATCTCTTGATCCGACACGTCCAAGTGCGACGTACAGTTGGCCGTGAGCGAATACGTCACTCAGAAGACGTCCCATATAAATAACATTGGAAACATTTTTCAGTTCCCCATGAAACCACTTTACGGTTAGAAATTTTCATTTCTGATGATTTACTTAGGTAAAGCTAACGAAAACGTACAAGCATACCGAATTTGAAGTTTTTATTCCAATTCTAAGTACTTAAAACATGAGATTATAGGACCGGAAAATGTCTCATTTAAATAACATAGAGAAATTCTTCATCCCCTCTTTAGACCCCCCAAAAATTAAAAATATTCACATTTGGCAATTTTCCTGTGGGTTTGTCCCGAAAAGCTATAATCATGTCAAATTTAATCATTGTAGTCCTGCAGGAAGTGGTCAATAATTTGAGGGTGTAAAAGGTGTCCCATGTAAATAACATGGGAAATATTTTTCAGTTCCCTATAAAACCACTCTAAGGTCGGAATTTTTTACTTGTTCTGATTTACTTAGGTAGTGCTAACGAAAATGTGTAACCATACCGAATTTCAAGTTTCTATTCCAATTCTAAGTACCTAAAACATGAGATTATAAGTTCAAAAAAAGGTCCATTTAAATAACATGGGGAAATTTTTCATCCCCTCTTTAGACCCCTTAAAAATTAAAAATATTCACTTTTGACAATTTTCCTGTGGGTTAGTTCCGGAAAGCTACAATCATGCCAAATTTAATTATTGTAGCCCTACAGGAAGTGCTCAATAATTTATGTCAGCTCATGTAGTTTTATATATAGTTAGGATATATATGTGTGTGTGTGTGTGTGCACAGGGTGATTCAATAAGAACGTACCAGGCCTATATCGCAGCTAATACTGCACGTAGAGCCTTCGAACAAAGAATTGCATTACCAAATCGTATGTGTAGAATGCAATAAAATAGTAGCGAGACCAATGGCGTGTCGTGAAGACCTTCAACGGGGGGCAACTTCAAACTTTGAAATAGAAAGTGGTATAACTGTTGGAATCGTTCGAAAGGTCATTAAATGTCATGCAACTATTAGAGGACAAACTGTCATATCCTTTCCCAGTTAACCCAAAAAATATTCACTATACACTTGGAAAATAATAATATTTATAATAAATAAATGACAAGACAGAACATAATAAGTGATTTTATTAATTTTGAAAGAGGAAAGGAAAGATATTTAAGCAGTTAGTTTCCGCCTTATTAATATAACACTGGCATCGAAGAGAGATGTTCACAGTTCGCTCATCATATAATTTAATTAGATAAAAGTGCAGAACAAGAATGGGGTACCACTTTATTTATTTATTTATTTATTTATTGGAAAATTTACGTGTAAAATCTGTTAATTCAGAAATGAAGAATTTATTTATGTAGGCGAATAACGTGCAACTCATGTAACTGAGATACAGCGCTAAACAGTTTGCCCCATCACCATGATATTGTTCTATGTGAACAATGCAATGAACATAAGTATTTAGTAATATTATGAAGGTTAATTTACATTTATGCACTAATAATTATAACAAATATATTCTGATCAGTGGTATATTTAGGGAGGCTATCGAACTCGAAGCTCCCCCCCGAAATAATTTCATTATTATTTTTTGCATTATACGCACAACCCAAATGCATCTTACTGACTCTCAAGCCCCAACCCCCCCCCCAAAACAAGATCCTAAATTTGCCACCGGTTTTGATAATATTTGAATTGGTATTATAAGCAGTAATACTATACAGGAAGTTCAAACCTGAATTATCACAGAAATAAGAACACGTAAGATCTTAATAACTGTAGTCGTATTGTCGAACGAAGTTTCAAAGAGTTTATCTCTTGAATGGAAATGTCATAGATACTTGTTAATTTGCATTTGAAACTAACATCTCTACAAGTGCATTGGCAGTTTATACTGGAAAATATTTCACTGTGGCGCAAGAAAACAGAAACTGGAAATTGTATCTTCTTACTTTTTTCAATTCGAGATGAGGCAAGAAATATAATTATCGTATCGTTTTCGAGACGAGAAATTTCTCGAGTCCTGTGGGCAACAATAATTCACCCAAGTCTTGGATCTCAAACACTATTTTAGTGTCACATGATTAATATGTAAAAAAAAATACAAATTGATAAACTGATGGTACGAAAACGATGAAGAGCATTTATCTACGTTTAAAATATACAAGTCATTACACAATTTACTCCAATAATAAGTATGGTTTAAATGTTGTTATATCACACTATTCGTGGACCAATCGTGACGCAGAACGGTTGCGATAACTTCCAGTTGAAATTAGGAAAAAGAATTAGGGCATTTTTTTTTTTTTTACATAAATTAACAAAACGGAAGAATAAAGTTTCGATACAAGAGCGAAAGAAGCCTTCGAGGATCGAGACAAGATCTATTAAATTTTAATAGACGAAACGAGAAAACCTTATTTCTCGTCTCGTTTCATAGAGAACACTATTTGAACGAAAATATATCACTCTTTCTTGTAGCGACTACCTGGCAGATGTTGGTACATTTCTTTGCATGAATAATCAATGTTATGGCTAATCAATCTTTACGCTATTATTGGGAAATAGAGCACTGTAGAATGCATTAGGTTATTATTTAGAAATGAAATGAAATCTTCGAGTTTTACGTCCCAAAGTTATGTCGGCTAGGCTAAAGGACACGATATTGATCAGAATGAATGAAATGGTGGAATGAAGAATGTTTGAGCAAATAGGATAACCCCGAGAAAATTCATACACATGGTGTTTGGCCACCACAGAGCCCACTTGGCGCGAACTGGGATCGAACCGGCCACCCCACACACCAGAGGTGAGCTGTCAGAGATATCGAGTTATTTTCGGGAATTCATACAGCGTCTCAACAATAGGTTATCTTTCTTCCGTTAACCTTGCGTTCAGACCAGAAGTGGAAGAAATCAACTGTTTTTGGTTTTAACATTGATCGCCATAAAACTAAATTGGTAGTAGATAACGAGAGATTTGAAAATTTGATTGAGCATCTGAAGAAAAATACCATCTTCACCTGTATCTCACTATTGAAACAGGTAATGGTAAAACAATTTCAATCTTTCGGTTTCAAGCTTCATAGAGCCCCGCGGGGCTATGTGGATAGTGTATGTGTCTTGCTGCGGGAGACCCGAGTTGAATTCCCGGCGGGAGCTCATGTGGTTCGGCTTTCACGTTAAGCTGTAGGTCCATGCCTTATATAGCCTCGTTGCTGAATAGGACGGTAAATTGAAATCAAACCAAAACCAAATCCATAGCTCCATAGAGCAAAATCGATAAGTGATACCAAAAAGTTTTTTTTTTTTTTTAATGTTCTCTTACGATTTTCTTCTGTCCCATCAGAAGAATATCAGCAGGATGATGTACTCTCCACATATGCTCTACCCAACTTCCATATTTCCTTGCCTTTGTTTAGGTATAAAATGTCCTTTCGGCTCCATCTGACATTTCGTTTTCTAAAATAAGTATTAATTAATACATTTAAATTTACTCGTCAGTTAATCTCTGTGTGTCTAACACAGCAGCGGTCTATTTCTCACAACCACTAGTCTTGTCATGTTTTTTGACAATCCATCAAACATCATGAAGTAGAAATACTAGAATAATAGTAAAATTTATTTCTAAGTACGATTGCCGACACCTATAATTTGCCGTGTCTTTACAGTATACGCAAGTGTAAAATGTTTGATTTTGATTAGTTTCACACTTGTATTACAAGACTAGTTGTTTTCAAACGTAGGCCCCTGTAGTCCCATTTGATTAAAAAGAAAAATGGGTTTTCAATGCCACTCAAAATGCAGATACGTAAATAAAATATATGTAGTAAAAGAATAGTAGAGACCGTTCTTTATTTTTACTCATTTCTAGATTTCTTAGACAATGTTGATACGAATATATCTAACAGACAGTAAGTATTAGCATTTAGTATATCGTCCGCTTTTTTTTAACAATAAGACTTCTTATTATGTTATATAACTAAGAATTAATTAATTGAAACTGTTTATTATAGTACTTTGAGGAAAGCAGTGTATTTAGTCAGCATTTACCGTACAAGAACTAATGAAGGCCAATAAATACATCATCAAATAAATATCTGTCATGCACTAAATTTTCTATTTCACTGTCGTGTAGATTGTAGTACCGTATGCAAAAATCACAGAACACTAACAAATAAACTGCAGATTAACACAATTGTTACCATCATCTAGTAAATCGGTAGTACATTACAAAATAAATATACCTAGGAAGTTTTTACATATTCTACATTATCTTATGTTGCATTATTGCTTAGAAGTATAGTACACAAAAGTCAAGTAAGCCTAATATATACAAATACACAACAAAACTGGAACATAGGCCTATTATGTAATTTTCTGTTTCATTATTGTTCGAAAATATTATATAAAAATAATGAGAAATCTCTACACCACAGAGCAAAACAACAACTGTTAAAATAACAATCATTTTTGTTTGTTTTATCATTGGTTGTAAATTCAGTATTTTGCAAACAAAACAAGGTATCCAAAATTAGTAAACCGCAGTACTCTAAACTCTGACCACTCTCCCTCACCTCCCTACCAATCTACCCACGAATACAATACAGTAATTTAATAGTTATAAATCATCCTTATTTTACATTCTTTAAAACTTATTGAAAATAAAGGAATGTTATGAAGCATTCCTTACTTCAAACTTTCATTTTTTTTCTTTTTGCTTTTCTCTTGCTTCTAATATACTTTCAGGTTCTCTCAAAGGCAAAGAGCGACGTGCACGGGAATCAACTAGTTCTGGTAATATACAGTGCATATAGAATGATTCTAGCTTATTAATTATCTTGGACATGAACGCCCTGTCACGATTTATTCTTCCAATTGCTAGATCTTTAAGGATAAACACAACGTAATCACAGCGATTTACATCGGCGCAAGCGAGTTCTGTTTGAATTTGGTAATAATAACTGTGAGAGGTTGGAAGTTGAAACTCTTCATTTACTATAGCGAGAGGAAAGTTTTTAATAGTTTGACAGGCCTCAGCAATAGACGAACAGTAACATTGTATGGGCATTTGATTTCCATTAATTAGTCTTCATTTTCTGTGTGGACAATTCCATCCGGTGATGCAGCCAGAAAAGGATTTTTTAGATCAACAAACAGTCCACATCTGCTTACTGTAACGCCTACTTTTTCTTCATATTTCTGAATTGCTGTCGTTTCATGTTCTCTACCCCAGTTTATGGCTTGGTTTGAATAGGTAGGTGAGTATAATAATGCCCTTACCAGCGGTGCTGACAGTGTTCCAGTCCGTCTACAAGCTATTCTTTTTACATTAGATACAGTTATACGTATCATTCTTTCTTCCTTCCATCTCTGACATTTTGCTTGCATCTTGTGTCCTCTTCTATCTTTCTTCTTTTTTTTCTCGTCCACGCTCAATGTATTTACTAAAAATTCACTAATCAGGGCCTGCATTTGTTGAGGATTTGCATCGCATGCACCGTAATCCAAATCTTGTCGTTCAAGTTCATTTGGAGATTCTGCCACTGTTTCAGAATCTCCATCATATGCATCAATTAACCGTCTACGCGAGTTATATTGCCTATTTCTGCTTAGTTTCTTCGCACGCTTTACTAGTAGTCTTTGGAGTGGTGAACATTTTCTGTCCCTGTACTTCGATTTAAAAACGTTCCATGCCACTGTTGTGCTGGACTATTAAATGACAGTACAGCAGCTGAGACTCTTCTTTTGTAGCTTTTGCCTCTAGCGAAATCAATACGCTTTCCGTCAATACACTTAGATACATGTGACATAAATGATTCTGCTGGATTGTTGGTTTTATTGTAAAGCAGACTATCGGTCAATGCTACTAATCGTATCATTGCTTCAAGTATTTGCGTATACATTCCTACTTCTCTCAACAACTCGATTTGCTTTTTATCATCCCCTTCCAAATTGCAATCATTCTTATCTCCACATAATGTGTGATCACCCAACTCGTGCAATGCTATTGCATGTATCGACTGTTTAAATTTGCTAATTTCTTCATCAGTAAACTCATTTGTTTTGGACCCAACATATTTTATGTTGCGACAATACTTGTTGCAATACTATTTATTCTTAACTTCAGAAGTTTCCGTGCTAGTAAACCACTTTTGCCTGGAAATGCTTTGCTGTTCTCACTAATTGCAATTAGTTTCTTGTTTAAATTTCTAACTGCATGATTTGCACATTCGACTTTTTCACTAAGTCTGTTACTAGGGAAAGCAACTTCTTCTCTTTCCTTTTTATGGTCGAAGAGTCGCCATCAGCAATAATATTAGTGCATAACACTCCATGTTCTTCAACGAGCCACCTTACACCCTATGCTCTAATATCTGATTCCATTGACAACGATGAAGAATTCCAATTTCTGTGACAATTGTGCTCTTTGACTTGTTTTTTCTCGTGTTCAGAGAGTTTGCAAATAAGACAATATTTGTTTCTGACGCCCGCGTATATTACTGCCTTAGTTTGTTCACCAATAATTACGGCAACGCCGGTCTTGGAATCGAAACCATGTCCATAAGATCTTTTGCACCACCCACCATCAACAACAACCGTAACCATGGGATTTCCATTTTCATCAACACTTCTCTTAGTGATGGCCGCAGCCTTTTCTTCTGCAATGGCTTTTTGTATTGCCTCTACTTTCAAACTGTCCATTACTTCTGCACACCTTGCCTCATATTTCTGGTAGATCGGGTAGGACATGTAAGGAGCTTGCATAACTCAAAAAAACTGTTCACTTTGCGCAAACCCAATACCAATGCTTAGTGCTCCCCAAACTGCATCAAAGTGAACAGCTTCTTTGTTGGCTGTAGAAACAGATATGTTTTTTGGACACAATTCCTTACAACACCTGAACTTTAACACACTGACAATACCGTAATATATAGACGATTCATGCACCATATATTCCCCAAATGAACACTGAATGGAATGCCTTTCGACCTGACGAATCTTTTCTACAAATATACTTAGATCAACTAATGTTCGGCTGTTTGAAATTGGCTCTTCATTAAACAATTTTTCATGTTCAATTGACAATTCAAATAGCTCCTCTTCAACAGTAGTTCGAGATGCTGGCACATGAGCTTCATGAGTCTCATTCATTTGAACATGAATCGCTGCACACTCTTGACTTCTTACAGTTTCTGCTGCAAGTTGTTGTTCCTTCGACCCAGATGGTACGTCATGTGAAAGATGTGGAAGAGATTCACTTCTTACAGAAGATTGCGATCTGAAAAAAAAACATATATGAAATTAGACTTGAGTTGCTGTACTGTGAATTTATCACGTACTATCAATGAAATGAAATTCTATGTGAACTTGTTTCGCAAAACAGGAAAAAGAGAAATGGTAGCTCACTTGTCAGCTGGATCTTAGGACCTCTTACACTTTTTTTTAATTTTTATTTGTTTGTACATTATCAACGGCAATGTCAACACTACTTTCCTGGCAAATATACAGATATCTATTCGTAGGAAGTCTAGGGGAAATAATAAATGTATTTTAGTGCTATTTCCAAGTTAGCGAGCAGGGTTTCAGGAAGTTGTGCTCAAGTAAAGTAAATGACAATGAAATATAATTACTAGTTTTACATCTGACCACAATTGTGCATTTTAGGCTAAAGGAGACGGAGACAGTAAATGAATTATGACATAATTGATAGAACGAGACCGTGGAGGGAAACGGGAAGGCCCCTAAAAAACACTTGACGTTGTCTACCACACTTATGTGACCTGGGATCGAACCAGGAATTCCCTGCACGAAAGGCGACCGTCCTACCGCTAAGCCACTGTGCCCCATGATCTATTCACATCAGTTCTACGTCCCACAAGTATGCTCATATTTCAAGCAAATCAGCATTGTGTGATGCTACTTGTGGCCTTCGTAAAATGTTTTGTATCGCTCTATCCAAACGTCACACCAAATTTGCTTGAAGCTCCTGCAGTAAAGAAAGGAATCAAAATAAGACATATGTGCTTTTTGTATCCGCCAACTTGAGGGATGAAGTTGGCAAACACCCCCTAACATGCGAACCGGGTGTTTGCCTCCTTCATCCCTCACGTTGGCCGATACAAAAAACACATATTTCTTATTTTGATCCCTTTCTTCACTGCAGGAGCTTCAAGCAAATTTGGTGTGACGTTTGGAAAACCTTGCTTGTTAGAAGGGAACAAACATTAGTCGGAAAGAAAAAGAAAAAAAGAGGTGGAAATTTCAGTTATTATAATAAGATGTCCATATCTCGAGATCCTTTAGTTTGGCACGTTCGTAGCCTCACGCAACTAACTCACAGAAAGTTGCCAGAAATGAATATTTTTATTTCTTAGGGTGTCGAAAGGAAAGAAAAAATATCTTCATATTATTTAGATAGGCTTTCTTTTTGAAAATAAAATCTCTAGTTTTTTTTTTTTTTTTTTTTTTTACGTATTCATCATACTCAGATGTATTTAGACCTTGCATCTTAGTGCTGCCGTCGTGCTTGCAGACCAACACTCAAACAAATCTTTCTCTTATTTACTAAGATCAAGCTTTTTTCTGTTTCATAAGTTGTTGTTTTGTTCTCAGTAAATAAGAAAGAGATTCATTTGATGAATACTGGTCTACAAATATGACGACAGCCTTAAGACTTGAACTCTGCAACAATCTTTATATTTTAATCTGATGTCTGATAACTCCTATATGACATTAGTCATATAGCCTATTTTCTGTTGAGGAACTAGGCTTACTAGCTGTCAAAGCCAATATTTAAATATCCGGAGCATTTTATCACAAGTTCCTCAAAGTCTGCCCACGTTTAACACATTAAACCGTGCAATATCCTAATTATTTTATTCTGATATCTGACAACTGATATATAGCATTAATAGCTCTATTTTCTATTGCATTAGGCCTACTACTAGTCAGAGTCTGGATTTTAATACCTCTTCATACACATCATACGTTTTCCAGAAGGAAAATGAAATATATCTCAGATACTGTCAGCCAAAATGAAAAAAAATTAACAAGGACATACCCTTTCACCAAAATTTCGTTTACCGATATTTTTGTGCTGCAAAATTTCCTGCACCGAAAGTTTCAGCACAGGGGAGCGGGTTGGATTGCTTTCTTCAGTAAAAGAAACTAGTATCCTTTTTTTTTTTGTCCAAATCTGTTTTCAATTTATTATATTTTAATATTCAAAATCTTCATGTTAATATTCAAAGTCTAGTCTTATTTTTGTCATTTTCCATTTGCCATTTTTCCATTGTTTATTTATTTTATTCAGGTTTCTTTTCCTTTGTAATTTAATTAGTTAAGCTATAAATGTAATTAGTTAACATTATTGTATTCTTTATTGCACTAATTATTTTATAATACAATTATATTATTATTGGTGAGCTTATGTCCGGTGAGTTTTTGCCAGTGAGCTTATGTCCGCGACCTCTTTAATTCATTATACAGAGGCCGAAGTGGCTTAGGGGTGGAGCATTCACCTCTTGTGCTTGAATTCTTGATTCGATTCCAGCTCGTGCCAGGTGAGCTTTGTGGTGGACTAACACCATGTGCGTGGGTTTCCTCGTGTTCTCCCGTTTCCTCCCACTTTCTTCATTTCACTATTTCATTCATTTCTTATCACCGTCTCCTCTAGCCTATGTGACATAACTGTGACACGTAAAACTCAAAGATTTCATTTTATTTTCATTGTTCATTTATTCAATAACATAAGCTGGAATATACTATCAGAAAAATGTTTTGTTGCTTCAAAGTACTTTTTTCATGTCATCTACGGTGCAAGAAGTCCCTTCTTCAATCCCAGGAAATAATATTTTGGGGGGAACAAAGTCTTGTCCATGGGTTTTCCCGGTTTTATATCAAATTTTTAGCCCTCAAATTGAACCCTGATGATTCACTTCGTTCATCATCCATATCCTTTAGCCTACAGAGCAGGAATAAAAGTGCGGGGGACGCCGTCCGCCCATTTCCAGAAAATATCTGTGGCGTCCCCTCACTTTCTAAAAAATTACAATGAGCAAAGATAGGCATGGGGGACGGCATGACGTCATGCGGCCCCAACCTTTTCAAATCCACTTTTAACTCTGCTATAGAGTACAATATAATTCCCAAATCACTGAATATAGAAAGCTCCTTTGTCGACAGGTAAGGTCGAGCGGTCCAAATCAAATATATTAGGTCGGCGATCGCGAGATATGCCTGTTGCGGGTTTGAATCCAAGTTAGTGCATAGTTGCCTATGTCCTTTCATCGCTCATTTTATTATCACTATTTATTTTCAATAATCTTTTCCTACATGCACAATCGTGGAACGTAGAACTCAACAATAAATTTTCGTACATTCCACTATCATTTTCGTACAAGTAATAGGTTGTAATTTGTACGTAAATTGTACATAAGACGATCCGCCATGCCATTCTCCCTCTCTAATCAACTGCATTTGGCGCTCCACAGTCTTTGTGGATGATATTGTTTATCAGAATCGTGTTATAACTGACCCAAATAAAATGTCATTGTGACATCTTTAAGGACTACAAATATATATGTCCCTTTCAGTGGAACAGAAAAAATAACACCAAAACACAAATGTGTTTCAAAATATCTACTTACTGAATTATTGCACTCAGATAAGGAATTCTTTGCTAACATCCATAGGAGCCATTCCAGGTGGGCCTACTTTAAACACTAGAATTACTTCTATTATTATTATTATTATTATTATTATTATTATTATTATTATTAATAAACATATAATTTGAGCATAAGTACCTAGGTACAACAGTGCAACTATGATTATCGAACTAAATCTTTCTTGTGGGTTACCATTTGGTAGTGTATAGAGCGGGGAAAGGAAATTTCACAGCTATTACAGAACACTCAAAACATGGATACGCTATTGCATCTTTCTATATACATACACAGTAAGCTATCACGTGAAAAATGTATTATGCAAATAACTTTAAAAACTAACACCTACCTCTCTTCAAGCTTTCTTCTTTTTTCCTTCCAATATCTTTGAAGAACAGATCCTTAGCGTGATTTTTTCTCTGGCAGTTTTGAATAATGAATTCTCGACCGTTTCCTTCTTACACATGTATTACTATTTTGCAGTTCGCTATCCATCACAATAGAGTAAATCCTCTGATTTCTATGCAAACTTTTGTCAGTTGATGCGACAAATAAGCGAGTTTGCTATTCAGTTCACTATACAGTTCAAAACAATTTTTACAAGATGAACACTTCCCTCACTTGAAAACAACACAGAGAGCTTTTCTGAAACTTCTGTACGTCGTTAGTTCCAATATGCCTCTACAGGTGACGATTCGCCGAGATGTTTACGCAGAATCAATGAAATCTTTATGATCTATGAAGAGAGAGAAAACTGACTTTGCTCTTATCTGCTGTCAATCTGTATTCCATTGGTATCTTCGGCTGCGGGGACAACTCAGAGTTCACGCACGTGACCTAGCGGGGGGCAGAGAATGAAAGAAACTACCTGCTTATACATCGGGACAGCTTTAAAGGGCTCTTTCCCCAACCACTGCTTCTTTTCACGCCCACAACCCTCGGTTACTCCTCGCGAGCGTGTAAGCTGTCAGCGATCTCAGTGTTGGCCGTACCTCCGATCAACTTGTGTAGTTACAAGTCCGGCAAAATAAGGAGACAGCTTTCCTTCTTATTTTCAGTTAACAACAAAATTTAAAAAAAAAAACATTTCAACTACGAAAAAGGAAAGAAAGAAAAGGAATCGAGGCAACATTGGTTTTTAGCCAGAAGGGATCATAAATCTCTACCACGTGTAGCGAAGACTAATAAGGAAAGGTCCAGAGGGTTAACAAGGTTTTTAGAATGCCTGGAGAAAGAGCCCTCTCTTTCTGTCCCAATGTATAGCCTCCTATCTGCTGTTCTGCGTTGTTGCCACATAAAGACTATAAATTAAACAGCTTTTAAATTGAAGAAAATTAATTTTTAATTAGCGCACTTTAATATTACCCTACCAAAAAAGTAAAAGTGAACATGCAATATTAATACTAACAAACATTTGGACGAATTTTGAAATGTATAAAATAAATAGTTTTCATAACATTTTGGAAAGAAATATGCCATGTTATTATATAGGGAAATCCCATCGCATTTCGAGTGTTGGACACAGCCTTAAGGGGAGAACTAACGCTACCCCCTGCCAATCCTCTCAGCACGCCCACAACCTTAGGATCAGAGTGCGGCCTACGCGCTCAAGGGGAATGGAAGTGCAAGAAATCATTCCATTCGACAGAAACGCGTGACCCCAGAAAAGGAAGAAGTCAAAACAAAAGGAAAGAAACCTGGCCAACAAAAAGATAGACACCACCAGCCCAGAAAGATCAACACAAAACAAAAAGGTGGGATTTTTTTATTTTTATTTTAATTTCTAGTTTTGCAATTTTTTTTATATATTTTCAAAGACTGAACACTCCGGACAACACAAACACTGGAAGTACACAACCACTAGATCTTGCTCTTCCCGACTCCAACCAACCACCCGCGAGCCCGGTAGCGGTATTCGCGGCTGAGAGGGCATGCAAACGATGCAGATGAGGGGTGATATATGAATTAATGATGAAGGCGTCCTCTCAGCTCCACCCTCCCGACGATGACGGTCCGCTACATGGATGGGGAGTTTACACCTTATCTTATATTGTGATTACAGTCTAGAAATGGAAAATATTCAAGCATAGTATGTGGCTAAAAGTATATGTCCTTCGATTTTATTATTCCAGAACCTTACATTGAGTGTTACATAGGCTATGAATAATCTAGTTTCAAGTAGTAAAATAATGTTACGTTCGGCAATTTAGATTAGATCAGTTATGCGTACACATACACGTAAATAAAGCACTCAAACACACATATATATCTTATGTACAACTGTTAAACACATCAAAATTATATTGTTAAATTTCACTTGTGTAATTGACGTTGTAAAGGAGTGGTACTTATTGAATATTTCAAAATTCTTCTTTGCAGCGTATGTTACACTTCGCAAACAACTTGAGAAAGATTTACCTTGTCTCATAAGTATAATTCACTACTTTCTTTCCGCGTTCCACGAGAAATGTTTCAGTTGAGCTGAAAATCTGCCACTTGCTATTATTAATATACATTAGTATCATTACTTAACATCAGGTTTAACATTAGAGCAGTAGTAAATATTTCAACATCTGTTTCGTACGTGCCATCTTCATTCATTTTAGTCTCTACTAAATATTTCTTTTACCTTCATTACGTTTGTCATCTGAATTTTCTAGCATGAAATGAATTACGCATTTTCGGGTTTCCCTGCGAAAATCTTCTTTACCTTTCACGTATAAAAATAAAATGAAACAAACAATACAATTACTCTAGCAACGGGAACTTACAGTTGTACTAGTAGAGGAGCTGACGATCTTGGAATTAGAGGTTCTAAGATCAATTTTTTTTTACAATTTCTTTTGCTATTCATAGTGTACAGGAAAGGCATACAAATGCGTAGATTTGTAACGTGGGTAATTTATGATCCTTTCTTCTTCACTTTTGGCATCCACTGTTGTAATTTTGTCTTGTTTCTCTTGATTGAGGTCAATCTTGTGTAACTCATTAATTAGCGTCTTTTTGTTGGCTTTATCCTCTGGCAATTTTTCGTTAAAGATCTTTAAATTTTTCAAATGAATGTTCTTTTCCTGGTCTTTTCCTATTTGTATAGATTTCAAGGTAACGGGATTGTTCTTATATATTTTAAAAATAACGTAGGTCCTTTCCATGGAACAGTTGCCACTCACCTTTCCATCAATTTTTTACAAGTACTATTTGTCCCACGGGAAATTCCAAAGTAACGCGAATGCGTTTTCCTATAGTTATTTTTTTTTTTTTTTGCTTTTCTTGGGTATTAGTAATTTTTTGCGAAACTCTTTCAAACACGTTTTCCCTCATTTTCAGGAGATTTTGAAGATACTATCAAAATGATGTTTGTTTATAAGTATGGCGACATATTGTCTTCGTGCAAGAAACGAGCAACCGTGAAAGGGCGTTTGTCTCGTAGAGATCTAGTTTCTGTCCATTTGCCAAAACAACGCATTGCCAGACAGATATATGAAAGTCTTTACTTTGGGAAGTTGAATTAAATCGACACCAATCCGCTTCGTGACATCAGTCGGTATTGCAATTCGGGAGTAGCACACAATTTACTTGGGTTTACATTTTGGCACTTGAAACACTGGTAAATGGATACTCTTGCGTTACTGTAATTGTCACAGAGACATGAAGCATACCGCATTGGAAAGTTTGTGGAACCCCCTTGCCAACGACGTATCGTTTGTGCCTCTGAACCCAATCTGTAGAAAAAGAAGAAACCTGAAAAAAATGGGAAAATCTACACTTTTACCTTTCTTGGGCTCTGGCAATCCTGATAATCGTTCTACGCATGAAAAAATCTTGTCCCTTTCTTTAAATCAAAGGTTGCTTTAATATAAGTGCTATACATAAAAAGTATTCTTGAGCAAAAGAATGGGAATAACGAAAGACTTTGGGAGGCAAATTACACATCTACATAGTCATTGCGTACGCTAACACTGTCCTCGCCATATTCATTTAAACAGTTAAAACATTCAGCTTCTTGGCACACACCACAAGCAATAGCAAATAGGTCATACCATAATACGGTGTACAAGACAAATTCGTTTTATAGAAACATAACACATATATATAAAGCAAAAATATTCTGAAGGAAAAGAATGGGAAGACGAAAGATTTTGGGCGGCAAATTACACATCTACATTGTCATCGCTTACGCTAACACTGTCCTCACCATATTGATTTAAACAGTTAAAACATTCAGTTTCTTGGCATACACCACAAGCAATAGCACATGGAAGGCCATGCTTTATGAAAATACAATGCGTTGTTGGACACCTGGTAGCACAGTTGCAATGAACAATGGTGAGCAAATTCGCTGGAGCGGGTGGTAGATCAAATAAGATTGAGTGGAGCTCACCAGTTCTTTCTTGCCAGCCCCATTCTGTAGCGTTTGCAGGTTTCGACTTTCACACCTGGACCTGGTGGTAGGTGCGAAGAGAGTGGAAGACGCAGTTGGTGGTAATCTTTTTGGAGGTACGAAACATTTGGCTGTTGTGATTTTCGCACTGAACATGCGATGTCTAAGACGAGTGAGGTCGATGTGCTCATCACCCCCAAACAATAGAACCATTGCTTTATGCCCATCTTCGATTATTGCGCTCGCTGGCTGGCCAGGAAAATACAGAAGCTATTTCTCGTAGTCTAGAGTCTTTCTGCATTTTTATAAATGCTTTCCGCTTTCCAAGCCCATACATTCGTGACGTGCTGTCGAAACCAGTAAAGGCATGCAAAAAGAGATATTCATACAACCTGGGACTGAGACTTTCACGAATTAGGTGTATGTCATAATCGGGCTTAACATTTTTTTCTTGTATGTATGTCACTGCGGCAGATGAGGCGGAATGGAGTCGGTTGTGAGTAATATAGGAGTAAAAGCAGTACGTCTGTGTCTTCTCCAATCACAAAAGTGTGAAGTGTTTTGGAAGCCGTGGCTACTGCTTTGGCTATCAGAACATCAACATCTCCGTCAGCGTGAAGCACTGTGCAACCCACTTTCTCTAGGTGGACTGCTATGAGGTCGATCATTTGCTCCTTGTTACTTTTGTTGGACAAGAAGCTCTCCCTTTTCCCCCACGAATTCCATCGATGGTATAAAATGCACTATTGGAGCAGCACAGGATCCAGCGCGAAGGTGTGTGACATACTTCGTTGATGGTGATCCATACCCATCACACACGATGGTTGATGTGCTATATTTACGAACCGTATACTCAGCAAATGATGCAGTGATACTGCCTTTACATCATGGTAGTCTATGTAACATTGATCGTCCGTCTAAGACATACAGAATATTGTCTGACTCCGTCTGTGACAATCTAAAAACCTTCTTTTTAAAATCATTTCTTCATTCATCAGGTTAATAGTAAAGAGTAGAAGACATCCAGAAGTTTATTATTATTATTATTTTAAAAAACTGCTCACTTTGAAATAATAGCGTTACGGGAACCTTGTTTGAATTATTCATTCCCCTCCCTCATATGCCTTCGAAGTTACACCCAACTCCGAACCGACTCTTACCACTTTACAGTACTTCTTGTTTCCACATATAATATCCAATGAAATATTGCCTACCGGTTTTGATTTTGTTTGTGGTTGAAAAATGTAAACTGTTCTGTGGTGGAAACTTTAGATATAAGTTTTTAAGAATTGTAAAGTTTTATGTTAGTTTTCACCTTTTCAAATCTTATTTAAGGTATGCGGGTATACTGCATTTTTTTTTTAAGAAAAAGAAATATAAGAAATATCCAGCTGAATACATTAGTTACATGGATGTATTTTGGACTCACACAACGTTTTCTTCTGAGAGTTAAGATTATACATCTAATCACGAAATTGTATCTTCCGACTTTCTTACTCGAGAATCCACTACCTCCGGTAAAATACATCACGTATAAAATGTTTGTAATTTTTAAAACATTTATTCCAAAAAATTATCATCTCTCCGAATAAGCTCAATACATAATCTCTTTGGTGTCGGGAGGCGCGGTGGCTCAGTGGTAGAGCGTTCACCTCCGGTGCTTGGGGTCGTTGGTTCGATCCCAGCTCGGGAAGTGTGGACTTTGTAGTGGACAAACACCGTGCTCGTGGGTTTTCTCGGGGTTCTCCCGTTTCCTCCCACTTTCTTCATTCCACCATTTCACTCATCTCTCATCATCACCGTCTCCTTTAGCCTAACCGGTATAAACGTGGGACATTAAACTTAAAGAATTCATTTTTTTCCCTTTTGTGCCCAAACGGGAAAGTCACAGTACTGTCTGCCTGTCACTTGGAATTGCCCTTGAATTTGTGACAGTTATGGTTACTTTTCAGTTTCAGCTCTTCAGTGAGACAGTCTATATGTAAGTTAAAATTCTTCAATTTTGTATCCACTTCTGTTGGAGTATAAACACAAGCTGAACTTGGACACTTCATTTCCAACAGTCCATCGTCGTTTGTAACTCAATCAGGACTGGAAGCTAACCAAGGATAGACTGTAAACTTGTAGTTCGCATGCATCATATTGAAGGATGGATTCATTTTGCTGTACTCCTCTATCACTAATGGCTCTCCCCCTCCATGTAGCGGACCGTCATCGTCGGGGAGGGGGTGGAGCTGAGAGGGCGGCTTCATAAGTCATTCATTTATCACCCCTCATCTTCATATCATTGCATGCCCTCTCAGCCGCTATAATCGCTACCGGACTCGCGGGTGGTTGGTGGGAGTCGGGAAGCGGAAGGTCTAGTGGACGTCTTCCTCCATTTGGGGAGGACGTGCACCCACCCGGCCTGCCGTTGTGTATGTCCAGTGTTTGTGTTGTCCGGCGTGTTGAGTCTTTGAAAATATAAACAAAAACCAAAAAAATCGCAAAACTGAAAATCATTAACAAAAAACATCAAATATTTAGAAATAAAAAAAAATCCGCACCTTTTTGTTTTGTTTTGTTCTTTTTGGGCTGGTGGGGGTCTGTCCTTTTGTTTACCAGGTTTCTTTGATTTTGTTTCACTTCTTTTTTTCCGGAGCCACGCGTTTTTGTCGACGGGAATGGTTTCCTTGCACTTCCATTCCCCTTGACCGCGTTGGCCCCACGCTGATCCTAAGGTGTCGGGCGTGTTGAAGGGATTGCCAGAGGGTAGCAATTAGTTCGTTAGCAATTAGTTAGTTCCCCTATTAACGCCCCGGTGTGACCTCACACCCTTTTTTTTCATTCTAAATGTTTATAAATATTCACACTTTTATTGGTATAAAAACACACAAAACGGGTCCGGGCTCGCCCTCTACTAAAAAGCCCAAACTTAATGAAAGCAAGATCGAAAATTCCGTCAGCGAGAATGTGCAAAGACAAGAATCGCGACACCCGTGGTCCGATATCTTGTAATTAAAGATAAAGTAACTGATGGTGCCGATGCTACCGATAACCGTCCGAGTGCTCTAAAGGGCTTGTCACCTTTTGTCATTAATAATGTTATAACTTATAACGCCGGACAGGTTAAAGATATTAAGAAATTGCGGAATGGCACCTTACTGGTGGAAACCGTCGACGAGCGGCGAACTGCGAAGCTGACGAAGTTAACTGCTATTGGCCCAGTGAACGTGTCTGTAGAACCCCATCGTCTACTGAACGTTTCTCGAGGGGTAATATCGTGTTGGGATCTCCTTAATGCCACCGAGGAGGAGATAAAGTCGGAGTTAGCGGACCAACACGTGGTAGACGTAGCTCGCATCAAAAGTAAGAAGTCAGGTGAACTCGTAGCTACCCAGTCACTGATTCTTACTTTCAGTTTGCCAACGCTTCCTGATTACGTTAAGGCTGGTTTCTATCGTCTCAAAGTTCGGCCTTATATACCTAGTCCGTTACGCTGTTATAAATGCCAACATTTTGGGCACACCAGCACCTCATGTAATGCGAGTGCTGCTCTTTGTGCCAATTGTGGCCAGGCTAGTCATGGTGCGGATCCCTGTCCAGCGACGAAGCCCTTCTGTGTCAACTGCAAGGGTGAGCATTCTGCTTGGTCTCGAGATTGTCCAGCCTTTCAGCGTGAGAAACGTATCCGAGAACTCATGGTTGTCGAGAAGATTTCTGCTTCCGATGCGAAGCGTCGTTTGAAAGAAAGCCTTCCTTCCTCGCTTTCTGTTCCCTTTGCGACTGTTGCCGCTAGTTCTCGGAAATCTGTTGCCACCCAGACTGTCGACGTTTCCACCCAAACCGACTTGGTATCACAGCCTAATTGTGACCGCAAGACCTCAGTTGCACGTGCGAGCGACCTTTTTAAGAATCCAGTTGCAACCACGAGCGCACTTCCGAAGACTCCAGTTCCAAAAACTAGCGAAGTCTCCAAGACCCCACGTGTGTCTGTTAGTGGTGGTCTTCGGCGTACCCTCGGACTTCGCGGCTCCCCTTACATCGCTGGCCTTAAGCTTAGCCAGCATATACGCCGGCTCAACGATACGGTTCTCTCTCCCAAGAGACCGAAATCTACTCCAGTTCGCAAGCCACCTGCAGTTTCTTTGAAATCTGACATGGTGGAAGATGAACTGTG
Organism: Thermobia domestica; assembly: GCF_964235325.1. NCBI lineage: Eukaryota > Metazoa > Arthropoda > Insecta > Zygentoma > Lepismatidae > Thermobia > Thermobia domestica. The sequence continues at coordinate 215,786,078 of NC_137460.1, read as the reverse complement.
GACACGGAGTGGACTGTAATGGGCCCTCGTGGGAAAGTTCGCCTCAAATGTTGATCTCATCTACTATGGCGCTTCTTCAGTGGAACTTGAATGGCTTCTCTACTCACCGTGAGGAATTGACCCAACTGGTCACTGACCACTCGCCTGTACTTATATGCTTGCAGGAAACCCATTTTAAGCCTACCCAGTCCTTCGTTCTTTCTGGGTTTACCATGTATTGATGTGATAAGCCAGATGCTGCCCACGCTGCTGGCGGCGTGGCAGTATGTGTTTCCGATTCTCTTCATTCTCGGCAGACTCACATTGTATCGCGCCTGCAAGCCGTCACGGTACGAGTATCCTTCTCTCCTCCGCTTACAATTTGTTCAATATACATTCCTCACTCAGAAATCTTTACAACCGCCGACCTGCTTCAGCTCTTCCATCAGCTCGAGTCGCCAGTCTTGCTTGTAGGAGATCTTAATGCTTATCATCGTCTATGGGGCTCTGTCCGTACTGACGGTCGTGGCCGTGAGGTGACGGACTTTCTTCAGGGGAGTGGACTGCTTCTCCTTAATGACGGAAGTCCCACTCACTTCTCCACTGCCCATGGTACATATTCTTGTATTGACCTCTCCATGTGCAGTGCTGGTCTCTTGACCTCATTGACATGGAGAGTGCATCCTGATCTTTGTGGCAGTGATCACTTCCCGTTGTTTGTTGAAGGTCTCCCTGTTACTCCTCCTTTTCCTCTCCGCCGCTTCAATCTGAAGCGTGCTGACTGGCGTAAACTCCGTGAGCTCAGTGAATTTCATTATCGTGATGATCTCCCTGTGGCTGTTGTGGCTGAGGCTTTTGAGCAGACTGTTCTTGATGCTGCTCATGGTTCCATTCCAGAATGCGGTGGCGACGTTTCTCGCCGGCGTGTCCATGGTGGTCTGCCGAACTCCGTGAGGCTATCCGGGCTCGTCAGCGCGCTCTTGCCACTTTTAATCGTCATCCCACAGACGAAAATCTTCAGCAGTTCCGCATTCTACGTGCTCGTGCTCGCCGTCTGGTAAAACTCTCGAAGCGCCAAGGCTGGAAGATTTACGTTACGTCATTCAATAATCGCACACCTATGTCAACTGTGTGGCGTCGGGTTCGCTCCCTCAACGGGTCCGCTTCTTTAATTGTCCCAGCCTTAAACGTGAATGGTGTTCTAGAGACCAATCCCTCAGAGATCGCCAATATATTGGGCCACCATTTTGCCACTATCTCTGAGTCAGATCACTACCCACCAGCTTTTGCTCGTTCCTGTCGTCAGCTGGAGCGAAACCCGTTAAATTTCCGTACTGCCAACAGTGAGGACTATAACGCTCCTTTCACGCTCCCTGAGTTCGATTCTGCTCTCCGAGAATCGTCTAATACTGCTCCCGGCCTTGACCGTGTTTCTTATGATATGTTGCGCCACCTCTCTCGCGATTCTCAGCTTGCATTATTACAGCTGTTAATCGCCTCTGGGTTGAGGAGTTCTTTCCACCTGCTTGGTGTGAGGCCCTGGTTCTTCCCATCTTGAAGCCAGGGAAAGCCGAAACTAGCCCCACGAGCTACAGACCCATTGCTCTCACGAGCTGTGTCTGTAAGCTGCTAGAGCGAATGGTCAACAAGCGCCTGGTGTGGTATTTGGAATCGCATTCTCTTTTGAGCAAATTTCAAAGTGGATTTCGTCGTTTCCGCTCAACTACAGACAATCTCGCTTATCTTGAGGGTGAAATTCAAGACCCCTTTCTCACTACCCACCCGCCTTTGCTCGTTCCCGGCCTCAGCTGGAGCGAAACCCGTTACATTTCCGTAGCGCCAACAGTGAGGACTATAACGCTCCTTTCACGCTCGTTGAGTTCGATTCTGCTCTCCGCGAATCGTCCAATACTGCTCCCGGGATTGACCGTGTTTCCTATGATATGTTGCGCCACCTCTCCCGCATTCTCATCTTGCATTATTACAGCTGTTAATCGCCTCTGGGTTGAGGAGTTCTTTCCACCTGCTTGGTGTGAGGCCCTGGTTCTTCCCATCTTGAAGCCAGGGAAAGCCGCAACTAGCCCCACGAGCTACAGACCCATTGCTCTCACGAGCTGTGTCTCTAAGCTGCTAGAGCGAATGGTCAACAAGCGCCTGGTGTGGTATTTGGAATCGCATTCTTTTTTGCGCAAATTTCAAAGTGGATTTCGTCGTTTCTGCTCCACTACCGACCATCTTGCTTATCTTGAGGGTGAAATTCAAGACCCCTTTTTCCACGGCGAACATCTTGTCCCTATATTTTTCGACTTAGAAAAGGCGTATGACACCACATGGCGTTAGGGAATCCTAAAACAATTATATGACTGGGGTCTTCGTGGGCATATGGCCCACTTTATTTCGAATTTTTTTCACGAGCGACACTTTAGAGTGCGTGTGGGCTCTACTCTTTCAGAGCGCTTTGTACAAGAAAATGGTGTTCCACAAGGCAGTGTTCTTAGTGTCACGTTGTTTGCTGTCGCAGTCAACAGCGTTCTTTCGCAGATCCAGGCTCCTGTGTCTGGTCTGCTTTATATTGACGATCTCGGTATTTTCTGTCGCTCCCGCCACCTTCGCGGCATTACTCGACAGCTTCAACTGACTCTCAATCATCTCGTTCGCTGGTCGAATGAGACTGGATTTCGCTTTTCCACCGAGAAATCCCAATGTGTTCACTTCTGCCGGCAACGTACATGCGTTGTTGACCCGGACTTGTACCTCGATGGCACCCGTTTGTAATTCGTTGATACAGTCCGTTTCTTGGGTCTGGTGTTTGACCGTCGCTTGTCGTGGGCACCACATGTACGGAATCTTAAATATTCTTGTCTTCGAGCTCTCAATCTCCTTCGTGTCCTTTCCCACCGCACGTGGGGTGCTGATCGTACTGTTCTACTTCGTTTGTACCGTAGTCTAATTCGGTCCAAGTTAGACTATGGCTGTATTGTCTATGGTTCTGCTCGTGCTTCTCTGTTACGACAACTTGACACAGTGCATCACCTGGGTATTCGTCTTGCTACTGGCGCCTACCGAACTAGTCCCGTCACCAGCTTGTATGCTGAAGCCAATGAACTTTCGTTAGTATATCGTCGCAGTAGACTACTCCTTAATTATTCTGGGCATGTGCGTTGTGTTCCAGACCACCCTTGTAGACCATGTCTCCGTGGTGGCCGGATATACGAGCTCTATGCTGCACGTCCTCGCTCTACACGTCCATGGTACATCCGTGCGTGCGAGAGGTTTCTTGCCGACGATTTCGTGTGGCCCTCTCTTTCGTTGGTTCGCTTTTGTGCTATTCCACCATGGCTGCTCCGTCTACCTCGTCATGATTTACGTTTGACTCTGCATTCGAAACAGCAAACTAGTTCCCAGGTGTTCCAGCAAGAGTTTGCCGCACTGTTAGATCAGTACCCCGATTTTAGTGTGTTCTATACGGACTGTTCTAAGGAAGGGGATTCTGTAGGCTGTGCCTTTGTCACCGACGAGGGCAGCTCAGAATTCAAATTGCATCGCCTGTGTTCCGTGTTCACTGCCGAATTGACTGCACTTAAGCTTGCCTTGGACCATGCTCTCACGCTTTCATTACGTCGTGTGCTTGTTTGCACCGATTCTCAGAGCGTGGTTCTGAGTATACAGAATGCCTTTAGTATGCACTCTCTCGTGCAGGACATTCTTCTGAGATGCCATCAATTGCAGCAACAGGGTTGTGTCGTCGTTGTCTGCTGGGTGCCGGGTCATGTCGGCATCCGGGGAAACGAACTTGCTGATACAGCCGCCAAGAACGCCGCCTTGGCCGGGGTTGCACTGGAGGATAGCCTTCCTCGCTCCGATCTTCGTTCCTATTTTCATATCTTGATGCGCTCTCACTGGCAAGCCGATTGGGACCAGGCCATTGAGAATAAATTGCATGCAGTCAAACCACTCCTAGTTGAGTGGCGTACGTCCTCGTCCGCTCGACGTCGAGATAAAGTGCTCCTGGCGCGTTTGCGTATCGGACACTCTCATCTGACGCATAGTTACTTGCTACGGAGGTTGAACCGCCCGTATTGTGAAGAGTGTATAGTTCCCCTGAGTATTCAGCACATTCTTGTGGCATGTCCTGAATACTCAGATCTCAGAGAACGTTATGGACTGCCTTCTGTTCTTACCCGTGCTTTGGGGGATGATAGTGATGTTGTTTGCCGGGTCCTTGAGTTTATGCATGTTATTGGCGTTGCTCACTTTCTCTGAGCTGTTATTAGTCTGTTGTCCTTGTTTTATTGCTGCTAAATTTTTATATTTTGTGACTTGTTTTAAGTTTATTTTTGTATATTGTTATTGTTATATTTTTATCTTATTTATTCTTTTATCTTACACTTTTGCTTTTTTCCATTTATTATTCATTTATTCATTCCTCGTTCCTTTGCACTGTATTCGTTTTAACGTGTAATTCATTTTTAATTTTGCAGTCCTGAGCAACGTTGTTCATCGTGACGGGGACATATAGCCTCGTTGCTGACGTCCCCATTAACCCCCATTCATTCATTCATTCATTGCTACGGAGGCTGAACCGTCCATATTGTGAAGAGTGTATAGTCCTCCTGAGTATTCAGCACATTCTTGTGGAATGTCCTGAATACTCAGATCTAGAGAACGTTTCGGATTGCCTTCTGTTCTTACCCGCGCTTTGGGGGATTCAAGTGATATAGTTCGCCGGGTACTTTGTTAAAGCTTGTGAGGTTGCTCACGTTCTCTGAGCTGTTTTAATGTGTTGTCGCTTTTTATTGCTGCTATATTTTTACTTTCTGTTATCTTTTATTGTTTTTTATATATTGTTATTGTTATGTGTTTTAGATTATTTATTCTTTTATTTTCTCTTTTTCATTTTCTACATTTTTAGCAGCACTTTCGTTTATTGCAGTCTAGTATTTTAACCTTTTTCTCATTTCTGCTTTTAGTCCAGAGCAACCGTGTTAGTCGTGACGGGGACATATAGCCTCGTTGCTGACGTCCCCATTAACCCCCCTACTCAATCAATCAATCAAGACGCCTTTCTCCATGGCGAACATCTTGTAGCTACATTTTTCGACTTAGAGAAGGCATATGACACAACATGGCGTTACGGAATCCTACAATTATATGACTGGGGTCTTCGTGGGCATATGGCCCACTTTATTTCGAATTTTCTTCACGAGCGACACTTTAGAGCGCATGTGTGCTCTACTTTCTCAGAGCGCTTTGTACAAGAAAATGGTGTTCCACAAGGCAGTGTTCTTAGTGTCACGTTGTTTGCTGTCGCAGTCAACAGCGTTCTTTCGCAGATCCAGGCTCCTGTGTCTGGTCTGCTTTATGTCGACAATCTCGTCATTTTCTGTCGCTCCCGCCACCTTCGCGGCATTACTCGACAGCTTCAATTGACTCTCAATCGTCTCGTTCGCTGGTCGAATAAGACTGGATTTCGCTTTTCCACCGAGAAATCCCAATGTGTTCACTTCTGCCGGCAGCGTACGTGCGTTGTTGACCCGGACTTGTACCTCGATGGCACCCGTTTGTCATTCGTTGATACAGTCCGTTTCTTGGGTCTGGTCTTTGACCATCGCTTGTCGTGGGCACCACATGTACGGACTCTTAAATACTCTTGTCTTCGAGCTCTGAATCTCCTTCGTGTCCTTTCCCACCGCACGTGGGGTGCTGATCGTACTGTTCTACTTCCTTTGTACTGTAGTCTAATTCGGTCCAAGTTAGACTATGGCTGTATTGTCTATGGTTCTGCTCGTGCTTCTCTGTTACGACAACTTGACACAGTGCATCACCTGGGTATTCGTATTGCTACTGGCGCCTACCGAACTAGTCCCGTCACCAGCCTGTATGCTGAAGCCAATGAACCTTCGTTAGTATATCGTCGCAGTAGACTACTCCTTAATTATTCTGCGCATGTGCGTTGTATTCCAGACCACCCGTGTAGACCATTTCTCTGTGGTGGCCGGATATACGAGCGCTATGCTGCACGTCCTCGCTCTACACGTCCATGGTACATCCGTGCGTGCGAGAGGTTTCTTGCCGACGATTTCGTGTGGCCCTCTCTTTCGTTGGTTCGCTTTGTGCTATTCCACCATGGCTGGTTCGTCTACCTCGGCATGATTTACGTTTGTCTCTGCATTCGAAACAGCAAACTAGTTCCCAGGTGTACCAGCAAGAGTTTGCCGCACTGTTAGATCAGTACCCCGATTTTAGTGTATTTTTTACGGACGGTTCTAAGGATGGGGATTCTGTAGGCTGTGCCTTTGTCACCGACGAGGGCAGCTCAGAATTCCATTTGCATCGCCTGTGTTCCGTGTTCACTGCAGAATTGACTGCACTTACGCTTGCCTTAGACCACGCTCTCACGCTTTCGTTACGTCGTGTGCTTGTTTGCACCGACTCTCAGAGTGTGGTTCTGAGTCTACAGAATGTCTTCAGTATGAACTCTCTCGTGCAGGACATTCTTGTGAGATGCCATCACTTGCAGCAACAGGGTAGTGTCGTCGTTGTCTGCTGGGTGCCGGGTCATGTCGGCATCCGGGAAACGAACTTGCTGATACTGCTGCCAAGAACGCCGCCTTGGCCGGGGTTGCACTGGAGCATAGCCTTCCCTGCTTCGATCTTAATTCGTATTTTTCTAACTTGATGCGCTCTCACTGGCAAGTGGATTGGGACCAGGCCGTTGACAATAAATTGCACGCAGTCAAGCCACTCCTAGGAGAGTGGCGTACGTCCTCGTCTGCTCGTCGTCGCGATGAGGTGCTCCTGGCGCGTTTGCGTATCGGACACTCTTATCTGACGCACAGTTACTTGCTGCGGAGGCGGAACCGTCTGTATTGTGAGGAATGTATAGTCCCCCTGGGTATTCAGCACATTCTTGTGGAATGTCCTGTATACTCAGATCTCGGAGAACGTTTCAGATTGCCTTCTGCTCTTGCCCGTGCTTTGGGGGATTCAAGTGATATGGTTCGCCGGGTACTTGAGTTTGTTGATGCTTCCGGGGTTGCTCGCGTTCTCTGAGCTTTTTTACTGTGTTTCCACTGTTTTATTGCTGCTGCATTTTTAACTTGTGTTAGCTTTTATTGTATTTTTATATATTGTTATTGTTATATATTTTAATTTATTTATTGTTTTATTTTCTATTTTCCTATTCTATTTATCTTTTATTTTCTCTTCTTTAGCACCAGTTTTGTTTTTCCTCTTCTTTTAGCCTTTTTCTTCCCATCTTTTAATTCAGAGCAACCGTGTTCATCGTGACGGGGACATATAGCCTAGCTGCTGACGTCCCCATTAACCCCCCTTAATCACTAATGGCTCATATATGATTCCATGCATCACACTCTCCGTTTGAGGAGTCTTTCTATAAAGCAAATTATGCACAAGATTGTGACAATTTGCGCTGTCTCTCCTTTAGGCCACAAATCCAAATGAACTAGCTGTCAGCCTTTTACGTCGTTCGTGATGCCATAGCTCACTACTGGATTCGATACATCTGTGAATACTCAGTTCCTGAATGTCTTGCTGAGATAATTGAAGAGATTTCAATAGTTCTTAACATTGAGATCTCAACTCTTCGAATTTCAAATCTGGTTTGTGTAAATTTTCACGGTAATTTTCATCTCCCCCAGGCATTGGCAGACTAGAAACCCCAAACTCTAATTTCTCTTGTTTCTGTTAGGATCTATTCATACCTGCAGTAGTCCTAACTCTTGCGTTTTCCAGTCCTCTCTTTATGGATGCTGCAAACTTCTTGTTTACTATATAAGGGTTCTGTAAGTGATGTTCCTTTTCACGGAAATTTGCTAACGGCCCAAAAGAATAATTTAAGGCTGCTGTTGTATACTTTATAGTAATATGATGATTTATATGACCGACTAAACTCTTTGCCACCCACACGTTTTGTTACAAGGTGCATATATGTCTCTGCAGCATTAATAGTAGCATCTTTCAAGAGACGATAAGCTTTCATCAACAATATGTTACTACGGCTAATCATGTTGTTTTTCATGTTTCTTGAGACATCTTCGAAAGTAAGAAAGAAATCTGAACGACATTGTCCGGCTTTATCACAGCTCTCAGTACACTTTAGGTGGCTTCCATAGGAATGCCGAAAATACGAGCTTGATCTGATCTCGTAATTCTTCTGAATTACCTTTGGATTTTTGAAATTACATTTCGATAGGGTCCCTCTCAGAAAGGAGAGCTAAAATGAATCATGTTAAGATTTATATTACTATTTATACAAATATTTAATATAGTATTATGTAGTATATAAAACATGTAGTACTCAATGCAGTGAACAAATTATACTGTAGTATATATATAGTGTACTATAGTCTATATTTGTGTATGCAGTAACTTAAGTGTTAGGATACTTAATTTTGACCTACTCTCTGGGGGGAGGTTCCCTATCTTCTCCATCACTCGTGTGCATGTTTCTTTCAGGAAAAATGTATCGGGGATACTCTTAGTATTCGTAGGGGCATATTTAGTATATCCCACTGGTGACACTATTCTAATTAGTATTAACCTCATCCCCTAATCGGGGCACTTGCAACCATACACAGTCAGGACCTAAAAAGGAATCCAATTAACACAAAATCAACAATTCTAAAACTAGGAATAATTTAATGAAAATACAGAAAAAAATATACACGCAGGAGTTACAATTAAATAGCATGCAAAACCTGAATGTGTCGCAAAAATAACAGCAGTCCAGAAAGGAAACGACTGTCATCTCGAAGAAGCCGCTCCAGAACTACCGGAAGGTAGGAATGTTGTCGATGCCGAGCTACAGCACGGCAATCGATAAGGAGATGACCAATACATGAAAGCTCCCCTCAAAAACACAATTTGGAGCTGCAACTACACGTAAAATGTATGCATGCGCGAAGTAGCTGTGGCCAACACGCAGTCGAGTTAAAAGTATTTCTTGTCGACGAGACGGTCGGGAACTAAAGGCCCAGACACCTGGCCAACTAAAAGACAGACCCCCACCAGCCCAGAAGGAACAAGATAGAACAAAAAGGTGCGGATTTTTAATTTTTCTTTTATTTTTATTATTAGTTTAGCGATTTGTTTGGTTTTTATCTTTTCAAATATTCAACTCTCCGGACAACACAAATACTGGACGCACACAACAGTAAGCCGGGTGGGTGCATACCCTCCCTAAGTGGAGGAAGATCTTCCTCTTCCCGACTCCCATCAACCATCCGCAAGTCCGGTAGCGGTATTCGCGGCTGAGAGGGCATGCAAAAGATGGAGATGAGGGGTGATATATGAATGAATGAAGCCGCCCTCTCAGATCCACCCCCTCCGAGACGAAGACGGCCCGCTACATGGAGGGGACAAGTAATGTTTACAAAGCGTTAGGTGTATGGCTGCCACCCTTGAACTTGCAATTGAAGATTCAATCAAGGCAACTCCAGAATTAGAACAGCTCATTGAGGACACCAGACGGTTGGCCAATTACATAAGGACTCCAACCATAGTCCGTCAGTTAGAGAGAGAAGTGTATTCTGTTCCTATTCTTGATGTCTCAACTCGCTGGGGTCATCATATGATATGATAAAATCCATTAAAAATTTGGAAGAATTTATTGGTGAGAGATTTTTGGAGGCGAGAAAGAAACATAAAATCTCAGAATGGCCAGTGGGATGTTCTTGGGAATGCTCTTTCTGCATTGAATCCTATTAGAAATGCAACAATTTCCCTCCAGAAAGGAGCTCTTTTGCTCGGCGATTTCTACGCTCAGTGGATCAAACGCAGTAAAGGCTTCACTATCCCGTAGACCACACAGAAAATGTTCTCGCCTGAAACTTAAAGTCCTTTATGGAAAAAAAGAGCGTAGTTAGACGTACAAAACTGGGCATTAAAATGGACGTGTAGCTCTACTTTTTGAATATTACGGTTTTACTGCTTCCTCGTTCTTGGATCCGAGGTACTTTTCTGAGTGACGTAGAATGATTGATTAAGTAAGGAGGAACTGGGAACGTCAGCATGGAGGCTACATGTCTCCGTCACGTTCAAAACACTGCTCATAGACGAACTAAAACAATAAAATGCAAGAACATTATAAAACGGACAAATACGAATCGAACAAATGATGTTGCTAAATTAAAACAAAAAGTGAAGATAGAAGAATATAGTGTCCATGGTTATTGTGACTCCTTTTTAGTCACAACACGCTCAGCCTAACCTCTACCGCAGAGGGAAGTGACAAATTTTTAGACATGAGCGCCGTAAGTTAATGTAAGCGAGCGTATAACAAAGAGAAAGAAATATCAATTTTGTATTTTGATTTTAATTAAAACTAACCAAAAAAAACTACAAATATTACATATATGGGAAACTGTAATTTTTCAGATTTATGTACATGCATGAATCAACATTGCCATTCAGCGCATATTATGTAAATTCAAAACAGTACCAGTACAGGTGGCTATGTTAACAATTACTACGTAGTATTCTTATAGTTACCAGAAATTGGCCCACAGAGTCCACAATTGTCCTCAGCAATGTAATCGAAGACAACGGTACAGTCCACAGATTTATTCATTCGGTGAGGGTCCCACACGAGGCTAAGTCTTCCAACTATCCTCAAGCCAAGTCCCAATAAATTGTTCGCTTAGAAAATTGCCCGTCCTTAAGATGTCGCACACAAACTGAAACACTTATTCCTTCGCAGTGCTCTGCCCACGAAACATCATAATGAAGAATAAACTTCAGTATAAACATACACTTAAATACACACTTTAAAATAGTATATCCAAACTATACTTCCAAACTGTTGCACTGCCACTGACGCGAGGGTCCGTCAAACTTGGATTCGAGCATACGAATGAATTCCTTCGCCCAACCAGCTTCCACATACTAGGCGTGGGTGGAAAGAAAATTTTCAGAAGGGCCCAAATCCAAGAGACAGTCACAAAGAATGTAGACGTCACGTGAGCAGCCACTTTTTTCAACCATATATGGTCTTAATGATTGGAGTTAAGCGCACAAGCTCATAAGCAGACATACCAAACTTATGAGAGAGCAGCTTCGAGAATTTTCTTTCATGTACGAGGCTTGGTCAATTAACTTCAGAATTGACACTATTTTTCCCATTTTGATTAAATGCGATAAATGAGCCTGGGAAACCGGTGGTAATATTTAATAAAATTATGACAACAAATATACAAAAAACAATAAAAGGTTAGAAGAAAAATGGAGGAACAATTAAAGAGGACTAACATACTAAAAAGTGAGAGGTGAGCAACCTGAGAAGCGTGGACAAACTGAATAACCCGGCTAGCAAAACTAAAATCATCCCCAATGCACGGGTAGGTACACAAGGCAGTCGGAAATGCTCTCTGGGATCTAATATTCAGGAATAACGCATAAGCTGGAAGTTCTATAATATTTTTTTTTTACATATTTGGACAAGATTAGAAAAGCTACACACAACAAATCTTGAAGAAAATACTAGTGATTGTGCTGAAGAACCAACTCAGATTATTTCATATTGAGATGACGAAGATTTAGAGCTACAAGGGCTCTTGAAACAAGGAAATGGAAAAGGAATTCGAACAAGAAGGAAGAGACTTAAATGAAACATAAGACCATTGCTGGAAAATTATCTTAGAACCACAAAGCAAATGAAAACTAAACCTGATGTTTTACAATACTGAGAAAGACAACGCTAGTTTGAGTCCAAACTGTATGAGCTAGCCATGATAGTACTGTCTATTCCATGTAACCAAGCGCTTATTTTCTGCTCTTCCTTATGTTTGGAATCCCTTGCGCTGTAATTTGAAAGCAGAACACGTTGATGGTGTAATGGTGCTTCATAGTAACGTAGATACTGCTCAGAATATTACAACCGAGGCTTTTAGAAATTCCACATTCAACAATACGAACACGTCGTGCTCATTGTCTAATTCAACCAAAACATCATCTCCACTTCAATCTCCTGGTTAATTTCATCATTTGGAAGAACAAGTTGCAGTCCCGTCAAACAAAACAAAGTTGTATTGCCTAAGAATTCTACGGATTTTAAAGCAGGATCTTTGTAAGTTTATAACAGGAAGCTTATCTTATATGTGGTGTGATTTAAAAAAGGGACTAAGTGTGCTGCACCGAAGGCATTGAATAGGATGCACTAAAACAAGTGGCGCTGATTACCGGCTACCTTCACGACCACAGTGATGCTTACGCTGCAGCAATCAGCATTATAGTTCTCATGGTTGCTGCTAATCAACGCCAATTGCTTCGGTGTATTGCATTCAATGGTTTCGGCAGAGTAAACTTTTTTCTAACTAGATCGTGTTTGTAGCATCTTTGAAAATGTTGTGTACGAATACAAGTACAATAGTTTGGAGCTTATTAAAATTTAAAAACAAAGTGTTTTACGATTATTTTGTTAGATATTATCAATAATAACATCCATCCTCAATTGATTGTAAGTACTGGCTGTTCAAGCATATTGTTGAAGTGCTAAAAATGAAGGCAGCCATTTGCTTTTTTCAGTCAGGCGCAGTCATGGTGTAAGGGAAAACAGAGAGTCAATATATTTTGCTAGGACAATTGCTGGTCATAGAGGCTACATATTTTATTACTCTAGAGTAAACCTGTGAAACAGTAAAATTAAAATTATGATTTTTTTACTTACCCCCTTTCCTACTTTTGAATGAGAAACGGCCTTCTTTTTCTCATTTGAGGAACATCCTTGAAGAATCTATATACACTCCTACTTACTTGACATTAAACGTTAATCGTTGACAAAACATGACAAGAAAATACTTAACAATTTTCATTCTACTGTGTATAGGATACTTCTAACAATAAATTATTGTGTTTAACAAGGACGTTTTTAATTTCTAAAAGTATAAAATTTTTGAGTAAAGTAACATTATCTAGCTGATTATCTGTAATTATCGTAGTTGACTCATGACTTACGGCTCTTAAGTTGCCAATTCTGAACTCTTTCAGTTAATGGACGATTTCTCTCACATGTATCCTGGATTATGTAGCCAGCTATTTTTACTAAGGGATGCAATACTTCGTACGGCTGCCAATAGTAAATTCAACAGAGAAGTAAGAGGTCTTGTGTAGCAGTGGCTTACCCATACTGAAAGTAAGTACAGCATTTCTAAATTATATCTCCTTTGTTAACAACTTCGTCTCCGCCTTCTTTTCCGTTTATAGATTGACTTAAAAAGAGTTTGTCTCACTTACTTTTCAATTTAAATTTAGCTCCCTTAAATATTGTTTTTTCATTGAATTACTTATTCATTTGAGAATAAATCAACATGGTTGCGTATTAAAATTTTAATAAATTCATTGTTTAGACTCCCAGTAAATTTAACCAAAATTAAACGTAATTACCGAATTTTTAAAAATTAAAGTTTTTTTGTAATTATAAGTATAAAATGTAATATGTGCATATATAACATGTATTGTAAGTATGTAGTTGTAGTAAGTATAAAATTGTAGTAATTACATGCATTGGAATGAGTTTCATCTAAAAGTTCTTTAGGATAATCTCCATCAGTCTCAGAAACAGTCTACTAATTAGGAAGTCTCTTCTTTGATCCTTCCTTCATCATATTATTTGGATTGTGGCCACTATACTGGAAAATGTAAGTAATTACATAAACAAATATTGATGAATAAGTAGAGCACATCAATACAAGGTAAATGTGTCAGTGTTGGCTTGTGGGAGATGGGTGGGATTTTTGTCTCCAAAGAGAAAGGTTACACGGAGACTCTTCTGTGTTTGTCTTACATTTTTATGTTAACCACAAGAAAATTTGCAACAGGTTACCATCTCTTTATTTAACAGGGTTCTCACAAGATTAGTAAACTAGGAAAGTAAGGGAACTCATCTAACTCTCAATTCATAGAATTGAGATTTCCAATACGATCAAAGTGAAAATTTTATGTTTGTTCAAAAGAAAATGTCCTTTCGAAACATGCCTTCAAAAATGTTAGATTAAATTTGCGTATTTCGTGAGATATTTGACGTTAAAGTGGCGTTAAATTTCGTATGACATCATGCAAAGCGAAAACGTCTCGTTCTCGCTGTTGCGCGCGTGACGTCAGAGCTCGTAGTGGGTTTTCTGCTTGCAGGAGTAAGAATGTATATTGTAGGGCTTCATTATTTAGAGCGAAGTTTATGGGTACTAATATTAAAAGATTAACCCATACTTCATGCATTCCAAAAAAAAGTAATCTAAATAAAACATTCAATACATGCACAGCGATTTCCCGATAGTTCTAACCGGTAAAATTGCTACCCAAATATCTCAAGTGAAAGTATGGTGGTATACTTATTGTATGTTTTGATTAGATGTTTTTATTTCGTGAACGATTATTTGTAATCTTACAACTATTTTGTAATCGAAATTTATAATGCTAATCATATTTTAATGTAGACTTCCATAACATTTTAAAGCTTATTATACATTTATCTCTAATGCGAAAAAGGTGATTTTGTGCCTTTTCTTTTTATATAAAAAACAACAACGTGATTTAGGAATCAAAATCAGTTTGACTCTCCTTACAGTTCTTGAGGTTTAACTCTGCCCTTATTAATTTCTGCACAGAAATTCCAAAATATTTGAATTCTACAAAGGTTCTTGTGCTTAATATGCACCTTTAATGAAAATCAATTATCCGAACCTTTCAAAAACGATCACCTCTTTAAACAACACGGGGCATCTTCTAATACTTCTATCGGAACTTCCAGGGAGAAAACTGTAATTTGCTGCTTAAAACTACGGAAGGACAAAAGATATGTCTAAGGGCTACTAAGTATTGCTTTCCATCAGACGATAATGACAACCTAAGCAAGAAAATGATTTTAAATGTACAGAGTTCAATAAGACCCAATTAAGTCCAATAAAAACATAATTTTAACTCACATTCTTAAATAGAAAAGCCCTATGTTTTTTACAACACTGCTTTTATAGGATAGTTTCAAAACTTTCGAGCCCTATTTATGAACTTCATTGTTTAAAAGTTACAATTCTCTAGGTTGAAATGGTTTCACAGCCTAAATTTTGGCTTCATCAGCCATACTAAATTACATGACCAACACAACTTCTAATGGGACAGTCATATTGTCATTACGAAATTGGCTAGCAGTAAGCCAGTCAAGGAATTAGATGGCTGACTCGTTACAAATGCTGTTCGTGTAATGAAGCCAAACTTAGTTGGTAAAACCGTACGTTTTTATTTTTAAATAAAAACAATTTGGTTTGCTCAGCAATTTTTTATTATATTAAAACCACTTTGCAACATACCCTGTTTAAATTATATATTATGTTAATAGTGTGTTTAGCAGAATAGACCAATACAAACGTGTTATTGTTTACAGATCCACAGCAGACAGAAACATTATCAGATGCAGCTCTTCTGTGCCTCCCTTTCATTCTAAATGTATACCCAGTAAGGAATAACGGAATGACTGTTTTGAAGCCATCGAAGACATAAGTTCGTGACACGTTTATACTTCAGTGCACTAGGACGCTGGTCCCGAAGCAGTTTCGTCACGTAATCTTAAGAAACCATTGAAGCCTTGACAACCACAGGTTATATTTGTGGCTGAAATATTTTTTGCATCAAATCGGCGCTTTTGTTATAGACTCAACATATTATAGATTTACAAGAAGTAGATGTTTTCGAAGCGTTCCAAGCAACGATACAAAATATAGGTATGAAAGTGAATATATTTGGTTGTTTATACAACGGGTATTTCTACCACATTAACACTGAACATGATCGCATGTCGCAGTCCATAAGGTTGCTGTGTACTGACTTAGGAGTTGATTCAAACCTTGTTTGTTAAACTTACTCGGAACATAATTCAAACGAACTGCACTTTCTATACGTCATTGTAAAATTTGCTTCTATCATTGCTAATTTTCTACAATTATTATTAAAATGTAATACGTCACTCTAAAGGTGTAACATCTGCTTATTAATTATAATATTTAGAATCCTATACGCTGCATTACTTTTTCAAGAAGAAAACTAAACAAAAAGGTCCGGATTTTTAGTTTATCTTTTTCGTGCAGGTTTAAATTTATTATTTTCTTGCATTTTTATATTTTCAAAGATTTAACACGCCGGATAACACAAACACTGGATGCACACAGCAGCAGCCGCACGGGTACACGTCCTCCTCAAATAGAGGAAGACGTCCACTAGGTCGTCCTCTTGCCCACTCCCACCAACCACCCGCAAGTCTGGTAGAGCTATTCGCGGCTGAGAGGACATGCAATAACGTGCAGATAAGGAGTTATAAGGGATGAGAGAATAAAGGCGCCCTCTCAGCTCCACCCCTTCCCCAACGATGACGGTCCGCTACATGGAGGAGGCGATATTCGAGGCTGAGAAGGCACGCAATAATGTGCAGATGAAGGTTGGTTTATGAATGAAGAATAAAGCCGCCCTCTCAGCTCCACCTCCTCCCGATGAAGACTGTCCACTATATGGTAAGGGCGCACGTGTGCTGAATCTAAGGGTCCAAGATATAATGAAAACTCTCTCTGGACCATGCTTATGATAGTGAAAGGGAAACACAAGACATGAATGGCTCCTCCAGTGCTCTCTGCAAATAGGTTGTCTTCTCCTGAAAATCAAGAGGAGCGAAATTGTAAGGAGCCAATTCAGTTCAGCTTAGCTTGTGAAATTGCATCTTTAACAACAAACTTGAGTCCTCTCTTGGACTGCTCTAGTCGATGGAACTCCACCCATGTTATGCTCGGGGTAGCTCTAATACTAAAATCTGGAATTAATACTCTGTGTGCTTCTGTACCCGAATTGGCCGGATTTCGCATAACCGAAGTAGAATGGTCAATTTTTTAACCATGTATATAAGTTCTTATTAAACTTTAAATAGCTTGGCACAAAACTTGGTGGCGAAAATTACGCGACTCTAGCCATAGTCATCGTTCATTTTAACTTGCTATTTGACACAATTGAAAGAACTGTGAAGAAGCTAGACAAAAAAGAATATAGAACTGAAATCAACAAGCAACTGATTTAAGTCTTTCAGGCAGTTCGCGATAAAATTTTGTAGCATACAGATTTTATCTTTTCTGTGTCCCCAACATCAATTCTGGATCCAACACACAATGTGGAAAAGTTTGAGTCCACTAGCTGGGGCAAGAAATGAAAGAAGTGGTGTTGCAAAATTAAAAAAAAAAAAAAATCTATATGAAGACGATGCCAGCAAGGAGCAAGAACTTCAAAACGAAACCCATGAGAAAAAAGACGAGTTAGACGAAGACGTCCTTGACTTCGATAAAGATGAGTCACATTTTCATACTTCTGAAATATTCACTTTTTAAAGCGTGGAAAGCTTTCTTTGAAACTAATTTACATGAAACCCAATCTCTTCCATGACAAATAAACATACCTGCAGAAAGCTAATGCTGTCGTCTATCGATTGGCGCTATAAAATAAAAAAATCTTCAAAGTTGTTTTCTTCTTTATTCCCGGGTGCTCTTCATTTGTTAGTATTTTATATTATATTCCTTATATAAACATTTAATGAATGTCATGTAGTAATGTCCATGACATTCATGTCATGTTCATGAAGAACATGTAATGTCATGTTCCTCGTTCCAGTATGTCCATCGATGCTACTGGAGGGGTCGTCTTGAAAGTAGTCCGAGTTGATGGACAAAGTAGTGGTCACATTCTATTATATAAAAGCAGTTATTAGGGATACTAACAGAGATACGCAATATTCCGTGTCAAGTATGTTATCTGAAAGACATGATACAGAATCCATTAGGCACTGGCTCGAGCTTTTCTTGCCCGATGGTGCATTAGTTCCGAAAGAAGTTGTAGTGGATTTATCACTAGCTCTTATGTCAGCCTGCTTTCAAGCCTTCACTTCATTTCCAACAATGAGACTGTATATTACGGAATGCTCCAAAATATTGCAAGATCCAGTACAGCCTCAATTGTCCTGAATGCTACATCCGAAATGACACAGCGCATTTTATGGAGTTATTGTCATCACTGCCAACCTTGAAAAAGGAATCTGTGGTTCGACGAACCAGAATATTTTTTTCTGAGATGTTTGGCTCAATTACTTCAAAGCGAGGATATTGAAGATAACACGCAACTTGCTGAAGAATATTTTTATTGTTGCATTAAGTGAATCTCAGGGATTGAATATAAAGAGTGGAGAGGTTACCGCTTGTGATCGCAGCAAGAAGTATCTTCAACAGAGAATATCCACTGGAATGGAAGTTCCCGGCGAATAGGCTTCCTACAATGACTACAAAGACTTCCCGTTTAGTATTTCATAATGAAGAACTTGAATCTGCACGTGATAAAACTACAAGTTTTATCTCGTGGGGCGCGGAAATTGTTAAGGAAGCTGAGAAGGCTATTTCTGAAGGAGACGGTGGAAACCAACAATATCTTCCACAGCTAATACCACATCTTCTTGATTAATTGAAACACTTCCACTTTGGTCGGCAATAATGGTTCCTTATTACGGTTATGACAAAAGGACTGCTAGCAATGCTCCTAGCGAGAGTAACTTCAACGTAGTGAAGAACGTTCTAAGCTCGCATATTGATCTGCCGGCCAGGATTGATGACTTCCTCAGCAATTACATTCAGGTCTTGCCGGGTTCTTTAAAGATAATAATATCGCAGGAAGAAGACCCTTCTTCTAGCAGAACATCTGAGTCTTTATCAAAGAACAAATTACACCAATAGCAGCCTGAAGTTCGTTGTGTATCTATTAAGAACAGATTACAAACTGATAAAGAATCCTGCCCTGAAGAAAAGAAAACCGCAAAAGAAGTTGATTTATTGATTTCTAACCAAGTTAAGAAGTTCAATGAAGAAGATACAAGTGCAGTTGAACTCCCAACAGAGAGCATGGAAGCGATGAATCAACCGAGAACCTTTACAAACTATGACGATTTATCTTTGGGGAGCAAACGCTTATGTTGCAACCACTGCAATATACCTCTCCGTGAAACAACCAACAGAACAGAGTGGAATGGAAAGTGTTCAGTGTGCAATAAGAGAAATACAGAAGAACTGGAAGCACTGGTTGAGAAAAAGAGCTTAGAAAATTGGAGAAATCAAGGAAATGTGACTCCAACGAAGTGAAAAAGGTCTTCGAACCTCAAGCCGAATGGCAATTTGTGGATTTATCTAGCAACACCAATTCAATACCGATTGGTGTGCTAAAAATGGCAACAACTTAAAACTTAAACCAATAACCATAGATGGCGAGACAATTACTTTTGTCTAACACTTGTGCCTTTGACAGTCTCGTACAAATACTTACAGCGTCTTATGTTGATAGTTGGATTTATCGTCAGTTTCTACACGAAATAGGCAAAACATCGAACATGCTTCCTCTCTTGCAGCTAGTGTCTAGGACAAAGATTTCCCATTATGTGTATAAACTACGAGCTGCCATACTAAAGCCACATTTCCCTGAGGAGCAATATGGTGGAAACCTGAAGACTGTACAGTGTGAATGCAATATATATCATATGCTGCGCAGATTCTTCTGGATTGCCTACCAACTGTGGCGATTATGTTGAATTGTGACTCACCCGATTGCCCGAAACCAGTAAAAAAAAAACTAACTATAAATTTATCTTCTAAAGGTTTGGAAGGCATCGAAGAAAGTATAAATCAAATTGTTTTCTCCAATAAAAGAAAAACACATTGTTACATGAGTGTGGCACAGGGATCAACTTCTGAAAATCAATTGGTTGATCCTGACATCTCAGAAGGTGCTGTTTGTACAGGAAAGCGTTCGGTTCTTAACGAATTGTCACAAGGGCACAATTTAGTTAAATCGTTGAACCTAATCCTAACAAACTAGCAGAGTGTTCCCTGCAGTTAAACGAGCTGCCAAAGCATGTTGTTCTTGGTGGGTGTAAATACGACTTGAGAGGTGTCGTTGGTCTTTTTCGGTAGCTCTGTTCCAAGAAAGAACGACATAGGACATTATGTTGGATACTGCCGACGTGAAGGCGATCTATGGGAGGTATATAGCGACTTAGAGCCTCTCAAAACCAACAGTTCATCTTGCACGAAGGTAAGGTGTCATTTAACTGTGTACACTGTGTAAACGTTTCAAAATGAAGCAAAAGTATCGCCCAGGAACGGAATGCCGACGCCGCCAATCAACTAGCCATCCGCGAACTCTGGTATTTTTGGCACGACCTTATAGAACAATTCAGTGGTCTTGCCCGGTAGGATACACCAGAACCGTCCGATGATGAAGCTTCCAAACATGACGATACACACAGTGATAGTGATAGTGTTTCTGATAGTAAAATTCCACAGGAAGGCGACTCCAATATAACCTTCTTAAGTGCCCAACGAATATTGCCAACTAGTGTTTCTTTTCCCTCTCCAGGCACATTTGTTGTGTACCAGAGGTGACTCACATTCCCCCTCTTCAGACCACTAGGACCATTCGACGTACTAAATTCAAATACATGACAGTGCTCACCCAAATGGAACAAGCAGGTATCATAGAGGAATCTTCTTTAGTGGTTAACACATTTCCAGTGTTTTGTATTCCTAAGGGAGATAGTGTTCGAGTTATCTACGACTGCTCCGAATGGACAGTGCATTACACGTGCAGTACAAACAAGTTTCGCATGTGACACTCCCTACAGTGAAAGACATCGCCAAACTCGCTACGCTCACATGTTATATGTTTAAGATTGACTTGTCACAAGGATTCTATCATGTTTCTTTGAGTCTCTACACAAGGCTTTTCTTTGGGATTAAGTGTGGTGAGAAGTTGTTCCGATTCGTGCATTTACCTATGGGGTGAGCCTTAAGCCCCCTCATTATGCAAAGATTTGTAGTCATGGAATTGCAACAACATATTGGCCATTTGGTCCAATTTCTAGTGTATTACGATTACATACTCCTTATAGGTAATCCATCACAGTTGCAACAAGCTTTACAAATTCTTCATACTCTTACGTGGGCTATAAATTTGGGGAAGTCAGTTTTATATCCAACCCGTGGGTTATTATATCTTGGAATTAGGGTAGATTTTGACGATAATACGTTGTCTAATGATCAACGCTATCTTGATATCTTCAAATCATGTTCTGTATCATTGTTGTTTCATTCCCGGCGTGCCCGTCAGGTTTTGGCAGGCTATATTGTATGGTGTACACCGGTGACAAACATGACTGATCCCTTAGCTTTTGCTATTCTATATAGGAAACTTTTACATTTTGTGTGTACTGCATTATTACATGTCAAACCTCAACCGCAACCTATCTGGGAACATTTCCAACATTAACTTACTTATCATGTGGATGCAACCCACACCTCCATTGCGGTTGTAGATGTCTCGGATAATTCTATTGTTTTTCAATGGACAAACCTGCCAGAAAAGCCTATTTTTGTTACAGGATTTCTGGCTGCTGCTTTATGTGCATATCCTAGGAAAGTACAAATTTACTGTGATAATATGGCAGTGGTTTACTGTTTCCAACGAAAGAAGTGCCGAGTTCATTATTTGTTACCTGTAGCGCATTTTGTATATTTACTAGACAATATTGTTATCTCTTATGTACCAAGTTCAGAAAATAAAGCTCATGGGGTCTCACGTACCTTGGGCTCGATCCTGCAGCTACCCTCCACCAATCACGAGGCTCAACCTGGCAACCAGGTTAACAAAACCTGGGAGCCAGGTGGGAGCGACTCAGTTCAAGCAAGTCTGGGGTAGAGGCGGGATTGAGTGAAGCGCACGTGGGATTTTCGATTGATTGATAGTAAAAACAGTAAAACATATTTTCAACTAATGAGGCTATTTTGAAATGAAAGGGGATATTGGAACAAAAACTAGATCTTAGCGTTCCATATTAGAAAATAGATTTGGTACATTTTGCTACAGGTAAAAAAAAATTAAAAGCAAGAAAAAGAGCACAAAATAGTTCTCCAATCTTAATTCAATGAACCTAATTTAAGTGGAATTGGTGTGTGTGGGACATTTAAATCTAAAATTTGGGACAGGTACAAAACTTTATTGTTGGTACAAAACAGTACAAAACCCTAGTAAAATTATTTTTGCAAATTGTTACGTGGAAATCTGAGATGACGGTTGGCGTTCTATATTAAAAGATTAAATTTGGGACAGCTGCTGAACTATTTATTGTTGGTACAAAACAGTACAAAACTTTCTGTATATAATAAGGCCACGTTGATGCAAATCGGCGTATGTGCAACTCAGAGGTCAAGTTGGAGTTCCGCACTAAAATCTAAAATTTGGAACAGGTACAAAACTTTTTATTGCTGGTACCAAAAAGTACAAAACTCTGCTAAAATTATTTTTGCAAATTGTTACGTGGAAAGCTGAGATAACTGTTGGTGTTCTACATTAAAAGATGAAAATTGGGACAGGTACAAAACTTTTTATTGCTGGTACAAAATAGCACAAAACTAGTACAAAACTCTGGAAAAAATATTTTTGCAAATTGTTACGTGGAAAGCTGAGATGACTGTTGGCGTTCTACATTAAAAGATGGTATTTGAGACATTTTGGGACTGGTACAAAACTTTCTATTGCTGGTACAAAACAGTACTAAACTCTGGCAAAATTATTTTTGAAAATTCTTACGTAGAAAGCTGAGATGACTGTTGGCGTTGTACATTAAAAGATGAAATATGGGACATTTTGGGACAGGTAAAAAACTTTTTATTGTTGGTACAAAACAGTACAAAACTTTCTTTATATAATAAGGCCACTTTGATGCAAATCGTCGTATGTGAAACTCAGAAGTTGGAGTTCCACAATAAAATCTAAAATTTGGGACAGGTACAAAACAGTACAAAACCCTAGTAAAATTATTTTTGCAAGTTTTTACGTGGAAATCTGAGATGCCTGTTGACGTTCTGCATTAAAAGATGATATTTGGGACAGGTACAAAACAGCACAAAACCCTAGTAAAATTATTTATGCAAGTTATTACGTGGAAATCTGAGATGCCTGTCGGCGTTCTGCATTAAAAGATGATATTTGGGACATTCTGGAACAAGTACAAAACTATCTATTGTTGGTACAAAGCAGTACAAAATTTTCTGTATATAATAAGGCCAGTTTGATGCAAATCGGCGTATGTGGAACTCAGAGGTCAAGTTGGAGTTCCACACTAAAATCTAAAATTTGGGACAGGTACTAAACTTTTTATTGCTGGTACAAAACAGTACGAAACTTTTTTGATATAATGAGGCCACTTTGATGAAAATCGCTGTATGTGAAAATCAGAGGGCAAGTTGGAGTTCCACAATAAAATCTACAATTTTGGACATTTTAGGACAGGTATAAAACTTTTTATTGTTGGTACAAAACAGTACAAAACTCTGTTGTGAATTATTTTTGTAAAAGGCGAGATGGAACTCTATCTTGACCGTCCTCATGCGTATTGGTAATTTCTGTCGACAGCTACTTACAAATTTAGCCTTTTTAACAGTGCCACGGGTAGGTATTCTATTTAATTTTACTTCTTGCGCTTATACGATCAGTCTGCATTTTCTTTGAAAGAGAGCATTTAGATTTATCACCGACCTAAAGCTCATTTTTGGATTTAAAAAGGACATTGGGAAAAATAAACTTAATTTGGAACTTTATTAACCAAGCCTCGTATATTTCCACACATTCTAGAGACTCTTCTCTCATCGCTTTCGTATGTCTTTTCGTCTCTGGTGAGTCTCAGTCCGATTTCATGGCTATATATGGACATACGATTTGGAAACAACGACTCCCTTTGTGAACGCTTTTTTGAGTCCAGAAAACAGGACACTTGCAATCACTCCTACATGTTGTCATCGTTCATCTCTGGTTGGTTAATTCGAAGTATCCGCATCTTTTAAGCCAAAGAGTTTGAACTCAACACTATACGTCATAAACGGGGAACTCCAGCCCCAAGCACTCATACGCAATAGCCAACTGAAAGGAGCATCAGTGTATTTTTGGTACGCATGCCTGCTGGGCATTTTTTCGAAGAGCACCCACAAAGGCGAGTAGGGTGCGTTATTTCCCAAGACTAAGAGAGAAGCACTCCCCTTGGAAGGGTTGAGCTAAAGTAAAAGTTCGATTTTGTGAGTTGCATATAGTACATATTAACATTTTCAAGTGTGTCTATAGTGTCAGTGATTCCGTAACGAACGTTTGAGTTCCAACCAGCGAGTAACAAGGAACTAAGAGCATCAGTTAAGACGATCACTCACTTCTATTAGCGGGAAGCTGAATTGGGATCCCGAAGTTAACATACGCCCCTCCAAGCTCATCCTGGCCTCAGCTTAAAACTTCCTGTGAACCTGTCATTTAGTGGATTCTACCCCAGGGCCCTAGTGATATCAATTGACCGGTCGAAGATTAACTGTGAGTTGTTAAAACATTGATTCGTTCATATATTTTAAAAGCCACCACTTCGTTACACGTACTCAAACTGAATTAAAAGGGAAAGATTAAAATAATCAGAGAACGCTAATAATAGTTACTCGTTTGTTTATAATTTTCTGTATTATTTTTAATTGTATATTTCATATCTAGTTACATTATATTTTTACATAGTTTAACTAGGTCTTGTGATTTATATTGTTTAGTGAATTCTCGTCCGTTAATACTCTCGCCAAACTTCACCATTCATACATATTTTACTTTACGGTACTGATGTTTTATTGACCTGTGTGTCCGGCTTTGGTTTCAATAAGATATAAGTGCGGGAGTGATCGTGACCTGCTGTGGCCAAGCTTGATAAAAGCAAATGATTGCTTACGCTTATAGAATTTCAACGCCGGAAGGGAAACACAATTACAGATTTTACCCAAGTACATCTTTCTTTAAGAACAATATGACATGATTTCGTGTAATATTGCACTGTATTTAGTAATTATACATCAGTATTTTATTGTTCATAATTTCTTTGACAGGAACTGTTGACCTGATGAAACCCTTTCTATTACCGGTTGTGCGTCTACCTGGAGGAAGAATTGCTGGAAGAGGAAAAAATTCACATGAAGGTAATCCTTGCATTTTTTTGTTTTGTTTTATGCTTCTGAAATAGGAAGTCGAATATTTCGTTGTCATCGATGTGATTCAATCTCATTTCATAATCGTAATGTTTAATATTTAGTGTGTATGGTCAGTGGTTCAGATATGTTATGAGAAGCCAACGATACTATAATAATCAATATGTGTGCAATTCAATAACTTAAATGTGATAAGCTATGGATGCACATTTTGCTGGAATATTATACGTAGTCTATTGAAGGAATGCTAGAGGGTAATTCCCAAAGGAATGGAGTGCCTGCATTCGGAGAGTAAGTGTATATCCAGCGGACAAAGCTCAGAAAGACAATGGAAGTCCGGGAGCTAGATACTGCCATAAGATATAGCCAACAAATGAATTTGTTCCATCTTTAGTATGTGTTATAAGTAGGTTATTTATTAATATCACGTTCCCTATATTCACTAATTACAGTACTTGTTAGGTTGTTAGTATACTTTGTAGTTACGTATGTGTTTACATCTATGTGATACTAACTGAGTATGCATGTGAATTTATCAATAAGAGCCTATTAACGCAATTAATAACAAATAACTGTGTTGATTTGATGTTGTAGGAGTTATTTAAATATACTGCATAAACATTTTGTTAATCGTATTATCTAGAAGTTTGTGATGTTCACTAAAAGTCGTATGAAAGATTTTATTTTTTTTATTTTATTTCTTTCGTGCCACGTCCGAGATGTTAACTTGTAATTCCAAAATAACACAACAAATCAAAGTTAAAATAATTTGGAAATGAAGCTAAAGGTTTCTTTGATACTTTCGTAGGTTTTAGTTTATCGAATTAATTAATATACAGTAGAATTCAAATTTTAGGTACTACTGAAATGAAATAAATGTTTGTTGTTTAATGAAGAAAGGAATGATCCAGTGGATGGGGGAGTTCTGTCCCGGACAAGAACTTTGCAGGGCGTTTAGTATGTTTTGTTAAATGTTGACAAATTTCGGCCAAATAAATAAATGAAACAATCCGTTTCACGATAGTTGCTTACGTTGTTTTATTATCGTTGGGTTTTGTGTGTTTCTATTCAAGTTGGTTAGGAAAGACACAAGATAACATATAACACCACTGATTCTAAATGGACTATTCCTGTTCTCTGATAGGTATCCATATCTGTAAACATTATTCAATATTTCCAAAGGCCAATACGTGGATTATCGATCTGTGTAGAAAATGGATTTTGACGTTATGTCTGTTCAGTCCAGATTCTAAATCTTACACAATTCTGTGTTGGATTAAAATGTTCAAGTGATCAGTCAATACAAGTCCTTAAAAATAGACTTTGCATTCATATTAGAAAACCGTATTGGTCCAGGAAAGAATGTTCTACTCTTCTAGAGTAGAGAAATTTAATGACTCTTTAGAACACCTCAGTTTTGAAACCACAACCACCAAAGCGCAGTGCTCGAGTATATAGATATTCAATTTTAAGAGTATAAGCTGGGTGTGAATATAAAATAACAATAGTAACAGCAAAACAAAATATCATCGTTTTTTCCACATGTTATGACAACAAGATATTTTTTTCCATGGTTTACAATTACTACCAATGTAAAATTAATATTAAAAATAAGAGGAAGAAAAATATTTATTTCGATTACAATATTCAATCAAGAATATTTTATGGTCGATTACAAAGGTAAAGCGATTTTTTTAGGCACAAGAAGAGTTAATTATCGTGTAATTCTAATATAGTTTGTTTTGCCATAATCGTTCCTAATTTTGTTCCAGTGTACACATTAAATTAATTATTTCAGCTTTTGAGAAAATCTGGTCACAGTATGTACTCATTGTTATACAACACATTTACTTAGGATTGTTTCAATTTTTCCATTCTTTTATACAACGTGCAACACCAGCGTATCTAGACTTTTTTCAAAGCAAGCACTTAGTTCGTCTCCCCTCATTTGTTGGACCACTATGTTACATGACACTACGTGTCATGTATGCTTTTTGACAAAGTTCCATTTAAGATTTTTTTAAACATTTTACACAGTATTATAACGTCCAATTTTTAGATATATTTTTTTTGTGTGTAATCCCTGATTTTTATACCAAACCGGAACGCAGGTACACTCGTATCGGCTAGTATCACTAACTTACATCTGTAACTAAAATTTCAAATTTCTAAATAATTGCAAAATTAATCGTCGGTAAATATTTCATACTAGTATATAAACATGATACTAGTACATCTTTGCTTACTTCTGTCAATATATGGCTGTAATATAACGCATTTTACTAAACTAAAGCTGAGAGGAACAGATTTCTTGCACTTTCAGTTACAATTATTGAAGTGCTTGCTGAAAATAAATGTTCTTATGTTACACTTTCTATTAGACATTATTCTACTATGTATGTTCTTTTCTTTCAGTAGAATCCAGAAAACTTTAGACGATAAACGAAACAAGATGAGTAACCTCAATTTAACATTCCAACCAGTGATGATGTAGTAGGGCTAATCTATTCAGGAAATACACGGTTACTACGTGGTCGTTGACAATATGTTATATAAATTGGACTCAGCACTGAAAATAGTAGATAAATGTTTTAAAACTTTCCATCTCTTGCGTGCAAAATATCCTCCGGAAGCTGAACAAGTGTGGTTCTTGATGCAGCATCTTGTGTACAACATTTATGCCAAATGGGACAAGAAAATAAGTGCCGTTGCAACATTAGCATCTATGCTAAAGAACTCTTAGAAAGAATTGAAAAAATCTAGTAGTTACTTCTATATAAACTTCCTTTACGTACTACAATATTTCGTTGCCATTTAAACAAAACGTATTCTTGTTTTGTATGTAAGAAGGACTTTCAGGTAATAGACAATCTTATTATACACATCAAAATATTTCACTCAGTAGAAGCCAAAAATAAATATTCTTGTGTGCAAGAACAATGTGCAAAAGATTTCACGAACTTCCATTCACTAAAGAAACAGATACAAAGATAACACCAAAAGTCATACGTACATCAGGTACAAACCATGCTATCTCCAAGTAATGCATCAAATTCTTATTTGTTTCTCAGTTACAGTTCTTGTAATCAAAATCAAAGTACTTCAGCGGAAGAGCATGTAGACAGCGAGAATGATGTTACAACTATTCGTTTAAGTGAGTTCGAAAAACCAGTACAATCCTCTGTCTTAGGTTTCGTGTGTGATCTGTGCAGTACTCCAAATTTACCCAGGAATGCCGTGTCTCAAATACTTGCAAATGCCAGTGAGTTCTTTAGTGGTGGCTTTTTACACATTATAAAGCAGAAGGATGATGAATTGCAAGAATTACTTCCCATAATTCATTGTCTTGAAACATGTTTTAATGAAATGTCAACAGAACATTTGAGAAAAAATTCTTTGAAATTTCAGATGCCTTTGTCAATCTTACACAATACATTGTTGGGGAAAGTGTAAAAACCACCACACACCAAAATCAATGGATGTGTTGTTGCTGAAATGCAACAAGTGTATGGATATTTTTATCAGTATTAGGTCAGTAATGTCACAATTTTTTTGACTTCCAAATGTTCTAAATGAGTATCTGTCATTTATGAAAAATATAACTAAATGAAAGAACGATTGTGCAGTATTTTACAAGGTGATATTTGGAAAAATGTAGTATCTCAATATGCAAACATAACTGTTTTTCCGTTGCTTTTATATTATGATGAATTTGAAATTAATGATCCACTAGGGTCTTCAGCTGGAATACATAAATTAGGCGCTGTTTACTGGAATATACCTAGCATTCCTCCAAAACATTTGACTTGACTGGAAAATATATTTTTGTGTCTTCTGTTTCACGCATCAGATAGAGCAACGTTTGGTAATCAAGCTGTGTTTCAAATACTTATTGATGAACTTGTCTTTTTGGCAATGAGAGTATATTAATAAACGGTTCTGATGAACGGTTATTTTTCACAGTTGTCTTCATTATAGGAGACAATTTTGGTGTTCACTCTATTTTCGGCTTTGTTGAAAGTTTTGGTAGCAACTTTCCATGCAGTTTGTAAAGTAAGTAAAGAACAACTATCAATGCTTTCCAAAGAGGACGAATCAATATTGAGGAATCGTGAAAATTATTCCCGTGATGTAGAGTTGAACAATGTATCACAAACAGGCATAAAAGAAGACTGTATATGGAATGTACTCCCAACTTTTCATGCTACAGAAAATGTAGTAGCGGATGTCATGCACGATGTTTTAGGGAGTCTGTAGGTATGGCATGTCGAAAGTACTTTCATATTTAATATACGATGTGCACTTGTTTAGTGTAAATACCTAAAACTCAAGAATTCAGTACTTCAATTATGGTCCGATAGAATGTAATAAGCCTCCATATTTGAATCCAGACCATGTTAGGAAAGGTTCTTTCACTATGTCTGCTTCTAAAATGCTTACCCTAATTCGGTACTTCAGGGTGATGTTCGGTGACTTGTTCCAGACGAAAATCCTGTGTGGGAATATTATGTATTATTGGCAGAAATTGTACAAATCGTTACAAGTAGGTAATTTCACTCGGGCTGCTTATCTCTGCTTCAAACTTTAATTAGTGAGCACAATGAAATGTATATCAGTCTTTTCAAAGAACCCTTAACCTAAACATCATTTTCTCGTTCATTACCCTAAAATTGTTTCGCTTGTAAGACCTTTAGTTCATGTGTGGGCAATGAGATATGAGTCAAAACATAAAATATCTAAAATGTACGCCCATAACATTACTTCAAGACGAAATATTTGTAAGTCAATAGCAATAAAACATCAATTTAGTTTGCTTCAAGAGTTCTGCAGAGATTAAATTTTCACACAGGTGTAATTGTTGGATCAACACAAGAAGAAAATAATGAGATTCTTCAATTTGTTGCCGATAATGATTACTTTCTCACGACGTGGGTGTGTGTGAATAACATTAAATATGTTTCTCACTCTATTCTGTTTCCTGTTTAAATTATCTTTCTCAGTTTGCACAGATTAAGTATATTTTGGTGAAGAGTGAGAAAAACCTAGTATTTGTTTGTAGCTTATTGGAAACAACTTGCTATTGTAGACACTACCTTGCATATCAGGTTATGTTAAAAAGTGATTTAGTTAAATTCAAGAGCTAAGAATTGTTTCACTACTATCCTCTTCACATGAATGTGGTCTGTGGTAAAACGTATGTGGTTACGGAACACATGTTACGATGAGTAATATACTCACGCATTTTTATGCGAACAATGCATATGAAATTTAATTTTCTGTAATCCTTTGTACAGTGTGATGGATTAGGATAATATAATAGTGAAACCAGTGCCTGATGTCAAAGCACAAAATATTTTACCTGATCTCAGAGACTTATAAAACCAGCCGAGTGAAATTTACACTATAAACTTCCATAGTTACAGAACCATGATTCTGAATTGATGGTCGGTGTTCCCATATAACTAACTTGTATATATTTTATTCAAACTTGAGTAAGTGTGCATGATGGATGAACCTGGAAGTCCTGTCACTTCCTTTAGCTACCGCCTTGAGAATACATAAAAAATTGAAAATACCTGTCTTCTGGCAGAGGCTTTTGAGCAGACTGTTCTTGATGCTCCTCATCGTTCCATTCCAGAATGCGGTGGCGACGTTTGCCCTACTGGTCTGTCGAACTCTGTGAGACTATCCAAGCTCGTCGGCTTGCTCTTGCCACTTTTCATCGTCATCCAACACAATAAAATCTTCAGCAGTTCCCCATTCTGTGTTTTCGGGCTCGACGTCCCATAAAAATCTCGAGTATGAGTATGAGTAGGGGGATTAATGGGAACGTCAGCAACGAGGCTATATGTCCCCGTCTCGATAAACAACGTTGCACAGGACTGCATAGTCAAAAGAAAACAAACTAAAACGAATACTGTGCAAACAACAAAAGCGCTGCTAAATGAAAAGGAAAAGGAAACACATGCGAAGGTAGAAGATAAAAGAATAAATAAGTAAAATATATATAACGATAACAATATACAGAAAAATATAGATAAAAGATGAGAGATAATATAAAAATTTAGCAGCAATAAAACAATCACAACAGATTAAAACAGCTCAGAGAACGTGAGCAACTCCACAATCAGAAATGAACTTAAGTACCCGGCTAATAACGTCACGATCATCCCCCAAAGAACGGGTAAGGGGACTAGGGAGTCCGTAACGTTCTCTGAGAACTGAGTAGTCACGACATTCAACAAGAATGTGCTGAATACTCAGGGGGACAATACACTCTCACAATACGGACGGTCTAATCCCCGCAACAAATAACTATGCGACAGATGAGAGTGTCCCGTACGCAGACGCGACAGGAGCACTTCATCTCGACGACAAGAGGAAGAAGATGTATGCCACGTTTCGAGGATCGGCTTAACTGCGTGAAGTTTATTCCCAATCGCCTGGTCCCAATCCGCTTGCCAGTGAGAGCGCATCAAGCTGGAAAAATGACGACAAAGATCGGAGCAGGGAAGGGTATGCTCCACTCCGACTTCGGTTAAAACCGCGTTCTTAGCAGCTGTGTCAGCACGTTCGTTTCCCCGGATGCCGACATGACCCGGCAGCCAGCAGACAACTACGACACAACCCTCTTGCTCCAATTGATGGCATCTCACAAGAATGTCCTGCACGAAAGAGTTCATACTGAAGGAATTCTGTAGACTCAGAACCACGCTCTATGAATCGGTGGAAACGAGCACCCGTCGTAATGAAAGCATGAGAGCATGATCCAAGGCAAGCTTAACTGCAGTCAATTTAGCAGCAAACACGGAACACAGGTGATGCAAATGGAATTCTGAGCTGCACAGAGAAGCACGAGCCGACCCATAGGCAATACAGCCATAGACTAACTTGGACCGAATTAGACTACGGTACAAACGAAGCAGAACAGTACGATATGCACCCCATGTGCTGTGGGAAAGGACACAAAGGAGATTCAGAGCTCAAAGACAAGAGTATTTAAGATTCCGTATATGTGGTGCCCACGACAAGCGACGGTCAAAGACCAGACCCAAGGAACGGACTGTGTCAACGAATGAGAAATGGGTGTCATCGAGGTACAAGTCCGGGTCAACAATGCAGGTACGCCGCCGGCAGAAGTGAACACATTGGGATTTCTCGGTGAACAAGCGAAATCCAGTCTCATTCGACCAGCGAACAAGACGATTGAGAGTCAGTTGAAGCTGTCGATTAATGCCGCTAAGGTGACGGGAGCGACAGAAAATGACAAGATCGTCAACATACAGCAGACCAGACACAGGAGCCTGGATCTGCGAAAGAACGCTGTTGACTGCGACAGCAAACGTGACACTAAGAACACTGCCTTGTGGAACACCATTTTCTTGTACAAAGCGCTCTGGGGGACTAGATCCCACACGCACACGAAAGTGAAACGACGAAATCTACTTTGGAACATGCTCAAAAGTGAATTCGATTCCAAATACCACACCAGGCGCTCAAACAACTTACAGACGCAGCTCGTAACAGCAATGGTCTGTAGCTCCTGGGGCTAGTTTCGACTTTTCCAGGCTTTAAGATTCGTATAACCAGAGCCTCACGCCAAGCAGGCGGAAAGAACTCCTCTACCAAAAGGCGGTTATACAGCTGCAATAAAGCAAACTGAGTATCGCGGGAGAGGTGGCGCAACATGTCGTAGGAAATACGGCCAAGCCCTTGGGCAGTATTGGAGGATTCACGAAGAGCTGAATCGATCTTAACAAGCGTGAAAAGGGCATTGTAATCCTCGCTGTTGGCGCTACGAAAGTTTAACGGGTTCTGCTCTAACTGAGTCTTCATACGTGTGAACGCGGGTGGGGGGAAGTAGTATCCCGACTCAGAGATAGATGCAAAACACTGGCCCAAAACGTCACATATGTCTGAAAGGTTAGTCTCAAGTACATCAGTTACAGATAAAGCAGGGACATTAATAGAAGAATAAGTGCCAGTAAGGGAGCGGACCCGACGCCACACAGTAGACATTGACGTGCGACTATTTATGGACGAAACATAAATCTTCTAGCTTTGGCGCTTCGAGAGCTTGATAAGACGTCTGGCCCGAGCACGCAGAATGCGGAACTGCTGAAGATTTTCGTCAATGAGGTGACGGTTGAAAGTTACAAGAGCACGTTTACGAGCCAGGATAGCCTCACGGAACTCCGCAGACGACCATGGAACACGTCGGCAGGACACTTTGCCACCACATTCGGGAATGGAACCATGGGCAGCATCAAGAACAGTCTGCTCAAAATTATCTGCAACAGCAGCTACAAGGAGATCATCATGACAATGAAAGTTACTGAGCTCGCTAAATTTATGCCAGTCAGCGCGCTTCGAATTAAAGCGGCCGATAGGTAAACTAGCTGCGACGGGAGACCGTCAAGGAACAAAGGAAAATGATCACTGTCACAAAGATCAGGATGCACTCTCCATGTCAGTGAAAGCAAAAGGCCAGCACTGCACATGGAGAAGTCGAGACAGGAATAGGTACCATGAGCAGTGGAGAAATGAGTAGGACTGCCATCGTTTAGGATGAGCAAGCCATTCTCCTCAAGAAATGCCGTTACCTGATGGTCACGACCGTCAGTACGGACAGAGCCCCACAAACGATGATAGGCATTGAGGTCTCCTACAAGCAAGACTGGCGCTCGAGCTGATGATAGACCTGAAGCTGGTCGGCGGTGGTAAAGGCTTCCGATCGAGGAACGTACATTGAACAAACTTTAAGCGGGCGACGGAACTATACTCACACCCCAGCTGCTTGCAGGCTGGAGACAAGTGAAATCTCCCGAGAATTAAAAGAATCAGAGACACAGACTGCCACGCCGCCAGCAGCGTGGTCACCATCGGGCTTATCACATTGATACATAATGTACCCAGAAAGAAGGAAAGACTGGGTAGGTTTAAAGTGAGTTTCCTGCAAACATGAAAACCGGAGAGTGGTAAGATATGAGTTGTGTCAGTTCCTCACAGTGACCACTGAAGATGCGCCATACTGGAAGATGTCAACGTTTAAGGCGAACTTTCCCATGAGGTCCAATAACAGCCCACTCGGAATCAATCAGTTCGTCCTCTACCATGGCAGATTTCAGAGAAACTGCAGGTGGCTTACGAACTGGAGTAGATTTCTGTCTCTTAGGAGAGAACGGTCTCATTGAGCCTCTGTATATGCTGGTTAAGCTTGAGGACAGTGAGATAAGACGATCGGCGGGAGTACGCCGAAGACCTCCACTAACTGAAACACGTGGAGATTTAACAAGTTCCCTTGTGGATGCGACTGGGGTCTTGGGGTTACTACAGTTCTCAGGGACAGTATCCGTCTGGGTGGAAACGTTGGACGTTTGTGTCGCTACAGATTTCTGAGAAGCGGCTGCAACTCGAGGAAAAGGGACAGAAAGCGATTTAGGAATGCTCTCCTTTAAGCGACGCTTAGCGTCGGCAGCTGAAATCTTCTCAACGACCATGAGCTCTTGGATACGTTTCTCGCGTTGAAAGGCTGGACAGTCGCGGGACCAAGATGAATGGTCTCCCTCTCAGTTCACACAAAAGGGCTTGGTCACTGTACAGGGTTCCGCACCATGACTACGCTGGCCACAAATTGCACAAAGAGCAGCACTCGCATTACACGACGTGCTTGTGTGCCCAAAATGTTAGCATTTGAAACAGCGCAAGGGACTAGGTTGTCAACACCTCTTGCCGTGCCTTTTATAGCAATCGCGTAGCTCTGTATGCAGGGAGATTGTCCTCTGAACATTCTCTAAAATGTCCAGGAAAATTTAGTGAACTTATCTCAGGATAGCAAACACAATGCCAAGTTTCATTATTAAAGTGATTTGTCATTAATGTGTAATATGTATTGTGTTCAAGGAATATGCAAAACATTACCAGATTACAACTCGCAAAGCTTGATTATTTTCTCTATTGGATAACGATGATCAGATAGCAAACACCTCTCGAATTGATGTAGTTCGTTGTCCTCTGGAAACAAGGTGCAGCTTAGCAAATTCCAACAACTTGGACGATGTAACTACCAAGATTTTTAGAACTTTAAACTATGGTAGAAGTTATAATGTATAATAGTTCACCATGACTAGTAACTATTCGCTGTCTAATACTCTCGTTGTTCGCTGACTTTCTCCAATCCTCTCTGAATGAATCTATTTGAAGGTTCTCCTTCGAGTGATCCAGCTCCCTCCTTGGTAGAGTATTTATTTGGAACACGTCGATTTCTAAACTGCTACCTTGATTCACGTCATTCCACGTGTTTGCTTATCTCATTGCCGAAATTCATATTTCTGCAATGATCATCAAATAGACAAAATCTCCAGACGTCTATCTCCATAGTCTGACAGTTTTGTCACATCCCAAAATTGTGTTGATGTTAACAAATAAATTTTACAATGACTCTTACAATGGTTCTTACTCTGCATCTTGCTTATTTATTGTTCTTCGTCATCATAACATTACAAATCCACATGTCTGTGTTTACAGCTTACATAAAACAAAAACAATAACTTGGACAACATTTTAATCTCATCATAAATTTGAAATATCTTATTAACGTCTTTTTTTACTTAATTTTAAATTTTGCAATTTCTTGCCTTTAATTCTGTTACATCTTTTTGTCTTTATTTTAACCAATTTTAATACATTTTTGAAATATAATTTTATTTAAATCTAACTCATCACGGCCCCTTTTGAAACTCAAAGGTGCTTTGCAGCTGATCCAATCGAAGTATGAGAGTGGAAAGACGATCAAATACAAACAACAATAAAACATAAACATTTTCCATAATATAATAAGTTGGAAAAATAATAATCAAAATATATATTTACATCAGGTAATTAAATACAATTTCTATATTTACAATTTCGCGCGTCAATCTATCTACATAAATACTATTATTAAAACGTTCACAGGATCATTTTCCTGCCATCTATTCTTTTTATTCATGAACTACATGATATTTTCAGAGTACTTGAATAAATTATGCTTTTCATTTATATATATACATATATCTTAATCTGCAGAGTCCTTCATGGAAAATTCCTCTCCATGGTCTCCATCTTATATATTTTTACTGATCTATATCAGTTTTTATTTCACGTCACATCACTATAAAATATACTAAATAAATCATTGATGATTAGTTTCACACACTTGCAACGAAATTTTATTATTTACACTCCAGTCATTCACCAAAACATTGATCATTTTATCGTTTTAATCACCACACAATTTCATAAAACCAGAATTATCTATAAAACTATGATAATCCATCTTCATGTATCTGGCAATGCTGCTACTTCCGCAAACTTGCTGAATGTTCAAAATTTCAGGCTTGCCCTTGAACGAATTCAAGTACAGATTTCCGCTCTCGGAATGTGTCACTTTTAGTTGTGCAACAGATCCATAGTTCAAGTGTTCACCAAATTTCGATAATTTCAGAGTTATATTACTAAGATCTGACATGGAACATAATAGTTTTTATTTGTTTTGTGTCTTTTTCGGTTGACCGTGTTTTCACCGTATTCTCAGTCCGTTAATGGTCAAAATCATCGTGTTTTGACGTGCTCGTGGAATCTGCTGGACCTGCACCCTCCGAAATTTCAGTGGTGTCTTCTTTCTCTGTGCTTTGTGGCTTACTATCTGAAAACTCGTTATTATGTAAAATAATCGTCCTTAGTGAATTGTGATCTGTGTTATTGTGTGTGAAAGTATATTTTCATGTGTCGTTAACTTCTGTGTGAATATTCTTATTAACTTTGGCTTAAATCGGCACACACAAGTAATGTTTACTACATACTGTAGGTAGGCCTATAATGGGCTTCTAGTAAAAGCTTTCATAATTAGTTTCAACTCTGGTACTAACAATCTTACATTCTTTTCTGTCTAACTTTCCTATTTTAACTACGATATAACCCGTAATTACACTAATTATACTTAATAGTACAATCAGTACTAAAATCGCAAGATAAAAGGGGAATAATTTAGTTTCCGGGGGTGGGGTTTAATCAGCAACGAAACATATACAATCTATATATCAATCGATTCAACTTGACAAAACAAATCGATCGATACTAAATTTAACTACTTCCGGTTTAATGAACCTAATTTAGTTTCCGGGGGTGGGGTATAATCAGCAACGAAACATATACAATCTATATATCAATCGATACACCTTGACAAAACAAATCGATCGGTACCAAATTTAACTACTTCCGGTTTACTGAGCCTATTTTAGTTTCCTGGGGTAAGGTATGATCAGCAACGAAACATATACAATCTATATGTCAATCGATTCAGCTTGACTAAACAAATCGATCGATACGAAATTTAACTACTTTCGGTTAACGACTTCCGGTTTACTGAGCCTTATTTAGTTTCCGGGGGATGACTACAATCAGCAACGAAATATATACAATCTATATATCATTCGATTCAGCTTGATAAAGCAAATCGATCGATACCAAATTTTACTACATTCGGTTCATCACTTCCGGTTTACTGAGCCTAATTTAGTTTCCGGGGTGGGATATAATCAGCAACGAAACATATACAATTTTCATATCAATCGAATCAGCTGAAAAAAACGAATCGATTGAAACCAATTTCAATCCCTTCCGGTTTCATGAGCTTAAGTTAATTCCCGGGGGTGGGTTATAATCGGCAACGAATCATAAAAGCTATATGTCAATCGATTCAGCTTAACGAAACAAATCGATCGATACCACATTTAACTACTTCCGGTTAACCACTTCCGGTTTACTGAGCCGAATTTAGTTTCCGGTGTGGGGGTATAATCAGCAACGAAACATATACAATCTATATATCAATCGATTCAGCTTGACAAAACAAATTGATCGATACCAAATTTAACTACTTTCGGTGTACTGAGCCTAATTTAGTTTCCGGTGTTGGGGTATAATCAGCAACGAAACATACACAATATATATATATATCAATCGATTCAGCTTGACAAAGTAAATCGATGGATACCAAATAAAGCTACTTCTGGTTAACCACTTCCGGTTTAATGAGGTTAATTTAGTTTCCGGTAATGGGATATAATCAGCAACGAAACATACATAATCTATATATCAATCGATTCAGCTTGACAAAACAAATCGATCGATACCAAATTTATCTACTTCCGGTTTAATGAGCCTAATTTAGTTTCCGGTAATGGGGTATAATCAACAACGAAACATGCACAATCTATATATCAATCGATTCAGCTTGACAAAGCAAAACGATCGATACCAAATTTAACTACTTCCGGTTAACCACTTTTGGTTTACTGAGCCTAATTTAGTTTCCGGGGGTGGGGTTTAATCAGCAACGAAACATACACAATCTATATATCAATCGATTCAGCTTGACAAAACAAATCGATCGATACCAAACTTAACTACTTCCGGTTTAATAAACCTAATTTAGTTTCCGGTGGTGGGGTTTAATCAGCAACGAAACATATACAATCTATATACCAATCGATTCAGTTTGGCAAAGCAAATCGATCGATACCAAATTTAACTACTTCCGGTTTACTGAGCCTAATTTAGTTTCCGGGGGTGGGGTATAATCAGCAACGAAACATACACAATCTATATATCAATCGATTCAGCTGAACGAAACAAATCGATAGAAAGGAACTTTAACCACTTCCGGTTCAATGAGCCTAATTTGGTTTCCGGGGGTGGGGTATAATCAGCAACGAAATATATACAATCTATATTTCAATTGATTCAGCTTGACAAAACAAATCGATCGATACCAAATTTAACTACTTCCGGTTAACCACTTCCGGCTAATTGAGCCTAATTTAGTTTTCAGGTGGGTTATAATCGGCAACGAATCATAAAAATACTATATATCAATCGATTCAGCTGAACGAAACATCAATTGAAAGGAATTTTAACCACTTTCGGTTTAATGAGCCTAACTTAGTTCCCGGGGTTGGCTATAATCAGCTACGAAACATATACAATCTATATATCAATCGAATAATCTTGACAAAACAAATTGATCGATACCAAATTTAACTACTTCCGGTTTAATGAGCCTAATTTAATTTCCGTGGGTGGGGTATAATCAGCAACGAAACATATACAATCTATATACCAATCGATTCAGTTTGACAAAACAAATCGATCGATACCAAATTTAACTAATTTCGGTTAACCTCTTCCGGTTTACTGAGCCTAATTTGTATTTCGTGGGTGGAGTATAATCAGCAACGAAACATATACAATCTATGTATCAATCGATTCAGCTTGACAAAGCAAATTGATCGATACCAAATTTAACTACTTCCGGTTTACTGAGCCTAATTTAGTTTCCGGTAATGGGGTATAATGAGCAACGAAACATACACAATCTATATATCAATCGATTCAGCTTGACAAAGCAAATCGATCGATACCAAATTTAACTACTTTCGGTGTACTGAGCCTAATTTAGTTTCCGGTGTTGGGGTATAATCAGCAACGAAACATACACAATATATATATATCAATCGATTCAGCTTGACAAAGTAAATCGATGGATACCAAATAAAGCTACTTCTGGTTAACCACTTCCGGTTTAATGAGCCTAATTTAGTTTCCGGTAATGGGGTATAATCAGCAGCGAAACATACACAATTTGTATATCAATCGATTCAGCTTGACAAAACAAATCGATCGATACCAAATTTATCTACTTCCGGTTAACCACTTCCGGTTTAATGAGCCTAATTTAGTTTCCGGTAATGGGGTATAATCCGCAACGAAACATACACAATCTCTATATCAATCGATTCAGCTTGACAAAACAAATCGATCGATACAAAATTTAACTTCTTTCCATTAACCACTTCCGGTTTACTGAGCCTAATTTAGTTTCCAGTAATGGGGTATAATCAGCAACGAAACATACACAATCTATATATCAATCGATTCAGCTGAGCGAAGCAAATCGATTGAAACGAACTTCAACCACTTCTGGTTTAATGAGCCTAATTTGGTTTCCGGGGGTGGGGTATAATCAGCAACGAAACATATACAATCTATATTTCAGTTGATTCAGCTTGACAAAACAAATCGATCGATACCAAATTTAACTACTTCCGGTTTACATAGCCTAATTTAGTTTCCTGCGGTGGAGTATAATCAGCAACGAAACATATACAATCTATATACCAATTGATTCAGCTTGAAAAAGCAAATTGATCGATACCAAATTTAACTACTTCCGGTTAACCACTTCCGCTGAATTGAGCCTAATTTAGTTTCCGGGGGTGGGGTATAATCACCAACGGAACATACACAATCTATATATTGTACGCGCCTTTTTCGTGGGAGACCCGGGTTCAATTCCCGGCGGGAGCTCATGTGGTTCGGATTCCACGCTAATCACTAGGTCCACGTCTCATATAGCCTCGCTGCTGAACGGGACGCTAAACTAAAAATCACCTCACAATCTATATATCTTTCGATTCAGCTGGACAAAACAAATTGATCGATACCAAATTTAACTACTTCCGGTTTAATGAGCCTAATTTAGTTTCCGTGGGTGGGGTATAATCAGCAACGAAACATATACAATTTATATACCAATCGATTCAGTTTGACAAAACAAATCGATCGATACCAAATTTAACTACTTTCGGTTAACCACTTCCGGTTTACTGAGCCTAATTTAGTTTCCGGGGGTGGGGTATAATCAGCAACGAAACATACACAATCTATATATCATTCGATTCAGCTGGACAAAACAAATCGATCGATACCAAATTTAACTACTTGCGGTTAACCACTTCCGGTTTAATGAGCCTAATTTAGTTCCCGGGGGTGGGTTATAATCAGCAACAAATCAAGTATATAAAATATGTATTAATCGATTCAGCTGGACGAAACAAATCGATTGAAACCAATTCCAACCACTTCCGGTAAACGAGTTCCGGTTTAGAGTTATAGAGCAACGGATATTATGCCGTACCTGAGTAGAAAGTGTCAGATGAAAGAACCAGTGTGATACAGGTGTTGATAGTTTTATCTGGTTCCTGAGTTTTCTGTAGGTAAGTTTTGAGTGGAGTAAATTTTATTCTTAATGAAGTTCAATTGTTGTCATTTTGCATTCTGAATTTCGGCAAATGTCAATGATCATTTTTGTACAAAGCAGAAAAGAGTTGAAGTGTTTTGTAATTTGCTACAACATGTGACATTCCAAGGTGGAGCGGTAAGATATATGGAATACCAATGGGGTGATAAATATGGAATAGTAATCCATAATTGTATCTCACGATTTTCTTCCTTTTTTTTTTGTATCATACAGATATGCCTACATCCAAAAATTAAGACAATCATCGGAAACAATGGGCAAGTAGCCATCTGCCAGGTCAGAAGTAATAAAATGACAAATCTAAAAGAGGCGAAATATTATCATGTTTCCAGATCTACTCTATTTAGGCTTGCAAATTAAAATCCGTGCGTTATACTTCAGGGAGCTGGAAAAACTGTATTGCCTACAGAGTTAGAAAATCCGCTAATTATAATTAGTGAAATATTTATTGCTAATGGAAAAAAATATATTACATATTCACGAAGACTAACGCTAAGAATATGGTAGAAGAGGTCTAAAACTAAATGTCTGAGAAGTCGTGAGCAAGTAATACCAGTTCGAAATCCTAGAAAGCAGTTAGGCAGCAGAGGAAGAAAAGCAGAAACAGTTGCAGTTTTGACATCTTCACCATATAAAAATTCTCTTCAGCAGAAGAAGGAAAGAAGCCCAACAGACAACAAATAGAAAAAAAAGCAAATAATAAACAATACACGTATAGGACAAGGAAAAAAATACAAATGAGCCCACAGCTACCTCAATATATCGTGAATGAAGTGACACAGGGAGAGTTCTTCCAATCCATCAAAAGAATGTAATATCAAATAATTTCACCATTTATCGTAAAGACCGCATAACTCGTGGAGGTGGAGTGATGATTTGTGTAAATAATAAGTGGAAGAGCAAGAGAAGACTGGATCTCGAACGGGATTGTGAACTCATTTGGGTGGAAGTATTTATTCCAAAGCGTCGTTCTGTGTTTATTGGGTGCTTCTATAGGCCGCACAAGAACACCCCCCAGCACATCTTAGAAGCTTGCCATGACTCACTGTTACATGCGTTGTCACACGGTGACGTCATCCTATTGGGTGATTTCAATCTTTCCATCACGTGGCAGGACAGCAAGCATGGCGTCACTAAAGATGGAAACGACAGTTATTTCATGGACAATTTTATTCATGGACTTGGTCTAGGTCAACATAATATGCATAATACCCGCAATAATAGCAACCTTGACTATATTCTCTCTAACCTAGAACCTCGTTGTGTTATCCCATGCAGAAATCTTTTTCCTTCGGATCACGATTCCTTGGATGTTTCTTTCGATTTCCTCCCCTCCACTACTACAAACCAGCCCCTCAAAAGTAGGTCACAACTTCTTTGGAAGAAAGCCCCCTGGGGTGACATCTGCCGGGCTATTGAACTGTTTCCTTGGTGTTTGTTAGAGGTAGGAACTGTTGACGACGCTGTGGACTTATTTACATCTGTTGTCCACTCAGCCATAAAGGACTTTGTACCGGTGAAAGCATCAAAATCGAACAGGTTTCCGGTCTGGTACGACAATGAACTTCGTGAACTTTTTAAAAACAAAAAGCTTGCCTGGACTCTATGGAAATCACATCCGAGTGACTACACATACAAAAACTTTGCTAGAATTAGAAGTCTTGCCAAGAAGGTACAGCGGCGTAAATACTTTGAATACATGGACTCAATTGGTAATTTTACTGTTAGTAACCCTAAAGTCTTTTGGTCTGTAATTAAATCTAGAACAAAATCTCCGGGCATACCGGCAACAGTTCAAGATGAAAATACTGAAGCGAGTGATGATCAAAGACCCGACCTCTTCAATAACTACTTCTGCAAAACATTTACTTCCCTTCCCTCTACAACCCATCTTCCCCCTCTCCGCTCCATCTGTTCGGACACCTTATCCAATCTCTCTACCACCCCGGGCGAAGTTCTGGCTCTCTTGCTATCGTTATCTCCACACAGATCACTTGGACCTGATAAAATTAGTCCTCTCTTTCTCAACAAAACTGCTTCAGTTATTACGGTTCCTCTATCTATCTTATTCAATAGATGCTTCAAGGAAGGGTATTATCCCACCAGTTGGAAACTAGCTCACGTGACCCCAATATATAAATCAGGACTTAAAGATCATGTATCCTCCTATAGGCCAATATCTCTTCTTTCTGTAATATCAATTATCTGCGAAAAAATAATCAAAGACAGGCTACTTAAATTCACCTCACCTTACATCCATAGTTCTCAGCACGGCTTTCTACCGAAAAGCTCAAGTCTCTCAAACTTAAGTACTCTTCTTTCCTGTGCAGTCAAATGTATGAATAACAATACTCAATTAGATGTTATCTATTTTGATCTCTCGAAGGCCTTTGATTCTGTCAGTCACATTCATCTTCTTCATAAACTCTCCAATAGATTTAATGTACATGGCAAATTTCTCTCTCTAATCACAAGCTACTTGAAGGACCGTAAACAGAGAGTTGTTCTTTCAGGGGCGACTTCTAACCCCCAACCCGTGATCTCAGGGGTGCCTCAGGGGAGTGTACTTGGGCCTCTGCTGTTTGTCCTGTATATGGATGATCTCTATACGCACTTATCAGCTCAA
Source organism: Thermobia domestica (assembly GCF_964235325.1). Lineage (NCBI taxonomy): Eukaryota > Metazoa > Arthropoda > Insecta > Zygentoma > Lepismatidae > Thermobia > Thermobia domestica. The sequence goes on along the minus strand of NC_137460.1, from coordinate 215,742,256 downwards.
CCTAGTGGCCTTCTGCTTTTTGCTGACGATTGTAAGTTATACAGAGAAATATCGTGTCTCCATGACACAACTGCTCTACAGGAAGACATAAATTACCTTACAGGCTGGTGTGAAATGTGGCACTTGAAACTCAACAGTAAGAAGTGTGACAGTATTACTATTACTTTGAAAAGTCTCCTGTTCCCTCCACATACCATATCAACGATTCCCCTATCACACATTCTGCTAGTCATAATGATCTTGGTGTCATCTTTGATTCAAAACTCACATTCTCTGACCACATCTCCTCAATACTAAAGAATTCAATGCGCATGTTGGGACTTCTTTATCGATTCACCGAACTACGCACTGTTTCTTCACTAGCAACTTTTTATAAGACATTAATAGCGCCCAAGATCGAATACTGCTCTCCCATATGGGCCATGGCAGCACCTACACATCTCTCCAGACTTGATTCTGTTTTCAATTTCTTCATCGCTATAGTCCGTTTTCGTGTTCCTGCACTTCGAATATTATCTAAGGAGGAACTCTTGCGACATCTTAATATTCAGACTCCTGAAGTACGCAGAACTATCTCTGACCTGAAATATCTACATAAAATAGTTAATGGAAACTTAAGATCGGAAATATTACTTCAGGAACTATCCTTACGTGTCCCTTCCCGCATCACCCGGAATACCCACCTATTCCATCTTGCCCGTCCTAGGTTGGCTGTTATACAGAGGTCTCTTTTTTATAGAATACCAAACTGTTATAATCAAGTAACAACTGATGTGGACATATTTTCGAGCTACCCAGTGTTTGAAAGAGCAATTAAGCGAGCTTTGACGGAATAGTTTTACTCTTACACTCTTCTTTCTATGTTGTTGTTATTGTTATCTTGTTTTTTTTTCTTTCTTTTGTTAGAATGTCCCTGTGTAAAATGGCAAAGTTATGCTGTATCTGGGAATTTGTTCAATACATAAATAAATAAAATCAAATCCGAAGACTCGTCTTTAGACTTTTCTCAGCCAGACGATGAAGTTATCCCAATAGTCCTGATGCAGAATGTCTCTTTTGCGGTGGAAAATTCCCACAAGATAATCATGGAGAGCAATGAGTGATGTGTTTTCTGTGTGAATTACGATGCCATGTAGAATGCTTTGGATATGAACGAGGATGTTGTTAGATTGGTGAGTTCTGTAAATAGATTATTACAAGTATTCTATATTTAGACCCATTTACTTAAACATAAAAAATCACATGTTATGAGTAAATCATTGCTATCTATGTTAGTCTTATTCATGTGACGATTGTAACTCCTTAGTGCTGTAGTAAACATCACTACTAAACGTCTACTTTACCTTCTAAAGTATATTTTGCTGATATTTTCAGTTTTGGTGACGAGTAATTACTTAATTAGTAAATGGTATTCCATATATGTATCCTATCCTTTCCTTTAATATGCAAAATAGAAATATATTATTATGTACGTAAATTAACCAAAAATTTAATATGTAAATACATAAATATTGCAGGCTCTATACATAGGATTCAACCTTTTGATTTGTTCTTCTTTAGACCGTGGAAAAACTTCATGAGACATTTTTCTGACATTCTCCTTCTCTACAACTATAACAGAAATTTACATCTCCTCAATACTATCTTTAAGATCCTATCACCGATTCATAATAGTTTTCTCTCCAGATTTGTCAATCTTGTTAGGTATGCGTTTCACAAAAGCGGTTATTTGGAAGAAAATTAATCTGCGTTTAAAAATCCCGTAACATTTTGTGTCAAACATTCTGCAGCATTTTACGATATGTTTACAGTTATTTCTGCCATAAGCGTACGTGATGTAAACGATGTTTATACATTACACACTTTTTTTTTTTTTTTTTTTTGCGGAATATGCTTACTGTAAAACGCTTTTTTGATAAATTCATAATTACAAAAATTAAGGACATATGAAGTTCTGGCGTAATGAGAGGCGAGGGCAGTGGCGGATGTAACCCAGGGCCGGGGGGCCTGCCCCCCAGTTTTCAGAGTGACGAAAATAATTTAAGCTATTATGTATATATTTTTGAAACTTTATAGTAAACTCATGATATAGTTATCATAGTCTAGGGTCTGGCAGATCCCCCAGTTTTTACCTTCTAGATCCGCCACTGGGCAAGGGGACTCACTTTAAATATACACACCGACTAGTGAGAGGCGAAATGACTCACTTTCAATAAGCACCCTGAACAGTGAGAGACAAGGGGCTCACTATAAATAAGCATTCCTTATAATGAGAGGTGCAGACACGCACTTTAATCAAGCATCCCGTTAAAGTACGTAGAGAAAAGGGTTTCAAATCGGTCAGCAACTCCTTGCAGTAACCCTGCCAACCATTATTGTTGTTGCCTTACTACAGAGCGTTTCAAATCAGAAGACCTTTTGCAATTGTAATCACCGTATTGGACCCGCCATTTTGAATTTTGTAATTTTGACGTCAGAATCTCCATAAGCTGTTCTAAACCCCCCTGGTAGTGTGTTTTCTTCTACATTAAATGACTGTTTTCTGTCTATGCTTGAGACAACCCTTACAGTTCAAAGGGTGATTCTTACTCTTAAACCAGCACCTTTGCCGAAATAAAAAATACGTGTCGATTATTTTTCGATGTTCTACAAGTATGCAAAGTTTCATTCAAATCGGTGAGTGACACTTCCGTAAGTCTCCTTGTCAATATTCACTCATTACTCTGAAAGATTTAAAATAATAGCATGGTTTTTATTTGTGAAGGAAATAACATTTCCTGTTATAATTTATCTAAAATAACCTTGAAAATGTTCTTTATTCTTTAAAATTAATATTAAATATTTAGATGAACAATTCCCCATAGGTTTGCAGTATGATATGGCATTCTTATTGGCAAAAAAGAAGTAAAACGGCACTTAGGGTATTACAATATATGAAACGCGAAAGTTCAGCAGGGGCACGATTGTTCTCCATTCCTTTGATAATAACTGGAAAGCCGATAACTGCATCGCCTTTTTAATACTTGCTACGTTGTAGATAGAAAAAAAAAACATGAGACCTCAACAATACACTTGTATGGGTTCCGTTACCATTGTAAACTGTGCAAGCGTAAGTTCAATTCACTTAAGAACACTATATTTGAAGGATCACATGTTACTTTTCTGCAGTTTTTGAAAGTTGTGTTGTGTTTTGTAGTAAAATCCACCAACTCAGAGATCATTAAGTACACCGGACATTCATCTTCGACTGTGTGTGACAGGTTGAACTTTTGTCGTGATGTGGCCAGTGCTTGTATTTTTAATAGTTATGAAGTTCATGGTCCTATAGGTGGAGATGGGGAAGTTGTTGAAATCGATGAGACTTTCGTATGTAGACGAAAAAGAAACAAAGGAGGGAACCGAGGTAGGATTTCAAAAAGTCAGAAACAAAAGATTTGTTTCTTCGGTGGAGTGCAGCGTAGGAAGAATCCTAAGCAAAAAAGTTGAGCTTTCATTATTAGGGTCAGAAACAGAAAAACCGAAACCTTAGATCCTTTGATTGTACAGTACATTGCTCCGAGGTCAACAATTTACTCTGATAAAGCTACAGTATATTCTAAAATTAGTCAACGTTTGTACGAAAAGGAATATAAACATGACACCGTTAACCATTCGAAAGGCGAATGGATTAGAAAAGAAGTATTTACTAATACTTGCGAGAGTATGTGGCGTAGGGTGACCAGCCGTCCCGTAAAAACGGGATTGTTCCGTTTTTTCACTACCATTCCCAGTGTCCCGAAAAATTTTCCCGGGACGCCAAAATATCCCCTATTTACGTACATTGGGTACAAAAAAAAACTTTCTAATCTACAATTTCCTAATTTATATTATTATTTTCTAAGCTATGTGATTATATTGGAATGTGTCTAATTTCTGAGCAACGTCATTACGACATTTGCGATATTGGATTTGGTGGCTGCACTGTTTTCCCTCCTAGGCCTCCCCCTGCGCAGACGACAGTGCAAGGGACTGAAAGTCTTAAGAAAAACTCTTTTTACTCTGTTTCGGGCGATAGAAGACTGAGGCGCTGTTGTCAGTACAGCACAGTGTTTCCGTGATTTGACTAAGATGTAACATACTGTCATTTACGAAAGGTATACAGAAGTATAGAACTATAAAAGTGAAAGTTAAAAGAAAACTAGTTGTAAGTGAAATAATGTTTAAAAGTAAGAAAAAGCAAATAAAGGGACTTGGAATCCGAAGCTGAGAGTAGTTCGTTATAAATTCTGCCGGTGACAGATTTTGTTGATTGACAGATATTGATAAATATTTCATATATTTTTAGTAATGTTTTCAAAATTTCATTTCGGTTAGCTGCTGATACTTTTTTGTTATTTAATTAATTCCACAACCTTTTCAATAGGTTTTAAATCGAGAAAGTTGAGAATAGAGAGAGAAATAGAGAACGGAGACAAAAATATATATTTAGGGGAGCAACGTATCCACAAGTAAAAAGTTGTCCCGTTTTTTCTAGTTGACAATTTGGTCACCCTAATGTGGCGATATCTGAAGCAAAGCATTCCCCAGCAAGCATTTAAGAACATCAAGATGGTTGACAACTACATAGCTGAATATCTTTACTGAAGACAATTTTTTGTAGATAATAAGTTAGATGATGGTCCTAACTTTCTAATTTTTCTGGACGATATTGTGAAAGTGTATGCTGGTTTCGGAAGAAAGGGATTAATTCTTGAAAGGCCTTATTCCGATGTAGACGAAGAAGAAGATGTGAGTGAAGATATTACAGCAGGAAGCGATACTGAAGAAAGTGACCAGAGTGATATCTCAAGTGTAAGGCCGATTCCAGTTCCTGAAATAACTAAAGAAGACATGAGAAAAATAAGTGAATATACGTCAAAAGATTACGAATATTTAATATACAATGGTAATAGATCGCAATGTTTTGTCAGAGACCTAAAATTGTTAGAAGACAAATGTTGGTTGAATGATAATGTAATTGAAACTATTCTTTCCTATCGTGAAGAGACGCATGATAATACATATGCTGAAGCTTGTTCTGTGATCGACATAATAGCTAGCACTTACGGACGTAACAACTACGAAAGAGTATGGACAAATTTCACTCTAGAACGTGATATTTTTCACGGCGTTTTGTCTTCTTTCCGGTAAATGTAAATATAAACCATTGGGCATTAGTTGTTGTTGACAATGAGGAAAAAACAATTTCGTACTACGACTCTTTAGGTGGACTCGGCAGAAATTATTGCATTGCAGTTAGAAACTATCTACAGTTCATTGTTGAAAAATTGGGAAATACAACTGATATGGAAAATTATATAATTAATTCACGTGTTGGAAACATTCCTAGACAAACAAATGGATATGACTGTGGGATGTTTGTGCTCCTTTACGCCGATTGCATCATTAAAAACTTTAAATTTACTTTTGACCAGCAACACATGCCTTTGTACAGGAAAATGATTCAAGCAGAACTAATTGCTTTGGATTCTTAGTAACATTAGATTTGGTGGTTATTGAAGATTTATCATCAGTATTGACAATATAGATTGCCGAGGGAGAATTTTAATTTCAACGTAGTAATAAATAATTAAGTTGTTTCTGAGCTATATGTAAGTAGGAAATAAATTCACTTATAAAATGTTTGAATTAGAATTTGAACAGTTGATTATATATTAATTTAATACCGATATACGGTATTTATTTCAATATAACTAACTGTCTCATATATTAAAATTCGATATATTTTAACCAATATGTTTCTCTGAAATCCAATCCATTAACTATATATTTTTTTCCAAGTGTCAAGTGTTTATTGTTTATTTTTAGTGAGCACGAAATTGACCTTAGTCAGATAGCTGAAGAGAAATCTAAGATTTTAACAGGCACATACCAGAAATTTTGCAAGGAAAGTTAGCCATTATTCGTGCCAGACGAAACGACTAACCTCAGCCTGTGATTTGTACAAATCGTCATCAAATATCAATGTAACACATTTCTATCTTTATATGGAAAACAACAGACACCAAATCAACCATAACTTACCTACAGCGAAGTTCAAGAAGGACAAGCTTGCTACAGAACTCAGGAATGTAGCCAAAATAAAACATATGAAAGAGAAAGGGATATAATTCAAATGTTTCAGAGAAGAACTGTCAAGAAATCAGCGACAAAACGGAAACACAGCCCATATATCGCAAGAAGACATATAACATATTTTACCTAGGTGTTAAATTACGAGCGTAGCATCGTAACACGCAATGTATGGATAATTACTAGAGACCGGATTTTTTTTAGGTGCACAGTGTGCAAAAAGTGCGTTATTTTAATTTTAAAAAAGGTGCAAAATTTACAGCTAAATATTTATTTTAAAGCAGTGCAGAGTTTAAAGCAATATAGACAAAAACATTCGACACAGGTATAAGATCATGTACGAATTTAACAAAGACTGTCAACCTCGCGCTTTTGTATTAAAGAAAGCCGATGGAACAATTGCCACTAATGATTGCGGAGGAAGGGAAAGTCACATAGTAGAACCAGATATCTCAGGGTTATTCATTCATCTCCTTATCTGGAACAAGGTGGAATTGCCACAATCAGTGCCGGATTTAGGTTTGATGGGGAACTAAGCTAGTAAAATGAGCCCTTTTTACGTCAAACTTTCTTTTTCAGCGACAAAATATTGCCGGTTTTTAGGCTTGAATACGAGTATATGCTTTATTCTAATTTATGGACCAAATGAATATCTAAATAGAAACAAGGGCCCATTACAAGCAGGGCCTCCATTATAAGTGGGGATGGATAACAAGGTCTCATTACAAGAGGTGCTGAGAAATAGAGCCCTATTACTTGTTTCATAAAAGTCTAGTACATAATAATACAAAAAAGCGTTATTGTATGTGCATTTAATGTTATTTGCTTTTTCTTGGTATTTGGAAATTTCACTGCAATCAGTTTTTCCTTTAATTTTTTTTGGGCCCCCAAGCGATTGAGGTCCTAAACTATAACTTGTTTAGCTTATATGTAAATCCGGCACTGGCCACAATCAATCATTGTTCCAATCCGTACGAAAATTAACAAAACTGACTGTCAAGGCTATAACTACCAAGGCATCTCTCTTCTGTCAACATCCTATAAATCCTCTTAAATATTTTGCTTGCAAGATTGACCGAATAAGCAGATAAAGTTATTTGAGCTTATGAGTGCTGATTTAGGCGAAATTGTTTAACTACCGACCAGATATTTACCATTTCACAAATACTCGAAAAGAAACGGGAGTACTATAAACCACTTCATCAATCATTTACTGATTTTAGAAATTCCTACGACTCGGTTAGAAGAGAAACAGCCTACAATGTTCTTAATGAATTTGGCACACTAAAAAAAAGTTTAAAATATGTTTAAATGAAAACAAAAGCAAAGTTCCCGATGAAAAATACTTTCCCACGAGCTTTCACGCTGAAAATAGCCTAAAACAATGAGATGTGTTGTCATAATTATTTAACTTCGTTTTGCAATATGCTACTACATGGAAATTCAAAGAGAGCAGTCAGAGGTCTAGAGCTGAATGGTATTAATCAGATTACGGCATATGACGATTATGTAAATCTGGAAGGTGATGATTGAAGAACAGTAGAAAGAAACGCACAGGTAATTTTATTAAACGCTTGCAGGGACGTGAGTTTAGAAGTAAATGCAGTGAAAAGTAGATACATTGAAATCCACCGAGATGGTAATACTGCAAATTATGGAAATGTCAAAAATCAAAGAGTTCTTTCGACAAAGTGGATACTTTCAAATATCTAGGATCAATATTAACAGACCAAAACCATATCTACGAAGAAATAATACCTCGACTGAAAGCAGAGATTTCGTGTTATTATTCACTTCAAAATCTTTTTTTATCTTCGAGCATTCTGTCGTAGAATTTGAAGCTTAAACAATCTATAAAACAATAATCATGCCTGTTGTGCCGTGTTTTCGAAACTGATCGCTTACTCTGAGAGAAGAACGCAGACTGAGAGTATTTGAGAATAAAATCCCTAGGTGAATATTCGGACCCAGGAGCGACAGGAATGGGAAACGGCGGAAACTTCATAACGGAGAACTGCATAATTTACATTCTTTACCGAACATTGTTGAGGTTATGAAATCTAGGTGGCTCAGGTGGGCAGCTCAGATAGCCAGAATGGAACGAAGTAGGATCGCTTTCAAAAGTTTTAACTGGAAATCCAATTGGAGGAAGACTAAGGGTCAGATGGGATGACAATATTCAGATGGCTCTAGCAGAAATAGGAATATAAAGTAGAAAGTGGATCCTGTTGTCTAAGGACAGAAGTGAATGGAGAGTTTTTGTGAACGCTGGACTGAACCTCCAGCCTCGATAGGCCACATAATTAGTTAGTTAGTGAGCAGCTTTTTTTTTTTAAAAAAAAAAAAAAACAGAAACTAAATGAAAAAGCAATTATATGAACAGAGAACAGCAAGAATTTGGATGTTTTTTTTCTTTGGTTAGATTGTTACACCTGCGATCACTAGGGTCACCTATGTGAAGTTGGCCCCCACTATCAAATTTCGATTCGAAACCAAAATCAGTGGTTTGCTATTGATTGTTTTAAAGTAAAACTCGTTTGTTTCGAAAAATATAAGAGATATTTACAAAATAAAGTTGGCAGCAACTTTACGCTGGCCCATCACTTTCAAATTTTGATTCGAAATCTAAGCCAATCATTTGTATTTCGTTTGATATCGAAGGGAAAAAATAGTTTGTTTCGAAAAACGTAAGGAGATATTTACAAAATAAGGTTGGGTGCCAACTTCACACTGGCCACACCCACTTTCAAATTTAGATTGCAAACCGAGTCAAGCGTTTATTTTTCGTTTGTTATTGATTGTTTTGAAGTAAAAATAATTTGTTTCGAAAAAGTAATGAGATATTGTCCAATAAGGTTGGCAGGAAACTGCCAACTTCACACTGTCCTCCCCCGCAGTTTCAAATTTTGATTTTAAAGTAAAGTCAATCATTTGCTTTTTGTTTCCAGAAAAATGGCTTGTTTCGAAAATGATAAAGATATATTTACAAAAGAAAGTTGGGATCTGGCCAAATTTATCCAGATCCCCCTACTAATAAATTTCGATTAAAAGCTAAAATCAATCGTTTGAAATGCGATTGTGGATTATTTTGAAGGAAAAAAGTTATTATCGAAACACATAAAAAGTGTTTATAAAAGGAATGGGTGATGAAATTTCACACTGGTCTCACTTTCAAATTTCGATCAAAACAGAAGCTAATTGTTTGTTATTGGTTATTTTGAAGAGAAAATCTTTTTTCTTTTTCTTTCGGAAATAGAAAGAGAGATTTACAAAATAAATTTAGATGGTGGCCGTCTCTTCAAGACAAAAATCAATCGTTTAATATCGGTTCCTAGTTGATTCTTTTGAAAAAAGTAATTTGCTTCGAGAAACATAAGTATATATTTACGAAAGAAAGTTGATGAAGGTGGTTTACTTCTCGTTTGTTGTTGATTGTTTGAAGAAAAAGAGTCACTCTTCGAAATACAAAAATATATATTTGAGGATACATTTGGTCGTAATCTTTCTCTGGTCTTCACACTGCTTTTTCTGCTTTTAGATTTCGATTCGAAACGCAAGCATTTGTTTCTATCTTATTGATTGTCTTGAAGAGCAAAAACATTAAAAAAACATAAACATTAGTTTATTTTAAAAAATATTAAAGATTATTTACAAAATAAAATTGAGTGGGCCAATTAACACTGCTCTTTCAAATTTCTAATTTCAATAAAACAACAAATATACCTACAATAATTTTTAAATATTGACGTTGCCAAGGACGTGCTCATATTATTGATGAAATTTTGTCACACAAATAACGTTTCTTTGAAGGCATTTGACTTAGTTAGTTGTTTGCCACATTTATATTTATTTAAAAGGAATTTTGATAAAAAGTAGAAATGAGATAAAGAAGAAAACAAAAAAAGTTCGAAAAAACTAAAGGTAACCCCGGAAGTAGTTAAAATCGGTATGAATCTATCTGTTTCGTCCGGTTGAATCGATTGATATATAGTATCTATATGATTCGTTGCTGATCATAACCCACGTCCGGGGAGTAAATTAGGCTCACGAAACCGGAAGTGGTTAACCGTTAATGGTTGAAATCGGTTTCAATCCATTTGTTTCTTCAAGCTGAATCAACTAATATATAAATTGTATATGATTCGTTGCTGAGTATAACACACCCTCGGGAAGTAAATTAGGCTAAGGAAAACGGATGTGGTTAACCGGAGGTGGTTGAAATCAGTTTGAATCGATTTGGTTCGTCCAGCTGAATCGATTGATATACAGTTTGTATATGATTCGTTGCTGATTATAACAAACACACGGGAATTAAAATAGGCTCAGGAAACCTAAAGTGGTTAACCGGAAGTGGTTGAAATTGGTATCAATCGATTTCCTTCGTCCACCTGAATCGATTGATATATATTTTATATATGATTCGTTGCTGATTATAACCCACCCTCGGGAAGTAAATTAGGCGCGGAAACTGGAAATGGTTAACCGGAAATGGTTCAAATCAGTTTCAATCGATTTTTTTCGTCCAGCTGAATCGATTAATATATAGTTTTTATATGATTCGTTGCTGATTGTAACCAACGCCCGAGAAGTAAATTAGGCTCTGGAAACCGGAAGTGGTTGAAATCGATTTCATCGTTTCCTTTCGTCCAGCTGAATCGATTAATATATAGTTTTTATATGATTCGTTGCTGATATATAACCCACCACCGGGAAGTAAATTAGCCTGAGGAAACCAGAAGTGGTTAACCGGAAATGGTTGAAATTGGTTTCAATCGATTTGTTTCGTCGAGCTGAATCGAATGATATATAGATTGTATATGTTTCGTTGCTGATTATACCCCACCCCCGGAAACTAAATTAGGCTCAGTAAACCGGAAGTGGTTAACGGGAAGTAGTTAAATTTGGTATTGATCGATTTGTTCTGTCAAGGTGAATCGATTGATATATAGATTGTATATGTTACGTTACTGATTATACTCTATCCCGGAAACTAAATTAGGGCCATTAAACCGGAAGTGGTTAACAGGAAGTAGTTAAATTTGATATCGATCGATTGGTTTGGTCAAGGTGAATCGACTGATATATAGATTGTATATGTTTCGTTGCTGATTATACCCCACCCACGGAAACTAAATTAGCCTCATTAAACTGGAAGTGGTTAACCGGAAATAGTTAAATTTGGTATCGATCGATTTGTATTGTCAAGCTGAATCGAATGATATATAGATTGTATATGTTTCGTTGCTGATTATACCCCACCCCCGGAAACTAAATTATTCCCGATAAAAGTATAATTTGCTATTATCCATTATTCACGATAATCTGTAATAAACAGAGGAAAACTATAAGCTTCATTGTCTTGACTTGATGGTACTGTCAATTATACTAAGATACTAATAATAATACTACTCTTATTTTTGTCTCCCAACCCATTTTGACTGTATTTTACAATCCCGTTATTCGTATAGTAGGCGCATATGTTCTAATTTCTCATTGCGTTTTCTTATGCATAAGTATGCTTCCTAGATGCAATGCTTTGTCTATCGTTCATCTGTTATATGTAATCTCTAATAGTACTAAAATAGTCCCTTTAACCCATTTGGGACCTGTAACGATTTCTCGTCAAATAATAATATAAAAAAGAGAGAGATTAAAGAACAATATGCGGAGAGGGAGTTACTTAATTTCTACGTATAGAAATATTGTTTATTTTTGAGTTATCAGGCCTCAATTTGAGTTATCAGCTAGCGCCCTATCAATTTTAATACTACTTAGAGCGCCACTTGTAAGTGGTGGTGGAATGCCGAACTTGGCTGAGAGGAGGAAGCGCGCTGGAGTATGCACTGGCATACAAGTGTGAAATTGGGAACGGCTAACACTTCACTTATGAGGTTGTATAAGGTTATAGTTTTAAATTTCATATTAAAATACTAATTTCCATATACGTATTGTAATTCAAGTGACCTCCTACCACTAATCTTTCTCAATCTAAAGAAGTGACGTGGGTTATATACTAGACAGAAATAAAATTTTAAGAATTTAAAGGAACCTTCTTTATAATAAAGAATCGTATCAATTGAATACAAACTATATACGTATGGATCTAACCACATACAATGATATAATTCTTACGCAATAAAAACTCATTATTTGAAACAACTATTATATAGAAACTTCACTTATTGAAAAAAATTAAATACAATATTAGAAAGTAAGTCTTTAACTTACCTAATATATGGTACAAGCTAAAATACGAACAACAATTCTTCGTTACATAGGACTCCACATTTATGCCTAGGTACTTCTTTAAATAGCATAGTAGTATGCCGAAGTGGGAGAGTAAATTCCATACTTAACTCGTAGATTGCCGAAATAGCAATATTAACGGAACACTCTCAGCTAATCGGTATAATTACTGATTTCACTTGATTACCCGCACGAACAGTCCACTCGTGGAAAATTCAATCCAATCAATAGACCGTCAGAATAGAAATATGGATGAACTAACCAAATAATTTAAGAAGGTACTTCCACGGACAATCCAATATAGTGTAATTTAACACCATTTAGACTTCGGATTGCACTGTAACTATATATCGATAATAATTGTCACAATACGATTTTACTTCCATAACTTAATAAACTTGCAGTTCGCTTCAATCTAACTATAATCTTATACAACCTCATAAGTGAAGTGTTAGCCGTTCCCAATTTCACACTTGTATGCCAGTGCATACTCCAGCGCACTTCCTCCTTTCAGCCACGTTCGGCATTCCACCACCACTTACAAGTGGCGCTCTAAGTAGTATTAAAATTGATAGCGCGCTAGCCTCCTCATAAGTCAAAACTAAACAATATTTTTATACGCAGAAATTAAGTAACTCCCTTTCCGCATATTGCTCTTTAATCTCTCTCTTTTTTATATTATTACTTGACGAGAAATCGTTACAGACCAAATTATTAATTTTCTGATTTCTTTCACTTGAGGAATTCAATTTAGTTTACTATTGCCTGAGTATCACGAAAATATAACATTTTGATTTTTCCTGCGCATCAGATGTGACTTACGCCTTGTCCTATAAATAGGACGCTGGTCCTTTCTGATATACTAGAGAGGATATATTTCTAACTAATTGCATTGCATTGCTTGAGTGAAGCAATTCAAATTTTTACCGCTAAGTGCCACAAGGCATTGAGTGATCACGGTCGGTCTATCGAAGCACGAAGTCTTCCTGATTTATATTCATATCTATCTATCTATCTATCTATCTATCTATCTATCTATCTATCTATCTATCTATATATATATATATATATATATATATATATATATATATATATATATATATATATATATGTGTGTGTGTGTGTGTGTGTGTGTGTGTGTGTGTTCCCGCATTCCTATCCTTGTTGGCACCTGCATATGGTTTAACACCTTACCAGTTGGGACCGGAAAAATTGTTGGAACATTTTCCGGTGCCAACAATTTTTAAGCCTACAGGAGCTTCGTGGCGACGTCCTGGGCCTCCTGGCCGAATTTCGGGAAGGTCCCAATAATTATAGAAAAATGTGAGAATCTGTGTATACCGTGTGTATGCTCTACCGAATTAGCTTCCTCCTTGTGGTCTCACACTTTAACTAAGAAACGGTGTGTAAATATGACGCATACCGCATTTATTGGCACTGCCCTGCTTACGGGATGGAGAAACGTAAGGGGAGTGGAAAGAGGAGGTGAGTCGTGCGGGAGAATAAACACACAAGCAAATTTACACAGTGCTTGTTGGTACCGACGCAACCTTGAAATTTTCGTTTGCGCAGTCGCGTCTACTCACAGTAGCCTGCCTGTCACATGACATAGTTAAAGAGCAGAAGGTGGGTTGAAATCAGGGGGAGGCATTGATCACAATTGGAGAAACGTATATGCATATATTTACAACTCGTACTTCCAGAAACGGTGGGAACAGAAACAAAGATTGTGATAAATGAATGGAAGATAGGCTAGCGTAAAACATACACAGAGCGTGATCTTATCGGGACACAATTATTGTTTCTATCTACACACGTAGTTCGATTTTCTGTTGCTCCATGTAAGAAGGTCTGGGACCAGTGTCTGAAGCGAAAGTTAATTTATTTGAACAAGAGCAAAAACAAATGTATCCTAAGAGGTACACTAGAATTGTCTAAGATTGAAGACTTACAAGCACATTGGCAGAGCACAGATTCATACACACCTACATACTATTCAATATATGTTCCAACTTTCACACTATTTTATTTCCTTCTTTTGTCAAACAGAACTCATTAGTTTAAAAATAATAATAAACTAAATATTTATTTTAACCTTTAACAAATAAAAAAGCACAACCATAGTTTACAGATATGTCGCATACAGATTCATTAAATTAATTCAAACATATGGAGTAGGAAACACGTAAGATGTCTGGGTTGGCAAAGGATAGGCAGCGACCGCAGCCCTTGATTGTTGGTGGGGGTGATAGGGCTAACTACGTATTCTATGAGTCTCAGTAGAATAGTAGTGTGCCTGTATCGAGCAAGCGGTCATAAAGTAAAATAAATTAACTAATTTCCAAAGAGGCCAAATTATTAAAGCTCGGATATATGGTGTTAGCGTGGTGAAAGTGGTAAGTATGCTGAGAGTGTCGCGAGTAACAACATTTAGGTGACGGTCAAAGTGATGAAATTCTACAAAAATTACGGGGAAACCACATCCTCGAAGAGGAACAGTGGTTAAAAAAAATCCTTGGTGACAGGTCCCACGTACAGCTGTGCGATATTACGATATATCGATTAGTAGATATTTTTAAGTATCGAAAACTTTTAAGATCGGTGTTTTTAATATTTCAATATTTTTCAATATTCCGGTATTTTTCAGTATTACGATATTACGATTCTTCGATACTTTTAATGCTTTAATATATCCATGTTTCACAATATGACGATATTTTCTATTTAACCTCTTCAATCCCAGGTAATTATCTGCAATCATACAAATTTATATATTTGTGTATTTGTATCGTAGGAAAAGCACATTTGTATATTTTAAAATTGGAGTGTTATAAAACATAGAAATGACGTTTTGTAAGAAGACAGTACCTAGGTATATTTATTTAAATAACCCGAACCTGCCTAATCGAAGGTAAATTACGACAGTAAAAAATAAAATGATATTGCGTAAAACAAACAGATGTATTACTTTCTCGTGTTCTGACTGTTGATTACAAAAATAGGCACAGTAAGTAACATTTCTTCTCTCAGTCTGATGCGACAAAACTTCTAAGCTTTACGGACATGACTTCTCTCCGGAGCCGAGTCTGGTGTTGAAATTGTAATAGTTATTATTATTATGTCCCTTCTCTCTTCTGTATTTCATATCTGTTTTACTTTACATGCAAATCATCAGGACAGTTTCTGTTTTCTCAATACACAAAAAAATCTTTCACTTAGCGCACTTGAAACTTTTTGATTTCGAAAACCCAACCTTAGTCCATCTTTGGCAGTTTTTGTCTTCAGCTTTCTTTCTTTACATATCTGCATCACATTCATCCGTTTCTTCAGATCCTTACGCAAGAGTTGTTGGTTGATTCAGGGCGTAGCATCCTATACAGCACCGAGACTATAGGAAACATGAAATGCAGCTTAACGCGGAATCCTAACCACATGAGGTCCTACCAGAAATCGAACCCAGGTTTCACGCACTTAAGGCGCGCATACTAACCATGTAACCACTAGGGAATATGAAAGCGAAGTCCAGTAAGTCTTTCTAACAGTATCTGAAATTAAAATTGTATTTTCTATGGTCTATCAACGAATTCACTAAATACGCTTCCACTCAATGCCCATATACCCAACGTACCAATATTTGTTCTTCCAGATCTACAAATGTTTAACTATTTAACAGTCACACCTGGAGTTGGAAACACGTCATATATCTGGGTCACCAAAGATTACGCGGCCACCACAGATCTGAGACGATGGTAGTGGCGTGTTACGGGCAACTCCATACTACGTGAGGGATAGTAGAACGTGAATGGACAGTGAGCTGAGCAGTGTTAGTGTAAAATGAGTTCTATTTAGTTTTCAAGGAAGGAAAATTGTTTCTCCGTCACGTTCTGCAAGCGCGACAAAACTTACAGGCCTGTTAGGTGTGCCGCAAAGAACAGTGTCCAAAGTGATTACAACCTACAAAACTGATGGCAAATCCTCATCCGCGAAGTGAAACAGTGGATGGAACAATACCGCCGTTGACAGATCTCGCCAAGCCTTACGGCGTATTGTCACTTTGAATCATCGTCTGAGTGCGGAGCAAATAATGGAGAAACAAATAGCACCTTCCTCAACCGGCGTCGACAATCAGTCTGCCAAGTTACATGACATGAATATGACCTGACATGGATGGCCTTCATAATGGACCATGACGCTTTGGCACAATGTCAACAGTGAAACATGTCGACGGTTCTGTGTGGTTGTTGTCTCAAATATGCTGTTTTCAGTATATTCTGTGCTGACGCATACCGGTTGTGCCAGTGCCCGTGATTATGTTGTCATTTTTGGGAATCAGGTATTTTATGGTCCAATTGTCTCCGTTATGGAACAGAAGAACACCGAGAAAACCCATTGAATACAAAGAAGTTTTTCCGCACCTGAGGTATGGGTAGGTAATGCAAAAGCTCAACCCTCTTAGCATCATGCAGACAGAGCAAAGACATTAACACGCTGTTACAAATCTTTACAGGAAAAAATAACTGGAGAACGAGTAATTTCGTTGAGAACTTGTACCAAAATTGTAAACCAAGTATTCCAAATCCGACTATCAACGAAGGTCATGATTTTTTGAAACTGTTCTTAGCTGAGAAATTTAGAAACGAAGAAAAATGTTATTTTATAGAAAGAACTCGACTAAAGAAAAGATAGCAACCGTCTAATTAACGTTTGAGGAGTCCACGGGGAAATGCGGGATGTCCACTTTTGGGCGAAATTTCGATTTTCATGCCATCTTGTTGAGCACGCTGTGAGTTTCATTCAATATATCGAAAAGGGGAAAGGGTTACTGTTAGCCTGCTATAGCAGTTTAAAAATCCTTTTAAAATGGAAGGAGATATCGTCATCACTTGCAGTGGAAGAAAGGGGAATTCATTTTACTCTTATTTTTCTGTCTCTTTTGTCGATAACGTTCAACTGTATTTATGTTCCAGTGTTGACTGATCATACAGCTAAATGTAGCTTCATCAATGTATTTCTTTAAAAAAATAGTAAGACAAATCATCTCCCAACATTCATCTTGAGCATTTCTGTTACTCTTGCAGTAGTCAAAATAAGGATTATACTTTATTCAG
The DNA here is from genome assembly GCF_964235325.1 of Thermobia domestica. NCBI lineage: Eukaryota > Metazoa > Arthropoda > Insecta > Zygentoma > Lepismatidae > Thermobia > Thermobia domestica. Next base: position 215,724,791 of record NC_137460.1, on the reverse strand, counting down.
ATGCCTTCATTGCATTGCACATGAAAGGCAGGGGTTCATTTTCTTTCAAGTGACATTCCCAGTTCGTGTCATTCCTACCTTGAACGTGATAAGAACATGAGACTGGTTAACATAAAATCAAGAGATCAAATACCAGAGGATTGGAATAATGTAATCAAAGGCAGCAGAGTGAAACGTACACCATATAAAGTAAGTGAATTTACAGTTTCAGAATTCGAGATTGGATATCATTCTTACAATCACTGTATTTGGGAAAATGCTCATTCCACTCTAGGCCAATAATGAGCTTCGAGTAGAGAAAAGTCACCCATGTTTTGTGATACCTAGGGAGACTTATAATGGACTTTGGTTTTCTTCTGTGATTCACCTACTATTAACAAATGGCCCACCACAACCCTATTTATTGAAGGGAGAATTCTTTAATCCATAAATGACTCACGTCGGAAAGCTGGACGCTTTTACCATAAATTGTATTAATGTTGAAATATAGTACTATAACACTGCACGAGAGACCCGGGTTCGATTCCCGGTGGGAGCTCATATGGATCGGATTCCACGTTAATCAGTAGGTCCACGTCTCATACAGCCTCGCTGCTGAAAGGGACGCTAAACTGAAATTCAACTCAACAACTCAATAACACTGCAATAATGAGCAAAGGACCGCATATACTTGTTTCACTCTCCCATACTTGATATTGATTAGAGGATAAAAGTACATTTCCAAGATTTTCGTTGTACATTAAGGAACTGGGTTAAATCGGTTGAGAACAGTTTGAATAGGATGCTATGACCAACATCAATTATTGATGGGACTTACAAGATCGTTTCCTCTTTCTTAAAGGGAAGTTGCCTATCTAGGAAGAAAAATGGTAGGATCTGTATGCTTTGAATGTCTTATGCAGCCTATACGCTTACGCCTTCTATACAAAACTCAAAAGAGAAGTAATTAGCGGAGTAAAGGAGAACAAAGATGTCATATTTTTAATAATATTATTTATAATTTGATAAACAATTGCCTCTTTTTTCCGTTATTTTGCCTGCAATAGACCCGTTTTTCCCAGTATATACCAACCTTATGTCAGTTTTCTTGTATTCTTTTACTTACAATAATATACATTGAACATAAGATTTTGTAAGCTAGTTTCCAATATAATAAATAACTTGTAAACCAAATCTGAAGCATTTTCCACGACTAGTTTCCGAAATAAAATGTTTTGAACTTTAAAAATCGTTTCCTGAAAAAAATGTAAAAATGGACATCTCCTTTTCCCCTGGACTCTTTATTTATGACAATTTTTAGAAGGGACTACTCGGTAGCCTTATACAAGCTCATGCAAACGATAAGCATACCTGCGACATGAAAGCATTCTACCTATGTTTGCGCCATGAGTGACAGTATTTCTTGTCGAATGGCCTTGCCGTCTGATTGTCTTTGTATGGTGGTGCTCTAAAGCTATTTGTAGGTAGCGCGTATACGCAATAGTAGCGTTGGTTAATTTAGTTTATTCAGTAATATGAGTAATGTTTTTCGAATCCAGGTTTTCTGCATCGAAGACTGTAACGACAGTGATTTAGCTACAAGGGAACTAAAGAAGGAAACTAAAATTATCCAAAATTTTTGTGTTGGAAAAAATGCGACCGTAGCTATGCAAAACAGAAAACCAAAGAGCCCATTGGGAATGAAACGAAATCTTTCACTTTTACGTGCCACAGTTATGCCTGCTAGGCTAAAGGAGACAGTAATGGTTATGAAATGGTGTAATGAAGAAAATGGGGGAAAACAGAGGAACCCCCAGAAAACCCACGCACACGGTGTTTGTCCACCACGAAGTTTATTTGGCGTAATCAAACCAGGGATCCTACTCACAGGAGCCCATAAGGAATAATATAGAAGAAATGAACGTAACTGGAGACAAAAATAGGTTAGGCCATCACTGCTGAACAAATTGTATTGTGGGAGAGTCGGTAGTACATGGGAGAGGAAAAGGGATAAATACTACAATTTATGATGGTATTAAAGCTGACAATTCGCATATCAGGACGATAAAATTGCTGAGAATCGCAACGTTGAAAATTCGCTTCAAGTGGTCTACTTGAGATGGCAAACAGCTATAATGAATTATATAATACTGTAGTAGAGACAACAACTGTATTTCGTGTCGCAATGTGAACACGGTACACTTTGAAACTATGAACATTCAATATTAAAACTGGTTGCAGGAGATATATAGCTTTCGATTACAATAGAGGAATAAGATTAGAGGTTACATGTTCTTCGGACGCTGAATACACAACAAAAAAGTTCTATGTATTATCGTATTTGCTTTATGGAGATCAACAATGAAACCGGAAGTAGTATTCGGTTTTACTGGTTTCGCCTTTAGTGCCGAGGTAAGAGTGAAAAAATATTCTTGGGACGATGAATCGAATACAAAAAACAGATTTTTGCTATCTATTTTCATTTTTGCTGTATAGAGATTAACGTTAAAACCAGAAATTGTCTACTTTGACCACTTCTTAATTAAATTGGTCAAAGACTCAATGGATCCTTGGGACCTTGAATAGATCACAGAAAACCGATTCTCATACATAACTTTCAGTTTTATCTCAATGCAGATCAATACTGACACTAGCAGCAGTAGTAATTTCTTTACCATTTCCGCTTTAATAGAGAGAGAGAGTGAAGATGGTATATTTTCTTGAGATGATCAATTAATTCTAGAAAACCGCTTGGCGCTATCTGTTACTGTGTTCTTTCTATGGTAATCAGTGTTGAAACCGTAAAATATTTATTTCCACTACTTCGGTTTTAGAAAAGCGTTAACGGAGAAAATGGGAGCTATTCTTGGAATGGCGAATCAATTCCAGAAAACCGATTCTTGATATACCTTACGGTTTTCTTCCTGTACGGAGATTGATATTGAAACGCTGACTATAGCTCTTTTCAAATGTCAAGTTAAATACCTTTGAGAAGGTTTCCTGCTCCTTTAATAGCAGTGAAGCGACGTTGTCATCATTGTGGGGCAGATGACAGACAGTATATAGACACACAGAATTTCGTACTACTATGATTTTTGTCAATATCTGCCGCAGTACCTAGAAATATCGCGTATCATTGGCTACCGCTCAAGTAGGTTTTCATGTGAAAAAAGGTATAGTAATAATTTCTGGTTTTAGCAGACAGACGACAGATATATTTCCTTAACACGCTCAATCCATTCCAAAAAAACTTGTCGTTATATATTGAAGCTTTTATTCTATGGCAATTAATCTTGAAACCGGATACGGTTGTCTTCTACCACTTCCAGTTTGAATAGAGACTTATCAGAGCCGATTGAATCTATTCTTCAGCAGCATAATAGATTCCAGAAACCGCATTTTCTATATCTTACTTTCGCTCTCTATCTCTCCATCCCTCTGTGTAGATTAATATTGAAACCGGAAACAGTAGTAAAATAATACAATTTCGAATTATAGTAAAGAAATACAGATTCTTTTCTTGAGAAACTGAATCGATTTCTGGAAACTATTTGCCAATATCTAGTACAGCTTTTGTTATGCTTAATTTCTACCATTTCTGTTTGAACAGCATATTAACGGAGTAAAAAGAACCCTATCTTGGGACGCTGAATCGATTAAAAAACTGGTTTTCGATATATCTTACCGTTTTTTCTATGGATATCAATACTTCAACCGGAAGTAACATTAAATTTATAATGCTTTCGGTTTTACTACCATATGGATAAAGATTCTAAAATCTTTGAAATTTGAATTGATTCCCGAAAACATGTTCTGCAGCTCTTTTCAAGTGAGAAGTTACATGAGTGATAGCCAATGATACAAGATGTTTCCAGGTAGCTCATCTGGCATTGAGAATAATCATAGTATTGCGAAAAGTCTTGAAAAAATTTTTGATTATTACTGTTATTACTGTGTTAATTTTAAGGCGATCAATGTTGAGACTGCATAAGGTTGACTTCTACCACTTAGGACTTCAATAGTGGATTAACGGAGGATAAGATGGTGCCTATTCTTGAGACGCTGAATCGATTTTCGAAAACCACTTCTCAATATATCTCACCAGTTTTGCTCTAATCCCCGTCGACAAATGGAAGGACGGGTATAGCCATTTTGTAAAACTTCCGATATTTATGTACAGTAGAAACTCGATTAACCGTCACCCTCTTAACCGTCACTCTCTGTTATCCGTCACTGCTCCGGACAGCACTGTACTTTAAATGTGCCGTAATTGACGCTGTGCGCCGTACAGAGCACGTAATAAAGTGTAAGCGAAATGGACTGAAATAGTCATGCGTCACTTCCGGTCATGCTAGTTTCCACATAAAACTTGGTACAGTACTGAAACCCTTATGGAAAAAAGCATGGACATGTATTATTCACTTGTAAAAGGTTATTTATTTCTTCCAGAACCTTTTAAATCTACTTACTGTAGAGGTTTATAACGATATTTCTGTTATCCGTCTATTCGCTTAACCGTCATGGTCCCGGTCCCGAGGGTGACGGTTAATCGAGTTTCTACTGTATGACATAGTTTGGAAGACTAAAAATTGAAACTCATTAGCTTTTAATTCAAATATCCATCTAATTGCCTTACCATTTCAACATAACTTTAGTTAAGTCTACAAGTATTATAATGCTAACTTTAGTTAAGTCTACAAGCATTATAATGCTTTTATTGTACCCATCAATTATAACATTCAAGAGACGCTCATGCTTATATGGAGTTATTCTGTGCTCATCCAGTAACGTTTTGTCTTTTATGAGGAGCTATTCTTTTACTTTGTACATTTTCATATTTCTCGATTGAGTAGCCTAGAGCTTCAGCAGTACCCGTGTCACGACGCGCTCACACGTTTCCTCATTTTAGTTTTTACAGGAATGTTTCCCTTTATCATAAAATGTTAGGCCATTATGAAGCATTGAATTCAATTATTTTCAAACACAAGAATACGCAAGAAAAATGTATTTAAAAGTTTTGTTGATCATTTCAGTTTGGATAAAGTTTCAGTTGCCTTTTTTTATCATAACTTAATCAACTGAGGTATCAGTAGATTTAGCTTCGTATCAGTATTCTATATCACTATATCTCTCTATATTCTATATCTCTCCATCAGTATTCTATAAGTATTTATCGTTCTACTCTGTTCCATATTCTTAAACGAAAATAATAATAATCAATGGTATCTATTAAGAATGCCAAATTTTTAAATGACTTTATTAAAATTTAAGCTTCGTAAAAAAATCGCGGATTTAGAAGACAAAAATCCTCACCACCAGGAACGACATTTTGGGAGGGCATAGACGGTAATTGTCACTCCTTTTTTTTTTTTTTTTTTTTTTTTACAAATACAGACTATTTAATAAAAATCGTATTTTGGCAAGCAGTTCTTGTTGCAGGGTCTGTCACTTTTCCGTAAGAGTTTTTCGAAAGTCTGGAAGAGTACTTGGTAGAGGTATACGCTCGGCAACACGTCTCCCTAGAGCATCCCAAGCATGCTCTATGGGTTGAACTCCAGGGAATACGCTGGCCATCAGATTTAATGAATATCCTCTTTATCAAGGAGGGCGGCCACGGCAGCTGTACGATGCGGACAAGCAGTGACATTCATGAAACGAAACTTTGGATCGATAGCTCCACGCAACAAACGAACATAACGGAGAATGACATTAATGCAACAACTGGCCTCTGTTATAGTCCCTCCTTCTACGAACTGTATTTCACTGAGTCTGTTAAATAACAAAATTGTATCTTTCGTGCCCTTACCTAGCTGAAAACGAACTCGGAGACTGATTGTCGGTTGAGAGAGAAAGTTTGGAATTTCACTATTAGCTAAGCCTAGGACTATTTTCACCATCTATTTACAAGTAGCATTAACAACGTTTCAGCTGTTGTGTGTGATCTATTGGTCTTAACGGTAAGTTCGGATATCTTATAATTAGCTATCTGTACTTTTTGCGAAACACGCACCGTGGGAGCAGTGACGACAGCAGCTTTACTTTCTTGGGGGAAGGGGTGTGTGTGAATAGGCAGATACATTTTTGGAAACCCAGTTATATTTTGTGTACCCAAAAACTGCTGTGTGATAATACAGCTTGCCTGGGAAGCGGGGGTTGTCACGAGGACGGAAGGCGGACGATGTGATCGGAAGGCGCCCGTTCCCCTGGTCCCTTCTAGTGTCGTCACTGCGTAGCAGTCATAAACATCTTCTTTTTTTGTTCCAACAACCGACGAAATTAGTATATAGAGAATACAATACGACAGAGAACGAAATACTATACAAGCGTATGAAGCATAGTAACTGGAATAATAATAGACTCTAATAACAATAATAATAACTCAAAAAATAATTTCTTACGATGTCTAAAATTTTGTATCACATTTTCCACCTTGCCATGGCACTCTGGTGCCGCAGTACGGCGGTTGCAGATCACTCGTTTAGTATACTGGGTGCATCAAAATACCGGAACTTTGTTATGATAAAGATGCAACAACAGAAAAAGGAAGGTTGTTGGAAATAGAAGGTTTTCAATCTAAAATCTCGGATTTATTCCAATCGCTCCAGCCGTTTCCGCTCCACACTGTAAGGCGTCCAGTGTTAAACGTTGACAGTGTTTTTCTATTTAATTTGAAGGATATACGAGTATACCGTATATATCGTATATAATACTCATTGTCAAGATAAATTCCCGGCGACGTCACCACCAAACAGGTTAGGACTTTGGAAATACGTTAGTAAGGCGAAGATTATAACTCACACTGTAATGTAGGTTCGGTAACTCTTTTTATTTTCAGTATAAAGTCGAAATTCCTAAATATATCTTGACTATGTCACTGATTTAGATACAATCAAAACCACCAGTAGGATTTTATTGATTATAAATCTCACGACCGCAGCTGAAAATTACAACATGATTGCTTAATTTGATGCATGATTATAAAAATAATGGTTAATGCTTATGAACTAAAGCTTAAGAGAACAACAGAAACGGTAATGAAAATGATAAAATTATCGTCTTGTGTAACTAATAAGGACAGATTTTTGCTTTGATAAACAATAAGTACAAGGAGTAGGAAGAAGTTATAGCTTTGATTTTTATAAAAGGTACGGGCCACCGCACTACACTTTGACGCTCCAATTTCCTAAACTGTTAGGCCACACTTCCTATTGAAACTTGTATTTGGGAAATAGGAATAAAATAATTTGTCTTGAAAAAATCAATTGAATAAACTTCACCCTTCCTCCCAAAAAATGTACCACCCCTTCAGATATTTTCATTAGATATGTCATACTGTATATTAGAGCAATTAACAAAATAATTGTTTTTGCAATATTAACAAAAGCACCTGAGCCATTTTTGAGAAAATCGTTAGAAATCTCACCCCAAGAGTAAACTACATATTGTGGATCATTTTCGATCCTGCGAGTTTAGCCATATATTTTAGCTAATTAATGAAACATTTATTTTCGAAACTTGAACAAAGTAGTCTGAGTCGTTTGAGAAAATTGTCGGGAAAAACCTTAAGTAAACTACTTTTTTTTTTTACACGAATATGCTACCCCTGGTAGATTTTTCCCAGGGAAATGATTTTTACCACAATATAGGGTTATAAAGAAATATTTATAAATTATCAACAAAATCGCCTGGGACATTTTTGTGAAAATCGTCGATAAACAACTCACCCCAATTCACAAACTGCCCCTACTATATTTCTTCACGTCAAATGACTTATGCCATATTCCCATGTTATTCATGAAATACTTATTTATGAAATACGAATAAAATAGCCTGAGCCGTTTTTGAGAAAAGCATCGATAAAAAGCTCAACCCCAAGAATAAACTACCCCTCGCAGATTTTTCCCAGGGAAATGTCTTATACCACAATATAGGGTTCTTAATTAAATATTGATTTATGAAACATAAAAAAATGTTGGTCATTTTTGAGAAAATCGTGTTTTTCGATTTTTACTCTTCAGTAAACTACTCTAATTTGAAGAAAACTTAGCGAACGGGCGGACGGATATATATCGAAAAATCACCGAACCTAGAAGTGTAATAGGTAAATTGCGGAGAAACCGGGAGGATGCTCATTAAAAGGAAAACTTCATATTAAAAATGGAAAGTTGACATAAGATTTCATGTAGAAGAGATTTGTTTTTAAGAAAAGAAGTTGATTTAGGTGTTTGTATAACGATAAAAGTCCTAACATTACAACCCACGAAGATTTGGAGGGCTTTTATAATGACATTTCATTAGCACTATGGTTCCAATCGCAAATTATTTTTGGTTTTCTAATGTGTGAAAATGACCAATGACTGACGACGCTCATTGATCGACTGGTTGGAATTAAGTTTCCCTTTTAGCACCTAGGCTATATCACAAGAGGCACACTAATGTAATATCCAAAACACATTGCTCGGGTTTGTATTTGAAGCAACTACCACCACTAAAGCTTGAACCAATGATACAAACTTGTGGGATAAATCCATATTGTAGGATTTTTTAACATTTGCTTTTAGAAAAGGGATAAAGGAAGTTTTCATCGAAATTGGCAGCGTAGGTTTATGTGGGATTTTAACAATTTATCGACGCCAACATTTATTTTATGGACCGAAAATAGTCTAATAAATCTTCAATCTAAAATCAGGCTAATTGTAATTTTATGCTACAAACACATGGTAGAGGAAAATGTCTTTAAAAAATTGCTATCGGCCTCCAACAAACTTAAATTGTGCTCTGGCATTGAAAATATATACTGCAAAATGAAGATGTTTTTTTTATTTTTCCTATTTCCTTTTCTTGTTATTTTCATATTCATTTTTGTTGTTACATCCAGTACAAGATGATGGCACAAAGGAGAGGCAGAAATAATAAGTTTTGGAAACAATATATATATATATATATATATATATATATATATATATATATATATATATATATATATATATATATATATATATATATATATATATATATATTTGTTTCTGTCAACATACTAAATTGCTTCTTTCAAGGAAAATCATTCTTTAAAAGCTATTTGATAAACGTAGAAAATCTATATTTGCGGATAATTAATTATATATCGCAGAAAATAACATTCAGTACTTCTGTTTTTCTTATTTTGCAAGTTTCGTAAATTTATAATTAGCATAACATGGGAAATTCAAGAGCAAAATGGGAATTTCTACACCACGAGTGGAATTTTATAACGTTTGAAGTTAGCATAACTGATTTGGAACCATAATCATAATCTGTCACGAAGGACATACAATGGCGGTAATTATGTGGATTTATTGATAATGTGTGCGGGACTACGTATACCAAAAGTGCATTCGCGGTCTCATTGTTAAGACCCGTACTCCGAGGTCATATATTCAAGGAATTTTCAAATGAAAAGGCACGAAACGTCGTAGAAACCAAACGTCGTATGTTGAAATAGGAATATATCGCTTTGAAATTAAGTACTGCGGCAACTAAGGAGAGAATGTAGTGTCCGGCCTGGTTGTGCCCATGTGTGGCTGCCTTTCACATGATGCAGGAGAGAATCAGGCAATTATGTGTTCCGTTCAAGTCGAATTGACTCGGCAGTGTGTGTGAGGAAATAATAGCGTTCACAATGAAGCATTCGATGAGTGAGGAGCAGCGAGGTATCATCCGATTTCTGACTGGGAAAAGAGGTTTAATCGGTCGATATTCATCGCCGGATGGTGAGTGTATACGGGAAAGATTGTGTGTCCAGCAAGTCAGTGAGAAAGTGGAGTGATTCTGCTCCACGATTACGCTTGTCAACACGTCTCGCAGGTCACACGAAGTGTACTGAATAAGTTGAAGTGGGAGCAGCTTCGCCCTACAGTTTGGACATATCTCACTGCGACTTCCATCTGTTTGGTCCGCTAAAAAGACATCTCAAAGCCAAGCGCTTGAACTCGGACAAGAACTGAAAGAAACAGTGGAAGACTGGCTGCTATCACACCCACTGGATAGCATAAACAGTGGGATAGTTGTGCTCAGGCGTCTGGTAATTACTTTCGAACAAAGACTTCGATTATATCCACAGTGTCATATTTCACCTTTCCATTTGAACGCCCCTCGTATATCTGACTTAAATATAATAAAATCAATACATTCTTTGTATCAGGTCTAGTTAGAGAGAACGATGAGAAGCAAAACTTGGCTGCCATAATGGTTTTCTGTTTTTGATAAGAACTGCTTCTTAACTGTTATATAATGATCCAACTTTTTTTAAATCACCAACTTTTTAATTCGATAAATTTGTGTTCTTCTATCGCAAGCATGCATATTATTAATTAAACCCACAGTGCTAATAATATTATCAAGCAAACAGGTGGTAGTAACGATCCTCCAGACCCCTGGAGGAGGGGTGAAGCTTGAAACTGTTTTGCACAGGGTTTGGGTGTTATTCCAGTGATGGGAAAACTTATTTAGGAAGGGGCCAAAAGAAAAAAATAAAAACACTTTGGCGGGCTAATATTCAAAGAAAAAGAACAATTAAGTGGCCTATACATTTTCTTAAAAAAAAAACTTGTAATACTAAGCCCATGATTGAAAGACTATAAAGTGGAAGTGGTAAATGAAATTTGTACAACATTTCTACAAGTTTCTCACAATATTGATTAAAGTGGGATTCACGGATTTTCAGAAGTGAAGTTAAATTCTGTAGATCAGGACTCATACTGCGAACCTTGTGGTGGACAAACACAGTGCTCGTGGGTTTACTCGGGGTTCTTCCGTTTCCTCCCACTTTCTTCATTCCACCATTTCACTCATCTCTCTTCATCACCGTCTCCTTTAGCCTAACCGGCATAAGCATGGGATGTAAAACTTAAATATTTCATTTCATTTTTCATATTGCGGACATGATAGAATGTTTCAGCCGGTTGCATCTGGCCCGTGGGCCGTAGTTTGCCCATCACTGTTCTAGTCTACAGATGGATCAGACAAAACCGGTTCCGTCACCACTGTGCCAAGTTGCTGCATAATTAATATCAGTGTCAGACCTTAGTTATGCACTGAAAACTTTTGTTTATTTTTGTAAAGTGTTGGCATGTCTGTACTCCTATTCTTTGCTGTCTTGGGTTATAGATTGTTTTCTTTCTTTAACTGCAGTGACCAAACGACCTGGGCTCTACACCAATCACATAAATGTTTTGCTTTACCTCTGATACATCGAAAGATTTCGGTATACGATTCGTGGAGCCGTCTTGCGAACGCACGCTTGACAAAACGTCAAACACCAAAAGTTCACCAACAATATTACCAAACTTTGAAGACGTGATGATGATTTGGTTTCGCAAAAACACATTCTAAATAAATCTAAAGACATTGTATCCTCGTGAGATATTCTCCATACAATGCGGGAGACGACAGAGGCAAAATTTCATGCGTAGGAGTTGTAAATCGCCCCCCTCACGTTCTATAGGAAGGGAAATCGGTATATATAGGTGAATTAGGCAATGTAGGCAGTGATGAATGATATAACGAGGAGTGTTCGATAATTCCTGATATAGAAGATCTTCCATTTTCCCACATAGTCCCCTTTCACTATAATGCACTTCTCCCAACAATGTTCTAGAGCATGAATACCAGTTTTAAAAAAAATCTTAACGGCTATACTGGAAGCCATTCTTCGACAGCCTGCATAACATGCTCATTGTTGGCAAACTTTGTTCTTCGCGGGTGCTACTTAATCTTGGGAAACACGTGAAAGTCACTTGGGGCAAGATCTGGAGAGTGGGGAGGGTGCTCACGTATTTCATACCTGACATCGGCAATAGCGGTGAAGGAAAGGTGACTTTTGTGAGTAGAAGCATTGTACTGCAGCAGCAGCGCTTTCATGTGTAGATGCGTTTCCCCTTGATTGCCTGCCTTACTTTTGGAATCAGTTGGGAATAGTAGTAACTTGTAATTGTCGTTGGACCCTGAAGATAATCAATGAAAAGTATGCCCTTACTATATCCCCTCCCAGAAAAAAAAATAATTGCCATAATCTTGCCATCTGATTGCATTATCTTGAATTTCTTGAGGGGTGGACATCATGAAGCCGCCACTGCATGCTATGTTGATTGGACTCTGGACCGCAATGATGTACCTAGGTTCCACACAGCCATAATAATACATAGCCAAATCAATTCAACTCTCTCCACTGTTCGGATTTTTCCGCACTCGTGCTATGTGAAAGGAATTTTTAAGTTTACAAGAGAAGAAGAATCTTTGTTTTAATAGAACGTCACTTCAGTTTCCGTATTTCAAGATAATTTATTAAGAGTCTGGTTTAAGATAGATTAACAGGGAAAAGAATTGAAATATTTTCATTTTTCTAATGCTTTTCCGTAGTACGGAAGGTGTTAGTCAGGGCTGGATTAACCTATCTGGAGGACCGGGGCTAGGAAAAAAATATATGGCCCCTGCTGACTTCACCTAATAAATTTCTCTTAAAGTACAGTAGGAAAGTTAATGGAATATGTTTAATATTTTCGGTCATATTTTATTTTATGATGATTATTATATATCCATGATTCTTTTTAGAAAGCAAGTTGAGGGGTGATATCAATAAAACGGAGAAGTTACTCATTATTCCCAGTTTTGTAGTAGTTACTGGCATTGGTATCAATAAAAAGAGAACTGAGCACTATTCGTCTCAGCTGACCTCGGACAAGCCCCGCCCTTTTGAAGTAACCACACCTTTAATCTCAAGCCAAGTAACTACTCCGCGTTTGATATCAATAAAAATCCAAGATTCCTCTGTGATGCTAGTAACTTCTCCAAATTTGTGGAGCAAGCTCAATAGGTGACTCCGTGCGAAATATGACAGAGTATATGATTGTTTTGGTACGTAGAAAAACTTGTAAACTGCATAGTAATGTTGGAAATGGAAATTACAAAAAAACATTATAGGTTCATGAAAGAAAATGTAAGAAATGCACAACATTTTTTTTTTTAAGGAGAATCAACCGAAATTCGGGGTGGTGCACTACGTAATGAGGAAAAGATGCGGGTTTTCTTGCATTACATGAGTGATCCGGCATTCCAGATCGGAATGTCAGGGGATTCTGGTGTGGCTCAAGGTACTGTGTCTATGACTACTACAAGTGTAATGAATGCGATTATTGCGAAATCTGAGAAACCTAGTATTTTGGAGACGAATACACTAATAGGAAGAGCTCACTCGTGGCTAAGCGGTTAGCGTACATACCTTTGGCATGGGAGACCCGCGTTCGATTCTCAGCAGGAGCTCATGTGGTTCGGATTCCACGTTAATCAGTGGGTCCCGTCTCATATAGCCTCGCTACTGAAAAGGACGTTAAACTCAAAATCAACTCAACTCAACGTTGATAGGAAGGGTATATACATGAGAATGTATTTTGTTTATGTCAAGGCGAAAGGGGACACGTATGGTGTAGAAAACGCAATCAGATGGACGTGCTTTATGACGTGACTGGCTTAACTTTTTTTAAAAGAAAACAAAGGGGCCAAGTGTCTGATTTCGTTCTTAAAGCCAAACAATCTACAAAGACCTTTGGCAACACGTGACATGCACTTGTCGTGTTAATCTTGATACTGCTGGATTCGAACCAACATTCATCAGCTCCAATAGGTTCGTTCCCATGGTTTCGGTGTTACTTTCTTGTTTCCCGTTTTTTCTTCTTTTTTATTTTTCTTTTATTCTCGCTCAAATATTAAATATTCTCTTTTTGATTTGTGTCTCAGTCGTCGATGTATTTGATATTTCGTTGCATTTCACTGTAATTGCCTTCAAAGCTTCGGCTTTCCTTCGTTTACTTTCTGGTAACTGTGACTTTTAAAGTACTACTGGAAACTCTTTTATAACATCCACAAATGAACTTTGAAGCTGTCGTTGCTATTTGCCCGTTCCATGGCGTTTAGGATACTACGCCATAGGTTAAAAACAACGAAATGACCGCGCGACGGATGGGAGAAATGAGTAATCACTTCTTTTATTGATACGACTCTCTGCCACGCGCAGAGGAAACGCGAGCGAACGTTCATAAATCTGGAGCAGTCTAGATCTGAGTAGTGGCTTGCTCTATTGATACGAAATTGAGGGAGGAGATTACTCGAGCTGTAGTTACTCAGATTCTCGAGCAGGACTTCTCAGGAGTAGTTACTTATTTTTATTGATATCACCCGAGATTTTGATCAGATTGGAGGACCCTATTCACCTAGACGCCCGGGGCTATAGCCAGGGGTGTAGCCAGCAGGTTTCTGTAGGAGGGGCCTGTAGTTTTAGAAGGGGGGCCAGCTACAATATACAAAACCAAAAAAAAAAAAGTGTTGCAGCTAGTGTTTTTGAAGCCTGAAAAACTGGAAAATTTTAATATCCTTCCGGAAAACTAAAACCACTCTTTTTTAGATTATTTATTTATTGTTTTTTTTATATATTATATTCCAGGTAGTTTTTATTATATTTAACCAAGAACTACTGCCCCGAACCAAACATTATACCTTTGTGCATAACTATTTCAATACACAGAACCTATCTATAAAGGTAACCAAGAAAGTTCTATCGCTTTCTCACCCACTACCTCCGAACATTCATATGTCACCTAAGACGTACCTGAAAGATCAAAAATAGTCTCCATCACCATTGACAACTTCTGCAAACGTTCTGAAAGCCCATGGATTCCATCGCGGTAGAACTTGCATTTTCCGAAGAAGATATCAAGTGCATTTTGCACCTCTATTAGGGTTTTGAATTGGCGTCCTTTAAGATGACTGTCCAAGGAATGGAATAGATGATAATCGGACGGTATAATGTCCGGGGAGTATGACGGATGCAATAGTGTTTCCCATCCAAGGCGTAGAATGGTATCCCGGGTTATTCTAGCCATGTGGAGCTGAGCGTTGTCCTGTAACAGGAGGACCCCTTTGGGACTCAGAAGTGCTGGCTCCAGAATTTTGAGTTTTTCTCTAACACGGCTCAACTGTTGACAGTACACAGATACATTGATTATCTGACCAGCTGGAAGCAGTTCCCGATGCACGATGCCACGAGCAGTTTTTCAAACACACAGGAGGAACTTCTGGTGCAGTGCTGGTTTCGGCTGTTTTGAACCGATTCATGGGATGCTAACCAATTATGACGGCGCCGTGGAACTTCGTACAGGACCCACTTCTCATCACAGTCAACATCCTGTCCAGAAATGGCTCCTTTCTCAGACGAGACAGCGAAGAAACACAGGTGTCTGCTCACGTTGCCTTCTGCTCCGGAGTCAAGTTATGTGGGACCAATTGATCCAACTTCTAGTGTTTCCCCAGTTGATGAAGATGCTGCCGAACGGTTTCTCCACTCACACTGAATTGTAGCACCAGTTCCTCACATGTCTGGCCTCTGTTCGCCTAATTGCTGCCTGAAGATCTTCATTAAATGCATGTGTTGGTTTTCCGGCACGTGGTGTATCTTCGAGTGTTTCGTCACCGTCCTGAAACTTATTAAACCACCACTGCACTGTCCGCGTAGTCACGACACGCTCATCAAACGCCTGGCATATCTACTCTACTGCACCGTGGCATATCTTTCATCCCAGTTTGAACTCGTACAGCACATGGCGCTCTGTGGTGGTTACATGTTCACTCTGTCGTTACGCAAGTTCACGGTGTAACTGAACTGCCAGAAGCAGATAGAGACTGTCTATTCCACCTGTGCCCTCGGAAACTATGTGAACTGTACTTCGACCCCACCCTCTGACTGATGAAACCCTCCCTTTGCGTAGGGAGAATAAGCGAATGACCTAAGCTGTGTTGCCGATTTGTCATTCAGTCGTTTGGTCTTGACGAGTGAAGATCGTAGGCTACTTAGAATGGCTAACAAGATAGTGCACAGCGAAGTGCATGAAATAATTCGCAGCAACTTGTCCCTCCTCTTTCGAGGGAAGGTATAGGAAAACACACATCAACAGTGGCGCAAGAAACGGCATAGTTGAGATAGAAAGGCTCTAGTACGTTGGATGTACCACCCGCAGCAACTGATCTTCGCATTATCTTCATTCTCGTTTAACTCACGGTGTGAGAGCCAATTGAACACAGACCTCCACAAAAAGCGACAGAACTTCCTTGGTTACCTTTATACATAAGACTGGTTTTCTTTGAAATTGCACTTAATTTCTTTAAGATTTACTAAAAAAAAAAATAATTTATTTATTATTCGTGACTAAAAAAATATTACAGCTGTTTTACACGAAGTAGCATTTTAAAAAAGCGAATGAAATCTAAACTAAAAAACTGAATAAAAACCACCAAAGTATTTTCACCAAATTTTCCATCTGATAATTAAAAAAAAATAATTACAGCATATAAATAACGTAATGTGCTTACAATTTAGTTTAGTACCATTGTTTAATGGTAGTATGTCTAGTACCTTGTTAAAACGTTTGTCTTCAAACTGTCAAATACAAATCACCGTAAATTGTGTAATCTGCTGTCACAAAAAAGTATACCATACTATTTTCCGATCTCTATAAGAAAGAGATACCATACTGTTTTTCGATCGGTATGGTAAAATACTATATACTATTTTTCCCTACTATTTTACCGTAAATTATTAATCATATGTAAACCTTGTTATTTTTAAATGATTGAAGCGAGGTAATCTCACTATGATGTTTTAAGCAGCTAGTCATTAGGGGGGCCAAGAGATCATTTGGGGGGCCTGGCCCCGATGGACCCCCCGTGGCTACACGCCTGGCTATAGCCTCCCTAAGTCCCTCCCTTAATCCGGCCCTGGTGTTGATGCATGTGCTTCCGTTATCAGGTTCATCCCGAAAGTTACCGAAATTCATGTTAATTATTTATTATCTGCCCTCATACAGTGATTTGTTATTATGATTTTTTTTAACTGATGCGGTAGTGGGAAGTCTGCATTTGATGTTTTGATTGGACTATAGGATATAAATACACTTACCAACTGGTCAATATTTGTTCTCATTTCATTTTTTATTCTACGATTTTGTAAGATTATTACAACGAAATTGTCAAACAGTGGACATTCTTTCAGGAAATAGCTGACTTTTTATTAAAAAGCTGGACTTTTTTTTACATTTAAATTTGAAAACGTTTTGCCTTATAATTGTGTGGATGATGTTGAATCTGCATTGGTTCTTAAATCAGAATTGTAGTTGCCCCAGCCAGCATTTTTTGACCGAAGTAATGCATTATGTTGTTGCAACAAGTATTTGTAAAATTCTTCATAATTCATGTGCATAAAACTACGTACATTTTAGGTCAATGATCGATCCCGTAACTGACTCTATTAACGACTTTTTTTTTTTTTTACACTAAGCATTGATTAGAGAAAACACTCTTTACTCTCTGCATTACCGTACTGCTAAAATCGCAAAATAAAGTTGATAAAGTTCACTGGAAATTTCAATGCTATTGTTATTTCTGAAAAATGCCCATCACTACTCTTCAGCAATAGTTAAATTTTCATTCTAGACTAAGAACTCATATAAGATAACGGACACATAATGAGTTATTAGGACTAGGCTATATGCGATACGCCTATACTTATATAACTACTTACATAACTTTCGTCATTTATAGCTTCGTCTTTCATTGATTATTTTCTGAAAGATCAAAGGGACTTATTCAATACAAATTCAATCAAACTCATTGATCTGAATTAAATTTGGCATGGTTGTAAATCTTGACAACGTTGTATTCATATGAAATAAATATGATTTGCAGGCTTTTAGTTCCCGAGTTAGATGAGATCAAATTTGAAGTTTGGACTTCGACACATTTTCGAGAATCAATTTTAATAAAGAGTTCATTAAAAACCAATGAAGGACAGTTTTCTAACGCAATTGAGAAACATACTAATGTTTCAACCAAAATATTGAACAAATAGAAATATGATTAAATGTCAGACTCTTCAAAAAATAATTGAAATGATGTCTTGACATTGAAAAATCACAAAATGTCGGACATGCTCGGCAAACTCCGAAAGGATGGCAACCCTTATTTCACTGAAATTACCTGTGAAGAAATATAAATGTTCTATTTCGGTATCTTACCAATACTTTCCATTTACTAATATTGATATGATTCAAATGCCGGAAAGAGGTGGGTAACTACTTGTTTACTAACACGCTGAATCACAAGAACTATATCTCCAATTTAGATTCAATTCCAGATCTCGGATAGAAATTCAAAAAACGATTTAGATTGTGATTTTGATCCGACCACTTCCACCTCACAAGTTGACAATTTTGATTCCCGGCGGGAGCTCAAGTGGTTCAATTGCCGCGTTAATCAGTAGGTCCACGTCTCATATAGCCTCGCTGGTGAAAGAGACGCTCAGCTGAAATCAACAACATTCCGGGTGGGAACTGAAGGGGTTAGGACGTAACGATAAGGCGGAAGTTTGTGTCAAATGATTCAGTGCTCAAAAGGCATGTTAAAATCCGAACCAACCAACCAATCAATCAAGCTGCAGAAGCACATGAGATGTCCATGTACGTTCAGCACGACAAAAGATTACGTTAAACAACTTATTTTTTTCCAGGGCACAGGAGCGATAGTGAATATTGAGAAAAGCACTATGTTATCAAACGTTATATAAAATACATGTTTTAGATAAATGTTAATCTAAAAAGTTAATTTCAGAGACAGATTAAACATTTATGGATAAGATGTTATCTCACAAGGAGACTTACGAAAGTGAAACTCGCCGATTTGAATGAAACTTTGTAGACTTGTAAAATTTCGAAAAATAATCGATACGTATTTTTTTTTATTTTTTTTTATTTCGGCATTGGTGGAGGTTTAAGAGTAGAAACCAACTTTGAACGTTAGAGGTGATCTTGAAGCGTGGGCAGAAAACAATTATTTAATGTAGAAAAAAACATATTGCCAGAATCTGACGTCAAAATTAGAAAATGCAAAATGGTGGATCCAATACGGTGATTACAATTACAAAAGTCTTCTGGTTTGAAATGGTATGCAGTTAGCCAAGAACAATTATAGTTGGTAGGGGTTACTGCGAGGAGATTGCAGAACGATTTGAAACACCTTTCTCTACTTATTTTAACGAGATACTTGATTAAAGTGCATCTCTATACCTCTCACTATTCGGGGTGCTTGTTTATAGTGAGTCTCCTCGCTTGTCAATATGTCCGAGTTTCATATGTCCTCAGTTGTTATAATTATGAATTTATTGAAAAAACGTTTTACAGTTATGATATTCCGTAAAAAGATGTGTGATGCTTAAACATAGTTCACACAACGCACACCTTATTACAGCAATAACTCCGCACAAATTACAAAATGATGCACAATCTTTGAAATAAAATGTTACGGGATTGTCAAATGTAGGAGGTTTTTGTTACAAATAACCGCTTTCGTATCCTTGATACCTAATATTTACAAATGTGGGAGAAGAAAAGCTATTTATGAATCAATGATTGGATCTTAATTATATTATTACGGATATGTAAATTTATGTTATAGAGAAGGACAATGTCAGAAAAATGTCCCAAGAAGTTTTTCCAGGGACTCATAATGAAAATACATCAAGGTACTAAATCCAGTTGTTCCTGCAGGAATGGTTTCTATTTTGAGATACACTTTTGAGGTTTAACTCGGGACTCAAATAGGAATATAAATCACTTAAATACAAGGTCTGTATGATAAGTAATGAGACTCGCCGCGCCGCGGCGCGCGTGTCGCTGGAGCGGGTTTGTCGGTGATGGAGGATGTAGGGGGGGGTCCGAGCAAAGCAACGCACCGCGCGTCAGTTGGCTCCGAGCCTTAGTGGAGCGCGGACAAGCCTTGGACAAAGCCCTTGTGAACATTCTTGTCACGGCGGAAAATCAACAAACATGGAGGGTTCCATCGAACAGCGTTATGCGATCAAATTTTGCGTTCGCCTGGGGAAAACGGCTACTCAGACGCTTTCTCTCATCACGGAGGCCTACAAAGAGGAAGCCCTATCCAAAGCCCAGGTGTTTCGTTGGCACAGTGCGTTCCGGAACGGCCGGGAAAGCGTTGAGGATCTGGAGAGGGCTGGACGCCCGACAACAGTGACTACGGACGAAACTGTGGCAAAAGTGAGGGATCTCCTGAACTCAGACCGTCGATTATCGTTGAGATTGATTGCTGATGAACTCGATATGAACCACACAACAGTGCACAAGATTGTGACGGAACAATTGGGAATGAGAAAAATCTGTGCGAAACTGGTGCCGCGAGTGTTGACTGACGAACAAAAGCAACGACGTGTTGATTGTTGTCAGGAACTGTTGAACCTCATGAACAGTGACCCTAACTTTGAAGATGACGTCATAACAGGTGACGAGTCGTGGGTGTTCCAGTACGACCCTGAAACGAAACGTCAAAGCGCGGAGTGGCACACTCCTGCGTCCCCGCGCCCCAAGAAGGCCAGAATGTCGAAGTCAAAGGTGAAAACAATGTTGATTGTTTTTTTTTGACAATGTGGGGGTGGTCCACAAGGAGTTTGTACCCCAAGGACAAGCCGTCAACGCCGCCTTCTACAAACAAGTCCTTGAGAGACTGCACAGGAGCGTCAAGCGGAAAAGACCGGCGATCGCTAGCCGGTGGAAGTTGCATCACGACAATGCCCCTGCCCACACCGCCTTCTTAGTGACCTCCTTTTTGACCCGGATTGGGGTGGAAGTCCTTCCACAACCACCCTACAGCCCAGATGTGAGCCCGGCCGACTTCTTCCTCTTCCCGAAGCTGAAGCCACGCTTGAAAGGAACCCGTTTTGCAGACGTCACAGCCATCCAAGCAGCCGTGACCACATTTCTAAAGGACATGCCGGCTGCTGACTTCCAGGGGGCGTTTGCAGCGTGGAAACATCGATTGCAGAAGTGCATCGACGCAAGAGGAGAGTACTTCGAAAGCTTTTAAGTCCCTGTACAGATCAGATCAATAAAACAATGTTTCCAGACCTGGTCTCATTACTTATCATACAAACCCTGTACTCACCCCGACTAGTAAGAAGCGAGGGGACTCGCTTTCAATAAGCACCTTTAATAGTGAGAAGCGAGGGGACTCACTTTAAATAAGCACCCGAATAGTGAGAGGTGCAGAAACTCACTTTAATCAAACATGCCTCTAAAATAAGTACAGAAAGGGGTTTCAAATCGGTTTGCAACCTTCTCGCAATAACTCATGCCAATTATGATTGTTCTTGGCTAACTGCAAACCATTTCAAACCAGAATACTTTTGTAATTGTAATCAACATATTGAATCGCCATTTTGAATTTTCTAATTTTGACATCAAATTCTAAATCAGCTGTCCTAAAACCTCCCTGGGAGTATGTTTTCTATATTAAATGATTGTTTTCTGTCTATGCTTCAAAACCTCCCCTAACGTTCAAAGGGTTAACGAGGGAATTTAAATCCGTACCATTGCCGAAATTAAAAAAAAAAGTCTCGATTCTTTTTCGATGTTGTACAAATCTGCAAAGTTTCATTCAAATCGGTGAGTTACACTTCAGTAAGTTTCCTTGTTAGAGACGTATTCAGTAATGTAATAATGATGGCCACAAGAATTATCTTACACAGTGACCAGGATTATTACAAGAATATTTTCTAATTCTAGAATTTACATACAAACTGTGGAAACAAAGTTGTCACAGTCATTTTCTAATGTGCAATTTTTGTACTGAGTGCTCATGTTTCAATGTAATTAAGTTGTTCTTTAAAGTGTCAAATGTGGAATACATTTAAATTCATATGATCAGTACAAGAGCCCGATCAAAAGTCCAGTTCATCTATTCGAAAAGCAATTCCAAATGTCCCATATTGAACGTCTAAGTACTTAGCAAGAAAATGCAAAAAGTAGCTACGCGTTAAAATTCTCAGCATATCCTATTTATGTTTCTGTATTAACATTTTTCTTTCGAAACAATTCAGATCTTATGCTTTTCCTTTCTATCGACGAATGTGATATAAAACGAGTCTCACTGTCGTGGGAATGTTTCTACGTCATCGTCACGCAGAAGGGAAAGGAACTGTTTGAATGGCGGGAGAGTTAATCGAAAAGGTGGATATATTCTTCTGAGCGTTTATTAACAAATGCAGCGAGCAGTTGTAATCATAGCAAACCTCAAACTGCCTCTCGCCCGTTTACGAACGAGTTGTTTCTTTCCTGGTAGAACTTGTTTTAAATACCCACTTCTACTCCGATAAAGCGAAGTGGAGACCAAACATACAGAGTGTCTCCCGGTTTAACGTGGTTGCCAGGTTTAAGGAGTAGTGTAGGAAGTTTACTTGACAAATATCTGGTAATGTAAATATAATAATATGTAGTTTCTTTCCACATACTTTTAAATTCTTGTAGACTTATTTCCCCGAAACTGCGTGTACTTATCTACTTTGTGCTATTATTTTACACTGTAGATAACTGAAATATTGCAACATTGTAGAGGTCCCAACAGCGCCTGCAATTCTGTAGAAGAATGTTAATAGTGTGTATGTGTGTGACATTAGATCATCCAGATATGTTATTGGTACCGGTACCAATTATATCTTGCAGGTGATGTTGGCACCAGGATCCAATAAATATAGTACGGCACCACACGTGTTTCCCAAGAAACTGCCAGAAATAGCGACATAAGTATTTTCCCACCGCAAATATGAATAAAATTAATGCATTTTGATCTCACTCTCGTTTTTGTATCTCTTCTAGTTTTTTATGCACATTTGGTTCCAACAAGTCGGTCTCCCAACTCGGAGCTAACAAGTAAGCAAATACGCGTATACGTGTGTGTGTAATATAATATGCGTGTGTGTTTTGTATTATGTTCATTTAGAACACTAAACATTTACGTTTGAAATTCAGATAATTGCTGTTTTGTAATTTCGATCTACCTGTGCAAGTTTGTTATACGTGTTCGGCTTTGATTCAAAGTTTATTTTTCTTCGCCTTCTTCGTATTTCACGAAACGCTTTGAAACAGAATGTAACATTACACTTTTCAAAGTACGATAATGGTATTCAAGTGCATCGATTATCATGGCATCTTTACGTCTTCCTTTCCATAATGAAGTAACCACTTCCAGCGAGGCGTACATCATTGAATACATTTGAAGAGGTGACCACCAAGTTTGATATATATGAAGGGCTCGGTGCAATAAGGAGCTAACCCTCACTTTTGTCAAAATTGAGATAAACAGTGTACTACATTAGGCATGAAGGTCTGCTTCATTCATCAACAGATGGTGCTTGTGCTGTGTCGTCATCGCGCGCAATCACGTGATATCCTTCTTGAGAAGAAACGTACAAGCGGAAAGTTGTGTGCAACAAGGTGTTAAGCCACAGGAAAATGTCAGTTATCGAGAATGTTATGCAGAGCACCTGCGCACATATTAGTGTTTCTGATGAAGAAGATGGCCCCCTACTCGGTGAAAACAGCTTTGATGACCCAGAGTATGTGTTTGGAGTGTCAAGCAACAACAGCACCGACTCTGAGGTAAGAAACGAGTTTTATTTTTGTTATTTTGTTAAAATGTTGGTTAACACCTTATTGCCTCAGATATAGGCTTGTAAAAAACGGTCTTTAAGTGTGAGTTTTTACGTGCATCTTAATACGCAAATCAATTCCCTATGCATTCGTCAGGACTCTAGCGAGTTGGTACAGAAAAATCTTGAACTTTTTCTGATGACAACAGCTGCTAATATAATGAATGTTGGTTAGCGCCATATTGCTGAAATAATTAACCACAAAGAAAGCGACATTACACATGTACATTTTTCTCTGATTATGACAAATTCTGACAATGTAGCGTCAAGAACGGTGCTGTAAATGCTATGAAATGAGAAAGGTAATAAAGCAATCATGTCAGGACAGTGTTGCCACAGTCCTAGGTCTGAAGGGAGCTGAAAAATAGTACCAAATTGAAACAAAAAGGGTTGAATTTATTCCAGTGTAATACATGACTCTGTAACACGAAACTAAAATAAGTAAATTTCTAGACCTCCCCCCCCCCTCTTTCAAGGGTCCAAATCAACGCGTCGATACAGATCTATAAAACGGAGAAATGTTCGGGTATCTTTATATATGTCAATATGGCGTAATTAGAAACAACTTACCGCGGTAAGGCAGGAATTATGTCAATATATTTTTCGTGCTATTTTCGTTTGGTGTAAAATCTTTGCAACGACGCATAAATTATAGACTTATTTGAGCATAGGCTGGTTTTCTTCAGAATATTCAACACTTGGTTCAACGTATTTGTGTGTTATTATTATTATTATTATTATTTTAAGAATATATTTCCACAACACTGTTACTTTCTCGTCTAGTTCACACGGGGCTCGGATGCGCCAATGTATCGTCATTTATTTCCTGGTATAGTTTCTAGCGTTAAGCGATGCAACGTCAAAGAATGAATGTCCAACAGCATTTTTTAAGAGTCCAACACACAGTATGAGTACTGTAAAATGTAGGAAAAGTCTTATTGACATTTTTGAAAATGTGAGAAGTATTTGTTACATTGGGTACAATTGGGTACAATTGTACCAACTTTTTCACAAAAGGGGATGAAAATGGGCCGTTGAATGACAAAGTGCTGAATTTGGTACAATTGCACCAAGTGTGACAACACTGTGTCACGATAAATGATCAGAATTGTTTTGTCATTTTCAATAATGAATTTGTTTCGAATATTTATGATTTTCGAGTGGATTGTACAGTCAGTGACAAAAGTTCTTTCCATTTCGTAAAATTATTTTGGGAATAATGCTAGTGTGGCTGGAATGTACAGAAAATTACAGTCTTTTCAATTTGCTAAAAATGTATTCAAATTTCCCTTACATTCTGAAGTTATTTACGAAACAATTTTCATCAAATGGAAATAATTTTTGTTACTGACTAGGATTTTTGCTAAATTTCGCGCACGCAGAATAGCAGTGGGGTTGAGACGTCATATCGGTTTAGAAATACAGTAGATTCAATAGCACTATGGCCAGAATATTTTCATTAGGTATTTCTAATTTCCTGTTGTAAAGAACCTAGTGTGTATTTATTAAAATCGTACTCTTATCCTTTTCAGAATGACCTTCACATCACAAGGACGACAGAGGGATCTCCAATCAAACGTCCTCCAGCCAGAAAGAGACGATGTGAGAGGGATAACTGGGAGAGAGTGAAGCGTAAGAGAAGAAGAAATAAAGGGGAGCAATATACCTCCAGTCATTCGAAGGATGTTGTTTCAGCCAGGAAAGTGGGTGAACCATGTAAATGTCCAAAAAATTGCTGGAAAAAAATTAAAGGGGACATAGAGTTTATTTTTCATTCATTCTGGGACTTGGCTGATTATGCAACACAAAACACCTACCTCATGCAAAATATGAGAATTCAGAATACGAAACGTTCCTACACAAAAGGACAATCTTCGAGGAGATCATTCACGTTTTCTTATAATTTGAAAATTAATGGTGTAGATGTTAGTGTGTGCAAGAAGGCCTTTCTTGCAGTTCATGGACTTCACCGCAGCAGAAAACGAATACAGCTACTTCAGGAACAAATCAAGGGTGGAAACATCACAGCCAAAAGTGATGGAAGGGGTAGGCATCACAACCGGCCAAATGCTTTTACAGAAGCCAGTTTGGAATCTGCAAGGAAGTTTATAACATCCATACCGAAATATGCCAGTCACTACAGCCGGAGCCAAAACGCGAACAAGCAGTACCTGGACTGCGATCTCACGATAAATTCTCTATATGAGACAAAGTATATTCCGTGGTGTGCATCTCAGCAGACAACGTCCATTAGTTCTGACAGATTCCGAAGGCTTTTTTGTGAGGAATTTTGTATAGGGTTTAAATTACCTAAGTCAGACACTTGTTCCTTTTGCGACTCGAATAAAATAAATTTGGATCATGCTAAAACTGTACATGACGAAAACGAAGCCAAACAGTTAGAAGCCAGTAGAGCGCTACACCTAGCTAGGGCAGAAGCCGCTAAGGAGAAACTCACCTATCTCTCACAGCTTGCTTCTTCAGATCCTACGAAATATCATGTAATCTGCGTTGATTTACAAAAGACCCTCCCAACTCCAAAATTAACGGTTGGTCCTGCTTTCTACAAGAGAAAACTCTGGAGTTATAATTTCGCAGTTCATGATTGTGGCTCGGACATTGGCTTTATGTTTCTCTGGAGTGAAAATATAGCTAAACGCGGTTCCTCTGAAATTTCTAGTTGCATACTTAAATACATTATGGGAAATAACGTGCAAAGTGAAGAACTTCATATTATTAGTGACAATTGCAAAGGGCAAAATAAGAATTGGACCTTGATTGCCTTATATGAAGCACTGCTTCGGTGTGGACGATTTAAGAAAATTTTTCATCATTTTCCAGTCGTAGGCCACACACAACTGCCATGCGATCGTGATTTTGGCCGCATAGAACTGTACGCACGTAGGCATCACCCCATTGTGTATACAACAGATGAGTGGGCACATGTAATCAGCAGTGCCAACAGAAAGAAGAAATTTCATGTAACTCGCATGCAGCAAACCGACTTCAAGGATTTCACACCACTTGTGTCATCAATTTCCAAGAAAATAACCACAGACACCAAACAGCCTCTCAAGTTTTCAGATGCAGCCGTGTTTAAGATGGAATCAGCTACTCCCTATGTTTTGCATGTAAGCTATTCGTACCAGAAGGAAGCACCTGTATGGACTACGTGCAACCTAAAGAAACGAGGCCGCCCACAGCCAGAAGTGAACCTCAACGATTTGCCATGCAAGTACCAGGAAGGAATTCCTATAGATATCCGGAAATACTCTGATCTAATGTCTCTGTTGGAATGGATCCCCCCAATATACCATAATTTTTATCGTAGCCTTGTTCCGACGGAAGTAGCTGGAGAAGAGTGTGTAGAAATGTTGGATGGACTTGATGATTGATGCATAAGAAGGGTCAACCTTGGTTGAATTCAATGTAATTTGTGACCTGCAATAATATGCCACTATTTCATGTCAGCGCTAAGAGCATTGTGACTGACTTACATATTCATTAAACTTGTAAAGTATTTAGTTTTCCTTACATACTTCAGTTTGATTTTTCATTATTATGTATATTTTTTGTTCACAATATAATTCTTGTGCATTTATGTTAGTTGTTATCCCACAGAACTGACTCCTAAAATTCTGATGCATAAGGAGCTAACCAACAATGAGTAATATTGAATTACAAAAAGAACAAATTCAACCTCTTTTCATTTTAATTGTACATAATTGTATGTCTTTATATAAACTAGAAACTTTAGTGAAGCTTTTCGAATGAACTGCACAACATAAAAATAATAATTCCGATTTATGGATTTTTTCAAACTTTCAAAAGCTATTATCTCGGAAACAACTTTTTGAGGGTTAGCTCCTTATTGCACCGAGCCCTTCATATGATAGATATACAGATATGTTGCGTGTAAATGTCACAAGATCCATATTGAACTGAGTTCGTTTCGTAAACATAATTATGAGTTTACGATCATCATGTTAATAATTCGTGAAAATATCACCCAATACCGCTTCTTGCATCTTATATCAATTCTAATTTTTTGAACTAGCAAGTCGAAGCAGTCGACACCTCCCATATGGTTATTGTAGGATAACATGAGGCTGCTCAATTCTAATATGTTCATGATGATGTCGGCTCTACCTAATGGTTCACTAAACAGGATGTATGCTATCAGAATTTGTGGCAATTACAACACGTCAATTGTCATTCCATTTGACAATGAGAACTTACCATCCCAGTCGAATCTGTATTCATATGAACTCATGAACTCAAGTGCAAGTGTATTTACTCAACTCTTCAGTCAATGGATACTGAGACACAAGATTACTTTCCAGAGTACCGGTTGCTCTGAATCCCAATTCACGAAGATGTATTAGCAGATCTCTACTTGCGAAAAAATTCTCAAAATATAGCAGATGATTATTCGGACCATTTACAATATCTAGCATATTGAAAACCACTCTGGAATCTTAAGAAAAATCTCCTCTATCATGATGTATATTGTCGCTAGCACTCTCCTTTATTTTCATATCCTCTCCATAGAAGAGATCAAATTTTTATTACAAGTTTTATAATCGTACAAAAGAAAATTATGATTGTTCTTTATATCTACATCATAACGAACTATTTCCTTTACTATAGCTATATTGCACTGTGTCACTGTTGAAAATACAAAAGAATATCTCTGTACGTGATTTGATTGATTGATTGAATAGGGGATTTAATGGGGACGTCTGCATCAAGGCTATATGTCCCCGTCACGATTTAAACGGTTTTTCGACTAAAAAATGTAAAGAGAAACAGGTTAAAAGATTAGAGCGCAATAAACAAAAGTGCTGCTAAATAAAAGGAGAAAATGAAAAGGAAAATAAAAGAATAAATAAAGTAAAACAGATAACAATAACTATATATAAAAAAAACAATAAAAGCTAATAGAAATTAAACATTTAGCAGCAATAAAAAAGCGACAACACAGTAAAAAGCTCAGAGAACGTGAGCAACCTCAGAAGCTTTAACGAAGCCAAGTTCCCGGCGAACTATATCACTTGAATCCCACAAAGCGCGGGCCTTAAAACAATGCAATTCGAAACGTTCTCTGAGAGCTGAGTTTTCAGGACATTCAACAAGAATGTGCTGAATACTCAGCGGGACTATACACTCCTCACAGTACGGATGGTTCAATCTCCGTAGCAAGTAGCTATGCGTCAGATGAGAGTGTCCGA
Source organism: Thermobia domestica (assembly GCF_964235325.1). Classification (NCBI taxonomy): domain Eukaryota; kingdom Metazoa; phylum Arthropoda; class Insecta; order Zygentoma; family Lepismatidae; genus Thermobia; species Thermobia domestica. The sequence goes on along the minus strand of NC_137460.1, from coordinate 215,696,009 downwards.
TACGCAAACGCGCCAGGGCCACTTCATCTCGACGACGATGCCACGAGGATGTACGCCATTCTCCTAGGAGTGGCTTGACTGCATGTAACTTGTTCTCAAGAGCCTGGTCCCAATCTGCTTGCCAGTGAGAGCGCATCAAGATAGTAAAATACGAATGAAGATCGGAGCAGGGAAGGCTATGCTCCAGTGCAACCCCGGCCAAGGCGGCGACATGACCCGGCAACCAGCAGACAACGACGACACAACACTGTTGCTGCAATTGACGGCATCTCACAAGAATGTTCTGCACGAGAGAGTTCATACTGAAGACATTCGGAATACTCAGAACCACGCTCTGAGAATCGGTGCAAACAAACACACGACGAAATGAAAGGGTGGGAGCGTGGTCCAAGGCAAGCTTTAGTGCAGTAAATTCAGCAGTGAACACGGAACACAGGCGATGCAAATTAAATTCTGAACTGCCCTCGTCGGTGACAAAGGCACAGCCTACAGAATCCCCATCCTTAGAACCGTCCGTAAACAACACACTAAAATCGGGGTACAGATCTAACAGTGCGACAAACTCTTGCTGGTTCACCTGGGAACTAGTCTGCTGTTTCGAATGCATAGGCAAACGTAAATCATGGCGAGGTAAACGAAGCAGCCACGGTGGAATAGCACAAAAGTGAACAAACGAAAGAGAGGGCCACACGAAATCGTCGCTAAGGAAACTCTCACACGTACGGATGTACCATGGACGTGTAGATTGAGGACGTGCAGCATAGCGTATCCGACCACCACGGAGACATGGTCTACACGGGTGGTCTGGAATACAACGCACATGCGCAGAATAATTAAGAAGTAGTCTGCTGCGACGATATGATAACGAAGGTTCATTGGCCTCAGCATACATGCTGGCGACGGGACTAGTTCGGTAGGCGCCAGTAGCAATACGAATACCCAGGTGATGCACTGTACCAAGTTGTCGTAACAGAGAAGCACGAGCAGACGCATAGATCATACAGCCATAGTCTAACTTGTACCGAAATAGACTACAGTACAAACGAAGCAGAACAGTACGATCAGCACCCCACCTGCGGAGGGAAAGGACACGAAAGATATTCAGAGCTCGAAGACAAGAGTACTTAAGATTCCGAATATGTGGTGCCCACAACAAGCGACGGTCAAACACTAGACCCAAGAAACGGACTGTATCAACGAAGGACAAACGGGTGCCATCAAGGTACAAGTCCGGGTCAACAACGCAGGTACGCTGCCGGCAGAACTGAACAGATTGGGATTTCTCGGTGGAGAAGCGAAATCCAGTCTCATTCGACCAGCGAACAACACGATTGAGAGTCAGTTGAAGCTGTCGAGTAATGCCGCGAAAGTGGCGGGAGCGACAGAAAATGCCAAGGTCGTCAACATAAAGCAGACCAGGCACAGGAGCCTGGATCTGCGAAAGAACACTGTTGACGGCGACAACAAACAACGTGACACTAAGGACACTGCCTGGTGGAACACCATTTTCTTGTACAAAGCGCTCTGAGAGATTAGATCCTACACGCACTCTAAAGTGTCGCTTGTGAAGAAAATTCGAGATAAAGTGGGCCATATGCCCACGGAGACCCCAGTCATATAATTGTTTTAGGATTCCGTAACGCCACGTGGTGTCATACGCCTTCCCTAAGTCAAAAAATATAGCGACAAGATATTCGCCGTTCAGAAAGGCGTCTTGAATATGACCCTCAAGAAAAGCGAGATTGTCTGTAGTAGATCGAAAACGACGAAATCCACTTTGAAGATTGCTCAGAAGTAAATTGGATTCCAAATACCACACCAGGCGCTTGTTGACCATGCGTTCAAACAGCTTACAGACGCAGGTTGTAAGAGCAATGGGTCTGTAGCTCGTGGGGCTAGTTGCGACTTTGCCTGGCTTCAAGATAGGAAGAACGAGAGCCTCACGCCAAGCCGGTGGAAAAAAACTCCTCGACCCAGAGGCGATTATACAGTTGCAAGAGAGCAAGCTGTGTATCGCGGGGGAAGTTGCGCAACATGTCGTAGGGTATACGATCAAGACCTGGAGCAGTATTGGACGATTCACGAAGAGCAGAATCGAATTCATCAAGGGTGAAAGGAGCATTGTAGGCTTCACTGTTGGCGGTACGGAAGTTTAACGGTGTCCGCTCTAAACGGGCCCTAAGGGGAATGAACGCAGGAGGATAATGTGCAGACTCAGAGATAGAAGCAAAAAACTGGCCTAAAGTGTTAGCTATCTCCAAAGGGTGAGCAACTAAGACACCATTCACTGTTAAAGCAGGAACATCAACAGGAGTATAGCCAGTAAGAGAGCGGACCCGACGCCACACAGTGGACATCGCTGTGCGACTATTGATGGACGAAACGTAATTCATCCCGCTTTGGCGCTTCGAAAGCTTGATAAGACGTCTAGCTCGAGCACGTAGAATGCGGAAACGCTGTCTGTAGGTGATTTGTTTACAACATTTCTCTTTCAGTTCGCTAAGTGTCTGTGAGTTTGTAGACCAACTTAGGGAACCTTTGTGTATGATGCGTATATTTTTTTTTTCAAATTTGAACATTATTCAGCACTTTTCTTTTTCTATAACTTATTTCTCTACTGTAGTTACACTAAAACTTAGATATAAATTGCATTTAATTCAGAAAAGTAAAAAATTGTAGCTTTTAAGTATTGAACAATGAATGATAAGCGTAAGAACGCGAAAAATCAAGGGCGTCAGTCTATCTATACATTCGCTTTTATTACTTAGTAGTATACTGCTTTGGTCCAGCGTCCTACTTATATGACACTAATGTTTAAACATCTATAACACCGAAAGTAATAACAAAACTAAAATAACTTTTTTATAGTCTGATTGCCGCGTACCTATTGCTGTTTAAAACATATAAATTAAAAGCATTGTTTGTATTAAAACAAAAAATAACGTTGCCCGATACGTACCTAAATAAAGTAACTTACACAGATAAATTTAAGCGTCCGTCTTTTACAGAGGGAAAGGAAAAAAAGTATCAAAAAATTACAGTGCATTATGACAGGTCTCCAATTGCTCTCTGTAATTAGCAGAACATGAAATCCTTATTCTTTGTTATAAAGAATAAAATATCAAGTGTCCTAAAAATAGGACGCTGGCCCCAAATGGGTTAATTACATATTTATTTTCCTGTTTTCCTATCCGTCGTCGTTTTTTTCCAACCTTCTCATGACACTAAATTGGTGTTATTATATCCTTAAATATGGTCTATTTAAACTTGTATTTATGTATCTAATACTATATCGTAACTATAATTATCCATTTTCATTATTTTAGACTATTCTAATCGTCTTTTAATTTTAATATTGCATGCAAGAAAATGCAACCTTCGTCAAGGATCATATCGTTCTTGCCGCATCTTTCTCACTCCTGGTAGGCGTAGCTAAAACTTTCAGCCATTTTGCTGGCATTACGTCAGCCAATACGTCACCTGTACGTAACCTGAACGTCACCGTGTCCGCATGAACCGACTCATATGCGACTTTCAGCGACTAGCTTGATAATCCTCTCGCTTTCGCATCCAGCGAGATGCGCTTGAAACAATACATGCAGTCAACACTCAAATGCTTTTAAAAACGTCCTAAATTCCTATATTATATTATTTTTATTAAAATTAAATGACTTCTTATACTAACCTAAAATATACATAATTAGAAAATGTACAATCCTATTCTTCTATTATGCTTTTCTTTCTCTACTTTCTCTCTATAATACTATAATACTGTAATAATATGGTACTAGCTAGTACAAAAATTACTCAAAATTATTTTCTCGTGAACACAATGTTTACTAACAGTTAGATAAATATCCTATCACTGAGTCTATACTATTCAGTCTTCATTCCTAATATTCTATAGTATCTATTTCGTTATCCATCTCTATGTATTTAAAATTATAAATCATAGATCTTCTAGATATTTCTTTTCACTTTTCCTCTTTTTATCTTCTATTTTCCTAGTTTTCCCTATTCTCTGACTATTCGTATCGTGTTGCTTCGTTGTCTATCCTAGTTATACTTATCTATTTTTATCCATGCTTAACTATATTCTTTTCCTAATCCTTGATTTCCAACAATCGGTCTCCAATTGTCTTCCGTTCATTCCTCAACCGGATACGCTCCTTGACTGCCGGTTCTAGGATCGATACCCCCCTAGTCAACCTTTTTCCAGCTGCTAAATAAGTACCTGGGTATGTTCTATTTTACTTTCCTAATCAATTTTAATCTATTGATTACTTTTCTAATCAATCTATTTCTTTTCCAGCAATATATCAACTAATTTTATTCCTTCACGCGCATTTTATGTTATTATGATTATTTAGCTATTTATTTATTTACGCTAAATATTATTTATTGATTATCTTATGATATTATATATATATATATATATATATATATATATATATATATATATATATATATATATATAACTCTACTAACCTACTTAGTAATTACTGTAACCAAAACATGTCTAACGATTCAATATTCAGTTGTAAGTCCTCGTTTCCTCAGACCTCGGATTAGGCTTTGGTTGTTGAACTGCCACCCGTCTGGCAGTCCATCGATAGACCCATTTTGTTTACAGTAAACTAAATCCCTAACTATACTAAAATAAAATACATTATGTACAATGCCAAAATCGTGAAAAACTATATTTTTACAAACTAGTGAGTGTTCTGGGTATGCCATACCAAGATTGAGTCATCAAATTTTAGTTAATATGGCTATGAAAGTCCAAATCAAAAAATATCAAATTTCTACTTGTCATTAGTGCAATCCACAATAGAATTTTAACTAAAATCATTACCGTGAAATATAAATCGTCAAAATCAATGTTTTTGCCATAAAATTTTCCGCGTTTGATAACCATTCAAACAACAAAAGAACCTAAGCTCTGGTCTAAATCATATGCAGTTTGAACTTCTTATATGTCTATATCCAGTAATATTGTAGTCTTAATCTTTAAAAATAACTCTTAATATAATACTTAATAAAATAAGTAACTATATTCTTAAATTCATCTATATTCTTCTTTTCTTGTCAATTGACCTTGCTTCGATATGGCAACCTGAGTCTAATCTCTGATAAGACTTACAAAATTTAACCACATCTATTCTAGTTCTATCTTTTAGGGAATCCTTCCGACTAGTGATATCCACACTGTCTTTTAACCCTATAAATCTCTACTAACTTTGAGTATACCATTATTCTCATATATTTCTCTTCTACTTCTATGTAGTTTCTATTATTATTTCACTATATTCATCATTATTCATTATTTCTATTCTCTTACTCTATAGTCTTATAATCTTCATATATCTACTTATACATTTGTCACTATTCTTATTAAAAAAATTAGTCAAATCAGGTATTTATTGTGTCTAATCCTTGTATTTATCTATGTCTCCTTACATGTTTCTAATATCTATCTCTATTACCGATTTCATTTCCTTATTCCGAATGTCAATGAAACTACTAAGTCAGCTTGTCGATAAATTTAACAAATGATATTTACTACTTTCTAAAATTACTAAAATCTATTTTAACTTTTCGTATCCCCGCCGACGTTTTCCTACATAAATTGGATTCTACATTAAATAAATATTTCGCTGCTTTACAAGCGATCAAACGAGACATATCCCAATTTTACCTTGCAGGTACCTCTTTCTTCGTTGTCGCCGAAGAGTTATGTGCTTGAAGAAAACAAAATATTCTCAACGAAGTGTGGTTTTACACCAACTTGAACTTCCTGAGAATGTGAATCTACCTAGGGAACTTTCCTTAGGAAAGGTTTATCTAAACTTCATGTATTCAATTTGCCAATATTTCTACATTTTAACTTTATCTGATGCTTAGCTTATAGTAATATTTTCTTGCATTCGGGAATAGTATGATCTTCAATTACTTAACATATCATTCTTCCAGTTCTTAATTATATCTTAACTCATATAATCTTAATGTTTACATTTTAGCCTTCTTTCTAATAATACGTTTTAGTTCTATTAAAAATATAATTTATGTCTCGACGACATGTTTCATCGTCATCGTTAAATATTTTTCCCAATATCTCTTAGTTCATCCCTACATCTAATATACAATTTATTTTCTAACTAATAATAATAAACTATAATAATATCCTGAACCAAACTATTAAAATAAATATTCCCTCAACCTAAACTATTCTTAATAATAGACAATTACCTATTTACAAATCTCTTAACCTTACATATTAACTAGGACATACTAATATTCAAAATATACTACTAACTAGAAATATACTAATACTAACCTATTTACCAATACTTAAATACTACATTATGAAAATTTAACTAAATAACCAGGTGTTTCGTTGGATAAACAACTCAGCAACCGCTGCTAAATCCAAGTGTGTTTCGTCGCTTGCTACTATTATATTTGCTTGTATTCCAAATCTCGCAATTATTTGAACCAGGCTAGCTATTTGAATAGCCGGACTACACTTAAAATTATTTCGGAATTTCTCTAGCCAAGTGTCCACCTTAAGTTGATCCACACTAACTCTGAATATGGCACAAACTGTGTAATTCAGTTCCATGGCCTTAGTGCGAAAAACGTCGCATTATGTTATGTGAACGAAGTTTCTACCACTCCTGACACTGTTGACAAAAAGTGTCTACGGAATCCTAACTCTATTAAAAATTAGACTACGGAACAAGTGAAGCAGAACAGTAAAATCAGCTCCCCATGTACGGTGGGAAACGACACGAACGAGATTCAGAGCTCGAAGACAAGTATACTTAAAATTTCGAAACTATGGTACCCACGACAAGCGACGGTCAAAGACCAGACCCAAGAAACGGACTGTATCAACCAAGGACAAACGGATGCCATCGAGATACAAGTCCGGGTCAACAAAGCAAATACGCTGCCGGCAGAAGTTAACATATTGGGATTTCTCAGGGGAAAAGCGAAATCCCGTTTTACTCGACCAGCAAACAAGACAATTGAGAATTGGTTGAAGCTGTCGAGTAATGCCGCGAAGATGGCGGGAGCGAAAAAAATGACAAGGTCGTCAACATAAAGCAAACCGGACACAGGAGCTTGGATCTGCGAAAGAACACTATTGACGGCAACAGCAAACAACGTGACTAAGGACACTACCTTGTGGAACACTATTTTCATGCACAAACCGCTCTGAGAGACTAGATCCCACACGCACTCTAAAAAGGCGCTCGGGAAGAAAATTCCTAATAAATTCTGCCAAATGGCCATGAAGGCCCCAGTCATGTAATTGCCATAAGACTCCGTAACGCCATGTAGTGTCATACGCCTTTTCTAAATCAAAAAATATAGCGACAAGGTGTTCGCCACGGAGAAGGGCGTCTTGAGTTGCAGCCTCAAAATAAGCGAGATTGTCTATAGTGGATCGGAAACGACAAAATCCACTTTGAAACTTGCTCAAAAATGAATTCGATTCCAACTACCACAACAGGCGCTTGCTGACCATGCGCTCAAACAACTTACACACACAGCTCGTAAGAGCAATGGGTGTGTAGTTTGTGGGGCTAGTTGCGACTTTCCCAGATTTTGGGACTGGAACAACCAGAGCCTCACGCCAAGCAGGCGGAAAGAACTCCTCTACCCAAAGGCGGTTATAAAGCTACAGTAAAGCAAGTTGAGTATCGCGGGAGAAGTAGCGCAACATTTCGTACAAAATACGGTCAAGCCCTGGGTCAGTATTGGAGGATTCACGAAAAGCTGAATCGGACTCAACAAGCATGAAAGGCGCATTGTAATCCTCGCTGTTGGCGCGACGGAAATTTAACTGGTTCCGCTCTAACCGAGTCTTAACACACGAACTACCAAAGGGGTCATTTTGACCCATCATCGCCATTCACCATCCTTTAATTTGAACATTAATTAAAATGTGCAAAACATATCGCACCACTTTTCTTCTCTCGAACCAGTGTGATTATATGCCAAATACCATATTTCAATTATATTTGGTTTTCTTTAAAAATGGTGATTTATCTACAACTACCAAGGGGGTCATTTTGGGACCTATTTCCTATGAAAAATGAAATGAAATCTTTGAGTTTTACGTCCCATGATTATGCCGGCTAGGCTAAAGGAGACGGTGATGATGAGAAATGAATGGAATGGTGCAACAAACAAAGTGGAGGAAACGGGTGAACCTCGAGAAAACCCACCCAGACGGTTTTTGTCCACCACAAAGTTCACTTCCTATTTATTTTACCCTGGATAAAAATGCCTTTTTATTCTTGTTTTTTACTTTTTATCAAGGTTTATTATTGATGCTCCGAAACTATTGTGAACTACCATTGATTTGTGGCGATTCTTTGAAGAAAGAGTTTCACTCTTTGCGAATAATGGAGTCTTCAGGTAGTAAACGACATGCAGCAGGAGAGTTTGTAGCACAGTTTCAGGATATTGAAGATAGTGCTCTTAGTGATGAGCGCAGTAACAGCTGACTTGAAATGGAAGATGAATGAATGAATGAATAGAGAGTTAATGGGGACGTCAGCAACGAGGCTATATGTCCCCGTCACGATTAATACGGTTGCTCTGGACTAAAAGATGTAAAGAGAAAAAGGTTAAAACACTAGAGCGCAATAAACAAAAGTGCTGTTAAATAAAAGGAGAAAATCAAAAAGAGAAAATAAAAGAATAAATAATCTAAAACAGATAACAATAACAATATAGAGAAAAACAATAAAAGCTAAAAGGAATTAAAAATTTAGCACCAACAAAAAGCGATGACACATTAAAACAGCTCAGAGAACGTGAGCAACCCCAGAAGCTTTAACAAAGTCAAGTACCCGGCGAACTATATCATGTGAATTCCCCAAAGCGTGGGTAAGAACAGAAGGCAATCCGAAACGTTCTCTGAGAGCTGAGTATTCAGGACATTCAACAAGAATGTGCTGAATACTCAGCGGGACTATACACTCCTCACAGTACGGACGGTTCAATCTTTGCAGCAAGTAGCCATGCGTCAGATGAGAGTGTCCGATACGCAGACGCGCCAGGAGCACTTCATCTCGACGACGATGGCACGACGACGTACGCCATTTTCCTAGGAGTGGCTTGACTACATGTAACTTATTCTCAAGAGCCTGGTCCCAATCTGCTTGCCATTGAGAGCGCAACAAAGAATAGAAATGACGCTGAAGATCGGAGCAGGGAAGGCTATGCTCCAGTGCAACCCCAGCCAAGGCGGCGTTCTTGGCAGCTGTGTCAGCACGTTCGTTTCCCCGGATGCCGACATTACCCGGCACCCAGCAGACAACGACGACACAACCCTGTTGCTGCAATTCATGGCAACTCACAAGAATGTCCTGCACGAGAGAGTTCATACTAAAGACATTCTGTAGACTCAAAATCACACTTTGAGAATCGGTGCAAATAAGCACACGACGGAGGGAAAGCGTGAGAGCGTGGTCTAAGGCAAGCTTAACTGCACTCAATTCAGCAGTGAACACGGAACACAGGCGATGCAAAAGAAATTCGGAGCTGGCCCCGTCGGTGACAAAGGCAAAGCCTACAGAATCCTCATTCTTAGAACCGTCCGTAAAGAACACACTAAAATCGGGGTACTGATCTAACAGTGCGGCAAACTCTTGCTGGTACACCTGGGAACTAGTTTCCTGTTTCAAATGCATAGACAAATTTAAATCATGGCGAGGTAGACGAAGCAGCCATGGGGGAACAGCACGAAAGTGAACCAATGAAAGAGAGGGCCACACGAAATCGTCGGCAAAGAAACTCTCGCACGCACGGATGTACCATAGACGTGTAGAGCGAGGGCGTGCAGCACAGCGCTCGTATATCCGACCACCAGGAAGACATGGTCTACACGGGTGGTCTGGAATACAACGCACATGCGCAGAATAATTAAGAAGTAGTCTGCTGCGACGATATGATAACGAAGGTTCATTGGAGTCAGCATACAAGCTGACGACGGGACTAGTTCGGTAGGCGCCAGTAGCAATACGAATACCCAGGTGATGCACTGTGTCAAGTTGTCGTAACAGAGAAGCACGAGCAGAACCATAGACAATACAGCCATAGTCTAACTTGGACCGAATTAGACTACGGTACAAACGAAGCAGAACAGTACGATCAGAACCTCATGCGGGCGGAAAGGACACGAAGGAGATTCAGAGCACGAAGACAAGAGTATTTAAGATTCCGTATATGTGGTGCCCACGACAAGCGACGGTCAAACACCAGACCCAAGAAACGGACTGTATCAACGAAACGGGTGCCATCGAGGTACAAGTCCCGGTCAACAATGCAGGTACGCTGGCGGCAGAAGTGAACACATTGGGATTTGTCGGTAGAAAAGCGAAATCCAGTCTCATTCGACCAGCGAACAACACGACTGAGAGTCAGTTGAAGCTGTCGCGTAACGCCGCGGAGGTGACGGGAGCGACAGAAATTACAAGGTCGGCAACATACAACAAACCAGACACAGTAGCCTGGATCTCCGAAAGAACGCTGTTGACGGCGACAGCAAACAACGTGACACTAAGGACACTGCCTTGTGGAACACCATTTTCTTGTACAAAGCGCTCTGAGAGATTAGATCCCACACGCACTCTAAAGTGTCGCTCGTGAAGAAAATTCGAGATAAAGTGGGCCATATGCCCACGGAGACCCCAGTCATATAATTGTTTTAGGATTCCGTAACGCCATGTGGTGTCATACGCCTTCTCTAAGTCAAAAAATATACCTACAAGATGTTCGCCGTTGAGAAAGGCGTCTTGAATTTGACCCTCAAGATAAGTGAGATTGTCTGTAGTCGATCGGAAACGACGAAATCCACTTTGAAGCTTGCTCAGAGGTGAATTGGATTCCAAATACCACACCAGGCGCTTGTTGACCATGCGTTCTAACAGCTTACAGACGCAGCTCGTGAGAGCAATGGGTCTGTAGCTCGTGGGGCTAGTTGCGACTTTGCCTGGATTCAAGATAGGAAGAACGAGAGCCTCACGCCAAACAGGTGGAAAAAACTCCTCGACCCACAGGCGATTATACAGTTGCAGGAGAGCAACCTGTTTATCGCGGGGAAGGTTGCGCAACATTTCGTAGGGTATACGATCAAGCCCTGCAGCAGTATTGGATGATTCACGAAGAGCAGAATAAATTCAACGAGGGTGAAAGGAGCATTGTAATCTTCGCTGTTGGCGGTACGGAAGTTTAACGGGTTCCGCTCTAAACGCGCCCTAATGGGAACGAATGCTGGAGGATAATGTTCAGACTCAGAGATAGATGCAAAATACTGACCCAAATTGTGTGCTATCTCCGAAGCATGAGTAACTAAGACACCATTCACGGACAAAGCAGAAACATCAACAGTAGGAGAATTGCCATTAAGAGAGCGGACCCGACGCCACACAGTGGACATCGCTGTGCGACTAGTGATGGACGAAACGTAATTCATCCAGCTTTGGCGCTTCGAAAGCTTGATAAGACGTCTAGCTCGAGCACGTAGAATGCGGAAGCGCTGCAGATGGTCTGGAAACGTCGCCACCGCATTCTGGAATGGAACCATAAGCAGCATCAACAACAGTCTGCTCAAAAGCCTCAGCCACAACAGCTAGAGGGAGATCATCACGACAATGAAACTCATTGAGCTCACGGAATTTACGCCAGTCAAATTGAAGCGGCGCAGAGGAAAACGAGGAGTAACAGGGAGACCTTCAACAAACAACGGGAAGTGATCACTGCACAAAGATCGGGATGCACTCGCCATGTCAATGAGGTCAAGAGACCAGCACTGGACATGGAGAGGTCGATACAGGAATATGTGCCATGGGCAGTGGAAAAATGAGTAGGACTGCCATCATTAAGGATAAGCAAGCCACTCTCCTCAAAAAATTCCGTTACCTGACGGCCACGACCGTCAGTGCGGACAGAGCCCCACAAACGATGATAGGCATTAAGGTCTCCTACAAGTAAGACTGGCGGCTCGAGCTGATGGAAGAGCTGAAGCAGATCGGCGGTGCTAAAGGCTTCTGAATGAGGAATGTACAATGAACAAACTGTAAGCGGGCGAGAGAGGTATACTCGCACCGCAACTGCTTGCAGGCGGGAGACTAGGTGAATCTCCCGAGAATGAAAAGAATCAGAGACGCAGACTGCCACGCCGCCAGCAGCGTGGTCACTATCGGGCTTATCACACTGATACATAGTGTAGCCAGAAAGAAGGAAAGACTGGGTAGGTTTGAAATGCGTTTCCTGCAAACAGATGAGAACCGGCGAGTGGTAAAATATGAGTTGTGTTAATTCCTCACGATGACTACAGAAGCCACTCAAGTTCCACTGAAGAAGCGCCATACTGGAAGGTGTCAACGTTTAAGGCGAACCTTACCACGAGGACCAATAACAGCCCACTCGAAATCCATCAGTTCGTCCTCCACCATGTCAGATTTCAGAGAAACTGCAGGTGGCTTACGAACTGGCGTAGATTTTTCTCTCTTGGGAGTGAGAACAGTCTCGTTCAGCCGGCGAATATGTTGACTCAATTTCAGGCCAGCGATATAAGGTGACCGGCGATGGGCTGGAGAACGCCGAACACCACCACTAACGGAAACTCGTGGGGTTCGGGGAAGATCGCTTGTTGTTGTAACTGGGGTCTTGGGGTCACTAGTAGTCTCTGGGACAAAGTCGGTTTGGGTGTAAACGTCGGACGTCTGGGTTGATACAGATTTCTTAGAACTTGCTGCGACAGTAGCGAATGGAACAGAAAGCGAGGAAGGAATGCTTTCTTTCAAACGACGCTTAGCATCCGCAGCAGAATTTTTTTCAACAACCATGAGCTCCCTTATCCGCTTCTCGCGCTGGAAGTCTGGACAATCCCGAGACCAAGCAGAATGCTCACCCTTGCAGTTGACACAAAAGGGATTGGTTGCTTTACAGGGATCCGCACCAGGACTAGCCTGGCCACAATTGGCACAAAGAGCAGCACTCGTATTGCACGAGGTGCTGGTGTGCCCAAAATGTTGACATTTATAGCAGCGCAAAGGACTAGGTATATAGGGCCGAACTTTCAATCGATAGTAACCAGCCTTTACATATTCTGGAAGCATTGGCAAACTAAAAGTAAGAATCAGTGACTGGATAGCGACGAGTTCACCTGACTTCTTACTTTTTATGCGAGCTACATCTGTAACATGTTGGTCCGCTAACTCCGACTTAATCTCCTCCTCAGAGGCATTCAGGAGATCCCAACACGATATCACCCCTAGAGAGACGTTCAGGAGACGATGAGTTTCTACCGACACGTTCACAGGTCCAATCGAAGTTAATTTCAGTAGCTTCGCTGTTTGCTTTTCATCGACAGTTTCCACCAATGAAGTGCCGTTCCGCAATTTCTTGATGACTTTAACCTGTTGGGCTTGGTAAGTAATAACTTTATTAATAACAAAAGGGGATAAGCCCTTAATAGCACTCGGACTGTTTGCATCATATGTGGCACTATCAGCATCTTTATCTTTAATTACAAGATATCGTACGACGGGCGCGGCGATACTTGTCTTTTCCATACTTTCGCTTTCACTCGGTTTGGTCTTCTTCCGTGAGGGAGAGCCCGGATCAGATTTTAAAGTTTTGGTACCCATGTAATATTGATTTTTATTAAACATATAAAAAGGAAAAAAGGGTGAGGTCACACCGGGGCGTTAATAAGGGAACTAACGCTACCCCCTGGCCATCCCTTCAGCACGCCCAACACCTTAGTATCAGCGTGGGGCCGACGCGGTCAAGAGGAATGGTAGTGGAAAAAAACATTCCCGTCGACAAAAACGCGTGGCCCCGGAAATAGAAGAGGTGAAACAAAACGAAAGAAACCTGGAAAACAAAAAGATAGCCCTCCTCCAACCCAGGAAGAACAAAACAAATGGTGCGGATTTTTTTTGTATTTTTAATGTTTGTTTTTTATAGAATTTTTAGTTTTGAATTTTTTTTGTTTTTTTTTGTCTATATTTTCAAAGATTCAACACTCCGCACAACACAAACACTGGACGCAGACAACATTAGGCCGGGTGGGTGCACGTCCTCCCCAAGGGGAGGAAGACGTCCACTAGACTTGCCTCTTTCCGACTCCCACCAACCACCCGCGAGTCCGGTAGCGGTATTCGCGGCTGAGAGGGCATGCAATGATATGAAGATGAGGGTTGATAAATGAATGAGTTATGAAGCCGCCCTCTCAGCTCCACCCCCTCCCCGACGATGACGGTCCCCTACATGGAGGGGGTTGAAAAGGAAGATGTTGCAGGCCTTGAAAAATAAGATTTTTCCAGTAGTTATGATAAAGAAATCAAATATACTGATTCTAATAATAATGACTCAAGTGAAGAATCTGAGCAAGGGAATTCTACTGAAATTACTGATAGGCCTGGTTAACTTCGGATCAGACTGTGTGGGCGATAGTGGATATAAACCTCAAGACATACGGAAGATTACACAAAACATAATATAGTTCGTATCAAACCAGAACCCACATCACTCATTACGCGTAACATGGATGATGCTTGTGCAAGTGCATTGACACTGATTGTCTCTGGTAAAGTGTCTGTCTGGAAAGCTTGGGCTGCAGCTTCTTTCGGAATGTCATGCCGAGAAACAGGTTTGAAGAAATAATGAAATTTAAAAGGTTTATCTCAAATCTAAGAGGGACGAAAGACATAAAACTAACAGGATTTGCTTGTTTTTTGATATCTAGTATCAGATGATTGAAAATTCCCGAAGGTGTAACAATCCTCATACTTATTGAACTATTGGTGAGTGGCTCTTTCCAATGAAATTTCGCGGACCATTATTTAGTTCATGGGCAGCAAGGCGAATGAATATGGCGACAAATTTTGGATTCTTGTTGAAGTGAAGAACAAATATATATAGTAAATAGTTTTCTGTATCTAGGAAAAGATGAAAAGAGGCGAAGGAACATCAGTCTTGCTGAACATGTAGTTTTACATGTTTTGAAACTCGGGATTGCATGTAACTTGAGACAACATTTTTACGTCTCTACATATTGCAGGGGAACTAAAAATAGATTTGCCTCGTACTATCCAAAGCACCAGGAGAGAAAGTGAGTGAGTGATTAGGGGTGTAATGGGGATGTGAGCAGCTAGGCTATATGCCCCCGTCACGATGAAAATGGTTGCTCTGAATTAAAAGATGGGAAGAAAAAGGCTAAAAGAATAGGAAAAACAAAACTGCTACTAAATAACAGAAAATAAAAAATAGAATAGAAAAAGAAAATAAAAGAATAGGTAAATTAAAATATATAACAACAACAATATATAGAAACACAATAAAAACTAACAGAAATTAAAAATGCATCAGCAATAAAACAGTGGAAACACACTAAAACAGCTCACACAACGTGAGCAACCCCAGAAGCATAAACAAACTCAAGTACCCGGCGAACCATAACCCTTAAATCCTCCAAAGCACGGGCAAGAGCAGAAGGCAATCTGAAACGTTCTCTGAGAGCTGAGTATTCAGGACATTCAACAAGAATGTGCTGAATACTCAACGGGACTATACACTCCTCACAATAAGGACGGTTCAATCTCCGCAGCAAGTAGCCATGCGTCAGATGAGAGTGTCCGATACGCAAACGCGCAAGGAGCACTTCATCTCGACGACGACCTGACGAGGACGTACGCCATTCTCCTAGGAGTGGTTTGACTGCGTGTAATTTATTTTCAATGGCCTGGTCCAAATCTGCTTGCCAGTGAGAGCGCATCAAGATAGTAAAATACGAATGAAGATCGGAGCAGGGAAGGCTATGCTCATGTGCAACCACGGCCAAGGCGGCGTTCTTGGCAGCTTTGTCAGCAAGTTCGTTTCACCGGATGCCTACATCACTCGGCACCCAGCAGACAACGACGACACAGCCCTGTTGCTGCAAGTGATGGCATCTCACAAGAATGTACTGCACGAGAGAGTTCATACTGAAGACATTCTGTAGAAGAAAGCGTGAGAACGTGGTTTAAGGCAAGCTTAAGAGCAGTCAATTCTGCCGTGAACACGGAACACAGGCAATGCAAATGGAATTCTGAGCTGCCCTCGTCCGTGACAAAGGCACAACCTACAGAATCCCCATCCTTAGAACCGTCCGTAAAGAACACATTAAAATCGGGGTACTGATCCAACAGTGCGGCAAACTCCTGCTGGTACACCTGGGAACTAGTCTGCTGTTTCGAATACATAGACAAACTTAAATCGTGGCGAGGCAGACGAAGTTTCCATGGGGAAAGAGCAAAAAAGTGAACCACCTAAAGAGAAGGCCACACAAAATCGTCGCCAAGGACACTATCACACTCACGGATATACCATGGACGTGTAGAGGGAGGACTTGCAGCATAGCGCTCGTATATTCGACCACCAAGGAGACAAGGTCTACAATGATGGTCGGGAGTGCAACGCACATGCGCAGAATAATTAAGAAGAAGTCGGCTGCGACGATACGCTAAAGAAGGTTCACTAGCTTCAACATACAGGCTAGTAACGGGACTGGTACGGTAGGCCCCAGTAGCAATACGAATGCCCAGGTGATGCAATGTATCAAGTTGACGCAAGAGAGACTCACCAGCAGACCCATAGGCTATTCAGCAATAGTCTAACTTTGACCGAATTAGACTACGGTACAAACGAAGTAGAACAGTACGATCAGCACTCTACGTGCGGTGGGAAAGGACTCGAAGGAGATTCAGAGCTCGAAGACAAAGAGTATATAAGATTTCGAATATGCGGTGCCCACGACAAACGACGGTCAAAGGCCAGACCCAAGAAACGAACTGTATCAACGAAGGACAAACGGGTGCCATCGAGGTACAAGTCCGGGTCAACAACGCAGGTACTTTGTCGGCAGAAGTCAACACATTGGGATTTTTCGGTGGAAAAGGAAAATCCAGTCTCCTTCGACCAGCGAACAAGACGACTGAGAAGCTGTCGAGTAATACCGCGAAAGTGGCGGGAGCGACAGAAAATGCCAAGATCGTCAACATAAAGCAGACCAGACACAGGAGCCTGGATCTGCGCAAGAACGCTGTTGACTGCGACAGCAAACAACGTGACACTAAGAACACTGCCTTGTGGAACACCATTTACTTGTACAAAGCGCTCTGAGAGAGTAGATCTCACACGCACTCTAAAGTGTCGCTCGTCAAGAAAATTCGAAATAAAGTGGGCCGTATGCTCACGAAGAGCTCAGTCATATAATTGTTTTAGGATTCCGTAAGGCCATGTGGTGTCATACGCCTTCTCTAAGTCGAAAAATATAGCTACAAGATGTTCGCCGTGGAGAAAGGCGTCTTGAATATCACCCTCAATATAAGTGAGATTGTCTGTAGTGGAGCGGAAACGACGAAATTCACTTTGAAACTTGCTCAAAAGGGAATGCGATTCCAAATACCACACCAGGCGCTTGTTGATCATTCGCTCTAGCAGCTTACAGACACAGCTCGTGGGGCTAGTTGCGGCTTTCCCTGGTTTTAAGATGGGAAGAGCCAGGGCCTCACACCAAGCAGGTGGAAAAAACTCCTCAACCCAGAGGCGATTATACAGCTGCAAGTTGAGAATTGCGGGAGAGGTTGCGCAACATATCGTAGGAAACACGGTCAAGCCCGGGAGCAGTATTTGATGATTCGCGGAGAGCAGAATCGAACTCAACGAGCGTGAAAGGAGCGTTATAGTTCTCACTATTGGCGGTACGGAAATTTAACGGGTTTCGCTCCAGCTGAGGACGGGAACGAGCAAAGGCCGGTGGGTAGTGATCTGAGCAGCAGGAGAGAAGTTCCAGCTTCCGTTCGTTTACATAATAAAGATTTGTATACCACTGCCTATTCAAAACCTTTGAGGATCACACTCACCACATATCAATGCAAGAAAAACAAAAAGTACTAATAATGTATAAAAAGCACTAATATTGAGTGGTCACGAAAATAACAAAACTTTAAAATTTGTTGACAATCAACAGAAAATTGATGTAAACATTGTAGACCAGATGGATAGTAAACATCCTGTAAAGGCTGTCAGAAGAAAATGGTCGATATAGATCTTTCATAACCTATTTGGTTCGGCTGCCATAAAATCTCATATCTTATACAAGTGTATTACAAATAGGCATATTAGTAGACAGAGAATTGGAGAAGTTCTGTCTTTTCAAGTTGGCAAAGGAGCATTCTGAGAAAATGAGACAAGACCGTGTTTCGAAAGATTTGCCAACTGCATCAACGACTTCTACCGGAAAAAATAACAAGTGCCAAATCGAAATATGTAGCAGAAACAGCATTGAAATTATACCTTTATGCCTCAATATAATACTATTATCAAAATTTTAATTTACTCTTGAAACTAGCACTTGTTTATAAGCTCACATCTTATATTTGTAAATAAATGCGTAACCTATTAGTATAAGAAATGTCCCTGAGTTTATTTTTTAAAAAATCAAGTGTACATTTATTCACATATTGTCCAGCATTTTGGGAATAAGAGACCACGGTTTGAGTATGAGTATGAGTAAGGGGATAATGGGGACGTCAGCAACGAGGCTATTTGTCCCTGTCTCGATTAACAACGTTGCTCAGGACTAAATCTTAAAAAGAAACTAAAATGAATACTGTGCAAATAACAAAAGCGCTGCTAAATGAAGAGGAAAAGGAAACACATGTAAAAAAAGAAGATAAAAGAATAAATAAGTTAAAATATATAACGATAACAATATACAGAAAAAATAGATGAAAAATGAGAGATAACATAAAAATTAAGCAGCAATAAAACAATCATAACAGACTAAAACAGCTCAGAGAACGTGAGCAACTCCACAATCAGAAACTAACTTAACTACCCGGCTAACAACGTCACGATCATCCCCCAAACACGAGTAAGGAGACAAGGCAGTCCGTAACGTTCTCTGAGAACTGAGTATTCAGGACATTCAACAAGAATGTGCTGAATACTCAGGGGGACAATACACTCCTCACAATACGGACGGTCTAATCCACGCAACAAATAACTATGCGTCAGATGAGAGTGCCCGATACGCAGACGCGCCAGAAGCACTTCATCGCGACGACAAGAGGAAGAAGATGTATTCCACGTTACTAGTATCGGATTAACTGCGTGAAGTTTATTCCCAATCGCCTGGTCCCAATCAGCTTGCCACTGAGAGCGCATCAAGCTGGAAAAATGACGACAAAGATCGGAGCACGAAAGGGTATGCTCCAGTGCAACTCCGGCCAAATAGACGTTCTTGGCAGCTGTGTCAGCACGTTCGTTTCTCCGGATGCCGACATGACCTGGCACCCAGCAGACATCGACGACACAATCGTCTTGCTGCAATTGATGGCATCTCACAAGAATGTTTTGCACGGGAGAGTTCATGCTGAAGACATTCTGTAGACTCAGAACCACGCTCTGTGAATCGGTGCAAACCAGCACCCGTCGTAATGAAAGCGTGAGAGCATGGTCCAAGGCAAGCTTA
This sequence comes from Thermobia domestica, assembly GCF_964235325.1. NCBI lineage: Eukaryota > Metazoa > Arthropoda > Insecta > Zygentoma > Lepismatidae > Thermobia > Thermobia domestica. Next base: position 215,676,463 of record NC_137460.1, on the reverse strand, counting down.
AGTGCAGTCAATTCAGCTGTGAACATGGAACACTGGCGATGCAATTGGAATTCTGAGCTGCCCTCGTCTCTGACAAAGGCACAGCCTACAGAATCACCATCCTTAGAACCGTCCGTATAGAACACATTAAAATCGGGGTACTGACCCAACAGTGCAGCAAACTGCTGCTGGTACACCTGGGAACTAGTAGCCTGTTTCGAATGTATAGACAAACTGTTATCATAATGAGGTATAGAAAGCAGCCATGGTGGACTAGCACAAAACTGAACCAATGAAAGAGAGGGCCACACGAAATTATCAGCACGGAAACTCTCACACGCCCGGATGTACCATGGACGTGTAGAACGAGGACGTGCCGCATAGCGCTCGTAATTCCGACCACCACGGACACGTGGTCCACAAGGGTGGTCTGGAATACAGCGCACATGTGCAGAATAATTAAGAAGGAGTCTCCTCCGACGATACGCTAAAGAAAGTTCACTAGCTTCAACATACAGGCTAGTAACGGGACTGGTACGGTAGGCGCCAGTAGCAATACGAATGCCCAGGTGATGCACTGTATCAAGTTGACGCAAGAGAGACTCACGAGCAGAGCCATAGGCAATACAGCCGTAGTCTAACTTGGACCGAATTAGACTACGGTACAAGCGAAGCAGAACAGTACGATCAGCACCCCATGCGCGGTGGGAAACGACACGAAGGAGATTCAGAGCTCTAAGACAAGTATACCTAAGATTACGAATATATGGTGCCCACGACAAGCAACGGTCAAAGACCAGACCCAAGAAACGGACTGTATGAACGATGGATAAACGGGTGCCACCGAGATCCATGTACGGGTCAACAATGCAAGTACGCTGACGGCAGAAGTGAACACATTGGGATTTCTCGGTGGAAAAGCGAAATCCTGTCTCATTCGACCAGCGAACAAGAAGATTGACAGTCAATTGAAGTTGTCGAGTAATGCCGCGAAGGTGGCGGGAGCGACAGAATATTACAAGGTCGTCAACATAAAGCAGACCAGACACAGGAGCCTGGATCTGAGAAAGAACACTGTTGACGGCAACAGCAACGTGACAATAAGGACACTGCCTTGTGGAACACCACTTTCTTGCACAAATCGCTCTGAGAGACTAGATCCCATTCGCACTCGAAAATACGCTCGTGGAGGAAATTACTAATAAATTCTGCCATATGACCACGAAGACCCCAGACATGTAATTGCCTTAGGATTCCATAACGCCATGTATTTTTCATACGCGTTTTCTAAATCAAAAAATATAGCTACAAGGTGTTCGCCGCGGAGAAGAGCGTCTTGAATTTCAGCCTCAAGATAAGATTGTCTGTGGTGGATCGGAAGCGACGAAATCCACTTTGGAACTTGCTGAAAAATGAATTGGATTCCAAATACCACACCAAGCGCTTGTTGACCATGCGTTCAAACAACTTACTGATGCAGCTCGTAAGAGCAATGGGTCTGTAGCTCCTGGGGCTAGTTGCGACTTTCCAGGCTTTAGGATTGGAAGAACCAGAGCCTCACGCCAAGCAGGCGGAAAAAACTCCTCAACCCAAAGGTGGTTATACAGCTGCAATAAAGCAAACTGAGTATCGCGGGAGAGGTGCCGCAACATTTCGTAGGAAATACGGTCAAGCCCTGGGGCAGTATTGGACGATTCACGAAGAGCTGAATCGAACTCAACAAGCGTGAAAGGGGCATTGTAATCTTCGCTGTTGGCGCTACGGAAGTTTAACGGGTTCCGCTGTAACCGAGTCTAAATAGGTGCAAACGCGGGAGGGTAGTGTCCCGACTCAGAGATAGATGCAAAATACTGGCCCAAAACGTCACATATCTCTGAAGGGTTAGTCTCAAGTACATCATTCACAGATAAAGCAGGGACATTGATAGAAAAATAAGTTCCAGTAAGGGAGCGGAACCGACGCCACACAGTAGACATGGATGTGCGAATATTTATGGACGAAACATAAGTCTTCCAGCTTTGGCGCTTCGAGAGCTTGATAAGACGTCTAGCCCGAGCACGCAGAATGCGGAACTGCTCAAGATTTTCGTCAGTGGGATGACGATTGAAAGTTACAAGAGCACGTCGACGAGCTAGGATAGCCTCACGGATCTCCGCAGACCACCATGGAACACGTCGGCAGGACACTTCGCCACCACATTCTGGAATGAAACCATGAGCAGCATCAAGAACAGCCTGCTCAAAATTCTCTGCAACAGCAGCTACAGGGAGATCATCACGGCAATGAAACTCACTGAGCTCGCTAAATTTATGCCAGTCAGCAGGCTTCGGATTAAAGCGGCGGAAAGGTAAGCTAGGTGCTACAGGGAGACCGTCAAGGAACAAAGTCAAGTGATCACTGCACAAAGACCAGGATGCACTCTCCATGTCAGCAAAGGAAAAAGGCCAGCCCTGCACATGGACAGGTCGAGACAGCAATAGGTACCATGAGCAGTGGAAAAATGAGTAGGGCTGCCATCGTTGAGGATGAGCAAACCACTCTCCTCAAGAAATTCCGTTACCTGACGACCGCGATCGTCAGTACGGATAGAGCCCCACAGGCGGTGGTATGCATTAAGGTCTCTGACCAGCAAAACTGATGGCTCGAGCTGATGGAAAAGCTGAAGGAGATCTGCGGATGAAAAGGCTTCCGAGTGAGGGATGTACAACGAACAGATAGTGAGCGGACGAGAGAAGTAGACTCGCACCGCAACTGCTTGCAGTCGAGAGACAAGGTGAGTCTGCCGAGAATAAAAAGAATCGGAGACGCATAGGGCCACGCCGCCAGCAGCGTGACCACCATCTGACTTATCATATCTGTACATAGTGTACCCAGAAAGAAGGAAGGACTGGGTAGGCTTAAAATGGGTTTCTTGCAAGCAGACAACAACTGGCGAGTGGTCGGAGACCAGTTGTATCAATTCCTCACGGTGACTACAGAAGCCATTCAGGTTCCACTGGAGAAGCGTCGTACTGGAAGAAATTAACGTTTAAGGCGAACTTTCCCACGCGGTCAAATCACAGCCCACTCAGTATCCATGAGTTCGTCCTCCACCATGTCAGACTTCAGAGAAGCTGCAGGTGGCTTACGAACTGGAGTGGATTTCGGTCTCTTCGGAGAGAGAACCGTGTCGTTCAACCTGCGGATATGCTGACTAAGTTTCAGGCCAGCCGTGTAAGGTGATCGGCGATGGGTTGGAGTACGCCGAAGACCACCACTAACAATAACACGAGGAGTTTTCGGACGTTCGCTCGGCTGTACAGCCGGAGGCTGAGGATGTTCGCTCGTTGTTGCAACGGGGGTCTTAAGAAGTTCGCTCATCTTTGTAACTGGGGTCTTCGAATCAGAACTGCGCTTTGGTGCCAAGTCCGTTTGGGTGGAAACGTCGATGGTCTGTGTAACTACAGATTTCTGAGGAATAGCAGCGACAGTAGCGAAGGGAACAGAAAGCGAGGAAGGAAGGCTTTCTTTCAATCGACGCTTCGCATCTGTAGCAGAAATCTTCTCAACTACCATGAGTTCGCGAATACGCTTCTCGCGCTGATAAGCTGGACAATCCCGAGACCAAGCAGAATGCTTTCCCTTGCAGTTAACACAGAAGGGCTTGGTCGCTTTACAGGGCTCCGCACCATGACTACCCTGGCCAGAATTCGCACAAAGAGCAGCACTCGCATTACACGACGTGCTGGTGTGTCCAAAATGTTGACATTTAAAGCAGCGCAGAGGACTAGGTATGTAGGGCCGAACTTTCAAATCATTGTAACCAGCTTTCACAGACTCCGGAAGCGTGGGCAGACTAAAAGTAAGAATCAGTGACTGAGTAGCGACAAGTTCACCTGACTTCTTACTTTTGATTCGAGCTACCTCTGTAACGTGTTGGTCCGCTAATTCCGATTTAATCTCTTCTTCGGTGGCATTGAGCAAATCCCAACACGATATTACCCTCTTGAAACGTTCAGCATACGATGCGGTTCGACCGACACGTTCACGGGTCCAATAGCAGTTAAGTTAAGTAACTTCGCCGTTTGCCGCTCGTCTGTCGTTTCCACCAATAAAGTGCCATTCCGCAGTTTCTTGATGTCTTTAACCTGCCCGGCTTGATAAGTAATGACTTTATTGATCACAAAAGGGGATAAGCCCTTAATAGCAATCGGACGGTTTTCCTCATTATTGGCACTTTCAACGTCTTTCTCTTTAATTACAAGATATCGGACAACAGGGGTCGCGATACTTGTCTGTTCCTCAATTTCACGATCAGTTTGTTTGGGCTTCTTCCGTGATGGAGAGCCCGGTTCATTTGTTAAAGTTAGTTTACCCATAAGAAAAATAATTTAATGAAACATTTATAAAGGAAAAAAGGGTGTGAGGTCACACCAGGGCGTGAATAGGGAGAACTAACACTACCCCCTGCCAATCCTTTCGCCACGCCCTCAAACTTAGGATCAGCGTGGGGCCGACGCGGTCAAGGGGAATGGGGGTGCAACAAAACCATTCCCGTCGACAAAACGTGTGGCCCCGGAAAAGGAAGGAGTAGAACTAAACAAAAGAGACCTGGCCAACAAAAAGATAGACCCCCACCAGCCCAAAAGAAACAAAACAAAAGAAGAGGTGCGGATTTTTTTACTTTACTTTTTTTTAATATTTTTTCGGCTTTTATTTTTACGATTTTTTTTGTCTTTTTTGTAATTTTCTCAAAGACGCAACACGCCGGACAACACAAACACTGGACGTACACAACAGCAGGCCGGGTGGGTGCACGTCCTCCCCAAATGGGGGAAGACGTCCACTAGACCTTCCACTTCCCGACTCCCACCAACCACCCGCAAGTCCGGTAGCGGTATTAGCGGCTGACAGGGCAGGCAACGATGCGAAGATGAGAGGTGGTAACTGAAGGAATGATGAAGCCGCCCTCTCAGCTCCACCCCCTCCCCGACGATGACGGTCCGCTACTTGGAGGGGGAGAGGCCACGGTTTGATACCTGGCTAAAGCTATTGTGGATTATAACGCATAATAATATTTATGTCAAGTCACATCCAGTCTTGGTTGACAAAGGAACGATAAATTTCAACGTAAAAACCTGTAAAACTCAAGGGGTCAAAATGACCCCTTTGGTAATTCTTGTATAATTAATTTCCTGGTAGTTCTAGTATTAATACGTGTGAAGGCGAGAGGGTAGTGTCCCGACTCAGAGATAGATGCAAAATACTGGCCCAAAACGTCACATATTTCCGAAAGATTAGACTCAAATACATCATTCACATATAAAGCAGGGACATTAATTGAAGTACCAGTAACGGAGCGGACCGGACGCCACACAGTAGACATTGATGTGCGACTATTTATGAACGAAACATAAGTCTTCCAGCGTTAGCGCTTCGAGAGCTTGATAAGGCGTCTAGCCCGAGCACGCAGAATGCGGGAACTGGTGAAGATTTTCGTCATGAGGTGACGATTGAAAGTTAAAAAAGCACGTCGACGAGCCAGGATAGCCTCACGGATCTCCGCAGACCACCATGGAACACGTCGGCAGGACACTTCGCCACCATATTCTGGAATGGAACTATGAGCATCATCAAGAAAAGTCTGCTCAAAATTCTCTGCAACAGCAGCTACAGGGAGATCATCAGGACAATGAAACTCACTGAGCTCGCTAAATTTATGCCAGTCAGCACACTTCGAATTAAAGCGGCGGAGAGGTAAACTAGCTGCTACAGGGAGACCGTCAAGGAACAAAGGAAAATTATCACTGCCACAAAGATCAGGATGCAGTCTCCATGTCAGTGAAGGCAAAAGGCCAGCACTGCTCATGGAGAGGTCGAGACAGGAATAGCAGTGGAATCATGAGCAGTGGAAAAATGAGTAGGGTTGCCATCGTTGAGGACGAGCAAAGCACTCTCCTCAAGAAATTCCGTTACCTGACAAGCGCGATCTTCAGTACGGACAGAGCCGCACAGGCGGTGGTATGCATTAAGTTCTCCAACCAGCAAAACTGGTGGCTCGAGCTGATGGAAAAGCTGAAGGAGATCTGCGGCTGAAAAGGCTTCCGAGTGAGGAATGTATAACGTACAGCTATTAAGCGGACGAGAGAAGGAGACTCGCACCGCAACTGCCTGCAGTCGAGAGACAAAGTGAGGCTGCCGAGAATAAACAGAATCGGAGACACATATGGCCACGCCACCAGCATCTGACTTATCACATCTGTACATAGTGTACCCAGAAAGAAGACCAGTTGTATCAATTCCTTACGGTGACTACAGGTAGGTTCTAATGAAGAAGCGCCATAGTGGAAGAAATCAACGTTTAAGGCGAACTTTTACACGATGTTACATTACAGCCCACTCCGTGTCCATCACTTCGTCTTCCACCATGTCAGCTTTAAAGACACTGCAGGTGGTTTACGAACTGGGCTAGATTTCGGTCTGTTAGGAGACTGAAGCTTGCGTATTAAGCCTGCGTATATGCTGGCTAAGTATGATGCCAGCGAGATAAGGCGATCGGCGATAGGCTGGGGTACGCAGAAGACCAATACTAACAGAAACTCGGCTTTTTTTTTTTTTTTTACCAAGTTCGCATGTGGATGCGACTGGGCTATGGGATCACTACCATTCTCAGGAACACTATCCGTCTGGGTAGAAACGTTGGACGTTTGAGTCGCTACGGATTTCTCAGAAGCAGGTGCAACTCGAGCAAATGTGACAGAATGCGAGGGAGGATAGATGTCCTTTAAGGGATGCTTACTGTCAGCGGCTGAAATCTTCTCAACGACGATGAGCTCTTGGATACGTTTCTCGCGTTGAAATGGTGGACAATTCCGAGACCAAGAAGGATGCTCACAGTTGCAGTTGATCCTAAATAGCTTGGTCGCTGTACAGGGTTTCGCACCATGAATACCTTGGCCACATTTTGCACAAAGGGCAGCATTTGCATTACACGATGTGCTGGTTTGCCCAAACTATTGATATTTTAAATCGCGCACGGGTCTAGATCTATAAGGTAGAACTTTTATAAGATAGAAACCAACCTTGCCCATCTGGAAGTGTGTGGGCAAACCGAAAGTAGGAATCAGCGAGTGGGTAGCAACGAGTTCACCTGACTTCTTAATTTTGATGCGAGATATATCTATAACACCCTCCCCATATAGCGGACCATCATCGTCGGGGAGGGGGTGGAGCTGAGAGGGCGGCTTCATAATTTATTCCTATATCATCCATCATCTGCATCGTTTGCATGCTCTCTCATTCGCGAATACCACTACCGGACTCGCGGGTGGTTGGTGGGAGTCGGGAAGAAAAAAAGTCTAGTAGACGTCTTTCTCCACTTGGGAGGACGTGCATCCACCCGGTTTGCTGTTGTGTGAATCCAATGTTTGTGTTGTCTGTAGTGTTCAATCTTTGAAAATATTTTTTAAAAAAATCAAAATTAGAAATTTAAAAAAAATAAAAATAAAAAATCCGCGCCTTTTAGTTTTGTTTTCTTTCTGGGCTGGTGGGGGTCTACCTTTTTGTTGGCCAGGATTCTTTCCTTTTGTTTTGACTTCTTCCTCTTCCGGGGCACGCGTTTCTGTCGACTAGAATAGTTTCTTGCACTTCCATTCCCTTTGACCGCGTTGCCCCCAAGCTGATCCTAAGGTTGTGTGCGTGCTGAAGGGATTGCCAGGGGGTAACGTTAGTTCTCCTCGTTAACGCCCCGGTGAACTTTGTGGTGGACAAACACCATGTGCGTGGGTTTTTTCGGAGCTCTTCCGTTTCCTCCCACTTTCTTCATTCCACCATTTCACTCATGTCTCATCATCACCGTCTCCTTTAGCCTAACCGGCATATACGTGGGACGTAAAACTCAAAGATTTCATTTCATTTTGATTTTTTACTGTTGTTTGAATGCACTTGTCTTAACTCTTGGAGTGATGAGAATGGTTAGTGAGAAGTGAATTTATGTAATTTTAGCTGTAGCCAAATTGTTGTTTCTTTCTTCTGAATTCTTCAACACAAGTGCTGATGGGCATTGCCTTTTGGTCAGTTTCTAATTTGTAGGAAGAAAAACGAACCATGTTATGTAGAGTGTTGGTTTTTAAATTTTGTGCATCTCTTTGTAATGGACTGCAAATTCCAGGTTGAAATTGACAATGATTTAGCGCTCTTATTTGTGTCATTTGCAAATTATGTATATTTTATTTAATCGATCATATTTATTCTTTGCAGATTGTTTTGTGTGTGTGTGTGAGAGAGAGAGAGAGAGAGAAATGAAGCAGTGTGTTTGTGTCATTCCGTTAAGAAGAACATCTTATTTTGAGATTCGCCATTATCGAAATAAAAAAAAACAAAAAAATGAATACAAGTAGCGTAGTCTTATCTAGCACTACTTCACCGAAGTAGAGCCAGGCAGACTAAAATGTAGCTTCTGCTTAATTATAATATTTTCTGTGGGAGTGGACGACTGCGAACTCCAAGACATTTTGTAAGAAAACATCCAGCAGTAGGTGTAAAAAGACCAAGACATTTCTTCCACTTCATCTTCAGGCCAAGCATTTTCAGTAAGTGCAGAAATCCCACAACAAACAACTATCCTTGCTCCTCAAAGAACAATACCCGTTATAAGACATAATCAAATATCACAATTTATGAAAAATTCTCTTGCTACTAACGAAATAAAGAAAATCGACGAACGATTGGTTACAATGATGAAGGAATACTTCCTTTCACCAGAGTTGACAACGTCGAATTTCATCCGTTCATTAAATTGCTTAATCCAGGCTACAATCTTTCCTCTAGGAAAACCATATCCAATTCCTTTATGCTTTTCCTATACAATCAAACAATACGGAACATAAACATTATGACGTTACATCCGTCTAAGAAAGAACTGATTGTTGGACTTCAATTTCGAATAAAGTCACTTGGCACTAACCACATTTCACTAATAACGAATCTGAATTGAAATAGTACCTCCTTGACTGCTTTGAAATTCAAGAAAAGCGTATTAGGAAAAATTTGGCAGCAGAGGTTAAACCTGTTTTCGAAGAGCGGGGAATTTCAAACAAAATGTCAGGAATTGTTACTGACATCGCCGCCAACATCAAGGCAGCAATTAGAATTAGTGGTTAGCTGCATATTCATTATCTTGCTCACACCTTAAATTTAGTTGTACAGGCAGGAATAACAAGCACAAAGTATGTGCACAAAAAGCAAAGGCTATTGTAGAAATTTTCAAAAGAAGTCCACAAGTCTTAGCAAAACTCAAGTCAATCCCTCAGCAGATGGGATATTATGGACTCAAACTCAAGCAAGAGGTTCCAACCAGATGCTTAAGATATTACTGAAGCTTCAGCCGCCAGTAGTAGTCGCTTTAGCCGTTTTGAGTCCGAATTTGGGGCAGTTGACTAATAGTTAGTAGGAAATAATATATAAAACATTGTGATTTTGAGATGTTTTGAAAAGGTAACCCAGGATATTAGTAGTGAGGAGTGGATCACAGCATCAAAATTCATATTATTAAGTAAAGACTTGGCTAAATATATATCAAATGTAAGAGCAGAGAGTGATTTGCCTTAACACATTGAGCGCCGTGTGTATAAAAAATTATACACACCGGTTATCCTTCCTGGGCCATGTGTATCAGTTTATATACACAATCGAAATCACTGTCTGGCCACAGGAAAATCACGTGGTTAACCCTCCCGGGCCAAGTTGTCCTTGAGAAGGGTCATGCATTGTTATGCTCACTGACAATTTTTCCCCTTCAAAACTTAATAGTTTTCAATTGTCAAATTTTAAAGCGTGTATCAGAAATTATACACGCGGCCCAGAACAACTAAATTTCTTTCTTGGTTTCATTTTGACGTAAACTTTTACGAAATTTTTGTCGCTCGTGTCATTTGTTTCTTTCTATAGAGGTACAGTATAATGTCCTCGAGTCAAAACATCTAGAAAAACAATATGTGACAGAGAAATTGAGTCCATTTTGATGGACTCTGACGCTGAAGATCTAGATGTGAATAGTTCAGAAGATGAAAATTCTGATATGTTAGTAGACTCTGATCTCGATCCGCAGTGGCTTCCTGAAGCAGCTGATGGTTCAAACAGTTATTTTGACGAGGCTGGTGAGGGTATGGCAATTTCCGACATACTGTTTAGTTACGCAATTGAAACCAATACGGATCCGACTAATGAAAGTACTATGTCAGTGTCGCAAGGACTAAATGTACCTGATAATCTACCATCTTCACCAGAAGACAGTGTACCGGATTCGAATCTGTTAGAGAGAATTTTGGAAAACATTTCGTGGAGTAACCCAAGTGACAATCACCCTGTTTTTATATTTACTGAAAAAAAGTGGTATTGACCCTACTATTAGTGGTATTTTGGCTCTTGCTGATCCAATAGATTACTACGAGTTGTTCATCGATCCTGATATACTCAAGATTATGGTTGATCGAACTAATTTGTGTGCAATGCAGCAAATCCAAAAGATTAACGATGTTTCTCCTAACGCAAGGATACATGATTGGACAGCTACATATATAACGGAGATGCGTAAATTCGTAGGACTTACATCCATCCCACTCGCTTATCGTCTTCTCCAATCTAAAACTCATTTGATTGGAACTTTGAGGTCAAACAGAAAACATATCCCGAAACAATCCTTGATGCGAAATTGAAACAGGGAGAAATAGTTGGAAAAGAGACTGTAGATGGAGTGACAGTGTTGAAGTGGTATCACAATAGAGATGTTTTGATGTGTTCAACAGTACACTCCACAAATGATCACGTGACCAAAACTTCTAGAGGTAAAGAAATTCAGAAGCCAAAGTGCGTAGTGGATTATAACGAACGGAAGTCATCAATCGATGTCAGTGATCAGATGGCAACTTACGGAACAGCTTTGACGCGCTGCACAAAATGGTATAGAAAGGCTGTATTAGAAATTATTTGGGGAACAAGTCTCGTTAAAGCATACTGTTTGTACAATGAAAACAGAAGAAACACAGATCAATCGTTTAAAGAATTTCATGTTTCAGTTCTGGAGAGCATATTAGGTTTGACTGAATCGATGATCGCCCATCGTTCCACAAGAAGGCAGCATAACCTGATTGACAAATATGATGCAGGAAACTCATCGAAAAAGGTTAGAGGAAGATGTGTTTCTTGTTATAAGAGACATGACACAAAAGGATCGACAACGCAAGGCAAGAGAAAGTATGCGACCCAAGTATCAACAGTTTGTGATACCTGTGAAAATAATCTGTTTTTGTGCAAGTGTTTCAATTCTAGCCACTAAGAACCCTAAAGTGCTCAAGATCTTTGTGTTAAGTGTAAGTCTATCAATTTAAGATGAAGACAATGTGAGAAAGTTAAAATAACAGAACAAATTGATGATGAAAGAAAGTAAATTTTCAATATTCATATTTACACTCATAAAGTTCTTTTACCGCTGACGCTTATGTTTGAAGAGAGTGAAACTCAAACTGATTTGAATTGGAGTCCATCACATTCGATGGAATCCATCACAATCTGAAAAAGTGGAAATTGTAATTTTATCACATACTATAAAAATAGTTATTGTAGATTTTTAGAACTGACACTAAATGTAAACTATTGTATTTGGTTTTCTGAATAACACATATATAAAAAAGTAAAGGTATAAATACAATGATTTTCATCACTTATATTTTTGACAAATATAATATATAGGCTGAACCCAAGAGTGCGGGCAGATTCTCACGGGGTGTAGTAGTTGGAAACAATTCGCTATACAAACATAGGTGTGTATGTGTTCACATACAAGGGGCCAGAAAAAAGTCTTCACTGTGTATCAAAAATGATACACGAAGCCCCGGAAGAAAAACCAATGTGTATCAATCCAGATACACACGGCCTGATCGTGTAACCGTCCCAAAGACATTTTGTCCCAAAAGGGTGAACCAGCAAATCTTCCTTCGGCGCTCAATGTGTTAAGAAATAACGTCTATACTGGACACAATTACGAAAGAATTAATAGAAAGATTTGAGAAAGTGGAAGAAAATGTGTTGTTCGCTGTAGCTACGCTACTGGATCCACCTTTTAAGAAACAAGATTTCAGTGACAGTCAAGCATCGAATTCCACGTACTTAAAAATAGCAAAAGAACAAGTCGTATCATTTCCTCCATCAAAAATGAAATTACAACCTCTGATGTTTTAAATATAGAAACACAGAGCACACTATTGTGGGAAGATTTCGATAAGAAAGTTTAAACATAGTTGAACTAAAGAAGTCCATGCTGCTGTAATAATGGAAACAGACAAACATTTGCTGGAAAGAGAAGCATTTCTTATATTCACATGTCTTCGAAGAGAAGATTTCACATAATATCAACGTCTGTTCTGTGAAAGACTGAACCTATTCGGCTTCTTTGTGTTATCATTTGTCCTCCCTCAGAAAACAAACAGTTAGGCAGATCCTTTTTCTAAACTCAAATTTGTGAAACATCGTCGCTTGCGCTTCATTTGTACACACATACACACACTTTAAATAATCGCCCCTTTTGTATATATATTAGAAGAATTAAAAGTATTAGCTTTATGTAAAAGCGACAAGACAATACTGATCATTACTACTGATCATGTTACAACGATAACGTTGTATATTTTGTTCGTAATGAGGGCAGCAGTGCTCAAGCATTTGCCATAAAATATATCGAGGAACGTACAGATATTGCTTGGATTATTTCTTTCTTCTTCTATTTCTGTTGACAAGTTGCTATGGTCATGTTAGCCATAGTGAAGGAAATGTTTATACAATATAGTTGTGTGTGTCGCCATGACACTTGGATGTATAATTTTGAACTATGATGTTATATAAGTTATTCTCCTCAAATGTATTGTTTTCGAGAATTTGAAACTGGTGTATGTTTCTACAAATTACCTTCAATATACTTAAGAATTAAAATTACATGAAAACATATACAAACTGATGCACAGTGTTGTTATATATTTATGGGGTTTCCATTCCAGAACCTAGGTTTAATTTGAACAACAGTAGGATTATCCAAAAGTAATTTTCACGTTATTACGTAATCAGTGAGTAATTAATACCAAGCAAAGATGGGAACACAGTTTGGAAAATATGGAAAGAAGTGAAGTCATTTCAGAAACACCAAATTCTAAATTCTAGCGTTTCATCCAACAACTAATCGAAAGCAAAGTGGAATCCCAAAGTAGTCAATTGTCGAGTCAGTTGGAACCAATGACCAATAAATTGGAACAGTTAGGGCAAACCCAACAAGTTACGTTTGATCAAGTGACAAGTAGATTGAACTCTCAGAATAGTAAATTTGATCAACTGTCAAGTCAATTCGAAGGACTAAAAAGTCGCATACTGATTAGTTACAACAAATAAGAAGTAAATTGGAGTCTCATACCAATAAATTACAAGAATTAGAGCAAAGTCACGGTGCTAGATTTGAACGATTAGAATAAATCACAATATCAAATTTGAACAATTATCGCAACATCTAAGAAACAAGCTTAACGGGATAGAAGTGCAGATAGATAATAACTCTGCTCAAATTCGTGAATTGCTGCGAGAATTCTTCAATCTTAAGAATAGCCACCCGATTGATAAGAAAACCAACTAGAATCTTCATACTAGAGAAGCTATCCCGGAATTTTTGTTTCGTATGTAACTATATCAGTTGTAGTTTGTGACGCACCAATAGAGAGACAGGCAACTATTGTTGGTGTCTCAATGTAAAATGAACTTCAGGCCTCCTCCCGTAGCATCATGGCTAGAGCGCTCAGTTTAATCCTTCCTTGTGTCCCAAAGCCTCGGATAGAAGCCCGAGTAATGGCTCGGATTCCACTTTAAGCTGTAGGTCCCGTCTATATATAGCTGCTGCTGACACAGAAACGTTGAACTCCAAAAAGAAATAGAAAAACGAAAACTTACTTCGGAGGATACAATGAAATTATGAAACAATACAGTTGTACCGTTTTAAAAATATACTTCGATGCTGACATTTTTGTGGGCTTCGTTTCGATCCCTTTCTGTCGGCCTCTTAAGAAAACATATTTCGACTGGAAAATTTCGTACGCATGGTCTGTCTTCCACTCAAAGAAATCCTGTGTACGGCCTTGAACACAATTACATTATCAGCGACAATGCAATACTGACATAAATTTAGCGCCTAGCTTACAATAGGCGCACGTCAAGGGTATAAACTTAGTTTTAAAATTCTTGTTTATTAAATAGATTAGTCTATCATTTTTCCATATGTTTGCCCGTCATTACTTTAACATCAGCCGAACCCATATAGCTAACCTTAACACCCTTCCCCTCTTTCTTCCCCCTGAAATATGTTGAGTGAAAAAAGTTAGTAAAAGAATCATTCTGCCTTTCCGTCATCACTTTAAGGTACTACAGTACACCTTTATAAGTTAACGTTAGGCCTAACCCCCTGATCTTTTCCCTGCCACCCCTCTCCTGAATTATGACATGTTAAAAATTTCAGGACATTAGAGTGGAGACCATCATAAGCCGAATCTTTATGCCCACTGACTCATTTCCCTGTGTTCATCACTAAAAGCAGAAGTATTACAATAATCTTTCTGTCCTTCCATTAATCATTTTATGTTTTAATAAAAAAATGAAAATCCACGTTTAAAACTGGGAACTAATAAATAAAAATATAGTAAAATATTTTTTAAATAATGCTTTTAGTATTGTCATAAAAAGCAGTAAATAAACGAGAAAGCTCGTTAAAATAAAATGAATAAACATTTTCTCAAGAAGCAAAGTTTTAAAATCATTCAAAGATGGTTTAAACTAATATAGGGTAGAAATTAGACAATTTTGAATAAGTTTTCAAACCTTTTGTTTTCTTCAAAAATTGCTTTTTCTCTAACAAGCGCTCTTCTTTATTTATTCCCTTTAAAAACGCGATAATAAAATCAATCTTTTAAAAAGTATATTATTTTTACTATATTTTTTTGCTTTACGTATTTTCCCCACAAAATTTAAAAAATAACTTTTAATTTGTAAACTGTGTTCCTAAGGAAAGAGGAAAGAAGCACCAATGCATTAAGAAAACAGGCTTGTTAAGGAAAATGACAGAGTTACAATAAATGCGATTTTTTTTTTTTTTTTTTTTTGCCAAACACTGTGCGTCTATTGCATCTAATTCGTTTGAAAATACTATTGGCATTTGGATGGCTTGCTAGACATAAAGAAATGTTACATGTGGTATGAAGTAAAGTAACCTTTATCTAAAATACACTAGTGGAATAAATCATACTATTTAAAATTATCCGTGATTGTTTTTAATTATTTATATCTTCATCTTTACTAGGAAACATTGTAATGCCTAGAGTGTCAACGGTCACAAAGGAGAAACTACTTAGAACGCTACAGATATTTAAAGAAAACCTAGTTAGTAATGAAAAAAAATGCAACCCCATCATGAAGAGAATGGTTTGCAGTAACCGAAGATTTATCCGCACGAATTTGTCCCGAATCGGTATAGGCAGTTGTTCTTCAAAATAGGAATGGTATTACTAATCTCCTTCAAACGTTTCATGAACACCAAGGATCTTCAGAGAACACTCAGTCATCTGGATCGTCAGACAAGAGTGAATATGAAAACATTGAGCAAAGCGAAGAAAATTCCTTATCATGTCAATCTTAAAAGGACACGGTTTCATGTGTTCCCAGTTGCTTCCCCCAATTGTGATTAAAACACAGCACTTTTAACTGTTTCATTACGAAAATCACAAGACAGGTTAAAGAAATACAATTTTCTCCCCAAAGCTACATGGCAACATAGAGAACACATATAATAAGCGAAAAAGTTTGGAACACAAGTAAAATTCCATGTACGTGGATATTCAAGCGTTATAAAGTGGTAGTAGTCACTGTAAACAATGTTAGGCAAAAATTACTGTACGGTGTAACCATGAAAGTGTTAGTCCAGAAAGATGTAAATTCAAAGTTCCCGTAATTTGGTTTGATCCTCCTTTCAAGCACGTTCAAAATGTTAAACGAGAATGTAGTAGAATTACCAAAAAGTCAGTTGCAAAAAAAAAAAAAAAAAAAAAAAAAAAACGACATACAAATGGTGATCAGAAAAATGGAAACACCTGAACGAAATTGCAACTTATCATATTAATATGGTGTCGGGCCACGTTTCGCCTTGAGAACAGCCTTGATGCGACGTGGGATAGAGGTATAGAGGTCGTGAATGGTAGCAAGTGGAATTTTACATCATTCTTCGTGCAGGGCATCGGCCAGTTCTGTGAGAGAGGATGGAGGTGGAAATCGTCGCCTGAGTCGTGTTTCCAAGACGGACCACAGATGTTCAATTATGTTGAGATCTGGGAATTGGGCGGGCCAGGGCAGGAGTTGAACTTCATCCCCATGTTCCTCAAACGACGCTGCAACAACGCCAGCTGTGTAAATGGGTGCATTATCATCCTGGAAGATGGCGTCATTGTCCGGGAACTACATCCCGACCATAGCATGCAAGTGGTCTCCTAAAATTGCGACATAATCGTTGGCAGTGATTCGTCCGCTAAGTGTGACCATAGGACCCAATGAAAACCATGATATGGCGGCCCACAGCATCACCGAGCCGCAGCCATGTTTCACAGTCGGGCAGAGACACTGCAGATCATAAGCTTCTTTGGGCGTTTTCCACACATAGACACGGCCTGTGGTTGGGAAAGTTGTGAAGGATGACTCATCCGACAATATCACACGTTTCCAGTCCTCAACGGTCCAAGTTGCATGGTCGCGGCAACATTTGCGGCGTGCGAAAGCGTTATGGTCCTTGATGAGCGGTTTGGCCCGTGCAACACGACCCCGTAAGTTCATGTCATGTAATTCGCGGCGGACTGTGATTGTCGAAACAGGGTGCGGGAGGTGCTGATTGAGTTCCTCCGTCACTTGCTCCGCAGTGGCACGACGGTTCTGCGTGACAATGCGCTTTAATACCCGGCGTGACCTGTCACTCATGATTTTCTTCAGCCCACTGTTCCGCTTCCCCGATGTGGTTTTCCCGGGTGTTATGTAGGCCGTCATCACCTTCGACACTGTCCCACGCGACACACCTAACACAGTAGCCACTGCGGTCACACAACCGCGGACCAACAATTTGCCCTCTTTTAAAATCTGAGAGGTCTCCCATTTTACACTACATCCGTCTGCTGCAGCCACTGGACACTGCTGTTCCACTGCTCCTGACGTAGTATGGAGACCGACCTAACACACCACCACCACCAGCGGTCCGGCGCTGCGGGCGCCACGACACCACTGCCAACCCATACATCGGACCTGTTGCCAACTACAGGTGTTTCCATTTTTCTGATCACCGTCTGTATGTCAGCATCTGTTTATAGATAAGAAAAAGCTGGAGAGGTCATGAATTTCACCGATCCTCAACCACCCTTCCTTCCCAAAGACTTAGTTCTACGTCAAGTAAGATATGAATGAAATCGCTGTGAAAAGATGCATAAGAACGTATTTCAATCCATTGCAAAATACTCTTCCCCTTACTGTGGAAGTATTCACAATATAGGAACTTACCCATTCTTTGTACACTACTGGACTCCAAGTCAGTTGGAATTCTAGAGAGAAAGTTGTAGGCTAGAACTCTCCAGTGTTTCAACAGATGCCTGGCAGCATAGCGAAAACAATTGAACATTTGTCCAATAAAGGCAACTTGCAAAGAAAGAAACCAATATATTTATACCAAATGGTTGTGGCTGACAGACCATTGTTTCCTATTTCACAAATACTTTCCGAACACCATACAGCCATTTCAATTGAGGTATGGCTTTGTGAATGGACAAAGTCAAGAGCTCTTGTTCCTAAAGCAGTAATCACAGATTGTCCATATACTCTACTGAATGCTATGGAGCATGGAATGAATTTAGTAACATGTCACCATATACCGATAAGTACTAAAATTAATTATTGTAGTAAAGTGCTCTACAAATGTCAAATTAAATGTTCTTTAAAGAATACATGTGGCTTCTTTCATGAGAATATCTAAAAATGATTGTTTCAAGTCATGCGATAAACGTCTTATGAAATTTTATATGTATTATTTAGAGTTAATTGTCAAAGGCAATAATACTATATTAGGGAAGTAAACAAGGTTTTAGTAAATATTGTTGTTCCATCTTGTAGTGAACGTGATGGTTGGATGTAGTGGACAAGATGTAGGGACGATCAAAAATGTGTTGCTGAAAAATCACGAAAGAAACCAATGTATTGTATTCAAGAGAATTCTACGCATAACACTCAAACTCAATGTAATGAATTACATGGACATCGAGACGATCTTTGCGAAGATATACTTAAAGTATACCAAAAAATGAAACGGGGAGTTGGGCAAACATACGTAAGAGCTATGAGGTTGATTCGATCCAATTGATGGTCAGATCTCTGCACAAACTGACTGCAAAGCACTTAGATCAAGTTGGGTTTAAGGCTATGAAAGTGAACACAGCAGCCCAAGTTTTAAATCTTACGGTTGCATTAACCCTAAATCATCAAGAAGCTTACGGTAAGTTTTATGTTTGTTAAAATTCTTTTTATTATGCTCATGCATTTGTTTGTGTAATTTATCAAGTATTTGGTAAGATTTGTTAGCAATAGTATAAACGCTGGATTATAAAAGTAAGCTTAAATCTTTCGACAACGCAGGTTATAATTAAGAATTGATTAGCTAAAGTGTCCGTTCTCAGAGTAATAAAATTTATAGATTATTTTTAGTTACCTAAATCTTCGATATGATTATGCAGTCTAAGTTGATAGTTGAGGCCGAAATTTTGAAGCTTATTTTCTCGCAACACATGGGTGTACAAAATTATTTGAATGGTGTACAAAATACTACGGGCGTGTACAAAATTCTACAGGACATGTATAATCATATCCGCTAGTTATATGTCTGATATTGCTAATCGAAACTCCAAATTGATGGTTTGTTTATGGTACAATCCGTAAGTTTAAGACCAGTTTTCTCCAAATACAGGGGTATACAAAATCTTTTTGAAAAGTGTGCAAAATTCGTATATTATTTTTGTATACTTAAGTCTCCGATATGGATATTCCGTACCCCAACTTGATGGCTAAATTCGAAACTTCGACGATAATTTTCTCGAAACACAAGAGTGTACAAAATTATTTTAAAGGAGTACAAAATTGTACGAAATTCGCAAATTATTTTTAGCAACTTAAATCTCGGATCTGGTGATTACGCTCTCAAATATCAATTTGGAATGCGTAATTTTGATCGCAAATTTACAAGAAGCGTCCGATCTTAAAGCAGATTTAGAATAGCATCATCTAAAGATGCAACGCTTTGGATGTAGTGTGCAGCTCATGCCTGTTGTTCTCGCTTCAAAACTAGATGAACCTCAAGACTTCTACGGGGTATTGAGGTTAATCTCTAGAGGGTAGAAACTCCACTGAAAGCAATCGATAGCACATTCAAGTCGTTTCAAGTACTGGATGCAGAATATCCGAAGGGATCGGAACAAGTGTGGACATATGTACAAACTTGAAAATGGCTGCGACAAGAAGCTTATTTCAGTGACACTCTTATCTCTCACATGTCAAAGATTTAGTTACTTGTCACGGCAGGAAAAGTTGTTTTTCATAGATCATTTAGTTTGTAAAAGAGTTTCTTTATGTATATACGTACCTTTTAGTTTGTAAGAAGATGGGTAAGTGTTTGTTTGTCATAGTGAGTTAAGACCGAGTCACTCTCTGTTACTTCGTTTAAATTTTTGTAACAAATTAGCTTTCATGAGTCCCTTTCGCTGTGGCGAATCATTGTGAGGACGCAAATTTAATAACGCCAATTCATTCAACAAACACGAAAGAACAAGTACGGGTAGTGATGGGAACCAGCCTTTTGGTGGATGCTAAAATGCGGTGTGTAACATCAATGTTGAGAGACAATGGGCTGATGATGGTGATATACCAATTGAAACTTCTGTGGAAAGCCTTTCTCTTGAAGATTACCGTGAGACTGGAAAGGAAGAAGTCGTTTTTATTACTACACTGTACAATAAATGCAACCTAACCAGAACTCATATACAAAACTTTTGCGACTGAGTACATGGGTTTATGTGCAATAGTGTTATGCAACTGCTAAGAGAGAAAATTTTACAAACGCTTTGACTAAAGCATGTACATGATAATACAGTAACTGATAATGTCCAGTCCATTTTATAGCTTGGAAACCGAATATAGGCGATTTGGTATGTTGGTGGCAATGGGCAGTTTGATAAAACAGATTAAGAATGTTATTGGTCAAAAAATTATCTGCAAAGAGAAAGAAAGGCGAAGTATCGGTGGAAGCATTGCAAGTGCTTGGAAAGTTTCTGCCTACGTCAAAAATGCTTAGACGAATTTTGGTGTTACCGAATGTTGAATCAACGTTACTCAACTTCAAGAACATTGCAAGTCAAGAAACTGAAGTACTTTTCAGTAGTGTACAAGGACTGCATAGGAGGAACGAGATAACGGTTTCTGATGATCATTTGATGTTGCACTTATTTCTTTACTTTGACGTTATGAAATTATCACTCCTTTAGGTCGGCATGCTGGTATAAAAAAGATAGGGTTAGTTTGTTACATACTTGCATGTATTGCACCGGAGTTGTTCGCGAAACTAAAACATAATTGTCGCTGTGTTCTTTCATACAAATGATAGAAAATCTTTCGGTAATAAAGCAACTTTTTCAATTCTTATTGAATAGTTGCGTTTCCTAGAATTTGAAGGTATACGTAAAATGTTTAGTGGTTCAGAAGTACAGATTTAATTAAGTTGTGTGCTGTTACAGGTGACAATCATGGATTGAATTTCGTTCCTGGGTTTACAGAGTAATTTTCTGCTAAGTACAACTGCAGGTTTTGCCATATATCAAAAACAAATTTACAGACATAGTCAATAGAAAACATTGGAAATTTGCGGAACGTACAGAATTATGAACTAAATATAATTCTCGGAGATGCTTCACAGACAGGGGTAAAAGAGAATAGCACTTGGAACATGTTGCCGAGTTTACATGTTACCAAAAATTACAGTGTGGACATGATGCATGGTCTTTTGGAAGAGGTTGGGAACTATAATATGATACATATCTTGAAGTACTACATCAACGAAACACGTCTTTACATAACGGATATTTTAAACAATAGAACTTCGGCTTTTGGAACCATGTCAGATAATGTTAACAAGCCTGAACTTTTGTCTACTGAAAATCTTGAAAAGAATAAATTAAACTTGTCTGCTGCTCAAATGTTATTTCTCATAAGGTAATTTGGTTTGATAATGGGTGACTTAATCCCTGAGGAAAGTATTGTTTGGAAATTTTATATTCTGCAAAGAGAAATAACAGTCGTGTTGGCATCAAAATTTATTCGCGTAAACACTTCGGAATTACTTCGCACCTTAGTTGAAGAACATCATGAGATATATAGGCGTTATACAATTTTTTATATTTTTTACATTCTTAATAGAAAATGATACCAAGTTTTAAAAATATTTTTTATATTTGTTAAGTTGTACTCATTTTCTCTTGGTGTTCTGTCTAAGATAGAACTTAGCAGTCTTTGCTTGAAAAATAATGATTTATTCTTGTAGTATATCAATATTAGGAATGTGGAAAGTAAATTAAAAACAAAACTGCAATATGATCTTACAAGAATAAAGCATTAGTGTTGACTCATTAATATTAAAACGAATCAGCCATTAACTATAACATATTCATTATCAATGAAACAGTACGAATGCGTGTAATGGAATAATATTTATATATTTGTTTTCTTTTGATTCCTGTGCTGTGTAAATAAGTTTCAGCAAAAATACTTGCCACTAAATTTTCAAGTTTGAATGTGAAATGATTCAGCATTAATTTCATTTGATGTTCATTTACATGCACCTTATTAGAATCAATATACTTCTTGCTTGCATGCATACAGAAGTCGTAAGAAAATGAACTTTAGAGCACTAACTCCTCTACCTATGAGTGACAGAGTTGATGTGCCGTATTCCGCTGTCCGCTTAAAGAGCTAGACTTTCAAATTTATATATTTCTTTTTATAATCTATTGTCGTTCCCATAACCTCTGTACATGTATTCACCAGCTCCAACTTACGCTGAATCATTTATACACCTGGACAACACACACTCGGATTCGTTTTCTCGTTGATAAAACCAAGTGTGTTAATTTTCGTCAGTGACGTACCTGTATTAAAGATCCTGACCTTTATTTTCGTGGAACGTCTTTCGTTTGCTAATAGTGTTCGATTTCTTGGTGTACAATTCGACCGTAAAATAACTTGGTGTGAACAAGTACGAGATCTGAAATATACTTGCTTGAGAGCGAACAACATTTTGAGACTCCTTTCTCATAGTACATGGGGTGCTGATCGTATAGTACTTTTTCAACTCTACCGTACACTCATCCGTTCTAAAATGAATTATGGTTGCGTGGTTTACTTCTCTGCTTGTCCATGTGTTCTTCTTCAGCTAAATACAATCCATCATCTTCGTATTTGCTTGTGTATAGGAGCTTCCCGTACTAGCCTTATACCTAGCCTGTATGTTAATGCATATGAACCATCTCTTCGTCATTGCAGGAGTTGTCTGATCCTCAGGGCCGCGGTGACTCAGTGGTAGAGCGTTCACCTCTGGTGCTTGGGGTCCCGGGTTCGATCCCAGCCCCCGCCAAGTGAACTTTGTGGTGGACAAACACCGAGTGCGTGGGTTTTCTCGGGGTTCTCCCGTTTCCTCCCATTTTCTTCATTCCACCATTTCATTCATTACTCATCATCACAGTCTCCTTTAGCCTGACCGACATAAACGTGGGACGTAAAACTCAAAGATAAGATTTCATTTCATTTCAGTTTGTCTGATCCTACGTTATTTCCCACGTCTTAAAGCACATCCTGGTCACCCTTCTTTTTTTGTTCTTGAAGCGGGTGATCGCTATCGCCGCTATGCGGCTCGACCTCGTGTCAGACGGCCATTTGGGATTCGTGCATTAGATGAACTAGCTCTTGCTCTACCGGATTTTTATCCGTTGAGTTTTCCTCTCGTTCTACCCTGGCAGCTCTATTGTCCTCATATTTCATTCCAGTTGGCGTGGGTTAATAAGTCGATCACGACTGATCACCAATATCAGCAGGAGTTTCGCTCTCTGTTATAATATTATGCTGACTTTTCACGCTTTTATACAGATGGCACGAAACAAGAAGACTCGGTTGGCTGTGCGTTTGTGTTTGGCCCTACCCGCTGTGATTACCGACTCCCTTCGTTTGCATCAATCCTCAGTGCTGAGCTGCCGGCGGTTCTTGAAGCATTAGACTATGCTATGTCCCATAACATTGTCCGTATTCTGATCCTGTCTGAGTCCAAGAGTGCTCTTACCAGCCCCAAATATACTTACACTAGGCATACACTCGTTCAACGTATTTTGTTAAAATGCCATTCCCTACTTGGTGCTGGCTCTTCATGTTGTTGCACTCATGATACCCCTCTGCACTGTTCCTTACCCTCTATCCACATCTCGTCTTCTCCAACAATGGCAGCGTGAATGGGATCTTGCACTTGCCAAAAAATTGCATGCCATTAAACTACGCGAAGGAGTCTGAACCTCAAGTTCCCTCCAGTCTCGCCGAGAAGAAATCCTTTTAGCTCGACTGCGCAGTCATTTGACGCATGCATATCTTTTATGTCGAGTTCCAGCCCCAGCATGTGTCTTTTGTGGAGACCTTTTAACTATTCGTCATCTTCTTGTTGAGTGCCCCACTCTGGCTCGGCATCGAGAACGATACAAGCTTCCTGAAGACCCGAACTTGCTCCTCTGTAAGGACACTCGTTTCCCCGGTAGACTGTTGCTATTTTTAGACGAGCTACGAGTTTTACATGCAATTTAATTTTATGTCATGCATGGATGATTTTTCCTGTATTTTAATTAACTTATTACTAATTTTAGTATTGTGGCTTTTGTATTTTTAAAAATCAGTTTTTACTGATTACGTAAAGTCTTAGTATGTGCCAGAAAGCCTCATCGTTGGCACACCCACAAAACCTCTCTCTCTCTCTCTCGTGCTTGGTGGAGTTGGTTCAATTTGTTGAAATTGTACGGATTGTTCTGTCTCCACCAATGCATATGAATATACTAGAATGGGGAACTTAATAGTGTCAAATCATATACATTTTTTTGAGTGTTATAGCGATGAAAACATCATACTTAAACACTACATGTTATTACAAGTGTCTCAGCAAGTGCGACAATACAGTACGTTGCGACATCATTGGACAATGAAGCCTGAGACAAAGAATGCTATTTGGAAATATAAGAATTTGGTTTGTTCAGTTAGTGAATATTTTCACTTTAAATTTACAGCAAATTTCAAGGATGTAACAGGAAAACGGAAACATTTTGCATTTAAACCTGTTGTAAAAATTCAATCTTTAGATATAAATATGTCTTTGCTGAAAAAGACCATATTGACAGTATTGAAAATTGTCTACATTTGATTTTTACAAAATCGCTTCATCTCAAGATGTTTATTAACACCGTACTTCCCACGAATATTATATCACCAAGTGCGAATGGTACGTTAAATATCTGAAACTCATTTGGTATATTTCCAATTTTTTCTGAAGTAAAAGTTATTTCCACTTGCAACGTTGTTTACGTAAAGCAGTACTGTAAGCTCGTCAATCATTTTGAAGTTACTGTTTTGGTTACAAAAGTTAATTCAAGAAGAAAATCAAAATTAGTTTCAGAAAACAAATTCTATTTCAGGCAAAATAGAGACAATGAAAGCGATGAACTGAAGTATTTCGAACCAGGAAGTACCATCGAAGACAGCTTCCGTTTGGAATCATTCAAATCATTACATATACAACTACTTGACAGACATGAGAGAACAGAAAAGAAATATACTGAAAGAAGTAGACAGTTTGAAACGGAACTGATTAAATATATGAAGTAAATATACAATCTATTATCTGCTTGAAACATGTATTTACTCCATACGTAAGAATATTTCACTTTATGCAGTTGCTTGTCCCTTTGTCCTTTTACACCAGTCTTGACTGCAGGATCAAAATTCTATAATTTTCCTCACATTATTCGAGACAATCAAGGATTCAAACTTCGATAAATAATTAATCAGCCCATTTACTTCCGCTATTTCATCACAATACAAATAACGATAGCTTTGTGTGTTTTCTGAAGTTTCATTGCTTATAGTAATTTTTCTCCTATGTGCTGCGCTGCCTCACTTCGTGCATTCCATCTTATTTCATAAAGAGACCATGAACAGATCACCCACCGGCATTTTTAATAACACTTTTAATCCCTGTAAGGTTGAATATAGCCAACTAACAACACAGAAGTCGCTAAATTCTTGTATTGTCAATGTACTAAACCTTACTCTTGTCACTGAAGTGGTTTCGAAAAGTCGCTTAATCCGTATACGTAAATCTAATATTATTTAGCTTAATCTGTACAAAAGTTATGAGAAGTACAGAAAGATAATTTAGTATCATGAGATCACGGGATTATGTCCGCATGATATTCTTAGAGTAAGCATCACTAAACTGCACATTCAAACACACGAAAACTTACGTCATGTCAATTTTGAAAAAAGATTTAGCGGACTTATGAGTACACAAATGATTACGTCGAGTCTTTCAACTTAACTGGAACAAATCTAAGTGAGGCGTTAAGATTATTCTTATACTATGGTCACCTGGCAAATTTAGCGTATGGATCAATTTGTGTAAACCTTGCTGATTATAACATAAATACCGATAACAATACTGTGGCAAACTTCACTAAATTCGAGTTGCTGCAAACAACACGGTCGCTATGAGCAGGAAATAAAATAATAATTTCGTGTTTTCTATATTTCTGTTTATAAGTTAATAAGTTGGCTTTATTTTGTATTAATTTATTTTTTTGAACCTTTTACCTTTCTGGTTTCAGAGATTTAGTAGAGTAGCTATTAATTTTAGTATACCCGAGCACCGAATTAACAACTCGAAAATATGACGTAATTTTCTTCTGAAAAAATCTACGAAGTTTATTCTTGGAGCGATTTTGTACAATCTTCGCAATACCATTTCAGACGATTTCTATTTCATATTACATATCGCATATATATATATATATATATATATATATATATATATATATATATATATATATATATATATATATATATATATCGCATTACACGCCATATGACATAACTTACTTTCCATCAAAATAATTAAAAGTGGTATTTTTGTTTCGGAGGCGAGCATTTTTCGGATGTTTTCTCAAAAAAGACTCAGGCGATTTTGTTCATAGTTCATAAATGTGTATTCCATTTAACAACCTCCTCAGGTCGTGCCTATGGTTTTCGCGGATGAATGCGTTGTGACGCTGAGAAGTTGCTTTTACCCATTATCTGAAATGAGTAGGTTTTGTTAAATCTAGTTACCAGCGAGAGGATAATTCAGTAAATTAAAGAAACTCCACTTCATCTAAAATTTCATGTATTTTGATCAATTCGAAAGTGTAATGTGTAATAGTGTTGTGATAGCGGATATGACTTAATGCCTTCAGATCACAGTACTCAAATATCTGGAGATTTGACCACAAGTAACACTTATAATTGAGATACACATACCTTTAGATGTTCAGGCTTCTTAGGATGACGAATGTCCACTCCTGGACTTCTCTCTGGGCGACGTTGACGGATCTTGGGACAATCGGAGGTCTTTAATCCCAGGTGATGACCATGGAATATATTGCGCTCACGTTGATCGAATATGTAACTACTGAGATTAATATATGCAGCTCGGCTTTATCACGACTGGCCGATTAAAATCCAACGATCATAAGATGGTAGTTCGCAATACTCGTAACCACTGAATCTTAAAACTGCGAGTTCTCGTATCAAACTCTGATCTCGAACTCCGACTTCTGATCCTGATCCAATCTAGATTTGGTTTTTATTCTCCTCTCCAGACGATGGAATCCGTCGTTTCATGACTCGACGTTGATTACCTCAATTGTTGGTCAAACTTCCGTTGCAAACCTTGTTACATTGTGACCGAATTCCCAGACTGTCAATCTCTGCGAATCTGAATATTATGCCATATCCAAATTATGTTGCTGTTAACAAATGGTTTCATTACATCTTTCAGGCTTACATTCATTTTTCTTCATTCTGTTTAGACCATACTGCGAGCTAGCGTCTCGACAGTCTTCCATTAACATCAAAACACAACCATTCCTAACTCATTACATAAACAAACAATAACAATAACACGTGGAATTGCAACGTATCACAATTTCACATGTTTGTAGTTTCTTAACTTAGACTTGACTTTATTTAACTTATAATTGTTCCATTCACCGATAAATAACCTATAACCATTTAATATTCTTATCCATATATCTACTCATTAGTACCCCAACAATGTGGCATAGCTCACTTGTCCTAAAAATTTACGAAAAGTTTATATTTTGGGAATGATTCTTCGTGTTGTTTTTTCAAAAAATGACTAAGGCATTTTTTCTTATTTCAAAAATAATTATTTAAGTAATAAGCTGGAAATGAGGCGTAACTAATTTGTTCTGAAATATATGTACAGATGAGTAGTTTATTTCTTGAGATCTTTTCGGACAATAATATTTCAAATACAATACGCGACTTTGTTCATATTTCATATATGTCATTAAATAGATTACAATATGGTATTACTTATTTATCCTGAAAAAAAAACAGAAGGGCTAAGTTTATTGTGGTAGTCTTGCGGGCGAGGTTTGTCGAACGAGTTTCTCAGAACAACTCAGGCGATTGCGTAGAACAGTTCCATAGCAATTTTCCAAATACAACACAGGCAAATTCGTTGATATTTTATAAACAAATGTTTGATTAATAACCTTTATATATAGTATAAGTAATTTCATATGATAAAATCAACAAGAGGTAATTTACACCTTCGAGTCTGTCTTCTTAAATTGAAGTTTTCCGTGAACACGTTATAATTTTTTTCGTATTTAGAAAAAATGGTTAAGAAAGTAATTTAGTTTCAAGAACTGGAGGGATAGAGTTTAGTGTGCTGTTCGTACCTTTTATTTATTTGCGTATTTATTACTAAATTGAATTGTTAAATTATAATTTCTAATTGAAATACAGGAGCTTTCATAATAATAAATTAATATAAAATAACTTCGTTCCTCCACTCCAAAATTTAGGTTATTTTCTTCTTCCCGACCAAACACGAACTAATAAGATATATAGTATCATGACGTAGCCAAGGTAGCTCAACCTCTTCCATATTGTACCATAGCATCTATCACAGTGAAAGATATCAATCTACTGATACAATCTTTATACAGTTGAGTATAGTTCGATTCTTCATTGTTACCAACGGCAGTATTGAATAAAACCTACCGTAGTAGACACCTTCCAGGAAGCTTCAAAGCTATTAAAGTTTCACCTCAAATCTAGTTTCAATTCAACTATCAGTAATGTTCTATAATACTCAGGGCAGATTCAAAGATAAATGAATGAATGAATGTATGGGGGTTAATGGGGACGTCAGCAACGAGGCTAATGTCCCCGTCACGATTAACACGGTTGCTCTGGACTAAAAGATTTAAAGAGAAACGTTAAAATACTAAAGCGCAATAAACAAAAGTGTTGCTAAATAAAAGGAGAATATCAAAAGAGAAAATAAAATAATAAATAAGCTAAAACACATAACAATAACAATATATGGAAACAATAAAAGCGAACGGAAATTAAAATTTTAGCAGCAATAAAAACCAATAACACATTAAAATAGCTCAGAGAACGTGAGCAACCCCACAAGCTGTAACAAAGTCAAGTACCCGGCGAACTATATCACGTGAATCCCCCAAAGCGCGGGTAAGAACAGAAGGCAATCCGAAACGTTCTCTGAGAGCTAAGTATTCAGGACATTAAACAAGAAGTGGCTGAATACTCAGCGGGACTATACACTCCTCACAGTACGGACGGTTCAATCAACGAAGCAAGTAGCCATGCGTCAGATCAGAGTGTCCGATACGCAGGCGCGCCAGGAGCACTTCATCTCGACGACGATGGCACGAGGACGTACGCCATTCTCCTAGGGGTGGCTTGACTGCATGTAAATTATTCTCAATGGCCTGGTCCCAATCGGCTTGCCAGTGAGAGCGCATCAATATGTGAAAAAACGAATGAAGATCGGAGCAAGGAAAGCTAGGCTCCAGTGCAACCCCGGCCAAGGCGGCGTTCTTGGCAGCTGTGTCAGCACCTTCGTTTCCCCGGATGCCGACATGACCCGGCACCCAGCAGACAACGACGACACAACCCTGTTGCTGCAATTGATGGCATCTCACAAGAATGTCCTGCACGAGAGAGTTCATACTAAAGACATTCTGTATACTCAGAACCACGCTCTGAGAATCGGTACAAACAAAGGGTAATGAAAGGGTGAGAGCATGGTCCAAGGCAAGCTTAAGTACAGTCAATTCAGCAGTGAACACGGAACACAGGCGATGCATATTGAATTCTGAGCTGCCCTCGTCGGTGACAAACGCACAGCCTACAGAATCCCCATCCTTAGAACCGTCCGTAAAAAACACACTAAAATCGGGGTACTGATCTAACAGTGCGGCAAACTCTTCCTGGTACACCTGGGAACTAGTTTGCTGTTTCGAATGCAGAGACAAACGTAAATCATGGCGAGGTAGACGAAGCAGCCATGGTGCAATAGCACAAAAGCGAACCAACGAAAGAGAGGGCCACACGAAATCGTCGGAAAGAAAGCTCTCGCACGCACGGATGTACCATGGACGTGTAGAGCGAGGTGGTGCAGCATAGCGCTCGTATGTCCGACCACCACGGAGAGAGGGTCTACACGGGTGGTCTGGGATACAACGCACATGCGCAGAATATTTAAGGAGCAGTCTACTGCGACGATATACTAACGAAGGTTCATTGGCTTCAGCATACAGGCTGGTGACGGGACTAGTTCGGTAGGCGCCAGTAGCAATACGAATACCCAGGTGATTGACTGAATCAAGTTGTCGTAACAGAGAAGCACGAGCAGAACCATAGACAATACAGCCATAGTCTAACTTGGACCGAATTAGACTACGGTACAAACGAAGTAGAACAGTACGATCAGCACCCCCACGTGCGGTGGGAAAGGACACGAAGGAGATTTAGAGCTCGAAGACAAGAGTATTTAAGATTCCGTATATGTGGTGCCCACGACAAGCGACGGTCAAACACCAGACCCAAGAAACTGACTGTATCAACGAATGACAAACGGGTGCCATCGAGGTACAAGTCCGGGTCAACAACCCAGGTACGCTGCCGGCAGAAGTGAACACATTGGGATTTCTCGGTGGAAAAGCAGAATCCAGTTTCATTCGACCAGCGAACGAGACGATTGAGAGTCAGTTGAAGCTGTCGAGTAATGCCGCGAAGGTGGCGGGAGCGACAAGATCGTCAACATAAAGCAGACCATACACAGGAGCCTGGATCTGCGAAAGAACGCTGTTGACTGCGACAGCAAACAACGTGACACTAAGAACACTGCCTTGTGGAACACCATTTTCTTGTACAAAGCGCTCTGAGAGAGTAGAGCCCACACGCACTCTAAAGTGTCGCTCGTGAAGAAAATTCGAAATAAAGTGGGCCATATGCCCACGAAGACCCCAGTCATAATTGTTTTAGGATTCCGTAACGCCATGTGGTGTCATACGCCTTCTCTAAGTCGAAAAATATAGCTACAAGATGTTCGCCGTGGAGAAAAGCATCTTGAATTTCACCCTCAAGATAAGATTCAATGATAAAATTTTCTCGTATACGCAGTCTTGGTCTTATTCATTAATGAAATTATATACACAGAAGTTATTTTTTCACCAATCAATATGTTTCTTTTAAAGAAAAGTATACTAAAATTTCAAATTTACAGTTAAGATATGGCTTATTCTACTGTGCATAATGAATATGCTATATTTTTATTGGACAAAGAACTTTGTTTATCC
The DNA here is from genome assembly GCF_964235325.1 of Thermobia domestica. Lineage (NCBI taxonomy): Eukaryota > Metazoa > Arthropoda > Insecta > Zygentoma > Lepismatidae > Thermobia > Thermobia domestica. The sequence continues at coordinate 215,645,381 of NC_137460.1, read as the reverse complement.
AGCATACCTGTTTCTATGATGCGTTCTAGACAATTCTAAATTATTATCTGTATTTAATATGAGGGATGTAGTAATTATTCAAACTATAAAATACTACAGTATCAGTCAGTAGATTTTGCCTAAAATTGGACGTCGATTGTTTCTCCTGAATTCTTCAGCTGTTCAACACAGTTTCTATCTAACTTAGAGGATATATGTATATCATAGTAATTTATTTCTTTACTTTCTTTTAGGGAAAGATTACTTCACTAAAAACACTTAGAATTCAGTATACAAATATAAATGTGATAATTTTCCGCTTTACATGTTAACCATGAATGAAAAATCAAATTTCAGGAAACACTGTATGCTGTTTATCACATATGAAAATGATTTATACTACAGTAAAAATCCTAACGAAGAAAATAGGAAGCTATATTTACAGAATCTGAGGGGACATTATTAAAATAGTCCATGATGGTATGGCACAAGTCAGGAAGCAGAGGCGCTCTCTAGCCATCGTGGTACACACAATTGAAACAATATTAGAAAAGCCCATTACTCGCTTTCAATGCTGTTAGATATAGGGAGTTATATTTTCACCTGCCATGTATGAAAGAAGATAATTCCTCAAACATAGAAGTTGATACGGAATTAATTCGTATTCTTGTTACGCAACAAATTGGAGTGGACATCATACACATTCCCGCAGTAAACGCTTGTAAGTATGTTGTAGCAATATATTATTTAAGGAAGTGGACCGAAGTCAGGGCATTAACTGACAAACACACTAATCTCAGTAGCTAAGTTTTTATGGTTATTTGTAAACATCAATGCGCAAGTATACAAATTAATGATAAAGGAAAAGAGTTTGTTAATAGTGTTTGTAATGAACTCTAAAACGACTGAGTTAAGCAATAGGTGACGTGCTTATAGGCAATGATTAGTAGAAAGGCATAACAGAAAATTGAAAATTTTATGTTGAAAATTCGAACGAAAAACATTCAGAACTGGTCAAGTATTTTACAGGGTGTCTGCGTGTCAAGTATTAGAACGTGCGCTCACGCCACAAGAAAGTTCTCACCATTTTATATAATGTCCTGATACGTCAGGTGAACACACTTCCAGAAATTTAACACATACAGAAAACAACGACTATTGTTATTTTGATGATTTTACTGCATAGTATGATTACAAAGATATGGTTGCTGAAACGCAATTTAGAGAGACTTTAAGATGTATGATAACAATGAAGGATATGCTTCATGATGAGATCAAAAATAACATTAAATGTGTCCAAGAGAAACAAAAAGCTGACTCCCAGAAAAGGCATAGTTCGAATCATGATTTTGAAGTTGGGGATAAGGTACTAGTCAGGCGTGACGACAGAAATGGAAGTTGAGACGAAATTCCGTGGAGGGGACCATACAAAATTGCTGCTATTCACGATAAATAAACTGTCACTTTGAAATCCCTTAAATGTAAAACACTGTTGAAACGAAAACATCTGAAAAATCTCAAGAAATATAATGAATAAACATGAAGGAAATGCGGAAACGGATATAAAGAATGAACAGAACATAACCAAAATGAAGATGGCAGGAAGTATGAAACAAATGTGAAAATGTTATACAGAGAAATACCTGTAAAGCCAGCAGTTTACGTAAAAAAAAAGAAGCTCACCTATCACTGGAGGATGAAATACAAATTACAAACACAAAAACATTTTTTCTTTCTGCCCTGTAGATTACAACAAATGGAAATATGAAAGGGCATGGAAACTGAATCTTCCAGTTGAACAGCGGCTTCCATACCAAAAGAAATTGATATATCTATCACCTCCATCTACAAATAAGAGTATGAAAGATGGAAATTGTTGGTTCCGTGCCATAAGCTGTTATTTGTGTGTGAACGAGGAAAATTACAAAAATAGAAAACCAGTTACAAGTTTCATGATGAGTCATTCAATTAACCATGTTAGATTACGCTTCGCAGGAAATAAGATTATTTCCTTAACTAAAATGTCATGAATGGCAGAGAATTGGCAAGAGTCTGGCATTTATGTGTAACTTTGGTTTGGCAGCAACGTAACAGCACCACTTTGAAATCTTCAAAAGCCGCATCTGGCAAGAAAAGAGTAACACGAAAGAAACCATCTTCAAAAATAGAAATATCACTATATATATATCAAATATCAAATATGATGTAGTGATAAATGTACGTAATACCTCGGTTTAAAACGCAGCTGTTTATGCAAGATATTTTTTTTTAAATCAGCTACATTCATTTGTTGAATATTTTAGAAAGTAGGAAGGGTGTTTCGAAGTTCCCCTAATTGTTTCAAAAATATTATTTCGTTATCTTTCTCTCATGATCTATTTCAATTTTTTAAAGTCTGTTTAACTTACCGGACGTCCCTATTGAGAAACTGGAACTATAAAGTATTCTACAAAAAATATTCGAATTACGTCCTACCAACAGATGTATAGCAAATCAAAGTAATGGTTTAGTTAGGAGTTAGATTACACTGACAAATACCATTTAAATATGTGAAAGTAGTGCAATATAGGTATCTAAATATACTTGTATGCTAATGAAAGGAAGATTATCTAACAAGTAACTCAAGACACTAGAAATGAGAGTAGCTTTTTAAAATATGCCTACTGTGTAAGCTAAATACTAATACCATGTAAGGTGTAATTCAAATATTACCCGTAAATTACTAACTAATTGGGGTAGAATAGTACATTTAATAGAGAAACCAAAAAGGTAAAATAAATCGGCTTTATAATTTTACTTCCCTAGTTTACAATGAATCTCAATCATGTTACATGCAAACCGTTGAGCTGAGATAAATACGAAGAAATATACGAGAGCCTAGTGTACGCAGCAATCATAATGACTTTATTGAATAACATTACATTAAACCAAGCTTTGGAGATTCAAGATGGTTTCCGCACTTTTTGTAAACAAATTTTCAATTGTTCTTCGGGTCTTCTACTAAACAGAGGCTGCTGAGCTTTCTATCTTTAGAACCTACTACGTTTAAGTATCGTTTCTAATTCAGATTTGATGTTTTCCTCGGTGGCATTAGGGAGATCCTAACACGATATCACCCCTCCAGAAACGTTCAATAGACGATGGGATTCGATTGACACATTCACTGGTCCAATAGTAGTTAACTTCAGTAGCTTCGCTATTTGGTTCCCGTCGATTGTTTCCATCAATAACGTGCCATTCCGCAATTTCTTGATATCTTTAACCTCTCCAGCGTTATAACTTTGTTAATAACAAAAGGGGAAAAGCCCTTTAGAGCACTCGGACTATTATCTGTAACATCGGCACCATCATTTCCTTAATTATAATTACAAGATGTCGGACCACAGATATCGCGATACTTGTATTTTCCACATTCTCTATAATGGGAGTTTCAATCTCTCTCTCGTTAAGTCTGGGCTTTTTACTACGTTGCGAGCCCGAACCCGTTTTATTTGTTTTGATACCCGTAAGACCAGTTGCTATTTTTGAACTACACAAACACATTTCTTCGAGATCAAATGTAGATAACTCTTTTTATCAAATACTTTCAGTCTATGTTCTTCCCTCAGAGTAAGCGACCATGTTTCGCAACCATACAGAACAACAGGCATGATTATTGTTTTATATATTTTAAGCTTCAAATTGTTCGACAGAATTCACGACGACAAGAGATTTTGAACCGAATAGTAACACAAAATCCCAGCTTGTATTCGGCATTTAATTTCTTCGTGATTATCCTTCTCGGTCTGTTAATATTGATCCTAGATATTTGAGTTTCCACTTTGTGGAACGTATTATTTGGTATTTTAAAGCATTTTATAATTATAGCATTACGATTTGACGAATTTTCATGTATATATTAGTAAATTCATGTCCCTGCAAGCGTTTAATAAGACGTCTGCATTTTTTCTATTGTTCTCCTATTAAATTTACATTATCAGCATACACCATAACCTGGTTGCTATCTTTGATTTTCCTTATAGCGTACTCCAGGACAAAGTTAAATAATAATGTCGACAACGCATCTCCTTGTTTCAGGCCATTTTTAACGTGAAAGCGCGTGAACAAGAATTTTTTCCACACGGACTTTACTTTGGAATTGATTGAAACACATTTTAAATCATGTAATGAGTTTTCGGTATTTTAAATTTTGTAAAAATATTATAAAATGTTTCTTTCCTACCCGATTCGTAAGCGATTTTAAAAATCAAATTGACGTACCGGGGTATTGTATTGTCACTCTCTTTTCAAGCATTTGGCGAATGGTAAATATTTGTTGTACGAAATTTGTAACCTAATAATATTAGTATTCTTAAATGTAAAAACGAGTGAGAGCACTTCAATTTGATGAAACCAGACCTAAGTTTGGTCATTGTGGTTTTGGTGAACCTGGAAACAGGGCGTGACTTTCGTTATTTTGAATGGAAGTTAGTTTAGTTGAATGGTGGAATGAGAATGTTGAAGATTGAGGTGAGAGCAGTGGTGAATGTCACTTGGTAAGAGACACTGTACCTTATCCTGGGTTTGTTTCGTAGTATCACTGAAGATTTCTATTGTGACTCTCGATTTTTTTTGTGGTCCGAGAGAGCCGACTGAATCAGTGATCGAATTAGATACATTCTGACATTTTGGTTTTCAGACCTAAGCATTAGTCTTTGAACTGCTTTTTCGAACACAGCCAAAGCACATTTATTCTTGTAATCCGATACAGAACAGATGACAAGCAGACTGAGAGCCAGGTATAAAAACCAAAGAAAGGTAATAAAAAAAGAAGAATATAAGAGGTGAGTGTTCATTAATATATATTATAGTTGATTGTCCTTTGTTTGTGTTCTGTGTTTGTGGGTCGTCATTTTTGATTCCGATAGAGTCGATTAATAGATTATTTCTTTGGACCGCGGTAATAATTACGTGAATTACGATTGATAATTCAGCATTTCATTTTTGGTAAGCGGGCTAAAACCCGATGCGTATAGTAATTGTTTATAATCTGCTTTATCTTCAGCATTTATTAATGCGATTAGTATTGAAATTGATCCATATAGTTTTTTTTTGAACAATTTGAGATTTATCCTATTGCTTGCTATTGTAGGCGAACGGTGCGGTGAGGCACGGCACTCCAATTTTGTTGAAAGATTTCGACATACTTGTTAATTTAATTATTATTGTTTTTTTCAACATATACCTAACAGATCTCTGGATATTGGAGATTGCCCCCCCCCAAAAGGATTTTTCTTGATCGTTTTTCTAGATTGTTTTTTTTCTTTTTACTGAGAACGTTTGTTTTAAGATTCTGAAATTCAATTTAAGGAATTTATTCTCTCTACTCTAATCAAATAAATTGAAATTGATAAAAGGAAAAATAAAAATTATAATTATTATTCACGAAATTCGTCTTGAGATTAAATTGTTATTGTTCCTGAATAAGCTTATGACTCCGATGAGAGTTGGACTATAATATAATCTTTGACTGAATATTATCGTTGAATCTATATTACGAATAGAATTCGAAGAAGAAAGAATTGTTTGTTGCTCAATATATTTTACCCGAAATAATATTGTATATTATTATAATAAAATATATATACTTGAATTGTTGTTGTTGTTATTTATTTATTATATATATAATTACATATATTTTTGACTTGCAATTGGTATTTACATTTACTTATTGTTGATTATGCTGAATTATCCATCTGTACCTGCCGTATGACTCGGAATTGCGTTCATCTTCGTAGATCCCTCTGAGGTCGGACTTGGGTAGTGTTGATTGGTCAACATTGCATGAGCTTTGGTATCCATGAATGTTGTCCTTTTAACATCGGCTCTTGTCCTGACAGCGGATGGGAACGCTACAAAATGGTTCATAGGTTAGTTCCGAACTTTTTTGGTTCAAGTTTTGTCGTATATAAATTTACATTCGCAGTTTATTGTAAGTAAAAACTATAATCTTGAAACAGTTTAATGATAACAGAGGGTAATATATTTTGGATTAAATTGAGAATATTGAATATTAAGTGAAATTTAAGATTGTAATCAAGTTGATTGAATATTATAAAAATATATATATTTTTCAAGACTAGGTTTTGGTATATAGGGTTGTTCCATGCTGGTTCTCCTTGATTGTTGTATTATCCGTAGTTAGTTTAGTTATTAATTTGTTTATGCTAATTTGTTATATATTTTCTTGTGTATTATTTCTCTTGTTACTTAAAAAAAAGCTCATGTTTAAGAAATTGTTGTGAATTTGCCACTTTATGATGGCTAATCGATCTGAGTTTGTGAGTATTAATATACCCGATGGGTATTCAGAACTAGTAACACGAGATAGAACTGGTTGTTGTGATGCTGATTCACGATCTGATTTTGGGCAATTCAATATGTCATTAACTCCACCCACTCAGGGAAGTCTTTACGCCAGACGGGTTTCAACTGAAGTCAATCGGAGTACTATTGGAAATAATGATAGTATGCATTCTGTTAGTTATGGGTTTAGTAGGAAAGTTAATGCAACTAGTTTAGGAGAGTCTCAGCGAGATGTAAGGCAAGTCGCCTTTGAAGCTCCATTAAGGCAGTCTGAACAGACAGGGTTTGTAAATCGGGATTCTTCAAACACTAGCGTTGCTGGAAATATTCAAGGTCAAAATACTAACAGATACCTTAATCTTCGTGACTATTATCGAAGAGTTTCTCAGATAAGGAATTCTACTCCGAAAGCTCCTTTGAGTTCTCCTTTTCTACAACCTATAAATAGATATGAAGCTAGAAATAGTGCGGAATCTGGTGTACATGATGGAGTTAATAGATTAGATTCTGGTGGGATCGAACATAACTTAATGGTAAAATATGCATTCAAAAGAAACAGTGAATCTCTTGAGTTGAGATTTAAGGATGTTAAATTGACAGATGGGAGTAATAGTCATCAAGTTTTCAATCTGTTGTTGAAAATAGAAGAAACACTATTAGAAACTAGTTTTTCACTCGGGATGGTATTAACCGTTCTTGTAGCTAAATGTACTGGGGTTTTATTAAGAGAAATCTTATTTGCCTTGAACAACAATGTAAGTTGGTATAATCTACGAGGGAATTTACTAAGTAATTTTGTTACTCCAGTGAGTAGGCATTCTTTTGTATCAGAGTATGTTTATAGAAGACAGAAGTTGTCTGAACAAGTTAATGATTATGTAAGGTCTGTTATTGTAGCTATGAATGTACTAGGATTTGATGGTCCGGAATCGGTATTAGTGGGTATTATTATGAGAGGTTTAAATCCTAATCAAAAGTACAGGATGTTGAATAACTATTTGCCTGCATCACGTTTGGAATTATTGGAAATAGCTGAAAAACACGTGTTGAGCTTTAGAAACCAGTTAGATTACAATAGAGAAATGAGTAATAATAGAAAAAAGTCTAGTGTTCTAGTATCGAGCTACAATAATAATGGATTGGGTCCGAATAAAACCTCGGTGAATAATACTTTATTGGAAAATAAATGTAGATCAACCCTTTACGAAAATAAATTGAGTCGATCGATAGGTGGCTCTCGGGATTTTCGGAATTCTAGGGGTCCAAATAATTTATCTGAGCCTCGAGGGAATCATAGAACTTCAACGTTTATTCCTTCAGAGATGGACAATACAGTGGCGTCTTTCGTTCTCGGAAAAATTAATAATCAGTTGACGGACATTTGCGTCGACGGTGGTTCAAGCTTCAACATTGTTCGTGCAGATTTGGTTCGTGCTTGTGGTTTCGAGAAATATATTACTACAACACAAGAGAAATTAGTAAATGCTTTTTCAGGATTGAATTTTTCCACGAACAAGGAAATTGTGTTAACAGTCAATTTTTCAGGACACTTTGAAAGTTAGTTTCAAGGTGGTAGATGAGTTACCTTGTAAGTGTTTGCTAGGAACTCCGTTTTTGCGTTCCACCAATTCGATTGTTGACTATTCTAATAATACCTTAGTTCTCCGTGGTGGCAAGAAAAGAATTGCTTTGAACTTTAGGAAAACAGTTCGGCTTTTTGGTTTTCAATCTAAAGGATTTAAGTCTGGTCCTCATGCCGGCCAGTTGAGGGGAAAGAATGGAAATCAACAGAGAGTACAGACTCGGGATTTTCTGGATCAAGATAAAATGGCTTTGATTTTTATATACGAAGATATATTCGATTATGGTTTGCGAGATGAAGGAATTCAGTGCGATTTGGATCTAGTTGATGCCGAATCTAGAATTTTGGAGATTCGTGCTCCGAATAGCTTACAGCTTGGTCAACTCAGAGCAATGATTGATTCAGAAATCGATTCGGGTCATCATATCGAAAATACTTTATCTTCCATGGTTGATGGTTATGTGAGTGTTCAACCAGTTGGTAGTATGCATGGTGCGATTGAAAGGTCCAACCATCAATTGTCTCCGAACCGGAATTTAGTTTCTATGACTTCGAAGCAGAATAACGAATCATCGCAGCTTAATTCGTGTAGGACTGGTGGTGTGATTGGAAAATCTTGTGACCAGCATCCATCTTACGTGAACTTGGTGACTTCGTCATCGGGATTTGATTGTTCGTCTGGGACAGCTGCTTGTGCTAGTGGTTCAGATGGTGAAAGTGGAACATCCATTCCTCGTTTGCCTTCTGATCAGAACTTGGGAGAGATGACATCGTTAATTAACAACGATACTATCAATTGTCGATCTGTTGAGACTTTAGGTGGTGCGAATGCAATGTCCAATTTTGTGATTCCGTCTAGTGGAACTTTAGTGACATCTACATGGGAAGACAGTTCTCTTCCGACTCGAACGTATTGTAATAGATCTGATGGTGCGAGTGATATGCCCTTTGAGAATAATTCGTCCGTGGGACAAATAGTGAATTCTGAATTCGACGAGAGATGTTGTAATTTGGGAGAATCTTTTCAGGATTATGATAGTGGTGCGAATGAAATGTGCTTTGGTCATCGGATTGTCGCTGATGGAGACACTTCGAAATTAGTTTTAAATAGTGAAAGACCTAGTAAGGTGAATGTTTCGGAATCTACTGATGGTGTTAATCAGTCATCTAGCAAAACTTCCTACAAAAGACAATTTTGATCTTGTTCAGAATGATGATCCATCAAGAATTGAGATTCCAGAATCTGAGAGAGTTGAGAAAAATAGGAATCGTAGAAGAAAGAAGAAAAGGGTGGATAATGTGACAGAATCCTCGAAAAATGGTAGTGTCTTAGAAAAAATAGATGATGCTAGTCTTTCGGGAGTGAATGGTTCATCGAACGACAATGAACGTAAGGATGTGGTGTTAAACAATAGTGTGGTTCCGAAGCATCTGATGTTGACTTAGAACAGTCTGAAAATTTTCATAAATTAATTCAGAGGAATCGGAAGTTTCAGCCTCCTGTCCTTTCATCTAATCAACAGGAAATGGCTCAGAATAACACACGGGTGATAAATCAACCTAACATGCAGGTGAAAAATCAGAATTTAGGGCGACTCATGGAAATTCGATAACCCTGAGATTGTTGCTTTCATCGACTCAATGAAAACTAAATATTCCGATGTAATTTCCGATAGGGTTGGATGTGTTAAAGGGTTCGTTGGTCGACTCCATTTAAAAGAGAATAAACCTTTCAAGGATACCCCTTTCCAGTTCCTAAAAATAAGGAGAAAATTTTTTATGATCAAATTGAAGAACTTGTTAAGGAGGGGATTTTAGAAGAGGTTGACCATGCTAACTATGGCAGTAGTTGTTTTCCAGTGAAAAATAAAAACAATACATATCGAATAGTAGGAAATTACATAAAGGCTAATAGCTTAATTGTGAATGACGTATATCCATCCCCGAATTTAGAAGCGTGTCTGACAGGCCTTGCGGATAAAAAACTGTACTCTAAATTTGATTTAAAGCGGGCCTACAATCAAATCTACCTTGATAAATCGTCACGTGAGATTACTACCCTGGTTACTCCCAAGGGATGTTATCAGTACACCCGAGTTCCGGTCGGAATAAAAACTGGGAGCAACATTTTGTCAAGGGCGATGGAAAAGGTATTAGGTGATATAACAGATAAGGGTGTCAAAATTTATTTTGATGACGTCCTGGTAGCTAGCGATACAATAGAAGAACACATGTTAATGGTTGAAAAGTTGTTACAGAGGTTCAAAGATTATAACATAACTGTATCACCTGACAAATGTTTCATGTTTTATAAAAAGATCAATTACCTGGGTTATATTATTCAAGGAGACCAGATGGAAATTGACCCAAGCAGAGTATCTGCTATACGAAATATTCCTCCACCTCGTAATAGACGCGGGTTGTTGAAAATACTAGGAGTATTTAGTTATTATTCTAAGTTTGCGTCGGAGCTCCAAGAGCTAATGGCTCCCCTTAGTGCCTTGAAATCTCCTAAGATCAAGTTCGTTTGGACGCAAGAACATCAAAAAATTCTAGATAAATTAAAAAAATATTTTGATAAATAACATAGTTTTGAAGACTCCAGACCTTAGTAAACGTTTTGTAGTCCACGTTGACGGCAGTGGAAAAAGTATTCCCGGATGTATTTCCCAAAGGAATGCGAATGGGGACCTTCAACCTGTGTGCTTCTATAGCAAGAAACTCTCAGAGGCGGATAAACACCGCAGTATTTATGAGATAGAATTTATGTCTTGTAAAAACAATATCTCGCTATAGACACTACTTGGTTAATGAGTTTGACGTGTTAACAGACAATAAAGCCTTGTCCTGGATACTTAATAACAGTAAAAGGCTCTTAAAGTACGGTCCTTTCGTCGAAACGCTTTGTCAGTTTAATTTTAAGATACGCCATATAAAGTCAGCGGAGAATATAGTAGCGGATTTCTTGACACGAATCTACGATCCGTTTGAATTCAGTATATTGGATGGCCCGGTAGGATTAGCTGCATTTAGAAGAAATATGAATATTATGCATCTTTGGAACTTGCCTTTAATTAAGGATCCTATCGATAAATTACAACCAGAAGATCCAGATTTGGGTAATATCAGAAGAATTGAGAACGGTGAGGATGTTCAAGGGTATCTCCTTAATAAGAATATTCTGCTAAAAAGAACTAATTCGGCGATTAACCCCTACAAGATAGTAATCCCGAAAGATTTAAGGAAGGTGCTTATTGAATATCATCATGAAGATGCGTTGATTGGTGGTCATGCAGGTGTGTCAAGGACATTGGCTAAACTAATGAAGAAATTTACCTGGGAAGGATTGAAAGAAGATGTCAAAAATTTCGTAAGTACGTGTGATGTATGCCAAAAGGTTAAGGAATCGAATCAAAAAAAATGGAATATTTAATTTCTGATTTCAGTAAAAGTTAATTCTCATTGGATGTTTGACATAGTAGGTGCATTACCGAATTCGAATGGATTTAAATTTATATTCATCGGTGTAGATAACGCCAGCCGATTTGTGGTTTTGGAGCGTTTGAGAACCATAAGTTCCAGTGTTGTAGCCAATAAGATGATGGAAATATTCAGTCGAATAGGTTTTCCGGAGGCCCTGTCCACTGACAATGGATCAATTTTTGTTTCCGAACACTTTAAGAAATTTCTGTTTAGCTTGGGTATCAAGCACATACGGCTGAGACCCTATCACCCTGGTGATAATGCGGCTGAAAGATTTATAAAAACCCTGAAGGCATCCCTTAGAGCTTACATCTCTACGAAGCAACATCTGTGGTCAACTCTTGTGCCGGAACTCCAATTCACCTTAAATATAAGCGAGCATTCAGGATTAAAGATGTCGCCCATCGAAGTATATTTTGGAGGTCCATATAATACACCGTTAGGAAACCGATGGAGCATCAATGATTCTGATTTTGGTGGAAAATCATCTGCTCAGATGTGGAAAGAAGCTATTCAGAATATGGAGAAAAGTTGGGCAATAAGGCGTAAGTTGATGTTAAGAAAAAGAAATCCCGTTAATTTAGACATAGGACAGTGTCCTCTTAAAGGCACGCGTTAAATCATCATTAAGAGATAAGGTAGCGAAATCTCTAAGCGACAAATGGTTTGGTCCATTTGAGATTAGGAAATTTTTGACCCCGAATACCGTTTTAGTTTCTGATGAGAATGACACGCCAGACTCATATCGCCGTTCGCATGTCTCAGAATTGAAGGTCTATAGAAGTAGGAGAGATTAAGAATTAAAATTGTCAGAACTTAGTTATCCTGGTCTTGAAAAATAGTATTGGTTTGTTTGTACAAGTAGTTATGATATAAAAATTTTTAATTGAATTAAATGTGATATTTATTGAGCATTTGTTAGTATTGTTGTTTGTTATATAATTTTTATTCATTATGGGCATAATGAACAAAAAATGTAAATAATTGAGTATTTAGTGTTGTTTAAGCATTTGCATTATCATTTTAATTTGTATTTGTTGTTGTTTGTATTGTTATGAACATTACTTATGATATTTATATATTTCGTAGCTATCCAGTGCAGATTTGACGAAAAATTTCTTGATGGAGAATTTTTCTTTTTTTTCGACGAAGGCCAGCCTGTAACGATCCCGTTACTATGAGTTGGAGACGAAGAAATAATGGAAAAACTATGTAAAAGAGAAGAAAGAAAATGTTGATAATTATGCAATATTGGTGATAAACTTTTCTCTGATTTGTAAAAATTAACAAGAATTTGTAACCTTTCCTTGTTTGCTTCTTTTTTAAAAAAAAACAAAGAAAATGATGAGAATCTATTTACGATTGTGGTAAGTGAGAGAGAGGGAGAAATACATTCCTTTTTCTGTTGGTTAATTCAAGGTCGCCAGCGCGGTAGGAGACGTGCCTTATCGCGATCGTAGTGCCGCTGTCCTTCGTGGGAGCTCGCAGCCTTCCCGGCTGCGAACTGACTTATGAATATTGATGGAAGGAGGACGTTTCCTGCAGTCTACGAGCAGGCGGATAATTTATCGTCGATGTTAGAAAATGGGACGCGTGTCTTGTTCGTTTGACTTAGTTCGTAGTGTCTGCTATTTTCTGCATTTTGTTACATCTGGAAGGAGTTAAATCAATTAACAAGAATGAAAATGCAAGTTGTGTTGTGTTTCGTGATTTTTTTTCTTTTTAAAAAGAAGGGAAGAAAAATAATGATACGAAAATTGCAAATGGAAGGTTTGTGTTTGACCATATGCATTGGTGTTATCTGAATAAGATTGAAGTGGTTAGCTTGTGCTCTGTGGTTTTCCAGTGTCTGAATGGTGCTCGAAGTATTGAGTGATATTTGTCTTTGTTTAAGTTTCCATATTTTACGTCAGACAAGTTTGTTTCGTGTTCAGATGTGCAGGGGCATTTGATGAATTCAATCTGTGACGTAGATATCTGTATAGTTGACCTAAGTCTTGGTCAATAAGTCGCTATTCTTTTCGGCGACAAAAATCCATCGTATTTTATAGAGAGTGTTGAATGGTGAATTTCTATGTGGGTTCCTTACGGCAAGGAAGAGTAGATGTGCTATTGAGTTAAATAAACCTGTTCTTAGCTATTGCCTTAAAAATAGCATGTTGTTCATGCTTTAATACTCATAATATCCTGAGTCTGAAGTGTTTTTTCTTTGGTTGGTGGAATGATAAAGTGGGATATTTCGAGTGAGAACAGAGGTCTGCTCCCCATTGCACGTTGGAACGCATGGTCTTACAATAGAATAATATTCCCTGCAATCGTTGTAACGACCACTCTCTGGGTTCAATTGTCTGACGGATCGGTGGAATGATAATGTGGAAAAACGAGTGAGAGCACTTCAATTTGATGAAACCAGACCTAAGTTTGGTCATTGTGGTTTTGGTGAACCTGGAAACAGGGCGTGACTTTCGTTATTTTGAATGGAAGTTAGTTTAGTTGAATGGTGGAATGAGAATGTTGAAGATTGAGGTGAGAGCAGTGGTGAATGTCACTTGGTAAGAGACACTGTACCTTATCCTGGGTTTGTCTCGTAGTATCACTGAAGATTTCTATTGTGACTCTCGATTTTTTTGTGGTCCGAGAGAGCCGACTGAATCAGTGATCGAATTAGATACATTCTGACATTTTGGTTTTCAGACCTAAGCATTAGTCTTTGAACTGCTTTTTCGAACACAGCCAAAGCACATTTATTCTTGTAATCCGATACAGAACAGACGACAAGCAGACTGAGAGCCAGGTATAAAAACCAAAGAAAGGTAATAAAAAAAAGAATATAAGAGGTGAGTGTTCATTAATATATATTATAGTTGATTGTCCTTTGTTTGTGTTCTGTGTTTGTGGGTCGTCATTTTTGATTCCGATAGAGTCGATTAATAGATTATTTCTTTGGACCGCGGTAATAATTACGTGAATTACGATTGATAATTCAGCATTTCATTTTGGTAAGCGTGCTAAAACCCGATGCGTATAGTAATTGTTTATAATCTGCTTTATCTTCAGCATTTATTAATGCGATTAGTATTGAAATTGATCCATATAGTTTTTTTTTTGAACAATTTGAGATTTATCCTATTGCTTGCTATTGTAGGCGAACGGTGCGGTGAGGCACGGCACTCCAATTTTTTTGAAAGATTTTGACATACTTGTTAATTTAATTATTATTGTTTTTTCAACATATACCTAACAGATCTCTGGATATTGGAGATTGCCCCCCCCCAAAAGGATTTTTCTTGATCGTTTTTCTAGATTGTTTTTTTTCTTTTTCCTGAGAACGTTTGTTTTAAGATTCTGAAATTCAATTTAAGGAATTTATTCTCTCTACTCTAATCAAATAAATTGAAATTGATAAAAGGAAAAATAAAAATTATAATTATTATTCACGAAATTCGTCTTGAGATTAAATTGTTATTGTTCCTGAATAAGCTTATGACTCCGATGAGAGTTGGACTATAATATAATCTTTGACTGAATATTATCGTTGAATCTATATTACGAATAGAATTCGAAGAAGAAAGAATTGTTTGTTGCTCAATATATTTTACCCGAAATAATATTGTATATTATTATAATAAATTATATATACTTGAATTGTTGTTATTTATTTATTATATATATAATTACATATATTTTTGACTTGCAATTGGTATTTACATTTACTTATTGTTGATTATGCTGAATTATCCATCTGTACCTGCCGTATGACTCGGAATTGCGTTCGTCTTCGTAGATCCCTCTGAGGTCGGACTTGGGTAGTGTTGATTGGTCAACATTGCATGAGCTTTGGTATCCATGAATGTTGTCCTTTTAACATCGGCTCTTGTCCGGACAGCGGATGGGAACGCTACATCGTCCAGGAAAGAAAGCAGTAGGTTGCCGAAAGAATAAGAATTCTAATATACTAAAACAGGTTACTATGGAACTTGAAAATTCTTATTCCCAACACAATGTAGTTTTGAATTCTGTAAACTGCGAAGAATTTGCAACTTGGCCTACAGCAGTACCCTTGGTCATCCTAAAAAGAAAATAGGCGTGGGTCGACCTAAGCAGTCGCCTTTTAGTCCAGAGGAACAGCATAGGGATGCAGTTCGACGTTATGTCGAAACACATGAAAATTTTAAAAATGATCAAAATCGGTCCCGCCATCTTCCAGGAACAATAAGGAAAGGAAGTCTCATTGGCCATTACAGTAGTGCTCAACTTAATAATATTCTCAAGTACCAACTGAAAGTTATTTCACTTCTAAACCCTGGCTGTTTCAAATGTCAGTATTGCAAAGCTCCATTATTTCATGAAGAAAAAGCTCGTAAAAAGTGGTGTTGCGGTGAAAATGCTTACATTTTACCTGATTTTCCACAACTTGACAGCGATTTCTATACTATGCCACCGTTTTTAAAACAACCTAGACCGTACAACAATATCTTTGCATTTAGTGCGCTGGGAGTATCTCATGGTTTTAAGCATCCGAGTACAGGTGTTTCATTTTAAAAAATACAAGGCCGTACTTACCATAGAGTATTTGATTTAGCATACACTGCATCGAATAATCCATGTGGCATGTACATTGATGACGGAGAAGAGCGTATGAGACTTGCCAAGGGAATGGCTTTAAATGAAGTCGTTGTTGAAGCAATCACAAAGTATTTATATGATGTTAACCCTTTCATTGGTCTGCTGAAACAACTGAGCCAAGAACCTTCAGACTATGCTCATTTGATTTTCGAACCTACATGTAGACGCACCCATGGACCTATTTTAGGAGATGTTCCTAGAGGAACAGAAATAGCTGCCATCTTGAGTACGGAAAAAGAACAATACAATTCCCGTCAAATTGTTATTTGGAAAATAGGCGCTAGAAAACCACACACAGTTGACATCTTTCATCCGTTGTACGCAATAGCGTAGCCAGGATGTGTGTTTGGGGGGGGGGGCAAGTGCTGTTATAGGTACATATAGAAAAATTACAAACAAAAAATATATAAACAAAAATATACAAAAAATTACAAACATCAAAGTACCAAAGTACATTGTCGGACCTCTTTGGGGGGGCCCGGCCCCTCCGGCAACCCTTCCCTACGCCACTGGTTGTACGAGTCTTTGCAGTACCCTCTCCTTTATCCACATGGTAAACCTGGCTGGTATATCGGACTGTTGGATAAAAAGGGGAAAAGCTATCCCAAGTTAAATACTACCGACTACTAAGTCTCTTGTTATCAGAAAGAAGATTTTCTACGCTGGGACGATTGTCGGAGGAGTGGCTCGTAGATATGTACAGTCGTGTGGAAGAGGAGAGGCTACGATTTATTTGTGGTATGCAAAATAAATACAACTCTATGAGTATACGATCTGCTCCTTTGCACGAACTACAGACTTCAATGTTGACAAAGAAACAGGGAGACACTATGCGGACTCTAGCGACTGACGAAACTATTCAAGGGGAAGGTGGTATTGTTCATGGCCGTATTTATCTTCCAAATACGTTCACAGGTGGGCCAAGATATATGAAGACTAAATATTTGGATGGAATGTGTATCGTAGCGAGATTAGGAAGACCGTCATATTTCCTTACCATGACATGTAATCCGAAATGGGATGGAATTGTGGAGTCCACTTCTCCCGGCACCAAAGCTTCACCCAGTTTGGTATGCCGAGTTCCAGTTAAAACTATTGGAATTGCTACGTGATCTGCGCAGTGGGACATTTTTTGGAAAAAAGGTTTATTTACTCTATGTGGTGGAGTACCAGAAGCGTGGTTTACCTCACTCACATGTGTGTTTTAGAGTTGAGGGGGAGGGCCGAGACAAAACACTGAAATTGATCAAGTTGTTCGGGCCAACATCCCTTCACCGGACGAGGCAGGCGGGAGATTGAGGGAGCTTGTATTGAGACACATGATGCACGGCCCTTGTGGACCTCCTAATCGCATAGATCTTCCATGCTGGGACTGTAAGGAGAAAGAGTGTACGAAACACTTCCCTAAGCCTCATATTGAAGTCACGCATGTAGATGAGAGAGGGCTTGTGCACTACAGGAGGAATAGTTCTAACACTGCTAAAATTACCTCTGGTGGGAAGTACGTACAGGTTAATGACTCTTGGGTTGTGCCTTATAATGCTCCTCTTCTACTCAAGTACGACTGCCACATAAACCTTGAAATTGCTTCAACTCGTAAGATCGTCAAGTATTTATTCAAATACATGACTAAGGGACCGGATGAGGCTCGCGTTGCAGTTGTTCCGGAAGAACAGTTGAACGATTAAGTAGAACTTTATGCTACAAAACGCTACATTGGGGCCTGTGAAGCTGCGTGGCATACATTGGAATTTGAGATGACTGGCCGTGAGACTAATGTCATCCAGCTTCCTGTGCATCTGAAGGGCTACCACTCTGTTATTTTGGACCGGGCCATGAAATCGATGCTGTTAGCAGAGCATGTTTTAATCTTACTTTGTACTTTTCTCGACCAACATTACCTGAATTTGACAATCTAACTTATTTGAACTTTTTCGAACGGTATATCGTGCATTCAAAACGACCAGGGTCGTGTAGTGTTCGAGTGATTTCCCACCCTGATGGAGTACATTTCATCACCAAGAGGCAGCGTGGAGAGATGGTGGCGAGAATGATTTGGGTAGCCCCTAACAGAGAACAGTTCTACTTACGAATGCTCTTGAAGAACTTTCCATGTAGAGGCTACAGCGACCTTATATCTCTAGGCGGTGAAGGTTGTACTACCTTACAAGGTGCTGCACGAGCTCTGGGGTTGGTTAATGATGAGCAGGAGTACGAAAGAGCATTAGAGGAGGCTTCACAGTTTATGACTGGCGCCCGACTTAGGATGTTCTTCGTTCTTCTTCTTGTTGCTGGGGCAAGGGGCGCAGACTTGTGCAACAACTTTAAAAATCTGTTGGCAGAAGATATGTTAGAAAAGTATTTAAATAATCCAGAGCGAACCTACACAGTAGCACTATGTGAAATCGACAAAAGCCTTCGACAACATGGATCTCGCCTTTATGAACATGGCCTTCCTGATGTTCAAGACGAGTTAACTGAACTTGATCGAGAGAAGGTGCAATATTCTGTAAGTCAACTTACTTCTTTTCTCGAGGAATGGCTTCCTAAACTCAGTAAGGACCAGAAAAATGTACTTGAATATGTCACAAATTTCCTGGAAAATCCCCACACCAATGAGTCTTCAAATGTCATTTTTATCGACGGGCCTGCGGATCGGGAAAGACTCTGCTTCTTAATGTTCTCACTGCTAAACTACGCCTAAGCCGTCACATAGTTCTTTGTACTGCAAGTTCTGGAATCGCTGCTCAAAACTATGAAGGTGGCACGACAGCGCACAGCATGTTTAAGTTGCCCTTAAACTTAAGTAATGACATGGAATTTTGGGGAATTACGGGAGGGAGTCAGCGAGCAGAATTAATCATGGAAGCATCTGTTATAATCTACGATGAGGCACCAATGGCACATAAAGCATTAATCTATATTCTCGAGAGATCATTGCGAGACCTAATGAGAACAAATTTGCCATTTCGTGGGAAATTTGTGATTTTTGCCGGGGATTTTCGAGAGATCCCTCCAGTTGTTACAACTGCTCGTACCAATCTTGAAGTAATTCAAGCTTCTCTTCGCCCCTATTGAGCCCAACAGTCCTTTGACTGTGTATCGTAGACAGTTTCTTCTTAGACTTGCTTACGCTATTACGATCAACAAGAGTCAGGGTCAAACAATTGATTTTGTTGGAGTTGACTTGCGCAGTGACCTATTCGCTCACGGCCAACTGTACGTCGCACTTGGACGTGTCCGATCAAGGGATTCAGTTGTGTTACTGGTTCAGTCTGAAAGAATAATTGAAGGAACCGCTTTCGTAAAGAATGTTGTATACCCACAACTTCTACGATAGTTCCTTTTAGTGAGTGATAGCTATGGAATTACCCAGGGAAGAACACCATTGGACTTTCATTTCGGAGTATGATACATGTCTGCTGCAAAAATTCCTTTTCACTTATACTTGATAGTAACATAAGAGTCTACGCAAAAAGAAATCCCTTTAAGCTTCTTTATGGAGAATGCTTGGTGCCTGTCCAAATACAAATCATATTGAACTTCATTTTCACACTATGATACGAACCTTCCCAGACACAAATACCACCTACGTTCCAGTTTTTTTAGTATACGAAAGACATGACGAAGCAAAAGCTTTCATTCAAAGGAGTATGCGTGTAGCAGGATACCACAGGGGTAGTGTGGAAATACTACAGTTACAAGCAAAAGAATCGACCTTTGTCTTACAAATATGCAAGAGTTATGGTCGAACAAAAATCCCAGATTTCTTTTTTGAAAATTATAAATAAGAAAAAAAAACCCTCTGAAAATGAGAATCCAACATCATCATTCATTATATAATAAGTGGATAAATTGTGGTTGACAAAACAAAGGTTGCTATAAAAAATAAACTGTGAGTTATTAAGCAGAGTATTAAGGAGCAAAGGATGATAAATATGAGATCTGGGAATGTTGGGCCGATTTGAGGAAACATTAAGAATAAATGCACAAACATATGACATGCGAGGCCGTAGGCGGAGAAAATACGGGGGTCTGGGGGCGAAGCCCCCAGCTGGCCAAAGGCTAGTCTTTGTATAAAGCGTTCAATGCTTTCTCAATGGGATTTAAAGCTTGGACTTCCTGCAGCAAAGGTGAGTACTCTACCACACTGAAATATAAAATATTGTTTTTACTTTAAATGTTAAGCACAGAAAACTAAGATAATTATTCTACAACTGTTTTTTATCTTCAAGAAAATCGTCATAATACAAAACAAGACGAGTTGCATTCATTTTTTTTAGGTCAATGATGTAAAAGAAAAATCCTTCTTTCTTTAGGGATGCATCAAAAATATTTTACAGAAAGCAGTTTTTTTTTATGTAGGTAACTGTATCCTTTGTGATACATTAGGAGGTGTAGGCTTTTTTTAAGTTTTCCATTCATCCTTTTCTGACTGGCTTTTAAAACCTTGGTGAAAATCATCAAATAAATTTATAATCCTTTTACTTAGGTTTTACACCGCTGAACGAACTTAACGCGCGTGTGTGTTTATGCGTGTGAAAAGAGAGAGAGAGAGAAATGAAAGTGGTTGGGTTAGTAAGGGGAAATCTGCCTTAAAGATACATTTTCTATTTCCTTTTCTTTTGTGTTTAACTCAACCTATTTACTAGAGCATAAATAAAAATCGTTTAGTCCACAATTAGGATAGGTGAATGATGATGCATAAATCGGTAAAATGAAAATAGGGAAAGGAAGATCTCAAGTAAACCCACAACCAACACAAACTTACCTCGTCGGGGATTAAACCATGGATAAGATAAAATAATAAATAAGTTAAAAGAGCTAACAATAACAATATGTAGAAAAACAACACTAAAAACGGGAGAAAAGATAAAAATTTAGCAGCAATAAAAAAAATCAATCTAAAACTGCTCAGAGAACGTGAGCAACCCAATGGCAGGTACGAACTTAAGTGCCTGGCTAACAATATCACTATTATCCCCCCAAGGCACGGGCAAGTAAACAAGGCAGTCCAAATCGTTCTCTGAAATCTAGTATTCAGGACATTCAACAAGAATGTGCTGAATACTCAGAGGGACAATACACTCTTCACAATACGGACGGTTCACGTGATATAATAAATAGCTATGTGTGAGATGAGAGTGTCCGATACGCAGACGCGCCAGGAGTAAGTATACTTAGTGTTAAGGCTATAATATGTATTAAGTAAGAACATTGGGTGTAGATCGAGGCCCCGTTTTCTTCTCTGTCCTCCCTGCATTGGGTAATGGGATCGAACCCACTACTAGTTCAATTATTGTAACTAACTTGATTATATTACTTATCGACCTGTTATGTAAAGTAACAGTTACATAAATAACATCATTGTGGGCTATAGTGACTTCCTAGATGTGGTCTTACCACTACACCACTGGTTTTTCAATCATCCCTGTGTAACTGCCTTGATACAAGTTAAAATCTTAGCTTGGTTTGATTAAAAGGCACACAACGCTGAGAATACAACTCAGAGTGGTATTAAATCACGCTATCACTTGTACATTATAATAATAATAATAATAATAATAATAATAATAATAATAATAATAATAATAATAATAATAATAACTCTGTCAACTTGTTTTTAATAAATCCGGTATAAACCAACTTAATTCTAGTCAGAATAAAACTTCTGATTAAACCAAACAAAAGACTCAAAAACTGTACGTCATGAGACTTTCAAATTTGGTGGTCCCCTCCATAAGCGGCCCTGTTTAATAGGTAGGTAATATTACATCACAATAGCGCACGGCACCGTTGACATACGGTAAGTCAAAGCCAGATAATCCGTGAGAGGGATATACGAACTTTAGGATATAAATTTAAGAACTTGACGTTAATTATAATTTTAAGTGAAATAAATTGTCAAACAAACAAACAAAAGTAGTACTCTTTCAAAGTTAAAAGTTAATCGAATATCATTTGTTTAATGAAATTTCTTAAAATGTTCGTGGATAGTTCCTAAAAACCCGCCTCTCATTCAGCGTTAAAACTAAAGCAAATCACCTCTTATCAGGTTACGAGAGTGAACTCAGCTGCTATCAAGGACTCATGATAGTTGTGCGTAACGTCAACATTGAAGAACACACCAACATTTACAACGAGAAAATATATAAATAATTATATAAATATATAAAATATATAAATATATAAATATAGGGGAACGAAACTAGAACGAAACGAATAATAACAATAATGTTGCCCGACAAATCATCACGATTGGGATACACCGTAGTCTCTGTTGAGCAATTGGTTTCTAACGACCTCTGGTTCGATCCCCCGATGAATTACTTCTTTTATCCTATATCTGGATTATTGCTCCGCACGAGCTAAAGTTTATAATTGGATTGGTTACGTGTAAGTAGGTTAAAATCAAATACCTTCAATAGAAATCTAGTTTACCACATATCATCACTACCTACACAAGGGGTCCCGAGTTTGAAACCCGGAATATTCCTGACAAAATCAATATCATTGTCAAAATGATCCCAGTTTCCGGTACTTATTGGCATTTACACAATCGTGAAATGAAATGAAATGAAATCTATGAGTTTAACGTCCCACGGTTATGCCGCTTAGGCTAAAGGAGACGGTGATGATGAGTAATGAATGGTGAAATGAAGAAAGTGGGGGAAACGGGAGAACCCCGAGAAAACCCACGCACGCGGTGTTGGTCCACCACAAAGTCCACTTGGCGGGGTTACACAATCGTGTCCAACTTTGAAAGGAAACAGATAAGTCTGAGATCGAAACCCGACTCACGCACTTTCTGTATGTGTGACACGCTCAAAACTATAGTAAACATCGTTTTTTTGTCTTTCCTTAGGGAAACACTTACTAAATTCACAGCTATCGAAGTCACACAAAGTAGTACACTATCTGAGGCCTTGACTTTGATTACAAGGGGTGCGTTTTGCATTACCGATAGTTGCTGTTAAACTGCAACTTCGGACACTACCTTTCGTTGTGGCTTTCACTTAATTCAGTGATAATAGCAATCGGTATGGGATACTCCCGGGATACGAACCTCGATTTCGTTGCACACTAGAGTTCAGCACAGAACCATGTCAACACTCAATAGCTAAATGAATTGGTAACTTGAAGTGAAGTAATTGAAAATGCATACTTCTAGTATAATACACTAAAAACTCAGGAAGATAGTACTTACCCCTTTTTTCTTTTTTTTTTTTAATCCTCCTTCAAGAAATTCTTCTGGTAACAGGAGACCTCCCCACATTGTCTTTGGAAACGAAGTCCCCTTTTTCTTTCCTTCACGTTCTTCGAGCAAAGATGATAAGTATAACGAGCTGAAAAACATGAACCAGAAAGTTAAGAACTTATTTAAACTCGTTTGTTATTATACCTATTATTAACATAGTGTAGAAATCAGATAAATTTAACTACTAATTAAATCCAGTAAATTTTTAACTAACAAGTTCTTTAAATTTCGACTAAAAATTAGATATGTTTATGTTTGTTAATTTAGAAGTAATTATCAGTCGGCATGTTATAATAGTGTAATATAAGTGATCAGCTCCAGTATATTGCAACAAACGGTTATTGATGGACGATTATTTAAAAAAAATCTAAATAAAATCTAAGACAGGAAACGAATATAAGAAAATTAATGAATAAGTGGTAGAAAATAGTACTAATGTTTCCATCACACGAAACTCTCGGTTACAACTCATTTCAAAATAAATACGCAAACACACTCGGAACTAGAACCTCGCGACACTCCAGACACACTCGAGTCCCCGAGTTCAATCTATAATACTATTTTGTGTGTGAGAATTTTTCGTTCCAGAACTTTCATTCTCGAAGCCTTTCAGCAGACGCCTGCCCAGGTGAGAGAAGTGAATGAACCTGCGCGCCTTGCATTGGAGATAACTGAGTATTCATTTTCCTTCTATTTTAATTATCAATTTTTATCACTTAATTATCAATTTACTTCTAAAAAAATTGTCACTTTTCCTTTGTTTGTCTTACTAAGCTACCTACAAAGGTATACAGATATAATAAATAACTCATAATGTGCACAAGATGAGACTGCCTCCTCCTCTGAGGACCTAATTTATCAATGATTAACTTTACAGTGTTGCACCAAAGCTCAAAAAACAAAAAAAAAAATCCTATGATATTAATTCAAGAAATTAAGAGCAATTGAGATAACATATCATCAAGGATCTAGTGAGACACGATTTAAAAAGAAGAAGAAGAGGAAATCAGCATACCAGTGTAGAAAATATGCACGTTAACTGAGAATTTCTCAAATGCTTGTTATGCCCTCTTGTGGGATATGCCTTATCTTGAACACTATACGTACACAAGTTGTAATAAGGCGTAAAACTAGAAATGAATTTCAATATGAAATATTACATGTTTCAAATTTATATCAACTTTTTTGAATTTTTAGTTAATTAATTGACATAACTGTTGAAGATACCTTGGAACTACCTCCTGACTGGTATAGTTGCAAAGGTATAAAGAAATTCAATTAAATCTTGTTGAATCTAAGATCTGCTTAATAGTCCTATGGTTCACTAAGTTACTTGAAAGCATTTCATCAACTCGTTAAGTTTTATCTTTGTTAAAATTAAATTTTAAAAAAAAAAGCTTAGATAATGTTAACATTTCAAGGTATAAAATATCGTACACAACACAATTTCTGTACTCATGCATAGCACACCCATTCTTTATTTTAGAAATAAATACAAATATACTTATCTGACAATGTTATTATGTCCCTGGTCTGAAGTGCTTGGCGAACTGGTAGAATAGAAGGGCGTCTTTAACAGTATATGACATATTCTCTCTCAGTTGCGTTGCAAAACCTCCTTTATTCCCCTCACTCCCGAACATTCGTCAGCTGAGCTGATAATTTACAAACCACATATCATTACACCAAGCTGTATAATTAGCTAACTTCCGCCAAGTGGACTCAACTCAAACTTCCTTTTAACACTCTACTCCTCAACCTGACCACTTCTGAAAACAAAATATACGGCAAATGTATGTTAATAAGACAATTACGTCCCGACATTTTAATACCACACAAGGTATTGCCCATCTTGTGAAGTACCTTGGATTTACTCACCATATAATTCATCACCCATGAATCACTCCAGTATATGAAAATTATATTTGATAATCCACTTTCCTCCATCATTATTGTTCCACTCACAAAGAAACAGACCAGATTAAGTAAATCTGTCATCTTGTGAAGAACTTGTTCTACCGTGGTATTATCTTTTTCTTCACACACAGACACAGCTCAAACACAAGAGACATCCTAATATAATGTGTGGTCAGCGCACATACACATATTTCCAGATTTCCGGTTCCATTCGTTCATGGTACAAATTAATTCTTAATCTCATCCTGATTTTAATATTATCACATACACTATTTAAACAGGTATCTATACCTAATCTCTGACGATGTGTGGACAGCACACTCAGGACATCTGGATAAAAACATTTTCCTTGTTCGACTCTCACTGTCAGATAGCTCCATTATTGGTAACCTTCGCAGGTTCCATCAATCAGTATACCTTTCCTAAACTGATGTGTGGTCAGCCCCATTAAAAACAAAAACAATTTTCCGAATTAAGTCAACATATTATTATTATGCTCACATGTCCTAATCCTCGACACACAACATAAGTAACACTTATGCTATGCTTAATGATGAACAATTACACCTATCCTCCCGAGAAAGATACGTTTGATCATCCCATATAAACAAGTACTCCGCACAAGCCAAGGTTATTAAGTAAAGCATTAATGATAATGTAGTCTAATAGTCTCCCAGTGTGATGCCTAGAGTAAGGCCCCCACAGTCCTAGTATCTGGTGATACCAAAGGATCCAGATCCCAGCTTGCCGCCCCCATCCAGGGCTGATTCAGAGGGACGATATGGAAATCGATTTTTTGCAATCCATCACTTTTTTATTAGAGGACAACAGTTATCTAGCATCCGCACCTCCATCCGGATACAGGACTTTCTCTGTGCCAAAAAAAAAAAAAACATGAACTTCTGCAGTGACAAAGAACTTTCTTTCATATACAGACAGACTCCCATTTACAAACATCAGTTCATTTCTTACAGGTGAAAAACTCTTCTCGTACCAAAACAAACACAAAATTTGGACAAGTGATAATACTCATAAGCAAAAGAAATAAAAACTCTTTCCAATCGGCGTTGTGATAAATCACAAGAAGATTGTAATACTAAACAAACAGCAAATGTCAAGAGACCATGAAACTCTACTCGGGATAACTCAATTTCAATGTAATAACGACGATAATAATGTACCAAAACCATTGAAATTTGTTGCATGATATATAATTCAAATTCCTATTATTTGGTCAAGTGAAAGCACAAGATTCGTTTCAGACAATTGAAGAAGCCTATATGTGAGTATGGTAATCGTATCTCCACATTCTCATTCCACGACGTTAAAGACCGTAATTTTTGTAACCCCTGTATATTTATCTTTTGTCAAAAACAAAGAGAGAAAGAACAAGGAAGTATTTTATTGAATTACCCACTGCACATTGAAATTAATCATATCTGCATTCAACTGTTGCTCAACAACAGGATATATATGTATCTCCATGTATTTAGTATCTATGTAAAATTATTCTCTGTATAACTAAGTCACTTACAATATGTGTAAGAGGAAGCATATGGTTGTTATCAGTCAAGGTTATTGGAATTAAAAGAAAGAACGGAACACACTTCCGGTGTTTAAAGATAAAATAAAATAAAATAAAATAAAATCCTCTAGCTCAACCATAGCTTTTGTTGTGGTTAACTTTTGTTTTTTTTAAATCTAATCTATAAAACAACAGGAACCACCAATATGACGAAACACGATCCCTGTAACTTTACAACGTAAATTTCCTTTTAACTCCAAAGAAATCCCTCTCGATTTCGTTTTGTATTTGGAAAAATAAAATAAAATACAAATGCTAATAACAACACTGCTTCTAACACTAATAATAATAAGAATAAGAATACTAACAATACTAACGTATAGACCCCCCTAATTACAAAGAAACTTTATAGCGGTTCCTTGTACAGCCCCTTTCAAAACATGCACTCTACTATGGTTAATGTAACTGCATTCCTCACCATTAGAATTTGTATCCGTTATTACCGTAGGCCATTAGGGCATAGACTAACACACTAACCATAGGGCCAGCTCCTCAACTCTTAAGTCTCCTTCTTGCTGACAGAACCTCTCATAAAGAGTAGCTCCGTACTTATTTATATTCAATCCCTTGGTGCGCTAAAGTGCGCTAATCGGCTTGTAATGTATTTATATTGTTAGTATAGGTATAAAATGTCAATGTGTCTGGCGTGATGCATACCACACAGGATGAGAAAACCAAATCGAGGTCGTGTCCGCAAACAAAATGAGTAAATTTAAAAAAAAATATATATATATATATATTTTGATCACTAGTATAGGACAGAGTTAGGCAGTAAGATTGTGATATATTACACTTCTTGCAACCAATGTAGATAGTAATAGCTACTAATGTTAAATCTAATTTTATCTAAAAATATAACTAATTTCAATATCAATGTTTATAGACGAACTCAAAAAAATTTAGCAAGCATTGTTTATTAATCGTTAGTTGCTCATTATTCAACATACAATACCACATTCAAGTTATATTACATACACGCTTTAAGCACTTAGCATGCAATCGATTCTTGCATTACAAGAAATGTATTACAGGATGTGTAACCTTTTCAAGTTATATTTTTTCTTATATGCCATAAATATTCAACATTCACTTGATTCTTGTTTTATAGGAAAGTAGAGTATCGCTTATGCGATGGTATATTGAAACGACATAATGAATTTTGTTCACTAACTGTAAGGCACAACCCCGCAAGGTTTTTAGAAATAGGGCAAAAACGGTCGAGTGTACTATTCTATATCGTTATGTGGTTCCCATTTGGTCTATACTATAGACAAGGGAAACTGCTCTTGTAATTTTGTTGTTCAACTCATTCAAACTTTAAAGCGCTTCACGCTATTTCTTGGGTGTACTTGACTTTGATCTTTTTATTTCTTTGCTGAATCATGTTATCAGCCTGAGACAATCACATTTAACACGTGTGACTAGCTACACAAAGAACATTGGTTACATGTATCTGTAATTCAATTATGCACTATTCTTCACTCATTAATTGCCAGTAAATGTGATTGAACTTAGCAAATCAGTTTATTCACAAAATCTTAATTTTCTTTATGACACTAACGGTTGCACTCGTAATTGGTTCAAATTCATGCTTAATACTAGGGTTAGAAATTGGTTTTAAAAAATCTACTATTTTGATTTCACACGAAACCTCCTGACAATTATAAGCTAGAAGGATACCATGATTGTAAGGTTTCATTTTACAAATTTCAAATCATAGAGCTTCGTATATACTATGTACCTAATCTACTGAAAGTAATATTAGACATGGTTCTCTAATATACTACTTTGTTAATGAAACTATTGTAGCATTTAAACGTAGTATAGTCGAAAGACATGAAATCTTACAATTCCGCTCTCTCGTAATTCATTCGTTCACAATCTCCAGATTCTCAAAAAATTTTTTGCTTCCTTAGCGCCTTAACCCTTTAAATCCCAGCAACTTGCTTTGGATAACTATTTCCGTATTTGGATACATTCTATTAGGAAGATAACTTTCGACATTTTTATTTTTTTTTTTTTACTGAGGTCGGCGGATAACTGTTACACAGTTAAGCTTTGAAGTCCTAAGCCGGACTCAAATTATGGGGTGAGACGCCCGCGCTTTTCTAATTGTGTGTATCGCAGAGAAAGAGAAAGGGAGAACGGAGTCAGGTGAGGTTTTTATTGTATTAGCAATCTGATGCCTCATTGACACCAATCCACACGCATGTAATAGTGGTATGACCCTGGCTTTGATTTGCCCAAAATCACAGTGCTGGGTCGCGGCTGTAAATTTATTAAACATCACGCAAGCGATAAGTACATAAAAACAGTATGTATTTGGAGCTAAACGTGAAATAGAGATGTATTAGTCAATGTAAAATAGATGCTTCCGCCCCGGCGTGATGGGGGAAAAATCACAGAAAAACTAGAAGTCTTGGCCACTATTGGGCATGCGCGTGAACAAGCTTCTCCAAGCTCGTCAAGGCTTGTGACGTAGCTCTCGAGCTACGTCAGAACTATCAGAAAATGCGTGGGACGAAGTCGCTATATAAGTGAGACCCTTCGCCGAGCTCAGGTTGTTCGTTTCCGGCATTCGACTAGTGAAATTGGTTCTTCGTTCTGGACGCTTGTTGTAAGATCAGGTATGTAATTCCTTTTCTAAATTCCCTTGCTAAGGGACGAGCACCTTGAGACTTGTTAGACATTGACGTTAAATTACAACATAAAAATGAGATCAAGTTTCCACTTCAAATATTATCACTTCTCCTCTTGGCCAATGCAAGTTGCAGGTGCGAATCATCAAAATTACTACTTTCATTAAATCGCGGCTTAGCGTGATAACCTTCTAGCACCGGTTTGTAATGTAGGGGTTGTGCCCATACATGTTATGTAGTAATAATCTAAAGTTCTAATTTCAAATATCCGAATTGTAAAATTCTTTGTATTTTCATTTTTATTTTTTTTATTCTTATAAATAAAATTAACAATGGAAATGGTCTCTTTAATTTAGTCATGCTATTCCTCCCTATCTGGATTCAGTTCACAGTCTTCATAAGTTACCTGGGTTTCGATTTCCAGTACAAGCTCTACCTCTGAAATACGAGTCTCCCCCCCATTATTGAGACTTTTAGTGCACTTTCTCATCATCTTTGAACCAGTAAAGCCTAAGACGTCCCGATACTGAGGCTTAAAGGGAGTTGGACTCAGTACCAACTTTTACATACTGGGTGGAGAGTAGAGGAGTGATTTCAAATACGATTTCACGAAAGAAAGTGTATACAAAACATATCGACAATCTCTCAAAAACACATAACAATTTGGATGAACAGTGTGCGACTGTGTATAATTTTGTTTAGACAAAGATGTACAGAAGACAATGGATTCTAAAATGTTTTATGGCAAAAATAGTAATGCAAACTTTACTCCACCGCACTCAAGCGATGAAGAGAGCTATGAAAGTAGTGTCGACGGTGTGGTTGATTAGTCATATGTTCCGCAGTATGACAGACTATTCAACTTTGAATACTAAAAATCATACCTATAATATAGAGATAATTTATGCATGCATAGTTATTATGCCCTATGTTTATCAGCATTACTGTAGGAGTCAGAATGCATTTTGTTCTCGACATGGTATTGTAATCCAGGATGGATACTACATACGGTGTGTTCCAAAATTTTGCTCGGTTGCTGAAGACTGCATTGTAACAAAAAGAAATGAAAAATAGATTTATGAAACTGAGACCGTACAAATAATTGTGTATTGAGAAAATTATGAAACTTTTGAGGCCCAGCATATTATAAATATTAGTGCCCTAGTGTTTGGTGCAAGCAGAGATACATTCTCGCATTCAACTCCAATTTGAAAATAAATGATTAGATCTAATATGGTTTCTGTCAAAGCCATCAAAACAATCAAATTTACTTTTCATGTGATTCTATTCTAGTTGTAAAATGAGCCTTGTTTTAGTCATGACTATTTTCCTTTGTTTTTGCTACTCTTTGCAAACAAGATTTAAATTTGTTTCTGTAATATTGCAATGGTCCATATCTAATATTTCACAGGGATAAGATTTTTTTAAAAAAGACAATAAGTCATGTCAGTGGAACGGAAGTCGTCCATAATATATTCTGAATAATTAAATTGTTACTAAATGTTATTCCGTTCTCCTAATGGCAATTTTTTTCAGAATCAGATTTAGAAAATGCAAGTAGTGGTTACGAAAATGACCACCTCAGCGAAGGAACAACGTTCGCAACATCGACCAACCATGTCATAATCGGAGGTAATCCTGGCGCGATATCTGATCCTGGACCATCCACCTCAACAGCTAACAATTTGCTGACTTCAACAACAGTTAGAAAACTTCACTTGATTTGGAAGAGTAACACGGATAAGACTGAAAATAAAATACCTCTTTGGTGTGGCAACATTCCTGCTCACAGATATGTCCTTACACCTGTGATGTACTTTCGTCAAACTTTTGACTCTAATCTTTTGGATGAAATATGCAAGCAAACAAACTTATATGCAATTCAGAGTGACGTTACGTCTAATTTCAACGTAAACCCTAAAGAAATGGAACAATTTATACGAATAGCGTTCTACATGTCTCTCATTTGTGTTCCCGGAACAAGACGATATTGGAGTAGCAAATGTGGAATAAAATAAGTGTCTGATGCAATGCCTCTTCGACGTTGGGAGCAGATAAAACGATACCTTCATTTTGTTGATAATTCAGAACGTTCATCTGAATCACCAGACCGGTTATTCAAAGTCAGACCTCTCGTTGAAGGCATACGGAAAAATCTAAAGAAAATTCCTATTGAACAAAATTTATCTGTAGATGAAAAAAATGTACCTTTCAAAGAAAAAAGCAGCATAAAACAATATAACCCTAAGAAACCGGAAAAATGGGGTTACAAAATTTATTGCTTAGTTGGTGCGAGTGGCATCATATACGATTTCGAAGTGTATGCAGGTTCGACTGTACACCCAAGTAACCTCCCTAATGCGGGCATCAGTGGTAACGTAGTTCTACGTTTAGCTGAGCGAATTCCAAAAAATCAAAATCATTTGCTATTTTTTGACAATTGGTTTTGCAGTCCCGAACGGGAAATTGAATTTTGGAAGATAGGAATTCATAGCTTGGGCACAGAGCAACTGAACTGAGTCCCTAACAATAAGATGCCATCAGACAGTTCAGAGAACAGCAAGTTTTCCAGGAGAATTGATTATCGTGAAATGGCAAGATAACAGGTGCGTCAATCTACTGAGCACATTTACAGGAGCATATCCGGAGGAAAAGGTAGCCATATATGACAAGAAGTTGAAACGTCATATTGAGATATTACGTCCAAAATGTGTGAGAGTTTACAAGTTCATGGGGGAGTAGACAAACCCGACTCTCTTATAGCTTTATACCAAAGATTCGCTCAAAGAAATACTATATGCGCCTGTTTTATCATCTGTTAGATGTATGTTCCATTGTTGCGTGGTTGTTGTATAAGCAGGCAAGTACTGATTGTGGTATTCCAGAGAAAAAGCAAATAGCGCTTTCCAACTTCAAGACTGATGTTGCAGAATCTTTATGCTGGACTGGAAAGACAACAAAACGAGGTCGTCTTAGTTCATCAGAGGAAGAAGTGCACCCAAAAAGAAGTAAACCATCAACACCAAATCAAGACACTCGAAAGTATAAAGTAGGTCATTGGCCGTTGTATTTAGATATATCTGGAAGATGTAAAAACCAAAAATGTCAAAAGATCACTAAAGTTCAGTGCGTCAAATGCGACACTTTGCTTTGTGCCAAACGGAAATTGTTTTTTACTTTCTTCAGAATTAAAAGTGCAAAGGTACGGTGTGTTCTCCAGTTAAACAGTAATTGACATCTGTTTCTTTGACACTGTTTATATAGCTAGTAGTGCTGGTAAATCGAAACTTTATTGTACAGTGTATATTTCAATATAGACACCTGTATTCTTTTAGTTATTAAATATAAAAATTTAAAAGGTTAATAATTGTCTTTTATTTACGACTTCCACGACTAATAAACAGTTTTTAAATTTTTATTATTGATATATTGTGGTGTGTGCAATAGAGGGTTAATGATTCTAAACTACTTTCAGTTTCTACAAATGAAGTATCATTATACTGACTATTAGATTTACACGAAACATTTAAGTTAAATAAGTGTATTTAAAGTGCATATTCTACAGTATTTGTTAACCCTACATCCCTCACACGGGGTAAATATAAAACCCAGAGGGATATTTTTGTTTGGCTCTCCTAGACAGTTGGCAATTCTGAACAGGCCACCCTACTAGCTGTCTGTTGTATTGTCTATTTCAAAGCCAACAATTAGTTAGTTGTTTACTGCATCTCCTTCGATCAGTGCAACAGGTTCTGTGTGTTCGAGGTCACATTTACCCTACGCGAGTGTTACTGTAACCTAGTTTTACGACTTAAAAGAAAAGTGTTTTTTTTTCTTTAAGCTGGCTTTCAGTGTGATATATTTTATATTCACTCAAAATAACTTATTTCCTGATAGTTCCTAAGGATAAATATGGCTTCTGAGAGACACCAGAGTAAGACTCAACATTTTGTAAGAGATGTTCTTGCTGAATCCGTTGAAGAGGAAGTGGTCGGTGGTGTTGCTTCCGAAGATGAAGATGCCTTGGAAGTCCAACAAGAAAACAGCGACAGTGAGCAAAGTGCCGATGAAGAAGATTCAATGGAAATAGAGGCATAAGATTTCAGCTGTGATCAAGTTTGTTTTTACATTGGGAAGGACCAGGAAACGTTGTGGATGAATCAACCACCCTCACAAACTGTTTGGGTCAGAGCACGGAACACATGCTCCCTGCAATACATGCACCAAGAGTAATACAAGCAGGTAAAAACGCACTTACGCCTATAGGTAGTTCAAACCTATTTTGCTCTGATGAAATCTTAGAAAAAAATTGTAGACTACACAAATATCAAAATCCAACAACTAAAATTAGGATACAATAGAGAGCGGGATGCTAAAGAAACAAATTTATTTGAAATAAAAGCAGTGATAGGACTTCTATATTTACCACGTGTAAAAAATATTCCCACGTCAATTTGAAAGACTTATGGGCCACTTATGGGCTAGGCCTTGACTTGATGAGGTGTGTTATGAGTTTGAGCCAATTGGAATTTTCCTATCAGCTTTCGTTTTGATGACATTTTGACAAAAAGTCAAAGAAAACGTCTCGATCGCTTAGCTTCACTAAGAGAAATTCTTGAATATCTTGTTGAAAACTTCAAAAAGTACTATTCTCCTGGTCAAATGATGACTTTGGATGAAAAACTCGAGGGCTTTAGAGGTAAATGCTCATTTAGGCAGTTTATCAAAAATAAACCTGTAAAATATGGGATAAAAGTATTTGCACTGGTTGATGCGAAGATGGGTTACACTTACAATTTGGAAATTTATGCTGAAAAACAGCCGAAGGGTCCTTTCAAAGTCTCTAACTCAGCCAAAGATGTCACCTTGAGAATGATAAAGCCAATCGAGATTTCCGGGAGAAACGTGACAACTGGTAACCAGTGCGCCATTAGCGTTCGAGATGTTAGATAAATGGTTAACTCTTCTTGGAACTCTTCGTAAAAATAAAAAGGAAATACCACCAGAATTTTTAGAAAAAAAGCCGGTACACTCAAGTTTATTTGCTTTTGATGACAATAAAATGACTCTAGTTAGCTTTTGCCCAAATAAGAACAAAAATGTTTTCTTATTATCCACTACGCACGATGCACCAGAAATTGATCGATCTACCGGTGTACAAAGAAAACCAGCAATCATAACTTTGTACAATGAAACAAAAAGCGGAGTGGATACGTCCGATCAGTTGTCTTCTTTGTATTCTGTGTCCAGGAAGACTCGTCAGTTGCCGATGGCGATATTTTTTAGTTTGCCGAATAGTGTTGGAATAAATGCTCAAGTCATTCTCGCATCAAATCGGCAGTTTGAAAAAAAGATAATAAGAAGGGAATTTTTACAAGAGATAGGCAAGAGTTTGGTCAGACCACATATGGAAACTAAAGCGTTGATGATGAATCTTCCAAAAGAATTACGGTCCTCAATCAAGAAGCATTTGCCCATGGCAGAAGAGTGAGTGAATGATTAGGGGGGGGGCAATGGGAACGTCAGCAGCAAGGCTATATGTCCCAGTCACAATGA
Organism: Thermobia domestica; assembly: GCF_964235325.1. Taxonomy (NCBI): domain Eukaryota; kingdom Metazoa; phylum Arthropoda; class Insecta; order Zygentoma; family Lepismatidae; genus Thermobia; species Thermobia domestica. Next base: position 215,610,411 of record NC_137460.1, on the reverse strand, counting down.
ACACGGTTGCTCTGAACTAAAAGATGGGAAGAAAAAGGCTAAACCAATAGGACAAACAAAACTGCTGCTAAATAAGAGAGAATAAGATAAATAGAAAATAAAAGAATAAATAAATTAAAATATATAACAATAACAATATATAGAAATACAATAAAAGCTAACAGAAATAAAAATTCAGCAGCAATAAAACAGTGGCAACACACTAAAACAGCTCAGACAACGAGAGCAACCCCAGAAGCATTAACAAACTCAAGTACCCGGCGAACCATAACACTTGAACCATAGCACGCCTAAGAGCAGAAGGCAATCTGAAACGTTCTCTGAGAGCTAAGTATTCAGGATATTCAGCAAGAATGTGCTGAATACTCAGCGGGATTATACACTCCTCACAATACGGACGGTTCAGCCTCCGCAGCAAGTAGCCACGGGTCATATGAGAGTGACCGATACGCAAAAGCGCCAAGTGCACTTCATCTCGACGACGATGGGACGAGGACGTACGCCACACTCCTAGGAGTGGCTTGATTGCGTGTAATTTATTTTCAATGGCCTGGTCCCAATCTCCTTGCCAGTGAGAGCGCATCAAGATAGAAAATCATGAATGAAGATCGGAGCATTATGAAGGAAGGCTATGCTCCAGTGCAACCCCGGCCAAGGCAGCGTTCTTGGCAGCTGTGTCAGCACGTTCGTTTCCCCGGATGCCAAAATGACCCGGCACCCAGCAGACAACGACGACACAACCCTCTTGCTGCAATTGATTGCATCTCACAAGAATGTCCTGCACGAGAGAGTCCGTACTGAAGACATTCTGTAGACTCAGAACAACGCTCTGAGAATCGGTGCAAACAAGGACAAGACGTAACGAAAGCGTGAGAGCGTGGTCTAAGGCAAGCTTAACTGCAGTTAATTCTGCAGTGAACATGGAACAGCCTACAAAATCCCCATCCTTAGAATCGTCCGTAAAGAACATATTAAAATCGGGGTACTGATCCAACAGTGCGGCAAACTCCTGCTGGTACAACTGGGAACTAGTCTGCTGTTTCGAATACATAGACAAACTTAAATCGTGGCGAGGGAGAAGTAGCCATGGGGAAAGAGCACAAAAGTGAACCACCGAAAGAGAAGGCCACACGAAATCGTCGCCAAGGACATTATCACACGAACGCATATACCATGGACATGTAGAGCGAGGACGTGCAGCATAGCGCTCGTATATTCGACCACCACGGAGACAGGGTCCATAAGGGTGGTCGGGAATGCAATGCACATAAGCAGAATAATTAAGAAGTCGCCTGCGACGATACGCTAAAGAAGGTTCATTGGCTTCAACATACAGGCTAGTAACGGGACTGGTACGGTAGGCGCCAGTAGCAATACAAATGCCCAGGTGATGCACTGTATCAAGCTGACGCAAAAGAGATTCACGAGCAGACCCAAAGGCAAGACAGCCATAGTCTACCTTGGACTGAATTAGACTACGGTACAAACGAAGCAGAACAGTATGATCAGCACCCCATTCACGGTGGGAAAGGACACGAAGGAGATTCAGAGCTCGAAGACAAGAGTATTTAAGATTTCGAATATGCGCTGCCCACGACAAGCGACGGTCAAAGACCAGACCCAAGAAACGGACTGTATCAACGAAGGACAAACGAGTTCCATCGAGGTACATGTCCGGGTCAACAAGGCAAACATGCTGCCGGCAGAAGTGAACACATTGGGATTTCTCGGTGGAAAAGCGAAATCCAGTCTCATTCGACCAGCGAACGAGACGATTGAGAGTCGGTTGAAGCTGTCGAGTAAGGCCGCGAAGGTAGCGAGAGCGACAGAAAATGACAAGATCGTCAACATAAAGCAGACCAGTCACTGGAGTCTGGATCTGCGAAAGAACGCTATTGACTGCGACAGCAAACAACGTGACACTAAGGATACTGCCTCGTGGAACACCATTTTCTTTACAAAGCGTTCTGAGAGAGTACAGCCCACACGCACTCTAAAGTGTCCCTCGTTAGAAAAATTCGAGATAAAGTGGGCCATATGCCCACGAAGACCCCACTCATAATTGTTTTAGGATTCCGTAACGCCATGTGGTGTCATACGCCTTCTCTATGTCGAAAAATATAGCTACAAGATGTTCGCCGTGGAGAAAGGCGTCTTGAATTTAACCCTCAAGATAAGCGAGATTGTCTATAGTGGAGCGGAAACGACGAAATCCACTTTGAAACTTGCTCAAAATTGAATTGGATTCCAAATACCACACAAGGCGCTTGTTGACCATGCGCATGGCAGAAGAACCTGCAGGACCGCAAGAGAGACTTGTCAGAGAAGGATACATCTGCCCTCGTTCTCGTGACAGAGAAACTCCATTTTCCTATGAAACATGCTACAAACTTCTTTGTAAAGAGCACATGGAAATTGTATGTCAAGGCTGCATGTGAAAAAAAGAGCTTTTGATATCTCAGTACAGATCTATTTATGTTTTGAATCATTTTTCATGGACTTTGGACAATTCACGGGGAAACCATTTTTCTTTGTATTCTGATAACATTGCCAAGGTTTTATTATAGTTTTAGGGTGAATACTTTTCAATTTATGAGAAAAATCATACAATTTTGTTTAAAGTGAGTCTATTGTAAACAATATTTTCATTTTGAAACAAAAATTTTGTAATTTTGTATTTTTATGATTAACGCAAAACGCAATAATAATTTTTAAAATGATGTATTCTTTTGAAATATAGTACCATTAAATCATTTAAAGAGTACAATATTTAGAAATATATATTATCAAAATTTTTCGTACACAAAAATATACGTTTAATATCCAGTGGGGTCACTGTGACCCCACGCGAGGGATGGTGATACTTAACACCGCGCGAGTAGTGCAGGATTAATAGCATACAACGTCGCATATACGGAATACAACGCCATCTTGAGATATTTATGCATTGTGGACAACGAATGAACGTCGTATCTTTCGACTCAATACTCAGCTATCTCACCACCGTTTAAATATTTTTGTGTCAAAAAAAACTCGTGGCACAAATCGCGAAAACTATAGTGTTAAAAAAATGAATATGCAAGAACACTATGAACTTATCACTTTGGAATACCAATGAGTCATTACGCAAAATCTCTACACGTCACTATGTCAACTACCATCACCTTTCGATCCTGTGTAGGGTTGCCAGTGTCATGTAAATTAAAAATCATAATCGCAGAAATACTTTGAACTATGTCAATACGCAATTTATAGCTATTGAATATATTTAAAAACCATCAAACTAGAGACTTTACAGAAACAATAAATGGATATTAACGACAATTATCAACTGATGATATAAACTTGCCATTTTAGTTTTTGGATAATCGTTCCCCATGGCGATGCCACAGCTTTATTTTCCCTTCCAGAAGAACCAGCCAATTTGCAAATTGTGGTGTCCATCCATTAACCACTCAGATTGCCTAACCACCTTTTGCACACCTCAACATGGCAACAAGATCTAGACCATTTGCCTGTAGGCGCATCAGCCATTCTATTATCACCTCATGGAACTTAATTAGATACACAAACACACCATACCCATTTTTCTTTGCAATTGCATTCCTGGGATCTCAACGAGGTAGTACTACTACTCCTTATCCTTTCCGATGCAACGTCCAGAAGCCATGCTATCATCAAACTGTGAGAAGAGATCTTTTAGTGTTACGACTTTAAGTTCTGTCTTAGTGCTGATTCAGTGTTCTCTTTTTTCCAAGTGTTCATTTACGGATGCATACATCCTCAGTGATTCTAAATAACAAGTTATCGTTGAGTAAGCAGTGAAAAGTAAATCCGATGCAGTACACAAATTTTATTTGGTGTTCTAATAAATTTGATATATTTTGATATCTACTCGCTAGAAGAGTTCTCAGTATTCATTGAATATGCAAACGTATGCAGTTCACAGTTGTGGCCGACATCCGATCATACGTACTGCTTCGTCCAGATTTATTTTCTTTGTGGTTTTACTAAAACATATTTTAGACAGCGTTCATGGCTAACTTGTATTATTATGATCTCAATGATAACTTTTCCATTCTTTTTTTAAAGAAAAAACTGGAACAGCCTTAGAACTAGAAACATTTTAACAAAGAACTGAAAACTTTATTTTGATCAATAATCAACTTCAATATTACGTCTTCGTATACATATTGTATTTGTACTTCTTTTGTATATTTTACTGTTGTAATTAATTATCTTTTTGTTACAGGGTGATCCATAATAACTGTAGTACTATGTTTTGTAAATAAACCGGATTACCATCCGATTTATTTTCTAAAAGGCAGGCAGTGTGGTGGATACATTAATATTTGGCAGCTCAGAGAGTTAAGAGTAAACAGAAATTAACTTGAGAATCTCTTGCACTGCTTAAAGCCAGACTTCCGTGTAGAGAAATCTGTATATGCACATTACTTCATAGACTTCACAATCAAAAAAATATGTAAAAACATTTGTAAGTCTAGAGTCAGGTATGAGGAAGTCTTACTACACGGAAGACAACTGAGTCACGTATGAAGTAATTGTAACGGCAGGAATTTAAAGTATTGCAATAAACACGGAAGGTAGTTTTTAACCTGCATGTAGAACTCACGGAGAGCAGTCTCAATTAAATTATCGTTTCGGAAAGATCCCGTGATTCGGCACCTACGTTTCTATACCTCTAGTGATTGTAATTTCAACACTGCTATACTAGGACTTGAATACATCAACAGCAACCAGGTTAGTAGTGTCTCTTGAGATGTCTAAGTTAAGCAATTATTAACGAAACCAAACGATCACTAGCGTCAACTAAAACCAATTAAATAACTTGACTTTAAACTGTAAATTTAAGACATTATGAAAGAAATAGAAAAATAGCTAGTAGCCACACTGGCCATGCAAGGCCCTAGGTCATTACTAATTTAATTGTTATGAGAATTAAGAATAAACTATTTAATGGCATACGTTAAGTGTAGGTATTTAGTTGGTCGTCTGGTTCGCTACCATCGAACGCAGATTGACCAGATTATGATAATATTAGCGGCCAATGATAAACCTTGATTATAAATCATCAACAACGAACCAGACACCACAGTATTAATGAAGTGATCAATTGAGTTGATTTTATTTTAGCGTCCCTTTCAGCAGCGAGGCTATATGAGACGTGGACCTACTGATTAACGTGGAATCCGAACCACATGAGCTCCCGCCGGGAATCGAACCCGGGTCTCCCACGCCAAAGGCGCGTACGCTAACCGCTTAGCCACGGAGGAGCTCATGAAGTGATCAAATTCACATTTAATATTATTAATATAATTATTGAATTCATGTAAGTACAGCATACGATTTTTAAGAGTTTGTTCTTACAGGCTGTTTTGGTATTCATAGTTTTCCTCCTATGTACTGTATATTTGTCGAAGTCACAAATGATGAAAAGAAAACCGAAGAAGTTCTTTTTTCTGTGGCTGCAGTATTGAAATAAAATCTTACTGCATCGGTTGGATCACTCAGCGAGGCCAACATGTAATGATGTCAAGGATCTTCAGAGATTAAGCATGCAATGAAAGTATTGTATTAAAAAAAAACTTTAATTTCATGTACAGTGTGCATCGTCTTAGTGACTACAAGTTCTCTCAAGTAGTGGAACCATCCACTACGTTACCGATTGCTGTCATCGAAGATACGTGCATCATTTGGCTCGTGTTTAGAAATTTATGGATAAGACAAAGATGAAATTGAGAATAATCTGTCCCTAGCAAAGAACGAAAGAAAGATATCCATTCAGAAGCAAATATCAGATTTTCAATAAATTGGATGTATGAATGAATGAATGAGTGGAAAGGGGGTTAACGGGGACGTCTGCAACAAGGCTCTGTATATGTCCTCGTCACGATTCACTCGGTTGCTCATTACTACAAGAGTAAAAAATGGAAAAGTCTAAAACCAAGATGTGCTGCTAAATGAAAAGGGTAAAAAAAAAAGAAAAAACAGCTAAAGTAGAACATAAAACAAGAAGTAAGTAACAATAACAATATATAGAAAATAACACTAAAAGCTGAGAGAAGAGATGAAAATTTAGCTCCAATAAAACAAGCACAACAAACTAAAACAGCTAAGAGAACGTGAGCAACCCCAGAATCATAAATGAACGTAAATACCCGGCAAACAACATCACTATCATCCCCAAAGCGCGGGTAAGTAAATAAGACAGTCCGAGACTCTCTGAGATCTGAATATTCAAGAGAGTCAACAAAAATGTGCTGAATTTTCAGGGGAACAACACGCTTCACAATACGGACGGTTCAATATTAGCAGCAGATAGCAATGGGTCAGATGGGAGTGGCCTACACGTAAAAGCATCAGGAGCACTTCTCGACGCCTAGGTTACGTTGACGTCTGCCAGTCCCCAAGAAGTGGCTTGGTCCCAATAACGTTGCCAGTCAGAGCGCAAGCGCCATTGATTTGAAACAGCGGAATGAAATAATGAAACGGCAATCTTTAATACATCATCAACTGTGCTCTCCTAGATTTCGTGAAATGAATCGATCGGCTTGGACAAAGGCTAGCTTCGACGTCGGCGATGTTGGGGCATTCATCACTCCCAAAAAGTTCTGCTTCGATCAAATTACAGGTGAATGTTTCACCTGTGATGTAGCTACTTTTATTGTATGTGCTTGGTGTAAAAATAACTTGTGTTTCAGACATTTTTATTATGATCATCATTACCATGACAATCTTGAACATTATGTCGAGTAGAATTACTGGATGAAATCCTGTACTCATTTTCTTTTCAACCGAAAATAAATGGTTTATGTTAGGCCCAGAGTAACAAAAATGCTATAGTCTACTACATCGTGTTGGTTAGCTATAGCGTACTACATCTTATGACACCTATATTGTTAGCTTGCACTTTCTGCGGGTCGAGAAGGAAGGGTTACAACTTTTCCACATTTATTCTCGCTTCACCTGAACCGGAAATCGGACGGGGTCAAATTGGGAGTTACGTTACTGTACTCATAGACTATTATTTGCGGATATATAGAAATGAACCCTAACCGCCCTGGGGAGGTCAGAATCGAACAGTTCTACAAAATTTGAACGACGTTTACTCCTAAACCAGGCTTTAGTCTGGCGAATTCCAACCCATTCCGCACATCGGGAGTCAAGGTCTACAATGTCCAGTAGGTTTGGTCCCAAAAGGCGCGGGACAACAGTGTCGCGAACCTTGTTAAATACAACGTAAAATAGTTTGTAAAATAATTAAGTACTCTATAAAGATTAATAATCTTATGGAATTCTTTATATGTAAAAGTAATCCTCATTAACTAAGAAATAGAAGTAAACGATTGTCATGTTTATGTTTTAATTTTCTTTAAGAATAGATATTCGCAAGAAAAATTATTTTACCACAGCGAACTAGATAAGCTCTCAGATGATGTTCAGAAGGAGGAGGAGGATGAACAAGTGAGTGAGTGAGTGATTAGGGGGATTAATGGGGACGTCAGCAACGCGGCTATATGTCCCCGTCTCGATTAACAGCGTTGCTCAGGACTGCATCGTAAAAAGAAAACAAACTAAAATGAATATTATGCAAACCACGAAAGCGCTTCTAAATGAAAAGCAAACGGAAACACAGGTAAAAATAGAAGATAAAAGAATAAATAAGTTAAAATATATAACGATAACAATATACAGAAAAAAATAGATAAAAGATGAGAGATAATATAAAAATTTAGCAGCGATAAAACAAGCACAACAGACTAAAACAGCTCAGAGAACGTCAGCAACTCCACAATCAGAAACAAACTTAACTACCCGGCTAACAACGTCACGATCATCCTACAAAGCACGGGTAAGGAGGCAAGGCAGTCCGTAACGTTCTCTGAGATCTGAGTATTCAGGACATTCAACAAGAATGTGCTGAATACTCAGGGGAACTATACATTCCTCACAATAAGGACGGTCCAAGCCACGCAACAAATAACTAGGCGTCAGATGACAGTGTCCGATACGCAGACGCGCCAGGAGCACCTCATCACGAGGACAAGAAAAAGATGTATGCCACGTTACTAGTATCGGCTTAATTGCGTGAAGTTTATTCCAATTTGCCTGGTCTCAATCCGCTTGCCAGTGAGAGCGCATCAAGCTGGAAAAATGTCGACAAAGATCCGAGCAAGGAATGGTATGCTCCAGTGGAACTCCGGCCAAGGCGGCGGTCTTGGCAGCTGTGTCAGCAAGTTCGTTTCCCCGGATGCCGACGTGACTCGGCACCCAGCAGACAACGACGACACAACCCTGTTGCTGCAATTGATGGCATCTCACAAGAATGTCCTGCACTAGAGAGGAAAACATTCTGTAGACTCTGAACCACGCTCCGAGAATCGGTTCAAACCAGCACACGACGTAAGGAAAGTGTGAGAGCATAATCCAAGGCAAGCATAAGTGCAGTTAATTCAGCAGTGAACACAGAACACAGGATATGCAAATGGAATTCTGAGCTGCCCTCGTCGGTGACAAAGGCACAGCCTACAGAATCACCATCCTTAGAACCGTCCGGAAAGAACACATTAAAATTGGGGTACTGATCTAACAGTGCGGCAAACTCTTGCTGATACACCTGGGAACTAGTCTGCTGTTTCGAATGTATAGACAGACGTAAATCATGGCGAGGTAGACGAAGTAGCCATGGTGCAATAGCAAAAAAGTGAACCAACGAAAGAGAGGGCCATATAAAATCGTCGCCAAGGAAGGTCCCACACGCACGGATGTACCATGGACATGTAGAGCGAGGACGTGCAGTATAGCGCTCGTACATCCGACCACCACGGAGACATGGTCTACACGGGTGGTCTGGAATACAACGCACATGCACAGAAGTAGTCTGCTGCGACGATATGCTAACGAAGGTTCATTGGCCTCAACATACAGGCTTGCAACGGGACTAGTTCAGTAGGCGCCAGTAGCAATACGAATACCCAGGTGATGCACTGTGTCAAGTTGTCCCAACAGAGAAGCACGAGCAGAACCATAGACAATACAGCCATAGTCTAACTTGGACCGGATTAGACTACGGTACAAACGAAGCAGAACAGTACGATCAGCACCCCATGTGCGGTGGGAAAGGATACGAAGGAGATTCAGAGCTCGAAGACAAGAGTATTTAAGATTCCGTATATGAGGTGCCCACGACAAGCGACGGTCAAAGACCAGACCCAAAAAACGGACTGTATCACCGAATGACAAACGGGTGCCCTCGAGGTACAAGTCCGGGTCAACAATGCAGGTACGCTGCCGGCAGAAGTGAACACATTGGGATTTCTCGGTGGAAAAGCGAAATCCAGTCTCATTCGACCAGCGAACAAGACGATTGAGAGTCAGTTGAAGCTGTCGAGTAACGGCGCGAATGTGGCGGGAGCGACAGAAAATTACAAGGTCGTCAACAGAAAGCAAACCAGACACAGGAGCCTGGATCTCCGAAAGAACGCTGTTGAGGGTGACAGCAAACAACGTGACACTAAGGACACTACCCTGTGGAACACCATTTTCTTGTACAAAGCGCTCTGAGAGACTAGATCCTACACGCACTCTAACGTGTCGCTCGTGAAGAAAATTCGAGATAAAGTGGGCCATATGCCCACGGAGACCCCAGTCATATAATTGTTTTAGGATTCCGTAACGCCACGTGGTGTCATACGGCTTCTCTAAGTCAAAAAATATAGCTACAAGATGTTCGCCGTTGAGAAAGGCGTCTGGAATATGACCCTCAAGATGAGCGAGATTGTCTGTAGTGGATCGGAAACGACGAAATCCACTTTGAAGCTTGCTCAGAAGTGAATTGGATTCCAAATACCATAACAGGCCCTTGTTGACCATGCGTTCAAACAGCTTACAGACGCAGGTCGTGAGAACAATCGGTCTGTAGCTCGTGGGGTAGTTGCGACTTTGCCTGGCTTCAAGATAGGAAGAACGAGAGCCTCACGCCAAGCCGGTGGAAAAAACTCCTCGAACTAGAGGCGATTATACAGTTGCAAAAGAGCAAGCTGCGTATCGCGGGGGAGGTTGCGCTACATTTCGTAGGGTATACGATCAAGCCCTGGAGCAGTATTGGATGATTCACGAAGAGCAGAATGAAATTCAACGAGTGTGAAAGGAGCATTGTAATATTCGCTGTTGGCGGTACGGAAGTTTAACGGTGCCCGCTCTAAACGGGCCCTAAGGGGAATGAACGCAGGAGGATAATGTGCAGACTCAGGGATGGAAGCAAAATACTGGCCCAAAGCGTTAGCTATCTCCGAAGTGTGAGTAACTAAGACACCATTTACAGACAAGGCAGGAACATCAACAGCAGGAGTATTGCCAGTAAGAGAGCGGACCCGACGCCACACCGTGGACATCGCTGTTCGACTATTGATGGAAGAAACGTAAGTCATCCAGCTTTGGCGCTTCGAAAGTTTGGTAAGACGTCTAGCTCGAGCACGTAGAATGCGGAAACGCTGCAGATTGTCGTCAGTTGGATGACGATTAAAAGTGACAAGAGCGTGCCGACGAGCCTGGATAGCCTCACGGATTTCCGCAGACCACCATGGAACACGCCAGCGGGAAGCGTCGCCACCGCATTCTGGAATGGAACCATGAGCAGCATCAAGAACAGTCTGCTCAAAAGCCTCGGCCACAACAGCTAAAAAGAGATCACGACAATGAAACTCACTGAGCTCACGGAATTTACGCCAGTCAGCACGCTTCAGATTGAAGCGGCGCAGAGGAAAAGGAGGAGTAACAGGGAGACCTTCAACAAGCAACGGGAAGTGATCACTGCCACAAAGATCGGGATGCACCCTCCATGTCAATGAGGTCAAGAGACCAGCCCTACACATGGAGAGGTCGATACAATAGTGGAGAAATGAGTAGGACTGGCATCGTTAAGGATAAGCAAGCCACTCTCCTCAAGAAATTCGGTGACCTCGCGGCCACGACCGTCAGTGCGGACAGAATCCCACAGACGGTGATAGGCATTAAGGTCTCCTACAAGCAAGACTGGCGGCTCAAGTTGATGGAAGAGCTGAAGCAGATCGGCGGTTGTAAAAGCTTCTGAATGAGGAACGTACAATAAGCAAACTGTAAGCGGGCGCGAAAAGTGTACTCGCACCGCAACGGCTTGCAGTCTGGATACAATGTGAATTTGCTGAGAATACACAGAATCGGAGGCACAGACTGCCACGCCGCCGGCAGCCTCTAGCTTACCACATCGATACACAGTATACCCAGAAAGAAGAAAGGACTGGGTAGGCTTAAAATGGGTTTCCTGCAAGCAGAGTACAGGCGAGTGGTCAAAGAACAGGTGGGTCAATTCCTCACGGTGACCACAGAAGCCATTGAGGTTCCACTGAAGAAGCGCCATGCTGGAAAGGATTAACGTTTGAGGCGAACTTTCCCACGGGGTCCAATAACAGCTCACTCGGAATCCATAAGTTCGTCCCCCGCCATGTCAGATTTCAGAGAAACGGCAGGAGGCTTACGAACTGGCGTAGATTTTGTTCTCTTGGGAGTGAGAACAGTCTCGTTCAGCCGGCGAATATGTTGGCTAAGTTTCAGTCCGGCGATATAAGGTGATCGGCGCTGGGCTGGAGTACGCCGAAGAGCACCACTAACAGAAACACGTGGGGTTCTGGGAAGTTCGCTTGTCGTTGTAACCGGGGTCTTCGTGGCACAACTATTCTGTGGGACCGAGTCTGTCTGGGTGGAAACGTCGGATGTCTGGGTGGCTGCAGATCTTTGGGAACTAGCTGCAACAGTAGCGAAGGGAACAGAAAGCGATGGGACGCTTTCTTTCAGACGACGCTTAGCATCAGCAGCAGAAATCTTCTCAACAACCATGGGTTCCCGAATACCCTTCTCGCGCTGAAAGGCTGGACAGTTCCGAGACCAAGCTGAATGCTCACCCGTGTAGTTGACACAGAAGGTCTTGGCCGCTTTGCAGGGTTCCGCACCATGACTACCCTGGCAACAAATCGCACAAAGAGCGGCACTCGCATTACACGAGGTGCTGGTGTACCCAAAATGTTGACATTTAAAGCAGCGCAAGGGACTAGGGATATAGGGCCGAACTTTCAAACGATAGTATCCAGCCTTGACGTACTCCGGAAGCGTGGGAAACTGAAAGTAAGAATCAGGGACTGGGTGGCGACAAGTTCACCTGACTTCTTACTTTTGATTCGAGCTACGTCGATAACGTGTTGGTCCGCTAATTCCGACTTAATTTCCTCTTCGGTTGCATTGAGGAGATCCCAACACGATATTACCCCTTTAGAAACGTTCAGTATACGATGTGGTTCGACTGACACGTTCACTGGTCCAATAGATGTTAACTTAAGTAGCTTCGCCGTTTGCCTCTCGTCTGTCGTTTCCACCAATAAAGTGCCATTACGCAACTTCTTCATATCTTTAACCTGTCCGGCATGGTAAGTGATAACTATGAATAACAAAAGGGGACAAGCCCTTAATAGCACTCGGACGGTTTGCATCAGAATTGGCACTATCAACGTCTTCATCTTTTATTACAAGATATCGGACAACAGGGGTCACGATACTTCTCTTTTCCACTATCTCAGTTTCAGTTTGTTTGGGCTTCTTCTGTGAGGGAGAGCCCGGATCAGTGTTTAAAGTGTTTTTACCCATAAAAGTGTTAATTTTAAGGAACATTTGGAAAGGGAAAAAAAGGGTGTGAGGTCACACCGGGGCGTTAATAGGGGAACTAACGCTACCCCCTGGCAATCCCTTCAGGACGCCCAACACCTTAGGATCATCGTGGGGCCGACGCGGTCAAGGGGAATGGAAGTGCAAAAACCATTCCCGTCGACAAAAACGCGCATGCTGATGTTGATTTGTCAGTGAACGGAGTAACACTGGCCGATGCTGAAAAATTTCAAGAGCATTTTGGCACATCATATCAGATAGTCGTGTACGAAGATGAAGAAAAGAACGGAGTAATGAACGTTGCTTATAAATGAAATCAGTATTCTCCTCAGAAACTGTTTCTCTTTTACAACGATCATCACTACGACGTGATTCGTAATATCAAGAGGTTTCTTCAAAAAAAGTTATTTTTGAGGGTATTGCGTTATGGGATATAATTATATTAAGAATCACACATGTAAAGCCCACTGTTCTTCTCGTGAGAAATCACATCTTGTAGACAACGATGAGGATGTAGCGCTTAAATATTGTACTGAATGTCATAGGCATTTTTAGGGTCAAGGTTGCTTTGATAGACACAAACAAACTTATTCTCGCTCCAAATCCATTTGTGGACAGGTTAAGCGGTGTGAACATTGCTTGAAAACAATTGACTATAGACGTCGAAAATCTGTTCACACGTGCTCCGAAAAGCTTTGCACACGCTGTAATAAGTTTGTAGAGGAAAATCACCAATGCTACATCCAAAGAGAAAAAGCAGCTAAAGTAACGAAATTTCTGTACATTGCCTATGATGTTGAAACCATGTTAAAAGATACAGACGACCGAAATATTAAAGAACATGGAGTAAACCTTTGTATAGCAATGCAGCGTTGTCATGCATGCATATCCATTGCGGATTTAGAGCAATGTAAAACCTGTACCGTTCGAACTTACATTTTTCGCTATATTGCAGTTTGTGAGATATGCGCTAAAGCCGCACCCTGCGTTCACAAAGATCTTTTTACGTCATAACAGAGCACGATATGGTAACCTCTTCGTTTTACGTCATCTTCTCGTAGAATGTAAGATAACACTGAAGGTAATTTTCCAAGGTAATAAGCTCATTGAAATAAACATCAGGGGTAGGACAATTTTTAGGGACACGTTTAATTACATGGCCATAAAATTGGATGATTTGTCGAAATCTTTGGCCTTGAATACAGAATTATTACGGAAGGGAGATTTCCCATATTGAATAAATACCTGTAAGCATCAAAATTACCTTGGGGAAATGCCTCCTTTACATTTCTATGATCCTGATAGTAGCATGGAGAAGGATCGCAAAGAATTGTTGAAATGGCATGCACAGTGCGTACAAGATGGAGTAATTTTTGATTTTTAAAACGAACTTTTAGAATATTGTAAAAGTAATGTGTTTTCGGTCATTGAAAAATTTTCGGAACTAATTGAAAACGTAAGCAATCTGCAACCATTTCTTTCATGTCCTACGCTTGCATCATTAGGGACCAAGATATTTCGAATTGAATATTTGCACGAAAACCAGTTAGGAATTATTCCACCCTATGGTTTCCGACATCAGGATAAGCAAAGTGTAGTTGCTCTTCAGTGGTTCCATTCGTTAGAAAAAAAACTGCAAAACAACTTGGTGGTAACGGAAATGAAAGAAAAATTGCTGGTATTAAAGTGGATGGGGGTGTTCCTTTCATGGCTGTTACTGGCATGGTCACGTCAGTTGTATTAATAAAGAAAAAAATGCAGTTTTAAATAAAGACAGAGGGGAAACATTAGCGCAAAGATATGAGCGCACGATAGGAGTAACAAGACGTTTACAAAGTTTAGGTTACACTGTTGTGGAGAAATGGGAATTTCGTAATGATGTACGAAGAAACTCGACATTGGCTGCGTCCATTCGCAGTGAATGTTCGAGTTTAGTGGATCCTCTTATTCCTAGGGATGCATATCGAGGTGGACGTGTAGAATGATTCCGTCTATTCTACGATGTGAATACTGATGGAAACGAGGATACACACGTACGTCATTACGATTTTACATCATTGTATCCCCACCAGATGAAAAGCAAACCACTACCTATCGGACATCCAAAGATATACCTAAGAGATTTTCCACCCGTTGATAAAATAAACGGTCTTGTCAAATGTTTCGTGCTGCCGCCGTTTCGTCTACACCTACTGTCCTGCCTTGCAGCTCTAACGAAAGGCTCATGTTCGGTTTGTGTCGTACAAGCATGAAGGAACAAAGCCAAGAAGAGTGTTCCCACACAAAACATGAAAGACTCCTGCATGGAACACGGGTGAGCGAAGAGCTGAAGATAGTTTTTTTAATTGATACACCCTAAAATAATTGTTATAAAGTCAAATTCGACCATGAATCCTATGTCATCTCATTGAAATTTTACGTACATTCGTACATTCGCAGCAATTATTTCTAATCCCTTGCTATAAGCAGCCTACATTCGGTTAGCGAAATCCGAGTCAACAGCCTCAAATAGCGGATAGAAATAGTTGTAAAATTTCAAGCTGATAAACCTTGTTTTAAGATAGATACATTTAATTGTTTTGTTTATGAATTTCTATGTTGATGTTTTGAAGCCAAAACTGTTTTTTTTTATTGAAATATTAGATTACCGGTGGTGCTATATTATCTTCGAAAGACATCCCATTTCCTGAATGTCTAAAAAAGGTGTTATATTTCTGAGAAAAGGAGTATCTTATAAAAAAAAAAATCTGAAGTGTGGGATTTTCAAATGGCCAGGTATTCACCTAATGAGTCACATGGTGTATTTGAAAACTATGTGAACAGTTTTTTAAAAATAAAACAAGAAAACAGCGGGTAGTGTCACAGAATATTTTGACCCTAGCATATTTTGATACCTGCAATAAATAAAAGAAAATCCGAAAAAGAGCCAGGCCAATAAAAGTGACAACGGTCGTAACCGCAAATTTTCTTTGCCTCAGAAGAAGAAGAACAACTTGGCACGCGACACAATGACTGACAGCTAATAAACAGACCGCTCAGAATGTGCCGATCCCTTCAATAACAAATGTAACCAATTTCCTTTTTCTCTTTTCCTTTTCTTTCTTTCCTTCTTTTTAAAAAAATACAGTAGAACATCTTTATAGGTTTTTTATCTATTCTGGGTTACGCTTAGTCTATTGCAACAAACATCCTGAATCGAATTGTGGAACATGTTTGTCAGTTTTAAAAAGGTAAAGATTGGTCAGAATTTTAAGAATTTATTGCCGAAATCTCAGTTTCGTGTGCTGATCTGAAATATTGTAACCGGTAGGGTTCGTGTCTTGTCCGGTACGACTTTCTTGTGACCCAACTGGGTTCGATTCTTTCGTTCGGGCACTAAAGATCTTCATTTATAGTGGGTCTACCGGTTGGAACGGAATGCGTAATCCATTCTCTGTATAGTAGTGGTTAGAAATCGTGGGAGGAATTGCACCAGATCACAAGTCATGATGGATTCGAACGAAGGTGACATACGCGCGTACCCACCGTCGGTGACACGCCCACTTCGCGTCCGCACAATTTCTACAATAACAAGTACTTAATTCTAACCGTTCCTGTAGTGATTTGTGTCTGAATCTTGGATGAAACAACTGAAAACAATATACATACATGAAATTGATTTTACTCAAGCACAAATATTATACATGTCACATATATACTTAGTTCTGTATTTTATCAATATAAATTTTATTAATACCTTTCGACGTTTTTGTGTTTAACACTTTCCTTTCATCATTTTAGTATATCATGTTTAAGCCCATATATTTATTTCTAGGAAAGTAAAAAAAAAAAATAAAAAAAGGAATTACGAAAAATTAACTCAAAATTATATGATATGTCGACGAAGCCGGCTCATTGCGTAATAAGAGATATACGATTATTTTGCACATATTGCTCACTGAACACTAATTCGCACAACACTTCGATTTTGGAGATTTCAAAAGAAGTAGGGGGGAATCATTGGATTATTAGAGGGCAATCCTTTTGGATTTCTCTTCTCATTTCTAAGTGGATTTTAGGTTCTTGATTAATAACTCCAATTTCCATCGTCCGACAGGGTAGTCGACCGTGAACTTACTTACTGTGCCACAGATTAATAATTCAAGAAGCAAATTTATCCCTTGTCTTACCTACATCATTTTGTCACGAATATAGGTAAAATCCACTAATAAGTTTAGTTTTTGTTCTTGATTAGTAACATTTACAATGAATTGCGACAACGTGCTTAACCTTGACCTCAGATAAGTCAAGTTATTTCGATGAATTTTCGCTAAAATTCACTTCATCTTATGTAGGTAACGAAACAATGTGAGTTCCACAATACGCTGATTCACATTTTAGCACAATAACATAAACGATGACCAACTTATTGATTGATTTCCTTGGTAAGTTGTTCACCTCTTCTCTTCTCTGGCTTCCATCGGCATAGCACAGCTCCCGCCTTTTTCTACCAAGCGTCGGTATGCTTGCGCTTGTGATGACGGAGAAAAATTTTAAGAATATCTATACGAAGTATTCGTTATAGGGAATATATATATCGAAAGGTGTTATATGTATTCACCATTAGAGTAATATAATTAAAATATTAAAAATAGTAAAAATATTCTTCGATTAAGCTGGATTTAATGGCACTATTATTTTATAAAGTCACAACCGCATCTCGTTCCTTTGTGCGATGGACAAGAAGTACAAGTCACCACTCACAGTACTGCCAACTCATTGAAAAAGATAAAACCATAACATAAAGTTTGCGTCAACGCATATGCATGGAGCCTTATTCCACTTCAGACAAAAGTAACAGGGAAAAATTAAAATGGAGTGGGAGTGAGGAGGACACATGCTTATAATATCATATACCTATTAAATGGATAACTAGGTTAGATAGTTCGGATTCGGGTCAGTCACATTTCAAATAGAATTGAGAAACAAAAAAAGAAGAAAGAAAAAAGAAAAGAACCTACAGTGCTTCGAATTTTATATTTACTGCTTTCTATTTTAATAATTGCTTAAGCTTATGTTTATTATATGTAGAGTGCAGCGCATAAGGCAATTAAGCAATAAAGTTGGGAGAAAAACAGGCATAAAATTTGTACTGTAAACTCTAATCCTTGGAAATTTCAAGTCTCGGAGGGTATGCTTAATTACACGAAAAATTTTACATTGCTTTTATTTATTTTTTTTTCCTCTTTACATTCGCCTACTTTGCCTTGATTTGAGACTTTCAAATTTCATCCTATTTTCCACTGACAAGTATCTGTAACTCTACAAGGAAAGAATTATATATTATAACTAGGTTGAAATTCATTGTACTTTGGCTAATGACAAACACTTTAGCATTTAATGTCGTAAAGGTCAGATCCACCGGTACTGTAAGAGAACGGTGCTTCAGCTAGAAATGCAAACTCCGATTAGTGATAATTTCACAGCCTTATTTAATACAAGTGTAAAGTCTTTAGTCAGTGGAAGGCGTGGATCATGGGTCAAAGTTGATGACAGTGGGTTTCGGTGGATGATGGGTTAGAGTAAGTCATGGTGAGCCACAGTGGATCACAGTGGGTGCTGGGTCAGAGAAGGTTATGGTAGGTCGTGGGTTCAGTGGGTTATCGGTCACGGTGGGTGGTGGGTCAGTGCATCATGAGTCAAGTTTCTATTGACCCACGTCATCTCTGTGCATAATCATGCAACCTATAGGACTAACCGCCACTTTCATTATCTGGTGTAGATCTAATTCAGATACAGCATGGCAAATGCTGACCGCGAAAAACCGCCTAAAATTGAGGAAGTTACAGCTTTTCGTTCTGTCAAATTTAGCATGGTAACTGTTGTAAAATTTAACTTTAAACTGCTCTCCTGTAAAATTTACTTTTCTCAACTTAACCGGTTATTGACTGGAACCAGCTATTTATCTGGATAGGAAGAGAGATCTTTTCCAAGATGCGAAGTTTAAGTGTGTTTCTTGTTCTCTAAAAATGGCATCTCTAAAAATGGCATAATAAACGATTGAATCAATCTCGATAAACGCACATAAAACGATGATTCAGTACTAAATGTAATAGTTATTAACTGACTCTCGTTATGAATTTGTAAAATGCATTTAAAATAACACATCACCCCAGAAAGCAGAAAGCTGCTAAGCGACAAATTGCAAATTTCTCAGGAGATGAATAAAATGAATGAAACACTAATTAATTAAATGAATTACCACTACTAATTAACACTAATTAACTGAATTAGAGCGTTCAATTCTGGTGCATGGAGTCCCGGGTTCAATCCCAGCTCCCGCTAAGTGAACCTTGTAGTGGACTAACATCGTGTGCGTGGGTTTCCTCGGGATTGTCCCGTTTCCTGCCACTTCCTTCATTCCACCATTTCATTCATTTGTTATCATCACCGTCTCCATTACCCTAGCTGGCATTACTGTGGGACGTAAAACTCAAAGATTTCATTTTATTTTCCATAGACATATTAAATGCTTCCAAATTGAAGAATTTTGATCATTTCTCCATCAACTATATCCTTTTACTGCCAGGATTCTTTTAGATATAATTTTATCTATCTGCATACATATAAAACATATACATAAACATTATGGGTCTACATTATTATTTGTGTATGTGTGTTAATGTATTTTTAATATGTTAGTTAATATTAAGTAACCTTATTTCAAAACTCATTCGTTAAGAAATTAAGTAATTGTTGTAATTTCAAAGATATGTAGTAGCCAAATTATATTTTGGATTTTAAATCCATTCTTCAGCTCCACCGGTCAATATTTAAAAATTGACAAACAAGGTTTCTTCTCCATTTTCGTTATATTTCACAAAATATTTTTTACTGAAAATAATTAAATTAAAATGCTATTTGTGCTGTAACATACATAATAAAATTTCAAAAATTTACAATTAATACTGGAAATTAATGCTCTCACCCACTTGGAACATTTTAAAAACACAGTTTGTGACGACTGAAATTGCATTTCTTATTGATAATACGAAATGATGTAAATAGTTATAAAAACGCGTAACTGTTCTCCAAATGAATCTGTACCAACCAAAGGTAGTTTCGTCGAGTTAAAAAAAAAAAATCCAAAATAAGCCTCTTTAAACCGCCTCTTGGTTGTATAAGAATACGTAGTGATCGCCTTTCGGTGTTGCAATGATCTGTCCAAGTAAACTTAATAGAAATACAACGTAGCCTAACAAAGGAAACTGCGTTTATGGTATTAAAAAAAGAAAACTAAAAAAAAGGAAGAAAAAACTGGGGGACACCGAATACTACTTCACCCCGTGCGCCGAAATCTCTAGCTACGGCTCAAGTTCTGGGCTGGGATGTTTCCAGCGATTACACACTTGCAACATACGTGTATATATATATATATATATATATATATATATATATATATAT
Source organism: Thermobia domestica (assembly GCF_964235325.1). Classification (NCBI taxonomy): domain Eukaryota; kingdom Metazoa; phylum Arthropoda; class Insecta; order Zygentoma; family Lepismatidae; genus Thermobia; species Thermobia domestica. The sequence goes on along the minus strand of NC_137460.1, from coordinate 215,590,254 downwards.
ATATATATATATATATATATATATAAATTCATCTTGACGAAAGAAAGCAATCAGTATCGGAACTGATCAATTCCGGTCAACCACTTTCGGTACACGGTACCTAATACATCTACCAGAGGGTGGGATGTTTCCAGCAATTACACACATGCAATAAAGTATGGCGCTAAATTCGTTCTACAAAAGCAGAGGAGTGATTCCTGAGAGTAAAACAAACAAAAAAGTTTCAATAAACATAGGGCGAAAACACCATCGTTTACGTGTTATAGGCTGCCGAAATCATGAAAAAATGAATTTTAAGGTTCATAGCTCCAAAACTATGGAACCTACTTTGGTCGCGTCAAGACTTCACTTAAGAATTAGTATGTACCCTATCCAAAAATGCGTGTTTCAGAATCCTGAGATGCTTCTACAACACTTTTTATAGAGGGAGTTTGACCACGTGCCTATGATATAAAGTAGTCTCCAACTACCAACATAAAAATTGTTGCGTGAGAACCTTAGGATTCTAAGACGTATTTTTCGATAGAGCACATACTAGTTCCTAAGTGAAGTCTTGACCCGACTACAGTAGGTCCTATAGTAGGATTTTTCCTGCGATAGCACACCTACAACACACATATCGATCAAATCATACCGGAATTGTCACTTACGGTACAGTATACCTAGTAAAGTTTCCAGGATTTTTTTTTTTTTTTTTTTTTTAGCGATTGCACACATGCAATATATACTATCTATCATTCAACGTGACTTGACAAAAGAAGCAATGACAGCCGGAATTTGTCCCTTTCAGTCCAAGACTCACGGAACAAAGGGTTGCAAGGTCCACGATGCTGTTCTTTTCTTTTTTTTTTAATTCCATATATATAGTTTAAATAATAGGTGTAATTTAGGTTAGTATAAATATAGCAGGCCTCGTTTTAAATTCAGAGTGTATATATATATATCTATATATATATATATATATATATATATATATATATATATAGATATAGATATAGATATATATATATAATTTTACCGTTAGAAAAATAATTTTATCGTTAGATTTTTCTTCGTACGAGGATGTTATTTAACATGATACACGACCATGTTGCTATCTAAAATAAAGAAATTGAATCCAATATGGCGGCACGCAGGTGTTTGACGACAACCGTAACCACGTTAAAATGATTCCCCTCACACGAACACTTATCCTAATTTATTTCCGATGGATTACATTTACAGTTTCTCAAATATTTTACCTGGTCCACACTTTTGGACAGATCCTGTATAAGTTGCAAGTGTGCAATCGCTGGGAATACCCCACACTCAAAAACTATCACATTCCGTCCACCGCACCGAAGATGACTAATATCGGTACCGATCACCTTCTTTCATCAACTCTAGTTCATACACACAAACATATATTATATATATAGTGTAGGGACCGCGGTGGCTCAGTGGTAGAGCGTTCACCTCTGGTGCTGGGGGTTCCGGGTACAAACCCTGCTCCCGCCAAGTGAACTTTGTGGTGGACAAACACCGTGTGCGTGGGTTTTCTCGGAGTTCTCCCACTTTCTTCATTCCACCATTTCATTCATATCTCATCATCACCGTCTCCTTTAGCCTAACCGGCATAACCGTGGGACGTAAAACTCAAAAATTTCATTTCGTTTCATTTCATATATAGTGCAGAAAAATGAATGAATGAATGAATGAATGGGGGTTAATGGGGACGTCAGCAACGAGGCTATATGTCCCCGTCACGATGAACAACGTTGCTCAGGACTGCAAGATTAAAAATGAATTACACGTTAAAACGAAGACAGTGCAAAGGAACGAGTGTGCTGCTAAATGAATAATAAATGGAAAAAAGCAAAAGTGTAAGATAAAAGAATAAATAAGATAAAAAGATAACAATAACAATATACAAAAATAAACTTAAAACAAGTAACAAAATATAAAAATTTAGCAGCAATAAAACAAGGACAACAGACTAAAACAGCTCAGAGAACGTGAGCAACGCCAATAACATGCACAAACTCAAGTACCCGGCAAACAACATCACTATCATCCCCGAAAGCACGGGTGAGAACAGAAGGTAGTCCATAACATTCTCTGAGATCTGAGTATTCAGGACATTCCACAAGAATGTGCTGAATACTCAGGGGAACTATACACTCTTCACAATACGGACGGTTCAACCTCCGTAGCAAGTAACTATGCGTCAGATGAGAGTGTCCGATACGCAAACGCGCCAGGAGCACTTCATCTCGACGAGGACGTACGCCACTCACCTAGGAGTGGTTTGACTGCATGCAATTTATTCTCAATGGCCTGGTCCCAATCGGCTTGCCAGTGAGAGCGCATCAAGATGTGAAAATAAAGTGCAGAAAAAGTCCGTTGCCACCCCGTATATTTTGGATACCACTGCGAATATGCCAAAAAGGGAAAAACACGTCCGTCATTATTCTGAGGGGCTTGAAATCTGAGGTATAAAAGATCAGACACTCGCATATAGGGGAACAACTTGAAAATTTCAAATAGCAAAGGGGGATGAGTAATATATCGTTAGAAATGTCTCAACAAGAGAAATATTTTGTCGAAACTTTCAAGTCGCTGTGTTAACCCCACCCCATTCAAAATGGCGGGGGTTCATATATATTAAGTCCGTTGCTATCTCATGTATCTGGGAAACGCCTTCTTATATGAGAATATGCGAATATGGGAAAATGCAAAATTTCCTCCGTCATTATTTTAAGGAGTTGCAATTGTGTGTTGTAAAAGTTCCACCTCAGACCCCTCTCCCAAACAGGGGTAGGAGGGTAAACTTGAACGTTTCAAATGTCAAAAGGGTCGAGTAATTTGAACAGGCTAGGAGAAAGAACTTTTGTTGTAAGTTCTAAATTTGCTAGGTTGCCGATATCTCATTTGGCGGTGAAATCAAATTTCGGAGTGCAGGTCTTTGATGAATTTTAGATATTTATGGCTTGCCAATGTGGTCCTTCTACGTCTTTGTGATTTGTAGGCAGGGTATAAATATCGTAAATACGTTTTTAAAACGAGAATATGATAATTATTGAGTGAAGAATTTTTTCTGTGCATGTTGCCACTAGTTTTGTAAAAGAACGCCAATTTTGCTGTTATACTGTATAGCCATGAGAGCAAGGTTTTACGGAATGGTTATGTGAAAAGTGGGAATAAAGAGCTGCGAAAATATCGACATTAGAAAAAGGGATCAGTACTACCTTAATGTATATGAGTTTACATCCGTACCTCTATTTGCGGGACCTAGGGCACTTGAAACATTTGTAGCACACAATTCCAACCCCTTAAAATAATGAATGGCGTGTTTTTATGTTTTCTCATATTCGCAGTCGTTTCGCAGCTACACGGGGTGGCAATAACTTTATGAAAACTAAATGTGAACCCACGCCATTTTGGATGGGTTCAACATAGCGACTTCAACTTTCGGAAAAAATATTTCTCTTGTCAAGACCTTTCCAATGATATATTACTCAACCTCTTTTATCATTTGAAATTTTTAAGTTTACATTTGGTACCCCTATATGGGGGTGTCTGGGATGGATCTTTTATAGCTCAAAATTCAAGCCCCTCTCAATAATGGCGAAAGAGTTTTTTGCGTTTTCTTATATTAACAGTTGTTTCTAAGATACACGGGTGGCAATGGAAACTGTATTGTTCCCAGAACGCCAATAATACATGTACAAAGATTAAACCAATGCTTCCGTTTCATTTTTTAAGATATCTTGTTTGTTTATGATCCTTACGTAAGCATCATACAATCTTGGAAATAATTCTTTCTTAAAAGAAGAACCACGAAAAAAACTGTTATATATATTTAAGAAGTTGAAATAAGAAAATGAACAAATGTAAAAATGAATAATAAATGACTTTGAAAAAATCCTCTGAAATATGAAAGTTCTAAGTTTTATATATGCGCCAAAGTTTCGTGAAGATGTTGTCTTGTGTTATTATTAGAAGTTGTGGGTAACCTGAGTAAAATTAGATTGTTAAGTTGTTGCCACATGTATCGTAGGAAATGTGCCACATGTTTCTTATGATGTATTCAAAGAAAGGAAAAAATACTAAGAGCATTTTATATACCGGGAGCGTCTAATCAAAAGAATCGTTAGGGTTATCCTAGTTGACAGGAATGACACACTTCACTGAAAGCTGCCATGTTTCTCGATGACGTAAACGCACTAATTAATCAACCATTAGAGTATGATCTAATTTCCTCTGTTACTTTTGCACTTTTACTCCTGGCAGCTACTGATTGCCAAGTACGTCTACGAGGCTATATTAGATACAGCTCGGATCTACAGCTTGATAATCGAACCCTTGTCTACCACGCCAAAGGAGCGTACGCTAACCCCTTAATCACAAAGTAGCTCAGCACATCTTTGGTGTCGGTAGTGATTGCAGTGGAGAGGAGAATAGAGGAAGTTAAACACAACAATGAAAGGTATTTCAATTTTGAAATGACCCTTTGTGTATCCTTGGACACGAAAGTCAATAGGATCATTCAGCTTGTATCTACACCCGCTATCGTGTAGGCCTACTTACACTTGAAATTATATTAATTTAACAAAAGAGACACTGACCAAAGCTTAAAACCCAATTTATTTTAAATTATAATTTGTAACTGAAGTCAGAATTGATAGTGCCAGAAGAAGGATATGCTAGATATCCGAAACAGTTACAAATTATAATTTAAAATAAAGTGGCTTTTAAGCTTTGGTCAGTGTCTCTTTTGTTAAAATAATCAATCCAAAGCCATGAATAGTCTTAATATTGAAATTATAGTATTGGGGATAAGCTATACATCCGGCTCACCCACGATTTTCATTCAATGAAGTTTAATTAGCATGTAGCATATTCTTTGCTTCGTGGAACCAATCCTTTCACCTTGTGTGGACACTATGCGTGATTTCAAGTTCTGGAAGGACACGATGTGTTTCCGTATCTTTCCGCTAAGATTATAATTTAAATATCACATGTCTAATGAAGCTATACTATAAATTCTTTAAAATACATAAATTGTATTGTTGAATTATAAAAAATGACAACACCATACATTGGCTAAGGTTAATTACACTGAAGTAGTATTGCTCAATGTGAGACATGAAGCTATCCCATCTCATAAAGTCTTTCTCATATCTTCTTTTTCAAAATTTCTCTCGTCTGGCTTCTTGGGCAACAATTTAACAAAAGTGAATTCGGAGACCTATATTTTCGATGTCTGCCATGGGGCCGAACCTACTTCCGACACAAAGTAGTCAGCCAGAGTATTTCTAATGCAGTTAGCTGCTCTGCCACCTTGAACAGTCTGTGTTGAAATATCCTCCAAACCCACAATTGTCATTGTATCTTCATAGTTATACCCATCCTTTTCTCTCACATAATTATGTAGGACTGTACAAGCCTTAACAATATCAACAGCAAAGTCAATGCCAACATTGAGAGGTCGATGAAAAATTCTCCACTTATTTGTCATAATACCAAAGGAACACTCAACATACCTTCGGGCTCGATTGAGGCGATAGTTGAATATCCTTTTCTTTTCGGTAAGTTCTTTCCCACCAAATGGCCAAAGTAAATGAACATTGAGAGCAAAAGCTTCATCTCCTACAAAGAAATAAGGAAAGTCCGGAGATTCTGTGCCTCGTAAGGGCTTTTCAGAAGGCAAGTCGAACCTTTTTTCCTCTATGCTCTTCCACAAGGTACTTGCCTTAAAAATTGTTGAATCGCTCTCATTTCCATATGCACCAATGTCAACATAAATAAATCGATAATTTGAATGAGAAACAGCCATCAACACAATTGAGAAAAAAAGACTTATAATTATACCACATCGATCCGTTGTATTCTGGCTTTATAATCCGTATGTGTTTCCCATCCACAGCGCCTATGCAGTGAGGAAAATTTGCTCGTTTCTCAATACCTGCAGCAACAGATTTACACAAGTCTTTTGTCAGTTCTGGGATAAATTCTTCAACAAGGCATGACCAAATACTGCGGCAGACTTCTCGAACGATTTTTGAAATAGTAGATATTCCCATTCTGTAACTGTAGTGAAGATCTGTGAAAGAACATCCACTAGCCAGGTATCTGAAATAAATAGTAGATAAAAATAATTACTACTGTGATGATAATTCCTAAAATGAAAACTTATAAATTTAAAAATTATTTTTAATTCTTAAAACGTAAAACATGTTATTGGCATCTGTTTCAGGAAACCAAATTATTAAAAGATGGAAAAATACTAGGGACAGTTGGTTGAAGTGGAAGAAACGAGAAAAAGAGACTAAGAAACCAGGGTCTGGTGCACCTAAAATGCGGAAATATTTGTACCATGAGCAATTGAAGTTTCTGGAGAAAACTTTAATCCACAGGCCAACTGTATCCAACATGAACATTGTAAGTGGTGAACACAGTGATAATGAAAGCCAACCAAATAATGGTGAAAGTCAGCCTGAAAATCCACATGAAGAGGAACAGACTGTACAGCCTGCATCTGTAACGACTACGCCGAAGAAATCAACCAAAGCAAGAAAAAAGAGAAGCCTTGATGAATTTGAACAAAAAGTTCTCGAAGCTATAAAAGTCGATGAGTAGGAAAACAGACACATGATGTTTTTTAAGGGTATCATTCCTACGCTTAAAACGTTTAGTGAGAGGCAAATTGTGGACTTTCAAATAGGTGTTCTACAGCTGTTAAAAGTATTCAGATTACCACTCCCAGTCCTGCAACGTAATCTCCTTCAGTACAACCACAACAGCCGGTATATTGTCCTCCTTCACACGCATCAATTGTAGGCCCTGACCAGTATGGTCATGCACCACCATCGCATTATTCACAGCCATTTCCCTCTACTCAGTCACCCTTATTTCATCAAACACCTCCCACTTTCCGAAAATTTCCACGTGTTACTTTCCACACACCACTCACAATTTCAAATCCGCATCACCAACAGGCTCCTTACACTTCCACTTACCATGGTGGAATAATTCAACCGATTACAAGTCCAACTGATACTGGATCTGTTGCTTCTGAAGACACTCAATCTCCTGCCTTCACAGATTATTCGGATATTGATCTTTAAATTTCTTTATATAATTGAATGCTTTTGATATCGTAATATTGTAACTATTTGAAAAAAAGAAATCAAATATTCTTTTTTAACTATAAATCTCTTTACACAGTATGGTTTGAGTGAAGTTTAACCCCATTATGCTTAACACAAAGCCTAACATTTAAAAAATGTAAATGTCTCTTGTTGCCAGAAATTATAATAAGATTATAAACAAATTCAAATTCTTTTTATTTTAGTGGGCAAAGCTTAACTTGAAGCTACTCTGTTACCTAACGCTTGTCAAATTTTACAATAGAAATATAATTTTACTAAATAATGTAAAATTTGTTGGCATAAGTTTTTGGTATCTTTGTTTTATAGACGCGTACAGGAAAGTGACTATTATTAAGTTACGCAAAAAAATGCGTACAATTTTCAAATCTTCTACATTAGAAAAGAAAGAAAGAATGTTTATTTAATCAACATCAACTCAAAAGTAGGTGTATGACCCAAGTTAAAACTGTTTACATTTTAGAAAATAGTACGTAATGCATATAATTTTATTATAATAAATATATAGGCTATAATGAAATCAACGTACTTCTTCTGTACTAACTTAATATAAGTAGATAATAGTTTTTAAATTGTAATTTATAAAATCTAAAGTATTAACCAATTATAGTGTGCTTCAATTGTATACAAAGGTGTATTGCTCACGAGTCGATATACTCAATATGACAAAGTATATGGATATCGATGTTTAAGTATCGGTATTTTCGGTACCAATAATTAAGAACACAATAATAATAATAATAATAATAATAATAATAATAATAATAATAATAATAATAATAATAGAGACGGCCAAAATATTCGGATTTCGGAAAATCTTTAGAACCACACTAAATTTGGTCATACTTATTATTTGTCGTAAGAAGTCCACTCGTAGTATTTATATATTGGCAAAGGAAATACTAGAACTGAAGAGTTAATTTCGCGTTAGCTTTCAATGAAATGACAACAGAATTAACATGCATTTTCTAATAAAAAAAAAAAAACTTATATAACTACTGGAATTGGTTTTCTAGTAATAAAGTTCTAATTTTGCAACTGCTCCTAATTTCGTTTTATTGAAAATGAAATGAAATGAAATATTTAAGTTTTACGTCCCATGGTTATGCCGTCTACGATAAAGAAGACGGAATTATGAGAAATGAATGAAATGGTGGAATGAAGAAAGTAGGAGGAAAGGGAAGAACCCCGAAGAAACCCACGCACACGGTGTTTGTCCACCACAAAATTTACTTGCGTGAGCTGGGATCAAGCCAAGCACCCCTGCACCAGAGGTGAATAATCTACCACTGAGCCACCACGGCCCCCTCGTTTTATTAAAACGAAACAATTTAACATTCACTTATTTCTTCATAATTTATCTTTTAAGACAACGAAAGTTATTCGCGAACGGAACTGAAAGACAGGAAGTATTTAAGACAAAAGACTTAATTTTGATTGTAAAACTTTAATTTATAACCATCTTCGCTTCGCTCAAACTTAGAAGGGTCCCCTTCATCGTAACTTACTCGTGATAACTGCTCCTGGCTCAAAAATACGAATTGTAGGGGGAAAATATGACAAAAATATGTTGTATTAAAAGGTCTTTCTAAGAAAATATTCGAAAATAAAAAAACAGAGGTTGTCCCCGTCTGTTTACTGTTTCAACTTTTGACTTCTTTTTCGATTGAAAGTACATTTTACCTTAGGAGTCATCCAAAATGGACGCGGATGTAACTCAAAAATACGAATTGGGGAGAAAATTATATTGACCAAACTAAAAAAGAAAGAATAAAAATTCAAAAAATTAAAGTTAAAACAAATTGGGTGAATTGTCCCGAACTTTTGAATTAGTATTTTCAAGGTCAATTTACGGCCGAAAGACAAGAAAAAAAAGGTTTTTTAATGGTCTTTCAGAAAAACTTTTTGACATGATATTCTTCCCCTCCCCCTTAGAATTCTAAATTTGATTTTTGACAACTGTTTTTACATTAAAAGCGATCAAAAGGAAAAAATGGGTCCGGGGAAAATGTTATAAAAATCTTACCCTGCCTAGCCATACATTATTATTTTTATTACTAATTTAGGCTGCATTATTCTATTGATTGCAGAAGGGACCTGAATCCATCACCTTGGAAATTCAGCTGCGAATATGTAAAGTACTGTTGGTAAAGGAATTAACTGAATGTCTCACATGTAATGATATGTTTTAACTTGTTTTTCCTTCAATATCTTATGACTGCACAAAATTGACTGAGATTCTTTCTTCAACCATCTATTCAATTATATTAAATTAAATGTCATCTGTGCGTATAAAAAGTAAAAATTATCTTACCTTAACGTTACAGCCAACATTTCTGGAGGTTGAATACAGTTCCTAAAATTTGAATTCTGCCTCTGCAGCTGGGTCCGTAGGCGGTCCAACAACTCATCAAAAGACGCGATAGACATCCGAAAGTAATTAAAGAATTTCCCTTCGTCTTCCCTTAATTGTGGCAACAGTACAGAAAAATCTCCTTCAAGATACCTCTTCTCTAAAAACGGGTGAACTCATATGTGTCTCTGACGCTTTTTTTTTCTGTCTGTGTCTTAACAAGGCGAGTAGAAGACACTTTTTGTGTCTGTCCATTGCAACCACCACAACACGACACTAGTCACAAGGTTTTGCTTCTTCAGTTGCACAGCAACCCTGCTCGCATATTTTTCATTCGCGGCAAAAGGCCGCGTTAATATGAAAGGGTACACTTCTCACGCGGCAAACTACCGCGAGCGGCGACGCCAAATCGCCGCCTCAATGTGAAAGAAGCGTAAGATAAACTTTTCTTGGCACTCTGCCAATTAGAGGTCTCAGCCGAATGGGTAAACAGTAGTTTTCTGTGCACAAGTAAATGTTTTATTGTATTTTAATGATGCAAGAACTTGTTGTGATGTCTGTTAATGTACTGAATTAATTTATGTGATGCTAATACATATATAAAATTAATTTCACTTTTTTTATTTTTAGACAACGACCTGAGTCTAACCGGGGAAAAATCACATTATTCAGTGCTAAATGTTGAGGATGTATACTATTATCTTCCAACAGGAAAATATCCTTCATATGCAACTTCTACGATAGACAAACGTTATTTCCGTCGGAAATGTGATCCCTACACGTTACAAGAGAAAGACCTATATTGTAAGAAAAAACAAAGAGACCCTACAAGAGAAAAGGATGTTATTCAATTGCTCAAAGTCGTAATTAATATTAATGAAAGAAAGGAGATAATAAAACTCGCACATGAGGGATCCACAATTCCAGTTGGCTGCGATTTCAGAGCATCGGGGAAGAATATCAACTCTAAGCATAATAAGTAAAAGATATTTCTGGCCTCGACTTAGCATCGACATTGCGGAATATATTAAGACTTGCGATGCATGTCAACGTAAGAACCCTTCAAAAGTGAAGGTTACACCACAACTTCATCCGGTAGGCGTTCCATCGCAGGTTATGTCTCAAATTGGAGTCGACATTATAACATTACCACGTGTAGAAGATTATAGATATGTTGTTGTAGCCATCGATTATTTTTCAAAATGGTCAGAGGCCAAAGCATTAAAAAACAAAAGTGCTGTTGAGGTGTCGTTGCTCCTCTACGAAATAATGTGTAGGCATGGCTAAATAAAAGTTCAAATTAATGATCAACGCCGCGAATTTGTTAACAAAATTTCAACTGAGCTACAGCGATTGACAGGTGTTCAGCAACGTATCACCTCTGCGTATCATCCCCAATCGAATGAGTTAGTTGAAAGATATATTCAAGCAAAAAAGTATGTTGTTGAAAATTCTAAAAAAGAAAAGAGTAAATGACTGGTCTTATGCTTTAGATGGTGTGCTCTTCGCACATAGAGCAACAAAGCATTTTCAACTGGATATTCACCTTTCTTCTTATTATATCAGCGTGAGCCAGTGTTGCCAATAGACCTATATGCAACAGCGGAGAGTTGCAATGTGGAAACAAACTTGTCGCCTGAAAGTCCATTTGACATAGCAGAATTTGAGAAGAATTTGCAAACTATGCTGAAAGTAAAGGAAACTGTGGTAGAGAGAGTGATGAATAATATAAAAAATGCACAGGAGAGAGAAAAAGCAGTATGCCCAACGAAATGAAATTAACGTTCCCATGCATGTTGCTGACAAATTTCTCATTAGGAACATGAGAAGAAGAAAAAAAAAGACGGCTGGACAGTCACCATGGTTAGGGCCATACATTATAGACAATATAAGCAAAAATACATGCAAATTGAGAAATCTAAAGGGAGAAATTTTAAAAAGTGAAATCAACGTATGTAATTTAAAAGCATATGTTGAAGGGTTAGATGTCTGATGTATTCAATAATAAAGATAAAATAAAAGAGGAAGAAACAAGTTCCAATGCAGATGATGTGGAAATCGTTGGCAAATATAAAGAGGAGTTCGGTTTTAAACCAGTAACTGCAATTTTGCAAAAGGAAAAATGTAAATTACTTAATTTAAGGTATAGAAGGAAATCTATGTCGGGAGGTAGAAATATAGAGATTGGTAAACCACACAAGTTAGAGAAAATGATTGGCGATGGTAACTGTTTTTTCAGAGCGGTCTCATACAGTCTAACGGAAGAACAAGATGATTATCATAAATTCCGATCACTCTTGTGCAATTATATGATTAATTCAAGAGTAAAAGAAGTTTTGAAAAACCTTCCTGGTAATGATAACTATCTCCAGAACAGTGGAATGGAAAAGGGTAAGACCTGGGCAACCGAAATAGAGATTATGGCGACAGCGTCTCTTTTACAAACAGACATCCATATGTCTATTCATTCATTGAAAGTAAAGGAAAAGGTGTCTGGCAGAAATTTAAATTGGACTCATTTTTTTAGTCTAAATAAGTGTAAGAAATATGGTCATGCGCCGTATTTCGACAATTCAACAAGTATGCATTATGATGCAGTGAAAAGCGTCAGCTACTGAGAAGGATGTAATACCAACAAGGAAATAATTCGAAAATTTGTCTTTGGTCTTCTCTAAAATGTTCCATCAACTGACCAAAACAATATTATTTATATTCAATACTGATTTATGGTATCGTAATAATTTATTTTTCATTATTGTTAGGGTTTCTGGTCTGTTTTACTTGACCTATCCTCATTTGTAGTTAATTGGCAAGGTGTTGAAGTCTCAAATACATAAATCTAACAACGAAAATTATTTTCAGTTCCTCTGAAATTTACAAGTGATATTTGTGAATATAAACACGCATGTTTTTGACTTTTTTAGGCTTCTTTTAGAAAGCAGAAGAAATGTGATTCCGCTGATTCTTTGTCGTTCTGAATATCATTCTTAAAACAAATACTCTGCCTATTGGTATATATTTAGATGTTTCATAAAAGGATTATAATTAATTAAGTAGCGGATTTTCCAGTTCCCAGTGTATTCGTAAGTTGCAATATAAATTACGACCGCTGACAGTTTTCGTTACATCATAGTGCATACAAGATCCATTGTCTAGGAACAAGCCATGAGTAAATTTCTTAGATTTTAGATAAAAATGAGTTTCTTTAACATCAGCAAATTTTCTTGCCTTTTTTTAAATGAATGGACTACATGCAAGTTTGTACAGATAAGACAAGCATTTTATGTGTTCCTTGTACAATCCGCGGCAAAAAACCTGCAACATGAACATATAAGTTTATTGTGAAATGAAGAAGTCTTTTGTTCCAAAATAAGTGTGCACGGGAGGAGGCCGAGGTTTATCCTGGCGTGATTCGTTCCACTTAGACGTTATGTTCATTCCCTGTGCTGTTAGGCATAGTTTCACAATAAACTTACATCCTAATGTTGCAGGTTTTTTGCCGCGGATTGTACAAGGTACACTACAAATTACTTTTCTTAAAGAACATTTGAAAGTATGAACTGACTTATTTCCCACCAGTATTTTGCATCGTAAACGTTGACAAATTGAACACAGTTATCATCGCAGTTATGCTCTTCAAACACCTTTTACACAAAAATTAATCATGTAATTGTAAGGAGAAAGGAAAACCATGAATAAACTTGCCATTTTTGCCATTTTTGAATAGTTAGTCCATCCAAAGTAATGCACAACATGACTGTAGACACAATATATGAGGTAGAATTTCTATTCAAAATAATTTAATTAATTATATTGTTTCAAGTCAGTCACTTATGTGAATAGATTAAAAATGGATGGAAGGTTTGACTACAGAGAAAAAACTATTACAAATGCAACTTCCGATTACGAACACGTTTCCCATGTAGCATTTATCGTAATGGAATTTGACATTATTCTCTTGTACTCCTATTAGACTGTAAACAACTCTCAACGAATCGTTTAGTTTGTTTCTCCTTCATTAACACATCTGGTTTACTAATGTTTATAAGTGACTAGTTACTGTGTGATTTTTAAGAATATTTTGTTTAATTTTGTAATGATGTGTCTAGCCAAAGTGAATGTTACTTCGTGAACGGTAAGGGTCGATGTGTGATAAAAAAATTTATTATTACAGCTTTTTTTTTTTAATTTGCAAAATATGGAACATAAATGTATATTATTTAAATATTTCAATAATACATTATTATTGTACATATTATTTAAATATGAATTACTAAAATATTTAACTGTATATTTGTATTTATGATGCATTACTTGTTACCGAAATCACAAACTTACGATTTGTTTCTACGTGTATATTTTACTGTTTAATCTATTTTGAAAAACAATATTTATTTTCCTACGTTAAATTGATGATATAAGGATTTATTTAAAAGTAGTTTTTGATTTTTTTTAAATGTAATTTGTCCATCTGTTCTACGAGAAACAAATTTGCATTAACTTTGAGCGCCGAAATAAAATAGCTGAAAGTTACATATATACTACTGGATGTAACAAATACATGATTTCGAACTTTCTTATTAAAATATGAGTTGTAAGTTAGTGATGTATTATGAAAGTTTTGACATGTAAAACTGTAAGATGCACAATAGTATGAGTTACACGGAATAATTATTTCTGAAATTTATTAATATTAGACGAGAAATGAAAGAAATTAATTGCATTACTTTCCTTGACTATACATTTAGGGAAAAGGAGACAGATGAGCACTAAAATTTTATGAGTAACAATTAATTAATGAAATAAAGTCCCAAGAAAACCTACCGACAGAATCTCCGGTCCAACATATACTTATATGGTCTGTGATCGGACCAGGGACTCTTCACTGCAGTTGCAAACACTCTGCCACTGAACCATTGTACATCCTAATTTGTACTTGAAATTTTAACAGCATTTAATTAGTTTTCAATTTGAATTGTTGATAAAAAAAATTGTAGTTCTAAATGTTAAACTAGCACTGGTTTGTGATATTAATACCGTTGTTATTAATTTCCACTATGCTATTTTAGTTTTGTTAACTATCTTAGTATGAATCACATAACGGTATGTTAGAAATTTTCGTTCCGGTAATCATGGTTAATTTTTACAGAAGTGTAAAATTATTTCTCAAAATATATATACATTAAGATCAAATTTTACCAATAAAGTTTAGATTATTGTTTGTAAAGATTTTCGCTTTAATAGATCACACGCTAGGTTTTTGTATTTTTAACATTGATATTTATTATTATTATTATTATTATTATTATTATTATTATTATTATTATTATTATTGTCAAACACTCTTAGCTATAGCATTCAAATGTATTTAACTGTTGCTGTAGACAATTGTCATTACTTATACATAATAAGGTAATTTATCAGTAGAATGTTCTCTAGGGTTCGATAATGTAAATCAGGGTAGTAAGTATACAATAGTTTTCGGCTTCAGAAATAAAAGCTTCGAACTTTTTGTAGAATGTGGATACAAGAAGTACATACCCATGCATAGAATACTTAACGGGATCACACATTAACAATTAATCAGTATCGTTTAATTTTTTGTATGTGGACCGTAATACCCTGCGGATGGGAAACATCGTGACATACATTTTATCATGTCATTCAAAATACATTTCAGCATAAAAGAGTGCTAGGTCTCTGTGCGATATACGTTATAACTTTATCAGTATCATGCTCTTTAATTTAAAACCTTCTACAATATACTTAAGGCTCATATAGAGGTGACGTATAATAATTTTAAGAAAATTACGAAAAGATTGGAAATGAGTCAACGAGGGTGAAATGCGAAGAGACCAAGGGGACATAAATAATATTTATACACTATATTAACTAAAATCAAACATAACACCTTTTTTGCCCCTAAGAAAGCATTTTTCTTAGGAGAACGTAGTTTGAACTAAAAATTATCTGTTTTAACTTTGTAATGATTCCAATAAATTTACAAAAAAATATTTACTCAGCGCTCGCTCCGTCGTTTGTAAAAAGTAGTGTTACCCACAAGACGAGAACCTTTTTTAAAGTTCGAGACAAGATGATAATATTCTTGTATCTTCTGAACATTAGTACGCCCACATTAGATTTTAACCACGGTTTTAATGTTCAAGTACTATCAATGTGAAAGCTGTAAGTTGGTAATCTGATTGTAAGTACAATCTAATAGCATTTATCAAAGTTATTGAGATACTAGTAATGTCAATTAATATGCTTGAATTATGAGTAGACTTTAAACTAGGGTCTTAAAATTTAATATGTTATAATTATGCTTAATTTGTTTTATCAGTTAATGTCATCTTAATATACAGTGGATGCGGAATATGAAATTATTTCTTGTATGTGGATTATATAAGAAATTAGGCTTTATCATATATTAATAGTTGAAACAGCGTTTCTCAAACATATATAACGAAAATTGTATGAATCATTTTATTTTAACCTTTGAAAGAAAATTTATTTATTTGTTTTGAGCATATACAACTGTGCCAGTATACTAATATTTCGAAAAAAGAATTACTTAATATTGTTATTTTATATTGATATTGATACTAATACAATACATATTAGTTTTCTTTAATAACGGAAAGCAATGAAAATATTTATACTATTAACATATTTCTGGTTAGATTAGCCGCCCACTTGAAGCAGCACACGGGTGGAAAGAACTGTTGCGAGTCAAGATGCATTAAAATAACTGCACTGAGGAAGCACATGCTTCCAGCGACTCAATTAGGCTAGTTGTCACACAGGGCAAGAACTAGCCTTACCGCCCCCCTCCTTGACCAACCAAACCAAAACGCTCCCAGACTATACCTAATATTGTCATCACACAGTAATACTCCTATTCCATTTTTTCTTCAAGTGGTAAAGCTTGATTTCAAAATTCAAGTACATAATTTAATTTTTAGCACAAGATAAAACACCAAACTAATTATTTGATTGCCACTTTAAAAGCATGGTCTTAGGGCAGATAGATAAACAAGTATTACACAACCCAAGCAAAATCATGAGAAAACGGTGTTACACGATAGTGTCTGTTTTTCAGGATACACGTCATCAATTGATATTTAATAAGCGAAGACGAATATATGATGATGATGATAATCAGTTTAATACTTTTCTCTTCGGATATGTCTTCACCAACTAATACATAAATTTATATCATGCTTATAAATTTTTAGTATCACACAAGTATTTAAAGGCGAATAATATTTCTAAAAATTATTAGTATGAGTTCGAGATTTATTCATCCAGCAACAATTTTGATCTCTGGACCAACACGAGCTGGAAAGACAGTATTTCTGGATCGACATGTAAAACATAATAATGACTTATTTTCCACAAACTTTCGAAGTATTACTTGGTGTTATGGATCTGTATTACCACAGTTAAAATCGAACACATCAATTATTCAGTTTATGGAAGGATTACCAGACATGCAAGTTTTTCATCCACCTTCACCAGGGCTCATAATTGTAGATGATTTAATGACTGAAAGCGGACAAGTTGATGTAGATTTATTTACAAAATATTCGCATCATAAAAATCTTACTGTTATTTACAATGTAAAAAATCTTTTTCATAAAGGTCGATATATGTGGGAGATATCACTAAATAGTCATTATATTATCTGTTTCAAAAACCCACGCGATAAGCTTCAAATTCAATATTTCGCTCGTCAAATTATACCCAAATGTGCAAGTCTTTTGAACACGCAACAACAGACCCTCATTCGTATTTACTTTTTGATATGGCACAATCTACACCAGATGCTTTGCGTCTGCGCACAAACATCTTTCCAGGGGAAAATATCGTTTATGCTCCCAGTAAAGAATGCATGAATTCGTTCGAGTTGCGTTAGTTCCCAAGATGAATTGCTTAAAGAAACATGTAACAGCGTTACGTGCTCTTAGTAAGTCACGTGGGAAACGATGCAAAGATGTTTTAAATTCTTCTCCACTTGGCGCTATACGAGCTATTGCACAATGTGCCGCGAACACATTACGAGGTAATGTTCCTATTTCAGCGTTACAAAAAGCCAGGTTCTAAAGGCATAACAGTATTTTGCGTAAATTAGCCGCCAAGCGCGTATCATTTCGGAGAGAACGAAAACTTGGTACAAACAGGAAAGGGACTACTGCCGTTACTTCTTGCCCCGATTATTAGTGGTCTAGCGGGAACTATTTTCTCACGATGAGTAAGCTGCAAAAATGATTGCTGTCCCTGAAGGATAAGCTTCTCAAATGCAGGCATCAGTTGAAAAATCTGAAAAACAACAATCAAAACTGGACGAAGAAATGACACACATCCTTCAGCGTTCCGATGTAGATGATAAAGTAAAATGGAAGTTGTATCAACAAACTTTACATGCATATCTCCAATTTATTTCTCATGCTAGCGATCCCGTTTATCTTCCGATTATATCCAACAATAATGACAAAGAACCGAAAGAAAACGAAGGAAATCGAACACTTGTATACAGTAGCATCGTTAAAATAATCGAATCCGAAAAATTTTCACAAGCGTGCTGAACTTCTGTTACGAAAACTTTTGGAATTTTCTTATATTTCTTGGAATAAACACGGGATTGTTAGTAATGATGGTAAACCCATTGAAAATTCAAATATTGTTGACTTGACTTGTTCGTCCGCGTAAAAGAAAGTGCAATCCGGTTCATATGTCTCAGCTTATGAATATTCTTCATGAAATTAACATTCTTCAGGAATATCTTGGTCATTCATTTGTATCACACTCAAGGTCAAGGAAACAGAAAATACAAAAGTCAGCAATATCTAGTTTTATTACAAATTGTGAAAACATGTAGGAAAAAAGAAATTACGTGAAATTTATTATTCCCCAAAACATCCAGCAGGATTATCGAGCATAGAAAAGCTCTATAAAGCTACTAATAAAAAGTACTCACGGTACTTTGTTAAGAAATGGTTACAAAGTCAAGATGTCTATACTTCGCGTCGACCTGCACGTAAAACGTCTCCCCGAAAACAGAACTTTGCTACTACTTGCAATAAAACTTGGTAAATGGATCTTGCAGACATGCAAGCAGTGGCAAAATGTTACTCAGTTAGGTACTTATAATGTGCTTAGCGGTGTTGCCACCTCGTCACATTTCTACCTGGCCCTACTGCTGAAACAAGTTAAGATGGTATAATTCCATATTGTGTTTTTGTTTTCTTTTTACATGTAACATGACCATGCTGAATTTGGGCAGCACTGTCACACCAGCCTACACTTGAATCAATAAATGGAATCTACACTTTACATTCAATGGCTCATGCTACAGCTCATTACATAATTGAAATAAATATCAAAGATTCTAGTTAACTTAGTATTATATATCCAAACGGGTCGGGCGTACAGAATAGTAAGGGTCACTTACGGTGAAATTGAGTTATTAGGTGCAATATGTTGTAATCCAACCACAATACAGTATGTAGGTAGGTTATTCATATGTCAGAGAAAACTTATTGGGTATGTGCAATAGCATGGATTTGCATGCGACTGGTCAACCTTCTTTCCCAGCTGACTCGAGAGTTAGTAAAACTTACAAGCCATTATGTTCTCCCGAGCCGCTCATATATATACTGTACTCTACTAAAATGATAATGTTTAGTTTCTGTAATTACAGATTGGACAGTAATCCTCCTGAGGTATTTATTGCTTCTGTGGTTTCGGTAATGGCTATAAACGCGGTACCACTACCAACTTGCACCAAAGAAACATTACTAGCCGCAGTTTCAAATGTAATTGAAGAGGAGTCCAATAAAAATATTCAGTGTTCGGATCAAAAAATTCATTTTCGTTAAAAGTGGCAATTCAAATGAAGCCTAACTTGATATGTAAAAATAAATTGCAAAGATTGAGTATGAAATTGAGAAATTGTCATCTAAATAATGAGAAGATTCGCAATGAAATCAACGACCTTTGTGCAAGTCAAGAACAAATTAAATCGGAACAGGATATGGAATTTGAAAATTTAATAGAAGAAAGGGTACAATAACGTCTACAATTAGAGGAAAGAAGAATAAGTGACGAGGATACCAACGACCATACTGAGGAAGTGCAGAAAGTGTTAAAAGTTCCAAATTATGAAGAAAGTCAAGCATCTTGGATTTCTGTGAGAGAAAAACGTAAATTGTTATTAAAAGTAGTTAAGATGTACATAAACAAGATTTTCTTTAAATAGTTATGCTAGTAGTTTTAGCTTCTTATTGTCAAAAATGGAGTGGATGAAAATTGATCCAACTGTTGGTGATGTGAAGCTAAAACATGTCGTGTTGCAGAAAGGCTGGACAGAATTATTTTATTGTAAATTTAATGAAACAAACAAGGGTTGCATTCTGAAATTCCTTTATCATAGAATTCGGATTTCAAAATTATCTTAATTTTTCTGTACTGCATATGCAAGGTGCATGCAAAAAACTTGTACGTACCATTTTGTACGTACCATATTTTTGTTTGGCTCTCCTAGACAGTTGGCAATTCTGAACCGGCCACCCTTCTAGCTGTCTGTTGTGTTCTCTATTTCAAGGCCAACAATTAGTTAGTTGTTTACTGCATCCCCTTCGGTCAGTGCAACAGGTTCTGTGCGTCCGGGGTCACACTTACCCCATGCGAGTGTTACTGTAACCTAGTTTTACGACTTAAATGGAAAGTGTTTTTTTCTTTATGCTGTTTTTCAGTGTGATATATTTTATATTCATTCAAAGTAACTTATTTGGTGATAGTTTCTAAGGATAAATATGGCTTATGAGAGACACCAGAGTAAGTTTGAACAGTTTGTAAGAGATGTTATTGCTGAATCCGATGAAGAGGAAATGGTCGGTGGTGTTGCTTCCGAACATGAAGACGCCTTGAAGTCCAACAAGCAAACAGTGAGCAAAGTCGATGAAGAAGATTAAATGGAAATAGAAGCAGAAAATTTCAGCTGTGATCAAGTTCGTTTTTACATTGGGAAGGACAAGGAAACGTTGTGGATGAATCAACCACCCTCACAAACTTTTCGGGTCAGAGCATGGAATACATGCTCTCTGCAATACATGCACCAGGAGTAAGACAAGCAGGTAAAAACGCACTTACGCTTATAGATAGTTGGAACCTTTTTTTTTTCTGATGAAATCTTGGATTTTGATATTTGGTTAGTCTAGAATTTTTTTCTAATAACTAATATTAGGACACAATAGAGAGTGGGATGCTAAAGAAACAAATTTACTTGAAATAAAAGCAGTGATAGGACTTCTATATTTACCACGTGTAAAAAAATCTTTCCACATCAATTTGAAAGACTTGTGGGCCACTCATGGGCTAGACCTTGACTTGATGAGGTGTGTTATGAGTTTGAGCCGATTTGAATTTTTGCTATCAGCTTTTCGTTTTGATGACATTTTGACAAGAAGTCAGAGAAAACGTCTCGATCGCTTAGCTTCACTAAGAGGAATATTTGAATATCTTGTTGAAAACTTTAAAAAATACTATTCTCCTGGTCAAATAATGACTTTTGACAAAAAACTCGAGTGCTTTAGAGGTAAATGCCCATTTAGGCAGTTTATCAAAAATAAACCTACAAAATATGGGATAAAAGTATTTGCACTGGTTGATGCGAAGATGTGTTACACTTACAATTTGGAAATTTATGCTGGAAAACAGACGAAGGGTCCTTTCGAAGTCTCTAACTCACCCAAAGATGTCACCTTGAGAATGATAAAGCCAATCGAGAATTCCGGGAGAAACGTGATAACTGGTAAACCACTGTGCCATTAGCGTTCGAGATGTTAGATAAATTGTTAACTCTTCGTAAAAATACTGGTGATTGCCATTTTGAAGAAAAGATAATATGAAAAGAATTTTTACAAGAGATAGGCAAAAGTTTGCTCAGACCACATATGGAAGCTAGAGCTTGATGATGAATCTTCCAAAAGAATTATGGTCCTCAATCAAGAAGTATTTGCCCATGGCAGAAGAACCTGCAGGACCGTGAGAGAGACCAGTAAGAGGAAGATGCAGCTTCTGCCCTCGTTCTCGTGACAGAGAAACTCCATTTTCCTATGAAACATCATACAAACTTCTTTGTAAAGAGCACATGAAAATTGTATGTGAAGACTGCATGTGAAAAAAAGAGCTTTTGTTTTCTCAGTACATATCTACATATGTTTTGAATCATTTTTCATTACTTTGGACAATTCACCGAGAAACCATTCTTCTCAAATAGTACCATTAAATCATTTAAAGAGTACAATATTTAGAAATATATATTATCAACATTTTTCGTACACAAAAATATACGTTTAATATAAAGTGGGGTCACTGTGACCCCACGCGAGGGATATTGATACTTAACACCGCGCGAGTAGTTGCAGGATTAATAGCATACAACGTCGCATATACGGAATACAACGCAATCTTGAGATATTTATGCATGGTGGACAACAAATGAACGTCGTATCTTTCTTTCGACTCAGTACTCAGCTATCTCACCCAACTTTTAAATATTTTTGTGCAAAAAAAACTCGTGGCACAAATCCCGAAAACTATAGTGTTAAAAAATGAATATGCAAGAACATTATGCACTTATCATTTTGAAATACCAATGAGTCATTACGCGTAACCTCTAAACCTCACTATGCCAAGTACCATCACCTTTCGATCCTGTGTAGAGTTGCCAGTGCCATGTAAATTAGAAATCATAGTCGCAGAAATACCTTGAACTATATCAATACGCAATTTATAGCTATTGAATATACTATTTAAAAACCATCAAACAAGTGACTTTACAGAAACAATAAAGGGATATTAATGACACTTATCAACTAATGATATAAACTTACCATTTTAGTTTTTGGATAATCGTTCCCCATGGCAATGGCACAGCTTTATTTTCCCCTTCTAGAAGCAGCAGCCAATTTGCAAATTGTGGTGTCCATCTATTAACCACTCAGATTGCCTAACCACCTTTTGAACAAATCAACACAGCAACAAGATCTAGACCATTTGCCTGTAGACCCATCAGCTATTCTATTATCACCTCATGGAACTTAATTAGATACACAAACACACCATACCCATTTTTCTTCGTAAATGCATTCTTGGGGTCTCAACAACACAATGAATGATTGAATGACTGGGGGTTAATGGGAACGTCAGCAACGAGGCTATATGACCCCGTCACGATCGAAAACGTTGCTCAGGACTGCAAGGTTAAAAAGGAGTTACAGGCTAAAACGAAGACAGTGCAAAGGAACGAGAGTGCTGTTAAATGAATAATAACATGAAAAAGCAAAAGTGGAAGATAAAAGGATAACAATAACAATACACAAAAATAAACTTAAAACATGTGAGAAAATATAAAAATTTAGCAGCAATAAAACAATGACAACAGACTGAAAACAGCTCAAAGAACGTTGAGCAACGCCAATAGCACGCACGAACACAAGCACCCGGCCAACAACATCTCTATCATCCCCCAAAGCACTGCGAAGAAGACAACGCAGTCCGTAACGTTCTCTGAGATCTGAGTAGTCAGGACACTCCAGAAGAATGTGCTGAATACTCAGGGGGACTATACACTCCTCACAATACGGACGGTTCAGCTTCCGCAGCAAGTAACTGTGCGTCAGATAAGAATGTCCGATACGCAGACGCGCCAGGAGCACTTCATCTCGACGACGTTCGGACGAGGACGTACGCCACTCTCCTAGAAGTGGTTTGACTGCGTGTAATTTATTCTCAATGGCCTGGCCAAAATCGGCTTGCCAGTGAGAGCGCATCCTTTTGCGAAAATACGAATTAAGAAGGGAGAAAGGAAGGCTATGCTGCAGTGCAACCCCGGCCAATGAATGAATGAACGAATGAATGAGTAGGGGGAGTAATGGGGACGTCAGCAGCGAGGCTATATGTCCCCGTCTCGATTAACAGCGTTGCTCAGGACTGCATCTTAAAAAAAAAACTAAAATGAATACTGTGCAAACAACGAAAGCGCTGCTAAATGAAAAGCAAACGGAAACAGGTGAAAATAGAAGATAAAAGAATAAATAAGTTAAAATATATAACGATAACAATATACAGGAAAAAAAGATAAAAGATGAGAGATAATATAAAAAATTTAGCAGCGATAAAACAAGCACAACAGACTAAAACAGCTCAGAGAACGTGAGCAACTCCACAATCAGAAACAAACTTAACTACCCGGCTAACAACGTCACGATCATCCCCCAAAGCACGGGTAAGGAGACAAGGCAGTCCGTAACGTTCTCTGAGATCTGAGTATTCAGGACATTCTCAACAAGAATGTGCTGAATACTCAGGGGGACTATACATTCCTCACAATAAGGACGGTCTAATCCACGCAATAAATAACTATGCGTCAGATGAGAGTGTCCGATACGCAGACGCGCCAGGAGCACCTCATCCCGGCGACAAGAGGAAGATGATGTATGCCACGTTCCAAGAATCGGCTTAACTGCGTGAAGTTTATTCCCAATCGCCTGGTCCCAATCAGCTTGCCAGTGAGAGCGCATCAAGCTGGAAAAATGACGACAAAGATCCGAGCAGGGAATGGTATGCTCCAGAGCAACTCCGGCCAAGGCTGCGTGCTTGGCAGCTGTGTCAGCAAGTTCGTTTCCCCGGATGCCGACATGACTCGGCACCCAGCAGACGACGACGACACAACCCTGTTGCTGCAATTGATGGCATCTCACAAGAATGTCCTGCACTAGAGAGTTCATACTGAAAACATTCTGTAGACTCTGAACCACGCTCCGAGAATCGGTGCAAACAAGCACACGACGTAATGAGAGTGTCAGAGCATGATCCAAGGCAAGCTTTAATGCAGTTAATTCAGCAGTGAACACGGAACACAGGCGATGCAAATGGAATTCTGAGCTGCCCTCGTCGGTGACAAAGGCACAGCCTACAGAATCCCCATCCTTAGAACCGTCCGTAAAGAACACATTAAAATCGGGGTACTGATCTAACAGTGCGGCAAACTCTTGCTGATACACCTGGGGACTAGTCTGCTGTTTCGAATGTATAGACAAACGTAAATCATGCATAGACGAAGTATCCAGGATGGAATAGCACAAAAATGAACCAACGAAAGAGAGGGCCACATGTAATCGTTGCAAAGGAAAATCTCAAACGCACGGATGTACCATGGACGTGTAGAGCGAGGACGTGCAGCATAGCGCTCGTATATTCGACCACCACGGATACATGGTCTACACGTGTGGTCTGGAATACAAGGCACATGCGCAGAATAATTAAGAAGTAGTCTGCTGCGACGATATGATAACGAAGGTTCATTGGCCTCAGCATACAGGCTGGCGACAAGACTAGTGCGGTACGCGCCAGTAGCAATACTAATGCCCAGGTGATGTCAAGTTGTCGTAACAGAGAAGCACGAGCAGAACAATAGACAATACAGCCATAGTCTAACTTGGACCAAATTAGACTACGGTACAAACGAAGCAGAACAGGACGATCAGCACCCCATGTGCGGTGGGAAAGAACATGAAAGAGATTCAGAGCACGAAAACAGGAGTACTTAAGATTCCGAATATGTGGTGCCCACGACAAGCGACGGTCAAACACAAGACAAAGTAAAAAAAAAAAAAAGCGGACTGTATCAACAAATGACAAACGAGTGCCTTCGAAATACAAGTCCGGGTCAACAACGCACGTACGCAGCCGGCAGAAGTGAAGACATTAGGATTTCTCGCTGGAAAAGCGAAATCCAGTCTCAGTCGACCAGCGAACAAGACGATTGAGAGTCAGTTGAAGCTGTCGAGTAATGCCGCGAAGGTGGCGGGAGTGACAGAAAATTACAAGGTCCTCAACATAAAGGAGACCAGACACAGGAGCTTGGATCTGAGAAACGTCATTGACGGTCACAGCAAACAATGTGACACTAAGGACACTGCCTTGTGGAACACCATTTTCTTGTACAAAGTGCTCTGAGAGACTAGATCCCACACGCACTCTAAAGTGTTACTCGTGAAGAAAATTAATGATAAATTGTGCCATATGCCCACGAAGACCCCAGTCATATAATTGTTTTAAGATTGCATAACGCCAGGTGGTATCATACGCCTTCTATAAGTCAAAAAATATAGCGACAAGATGGTCACCGTTTACAAAGAAGTCTTGAATTTGACCCTCAAGAGAAGCGAGATTGTCAGTAGTGGAACGGAAACGACGAAATCCACTTTGAAACTTGCTCATCTCAACGAGGTAGTAAGGTCACAGATGAAGTTGAGAATAATCTCTCCCCAGCAAAGAACGAGAGAAATATATCCATTCAGAAGCAAATATCAGATTGTGGTGACAGCACGCTGCCTTGGAGTGAGTCTTCGCCCGAACCACAGGCAACACCGTTCTCGTCCGACAGTGACATGAGCCGAATGGAAACGAAGGTAATACAAAATATTATACGCTAGAGGACAAAGTTAACATGTTACACTACTGGCTTGACGTAAAAGGCAAAGGGCGTCAAACATTCGCACATCGTTCATATTGCTGGATGAAACACAGATTCCGCAACTGTCCCTCGGTGAGAACACTGCTTAAACGGAAAGAACAACGCGACAAAGGCTTATTGAAAACAAAACGCGAAGTGTATCGCGAAATCACAGAACATGTGCTGCAACAATTTATAGCTGCGCGACGTGATAACCGCATTGTCCATGACAGTGATCTTAAATTATGGGCAAAGGAGCAGGCTCTGGGGTGTAGTCTCCGTACGTTCAATGCTAGTCACGGATGGATTGGGGCACTCAAACAACAAAACAATATCGTGAGCCGTAAAATCACGTCATATGTCACAATGAAGTATGTACGCGACAAGGATATTGATTTGGTTATTGCTGGGTGGCGTGACGAAACCAAGACCATCATGGAGGGGTTTGAGAATGCAAATATATGGAATGCTGATGAATCCGGTTTTGCGAAAGAGTTGACAAGTGGGCGCACATTAGCCAGAAGAGGATCATCGCACATTCAGGGCTGTGTCCAGTCTGTGCATGCAGCGACGCATACGTACACTGTGGTGCCGTTGTTGTCGAAAGCAGGGGTGGTGGCGGATAAACTCTTTGTCATTCTCCAGGAACCCGTAGCTTTAAGTACTGGGGTTCAGGACAATATGTTCGCCGCACCAAATTTAGTGGTATTCTGGACGCCTTCTGGTAAAATGACAAGGGAAGCGTATTCGGTTTTCATCAAGGAATGCGTAATACCACAAGTAGCAGCAGATGCTCCCAACACACAAAGCCTTCTGTTGCTAGATTCATATGGACTTCACAAGGATAGAGACACATTTGCAAGGCTACTTAATGAAAGTGGGTTTCACCGCCGATCATATTCGCATCCATATTATAACTGAAAAAGCTACTTCGCAGTGCCAACCGTTGGATCTGTATTACTTCCGTATGTATAAACACTTGGTACGACGGATTTCGGAGGCATTGTGTGACCATACCAACGTGAACCTTCACCAGCGAGACACCTTCCTTAAGCTGCATTCACCGGTACACAACCAATTTTGTTGTCCACGATTTCATATGACACATCAATGCGGGTGGAAACTAGAATAGAATGAATAGGGGGTTTAATGGGGACGTCAGCAACGAGGCTATATGTCCCCGTCACGACTGACACGGTTGCTCTGGATTAAAAACGTAAACAGAAAAAGCTTAAAATACCAAAACACAATAAACAAGTGCTGCTAAATAATAAGAGAAAACGAAAAAGAGAAAATAAAAGAATAAATAAGCTAAAACAGATAACAATAACAATATATAGAAAACAATAAAAGCTAGCAAAAGGTAAAAATTTAGCAGCAATAAAAAGCGAAAACACACTAAAACAGCTCAGAGAACGTGAGCAACCCCACAAGCTTTAACAAAGTCCAGTACCCGGCTAACTATATCATGTGAATCCCCCAAAGCGCGGGTAAGAACAGAAGGCAATCCGAAACGTTCTCTGAGAGCTGAGTATTCAGGACATTCAACAAGAATGTGCTGAATACTCAGCGGGACTATACACTCCTCACAGTACGGACGGTTCAATATTTGCAGTAAGTAGCCATGCGTCAGATGAGAGTGTCCAATACGCAGACGCGCCAGGAGCACTTCATCTCGACGACGATGGCACGACGACGTACGCCATTCTCCTAGAAGTGGCTTCACTACATGTAACTTATTCTCAAGAGCCTGGTCCCAATCTGCTTGCCAGTGAGAGCGCAACAAAGAATAGAAATGACACTGAAGATCGGAGCAGGGAAGGCTATGCTCTAGTGCAACCCCGGCCAAGGCGGCGTTCTTGGCAGCTGTGTCAGCACGTTCGTTTCCCCGGATGCCGACATGACCCGGCACCCAGCAGACAACGACGACACAACCCTGTTGCTGCAATTGATGGCATCTCAGAAGAATGTCCTGCACGAGAGAGTGCATACTAAAGGCATTCTGTATACTCAGAACCACGCTCTGAGAATCGGTGCAAACAAGCACACGACGTAATGAAAGCGTGAGAGCATGGTCCAAGCCAAGCTTAAGTGCAGTAAATTCGGCAGTGTACACGGAACACAGGCGATGCAAATTGAATTCTGAGCTGCCCTCGTCGGTGACAAAGGCACAGCCTACAGAATCCCCATCCTTAGAACCGTCCGTATAGAACACACTAAAATCGGGGTACTGATCTAACACTGCGGCAAACTCTTGCTGGTACACCTGGGAACTAGTTTGCTGTTTCGAATTCACAGACAAACGTAAATCATGCCGAGGTAGACGAAGCAGCCATGATGGAATAGCACAAAAGCGAACCAACGAAAGAGAGGGCCACACGAAATCGTTGGCAAGAAGGCTCTCGCACGCACGGATGTACCATGGACGTGTAGAGCGAGGACGTGCAACATAGCGCTCGTATATCCGACCACCACGGAGACATGGTCTACACGGGTGGTCGGGAATACAACGCACATGCGCAGAATAATTAAGGAGTAGTCTACTGCGACGATATACTAACGAAGGTTCATTGGCTTCAGCATACAGGCTGGTGACGGGACTTGTTCGGTAGGCGCCAGTAGCAAGACGAATACCCAGGTGATGCACTGTGTCAAGTTGTCGTAACAGAGAAGCACGAGCAGAACCATAGACAATACAGCCATAGTCTAACTTGGACCGAATTAGACTACGCTACAAACGAAGTAGAACAGTACGATCAGCACCCCACGTGCGGTGGGAAAGGACATGAAGGAGATTCAGAGCTCGAAGACAAGAGTATTTAAGATTCCGAATATGTGGTGCCCACGACAAGCGACGGTCGAACACCAGACCCAAGAAACGGACTGTATCAACGAATGACAGACGGGTGCCATCGAGGTACAAGTCCGAGTCAACAACGCACGTACGCAGCCGGCAGAAGTGAACACATTGGGATTTCTCGGTAGAAAAACGAAATCCAGTCTTATTCGACCAGCGAACAAGACGATTCAGAGTCAGTTGAAGCTGTCGAGTAACGCCGCGAAGATGACGGGAGCGACAGAAAACTGCAAGGTCGTCAACATAAAGCAAACCAGACACAGGAGCCTGGATCTCCGAAAGAACGCTGTTGACGGCGACAGCAAACAACGTGACACTAAGTACACTGCCTTGTGGAACACCATTTTCTTGTACAAAACGCTCTGAGATATTAGATCCCACACGCACTTTAGAGTGTCGCTCGTGAAGAAAATTCGAGATGAAGTGGGCCATATGCCCACGGAGACCCCAGTCATGTAATTGTTTTAGGATTCCGTAACGCCACGTGGTGTCATACGCCTTCTCTAAGTCAAAAAATATAGCGACAAGATGTTCGCCGCTGAGAAAGGCGTCTTGAATATGACCCTCAAGATAAGCAAGATTGTCTGTAGTGGATCGGAAACGACGGAATCCACTTTGATGCTTGCTCAGAAGTGAATTGGATTCCAAATACCACACCAGGCGCTTGTTGACCATGCGTTCAAACAGCTTACAGACGCAGCTCGTGAGAGCAATGGGTCTGTAGCTTGTGGGGATAGTTGCGACTTTGCCTGGCTTCAAGATAGGAAGAACGAGAGCCTCACGCCAAGCCGGTGGAAAAAACTCCTCGACCTAGAGGCGATTATACAGTTGCAAGAGAGCAAGCTGTGTATCGCGGGGGAGGTTGCGCAACATGTCGTAGGGTATACGATCAAGCCCTGGAGCAGTATTGGATGATTCACGAAGAGCAGAATCAAATTCAACGAGGGTGAAAGGAGCATTGTAATCTTCGCTGTTGGCGGTACGGAAGTTTAACGTGTTCCGCTCTAAACGCGCCCTAATGGGAACGAATGCTGGAGGATAATGTTCACACTCAGAGATAGATGCAAAATACTGGCCCAAATTGTGTGCTATCTCCGAAGGGTGAGTAACTAAGACACCATTCACAGACAAAGCAGGAACATCAACAGGAGGAGTATTACCATTAAGAGAGCGGACCCGACGCCACACAGTGGACATTGCTGTGCGACTATTGATGGACGAAACGTAATTCATCCAGCTCTGGCGCTTCGAAAGCTTGATAAGACGTCTAGCTCGAGCACGTAGAATGCGGAAACGCTGCAGATTGTCGTCAGTTGGATGACGATTGAAATTAACAAGAGCGTGTCGACGAGCCATGATAGCCTCACGGATTTCCGCAGACCACCATGGAACACGCCGGCGGGAAACGTCGCCACCGCATTCTGGAATGGAACCATCAGCAGCATCAAGAACGGTCTGCTCAAAAGTCTCTGCCAAAATAGCTACAGGGAGATCATCACGACAATGAAACTCACTGAGCTCACGGAATTTACGCCAGTCAGCACGCTTCAAATTGAAGCGGCGGAGAGGAAAAGGAGGAGTAACAGGGAGACCTTCAACAAACAACGGGAAGTGATCACTGCCACAAAGGTCGGGATGCACTCGCCATGTCAATGAGGTCAAGAGACCAGAACTGCACATGGAGAGGTCGATACAAGAATAGGTGCCATGGGCAGTGGAAAAATGAGTAGGACTGCCATCATTAAGGAGAAGCAAACCACTCTCCTCAAGAAATGCCGTTACCTGACGGCCACGACCATCAGTGCGGACAGAGCCCCACAAGCGATGATAGGCATTAAGGTCTCCTACAAGGAAGACTGGCGGCTCGAGCTGATGGAAGAGCTGAAGCAGATCAGCGGTGCTAAAGGCTTCTGAATGAGGAATGTATTATCTGTCAGGAAAGTAAATGTACACCTATTTTTCGAGTCTGGCATTCCTGCTCTCCATCCGTGGAGAGTATGAGAATTAAATCAATCAAATGTTTACTGAGGGGCAAAAAGAAAAGTTTAATCTGAATAAGACATTGCAGAGGGACACAAGCTGTGAATACGAATAGTGCATAGTGTAAATAAAGGACGACACCAAAAGAGAAAGCCAGAAACAGCTGCTAAACTTAGAAAAAAGAGTAAAAATTGTTGAAGTGGGAACATAAAACACAAATATAACAAATACGGCGACAACTAAACGATCACCATGCCATGACCTTGGTGTAGTGGTTAAGGTGCTGGCTTACAAATGCAAAGAACGCAAGTTCGAATCCTGGGCAAGGACATTTTTAAAAATTTTTGTTAATAATACATGCAGCTCATGAGAGATGGTAAAAGAGGTCGTATTTAGTCTTTCGTAGCAATTATTATTGGTAATGTTTAGTACTGATAATACTTTTTGTCTTTGCGTATTGCTTTTGTTCTTGTCTTCATTTCGAAAGAGAAGAATATCCGAACAAATGCCACCAAAATTCCTCATATTTTGAATGTAAACGCCATTTGCAATTAGTAAAGAATAAAAATTGAACGTTCCGATGTAGCTGCAAAAAGTAAAAAGACAAACATGGAAGTAGGCCATACTCATGGTTATTAAAAATACAATTTCTACAATGCCTTACACCTCCCGACCACGTTTCTACGTTAGCAAGTAAGAGGTTTGTGTTCAGGTCAGGCTGATCAATACGTTTTCCAAAGGGGCCCGGTTTAGCTCTGACGCACCACAGGTGCGAGAAGGGAGCAAAACACTTTTTCTCACTCCCTCTGTGTCTATTTATCTATCAATTTGTATATATATAACGCTATTTGTGAATCCCATAACCACCCTAATTTTCAGCGGATTGAGATTAAACTTGGCACAAACATTAATTGTTGAAATATCTTGATGAGTCCGTTAACCAGAATAATCAGACGAAAATGTTCAAAATGGCGGCCCTTCAAACTCTCAAAAACTTCCAAGGGAACCAAATTTTGCCCATAAATGGATATTCAGAAAGTTTGAATAACTTTTCCTCTTTTACTAAAATATATGTGTGCAGAGACTTATTGAAATATTGGACCAGATTAATCGCATAAAGAAGGTTCACGCCCTTTCGCTACGGTCAGGCTTTTTTTTTTTTTGCAGGAGGGGGAACAAGATGATTGTTAGTGATGATATGAAATTACAACATTGAAAGTGAAGTAAATTGTGAAACGTGTTATTTTAAAGAATAATATAATAAATGTGCTTTCCTCTAACACAGAGAACTGTAAATCATGTACTTCGAGTTCGGGAGCCTGAATGGCGAGGAGTGTTATTTGATTTGCATTTTAGTAACACATTGAATTGCAAATAAAGGTAGGCAACATTAGTAGTAAGTAAAACAACAACAACAATAATAATAATAATAATAATAATAATAATAATAATAATTGGTGTTGTTTGTGGCAAGCCAATATCTTCCTCAATTCTTCTTCAAACGTAATGATTGTAACGCCATATCTCCCTTACAACCAAATATTAGCAATTTATATCGAGAGAACGGGAAACTGTTGAGTGATGGAAGCAACGTTGGACAGTATGACTCATACTACTCAGAAAAATAAGCGATTTCAATGCAAAATGAACGAAGAGTCATTGCCATGGGTAGTCATGGAGCCAAGCAGAGGCCTCTTTAGGCAAAATATCGATAACGTATATCGAGAGAACAGGAGTTGATAGTGAGATGGGACCAACGTTGGACACCGTGGACCCATAAGACGCATCGAAAAAATTAGGGGGGCGGGCACCAGCCTGCCTTACTTATTTCCACATAATAATATAAAATTATATTGTCGAAATACACACACGAGTCAGCTAGTAATATTTCATATTATGATTATGATTATGATTATGATGATTATTATTATTATTATTATTATTATTATTATTATTATTATCATCGACAGCGTCTTTTCATTACGTGTGCATGTTTGACATGAAGCCAAAGAGAAGATCCATCATTCGTAGAAAGAATAAGAATAGCCAGTTACTTTAATTGTGAACGACGGCGGAAAATACGAAAAGAATGACAACCTTAGCGAAAAGAAACAATACTTTCTCGCAAATGGATAAAAAATCAAGCCGAGATAGATTCGAACTCGCATGGACGGCGCGAACAGCCAGTGCTTTGTCCACTTTTTTTTTAACTGACTCACCGAACGTGTTTTAGTAACTTACTTATTGCTAATTTTACTTGCTTCACTAGTTTAACTTGCTTTTTCTAATAACTTATAACGACAGGGACACGAACACAGAAACATCGAGGACAGTTAAAAATTATAGTTGCACTCCCGCCAGGAATCGAACCCGGGACACCATATACCAAAGGCGCACGTGCTAGCCACTAGACCAGCGGGCAGGGCACTGCTCACTTTCTGTGCTCACGACCACTGTATTGCCAGCTATCACTTCTGTGGGTTGTATACTATGATCACATGTTTCTTCTTTGCTGGAAGAGTTAAACCTACATTCTATGTAATACATGAGGTATTTAGACCTACATGCTCTTCATATAATGTAATAAAAGGGTCATGCTGGGAATAAGAAAAAGAACATTCCTTGGACAAAACGGAAACTATTGGCATCAGAAATATTTATCTACGAGGCATGCGCAGTAGTATATTTCAGAATAGTTACTGTTTAGTTCAGTAAACGAAGAAAGGGGTATAAAAAAGCAAATATGTCGCGTCAACGAGATGGACCAGAGTTGACAGAGGCGGAAGCAGATGTGTAGTAATACAACAACTTGGTTAAATTGATAATTGGTTCTTTATTCTGTAGTAGATCGTATCACAACTTTACGGGAGAGCAGAGAAAGACTTACTAACGCTGTTACATATTCTAAGCTTTAGTAACACGATCATACAGACACAAATGGATGTAACTGTGAGTACTACAACTTGGATTTAACGAAAGCCGTTTAGATATTCAGTGGTTTGCAGGGTTGTATAAGACACAATACAATTCTTCATACCTCAGCTTCCAGTAACTAGATACATGCAATTTCTGGATAGATACTGAAACTGCTGTCGGATTTTAATACATGACGTATTGCAGGATACAAAATGCTTTGCATTACTTGTTAGTTCGTAGACAGCTACTAGTTCAGTGTTCTGAAAGGTTGTGTATAAACTAGAGATAGCCAATTCCGGAATTATTACTTTAAGGACTCCCGAAGGTAAAACCGGACAAATTGAGGAACTCGGAAAAATCCGGAATTTAGAAATTTCTGATTTCGTTTACATTCCGGAATTCGGAACAATCCGGATTTTTTTTCGAAATCCGGAGTTTTTCTCAATTCCGGAATTTTCTAAATTCCTGATTTTCCCGAGTTCCGGAATTCTTCTGAATTATGGAGTTTAACTGAATTCCATAATTTTCCGAAATCCGGAAAGTGAAAGTTCCGCTTCCAAAAAATGAATTTATTTTGGTTAATATGAATCCTGGTGAAAATAAGTTTTTGACCAGGTAATGGCGACTGCTTTGAAAGAAATAGAGAGTATGAGAATTCAATCTGTCATATTTGTAGTTTCGTGTGGAGAAAAAACAAACTTGTGAACCAACGGTTTAAGAAAAACTCAAGTTATTAATGTAAACTTTTCCGACTTCATAACGAAAATACGAAAGACATTTTGAATCGAAGAAATATAACATACAAGTTTTCAAGCGGAGACAAAGAAACCTAACGTAACCAAACTAAAGACGAATCGTTTACCGCGTAGCGATTAAAGTCAAGCTGTTTTCCAGGGCGAGTTTCGAGTTGAGTCGAGTTTGATAATGGCTCGCTCGCTCGTTCAGCTCGTTTTAACTCTTTTTTAAATAATGGCCTGATTAGACTGGAAAGCAAAAGCCATGAGAAATGTAAGCAATAATGTGGAATACTTTTTAGTGTTGCTCACGACAGGGGTGCGTCTCGTCTCGTAATTTTAGTGCATCTCGTGGGGCAATTTTTGTGTATCTCGTCTCGTCTAGATAACAAGACAAGGTTTTTTTTTTATTGTTACGAGACAGCCTCAAATGTCGTAATCACCAATATAAGTATATACTGTTGTTCTTAAAATCAAGGCTGAGACCTTCACTGTCGAATTTTTGAGCCCAAGCAAAAGACCAACTCGGGTAGCGATATCAACCGGCTCGGCTCGTATCAACTGAGCGAACAGCTCGAGTCGGCTCGGTTGGGATGAGCCGATGATCCGAGCCGGCTCAGTTGGAACGAGCCATCGACTCAGCTCAATTGAGCCGATGGCTCGAGCTTTCTCGGTTGGGATGGGTCCCCTACTCGGCTCATGTGAACCGGTTCAAGCCAGCTAAGTTGAAATTAGTCCATCGGCACGTTTCGATTCAGCTCAACTAAGCCGATGGCTCAAATCGGCTCGGTTGGTTGAGCTGTTGGCTCGGCTCACTTCTTGATTCGGTTCGATAGTGAGTGAGCTGTAAGCCGAGCCGCTCGAGCCGTTGAGAAGCCTAAACCCGGTCCCAGCTGTTTTGAACATGTTTGGCTGAAGCCTATAACTTTTAACAATCTTTGGCTCGAGCCCGAAAACTTGCCCCTTTGGAACTCAAACCCAGAACGTGACCGATGTCCTTCCCTCCTAAAGACTTCTCGACGACCGAGATCGACAGTCAATTAGCTTTTACTATTCAGATACAAACCGTATATCTTTTAAAGATTATACACGGTGTTGATATAATAATAATAATAATAATAATAATAATAATAAAAGTTTTAAGCTTGCCGTTGAAATTTGGCAAAACTTACTTAAAAATAGAGATTTCGGGGAAAGGGTTCCGTACCTTGAACACAGTGGCGTAGGGAAAGGGGGGCCAGAGGGCCCGGCCCCCCCAAAGAGGTCCGACAATGTACTTTGGTACTTTGATGTTTGTAATTTTTTATATATTTTTATGTTTATATATTTTTTGTTTGTAATTTTTCTATATGTGCCTATAACAGCACTTGCCCCCCCCCAAACACACATCCTGGCTACTACGCTACTGCTTCAAGACACACCTCTGCAACTACCAACATTTTAAACTACAACTTCCATTGAAGTTTCATGTAGAAAGTATTCTACTGTATGTTTTAAGGAAAATAACTGTAATAAATATAACTGAATATCACGCAACAGTAAGGCATATAATAAACTAATTTTTAGGATATGCAGAGGTAAATATAAAAGCTTTGCTACAAAATACCTACACAGAGCATAATTCAATGAGCTCTGAAATATAATGTAACGAAATAGCCTATGAGATTCAGTCTACAGAGCAATTGTTACTTGAAGAGTGGACATACATTATTTCGAGAATCGAGGCAAGACGGGAAATGTTTACCATACTTTTCGTCTCGTCTCGATACTCATCTCCAAAGAGAGACAAAAATTTTGAGTTAGCCTTGACCCGTCTCGAATGTAAAATGTTAATTCTCATGTTATTTTATTTGTTTTAGAAACGAGATGAGAAACTCCTCTTCTCGTGAGCAACATTAAACCAAACCGAAATATTCTTTCCAAATGTCACGTTTCTGCTTCTAATGGTATGACCTGAGCAATAATTAGCTCCTAGCTTTTAATCTTCTACGAGATAATAATAATTATAATTAGTTTATTATTATTATTATTCCTGAAGATTTGATAGTTCAAATATTGAAACATCCGAGTATTCAAATATCTGAATATAATAAAACATATGTTATCGCTGATCAACCGCCATCAAAAATCCTAAAGTAAAAAAAAAAAAATTACAATGTTCATTCGCACAAGCACTTTGACCACTGAACCGCGATCGCTACGCGGTAAAAGATTCGTTTTTAGTATGGTTACGTTCGGTTTTTTTGTCTTCGCTTGCAAACTTGTATGTTATATTTCTTCGATTCAAAATGCCTTTCGTATTTCTTTTATGAAGTCGGAAAAGTTTACATTAATAACTTGAGTTGTTCTTAAACCGCTGGTTCACAAGTTTGTTTTTTCTCCACACGAAACTACAAATATGACAGATTGAATTCTTATACACCCCATTTCTTTCAAAGAAGTCGCAATTACCGCCACGATTCATATTAACCAAAATAAATTCATTTTTCGGAAGCGGAACTTTCACTTTCCGGATTTCGGAAAATTATGAAATTCAGTTAAACTCCGGAATTTAGAATAATTTCGGAACTCGGAAACAATCCGGAATTTAGAAAATTCCGGAATTGAGAAAAACTCCGGAATCCGAAATGTAAACGAAATCAGAAATTTCTAAATTCCGGATTTTTTCGAATTCCGGAATTATTCCAAAATCGGAATTTTCCGAATTCCGGAATTTGTCCGGTTTTACTTTCGAGAGTCCGAAAAGTAAAAATTCCGGAATTGACTATCCCTAGTTTATACACAACCTTTCAGAACACTAAGCTAGTAGCTGTCTACGAACAAACAAGTAATGCAAAGCATTTTGTATCCTGCAATACGTCATGTATTAAAATCCGACAGCAGTTTCAGTATCTATCCAGAAATTGCATGTATCTAGTTACTGGAAGCTGAGGTGTGAAGAATTGTATTGTGTCTTATACAACCCTGCAAACCACTGAATATCTAAACGGCTTTCGTTAAATCCAAGTTGTAGTACTCACAGTTACATCCATTTGTGTCTGTATGATCGTGTTACTAAAGCTTAGAATATATAACAGCGTTAGTAAGTCTTTCTCTGCTCTCCCGTAAAGTTGTGATACGATCTACTACAGAATAAAGAACCAATTATCAATTTAACCAAGTTGTTGTATTACTACACATCTGCTTCCGCCTCTGTCAACTCTGGTCCATCTCGTTGACGCGACATATTTGCTTTTTTATACCCCTTTCTTCGTTTACTGAACTAAACAGTAACTATTCTGAAATATACTACAGCGCATGCCTCGTAGATAAATATTTCTGATGGCAATAGTTTCCGTTTTGTCCAAGGAATGTTCTTTTTCTTATTCCCAGCATGACCCTTTTATTACATTATATGAAGAGCATGTAGATCAAAATACCTCATGTATTACATAGACAGTGGTTCCCACCCCCTCTCATGTCCATGACGCATCCCCCTCAATTGTCTATCCGTATGTGTTCTTCCATGAAAAAAAATCTTTTCGATTAATTTTTACACCCCCTCAAACATATTTATATAGATTTTTACCCCCCAAATATTTCAATGACGCAGTTTGCGTCATAGCCCCCCTTTGTGGGCACCCCTGACATAGAATGTAGGTTTAACTCTTCCAGCAAAGAAGAAACATGAGATCATAGTATACAACCACAGAAGTGATAGCTGGCAATACAGTGGTCGTAATCCCTAACAACACAGAATGTGAGCAGAGCCCTCCCCGCTGGTCTAGTGACTAGCAAGTGCGCCTTTGGTGTATGGTGTCCCGGGTTCGATTCCCGGCTGGAGAGCATCTATGATTTTTAACTGTTCCTTATGTTTCTGTGTTCGTGTCCCTGTCGTTATAAGTTATTAGAAAAAGCAAGTTAAACGAGTGAAGCAAGTAAAATTAGCAATAACTAAGTTACTGAAACACGTTCGGTGAGTCAGTTAAAGAAAAATAAGTGGACAAAGCACTGACTTTTCGCGCCGTCCATGCGAGTTCTAATCTATCTCGGCTTGATTTTTTATCCATTTGAGAGAAAGTACTGTTTCTTTTTTCTACAGGCAGAGTCGGATCCAGGACCGACTTCTGGGGGGGGGGACGGTGGGTTGTCATACTATTACTTTTAAGGGCTCCAAACTTTGAGATGGGTTTTATTTATATATATAAAATGAAAAAAGTTCCCTCTTGTGTGGGGGCGATCACTCTTTCCGTATTTTTCGCTGTCGTTCACAGTTCAAGTAACTGACTACTCTTATTCTTTCTACGAATGATGGATCTTCTCTTTGGCTTCATGTCAAACATGCACACGTAATGAAAAACGCTGTCGATAATAATAATAATAATAATAATAATAATAATAATAATAATAATAATAATAATAATATGAAATATTACTAGCTAACTCGTGTGTGTATTTCGACAATATAATTTTATATTATTATGTGGAAATAAGTATGGCTGGCTGGCGCCCCCCCTCCCCCGCATATTTTTTTTTCGATGCGCACTATGGGTCCACGGTGTCCAACGTTGGTCCCATCTCACTATCACCTTCTGTTCTCTCGATATAAGTTATCGACATTTTGCCTAAAGAGGACTCTGCCGTGGCTCCATGACTACCCATGACAATGACTCTTCGTTCATTTTGCATTGAAATCGCTTATTTTTCTGATTACTATGAGTGCATACTGTCCAACGTTGCTCCCATCACTCTACAATTTCCCGTTCTCTCGATATAAATTGCTAATATTTTGTTTGTAAGGGAGATATGGCGTTACAATTATTACGTTTGAAGAAGAATTAATTAAGATATTGCCTTGCCACAAACAACACCTATTATTATTATTATTTTTATTATTATTATTATTATTATTATTATTATTTTACTTACCACTAATGTTGTCTACCTTTATTTGCAATGCAATGTGTTACTGAAAAGCAAAACAAATAACACTCCTCGCCATTCAGGCTTCCGAACTCGAAATACATGATTTACAGTTCTCTGTGTTAGAGGAATGCACATTTATTATATTATTCTTTCAAATAACACGTTACACAAATTACTTCACTTTCAATGTGTAATTTCATATCATCACTAACAATCATCTTGTTCCAATAGGAAAATAACCCCCTCCTAAAAAAAAAAACTGACCGTAGCGAAAGGGCGTGAATCTTCTTTAGGCGATTAATTGGGTCCAATATTTCAATAAGTTTCTGCACACAAATATTTCAGTAAAAGAGGAAAATTTATTCAAACTTCCTGAGTACCTATTTATGGGCGAAATTTGGTTCCCTTGGAACTTTTTAAGAGTTTGAAGGGCCACCATTTTGAACATTTTCATCTGATTATTCTGGTTAACGAACTCATCAAGATATTTCAACAATTAATGTTTGTGCCAAGTTTTGTCTCAATCCGCTGAAAATTAGGTTGGTTATGGCA
Source organism: Thermobia domestica (assembly GCF_964235325.1). Classification (NCBI taxonomy): domain Eukaryota; kingdom Metazoa; phylum Arthropoda; class Insecta; order Zygentoma; family Lepismatidae; genus Thermobia; species Thermobia domestica. The sequence continues at coordinate 215,550,281 of NC_137460.1, read as the reverse complement.
TTCACAAATAGCGTTATATATATACAAATAGATAGATAAATAGACACACAGAGGGAGAGAGAAAAAGTGTTTTTCTCCCTTCTCCCACCTGTGGTGCGTCAGAGCTAAACCGGGCCCCTTTGCAAAACGTATTGACGAGCCTAACCTAAACACAAGCCTCTTACTTGCTAACGTAGAAACGTGGTCGGGAGGTGTAAGGCATGTAGAAATTGTATTTTTAGTAACCATGAGTATAGTCGACTTCCATGTTTTTCCTTTTACTTTTTGCAGCTACTTCGGAACGTTCAATTTTTATTCTTTACTAATTGCAAATGGCGTTTACATTCAAAATATTAGGAATTTTGGTGGCATTTGTTCGGATATTCTTCTCTTTCGAAATGAAGACAAGAACAAAAGCAATACGCAAAGACAAAAAGTATTATCAGTACTAAAAATTACCAATAATAATTGCTACGAAAAACTAAATACGACCTCTTTTACCATCTCTCATGAGTTGTATGTATTATTAACAAAAATTTTTAAAAATGTCCTTGCCCAGGATTCGAACTTGCGTTCTTTGCATTTGTAAGCCAGCACCTTAACCACTACACCAAGATCATGACATGGTGACCGTTTAGTTGTCGGCGTATTTGTTGTATTTGTGTTTTATGTTCCCACTTCAACAATTTTTACTCTTTTTTCTAAGTTTAGCAGCTGTTTCTGGCTTTCTCTTTTGGTGTCGTCCTTTATTTATGTCAATGAGTTCAAGAGACCAGCACTTCACATGGAGAGGTCGATACAAGAATATGTGCCATGGGCAGTGGAAAAATGAGTAGGACTGCCATCATTAAGGAGAAGCAAACCACTCTCCTCAAGAAATGCCGTGACCTGACGGCCACGACCATCAGTGCGGACAGAGCCCCACAAGCGATGATAGGCATTAAGGTCTCCTACAAGCAAGACTGGCGGCTCGAGCTGATGGAAGAGCTGAAGCAGATCAGCGGTGCTAAAGGCTTCTGAATGAGGAATGTACAATGAACAAACTGTAAGCGGGCGAGAGAAGTATACTCGCACCGCAACTGCTTGCAGGCGGGAGACGAGGTGAATCTCCCGAGAATAAACCGAATCAGAGACGCATACGGCCACGCCGCCAGCAGCGTGACCAGCATCTGACTTATCACATCTGTACATAGTGTACCCAGAAAGAAGGAAGGACTGGGTAGGCTTAAAATGCGTTTCTTGCAAGCAGACAGCAACTGGCGAATGGTCGGAGACCAGTTGTATCAATTCCTCACGATGACTACCGAAGCCATTCAAATTCCACTGGAGAAGCGCCATAGTGGAAGATGTCAACGTTTAAGGCGAACCTTCCCACGAGGACCAATAACAGCCCACTCAGAATCCATCAGTTCGTCCTCCACCATATCAGATTTCAGAGAAACTGCAGGTGGCTTACGAACTGGTGTAGATTTTTTCTTCTTTGGAGTGAGAACCGTCTCGTTGAGCCGGCGAATATGTTGACTTAGTTTTAGGCCAGCGATATAAGGTGATCGGCGTTGGGCTGGAGTACACCGAAGGCCACCACTAACGGAAACCCGTGGGGTTCGGAGAAGTTCGCTTGTTGTTGCAACTGGGGTCTTGGGGTCAATACTAGGCTCGGGGACAAAGTCGGTTTGGGTGGAAACGTCGGACGTCTGGGTTGCTACAGATTTCTTAGAACTTGCTGCAACAGTAGCGAAGGGAACAGAAAGCGAGGAAGGAATGCTTTCTTTCAAACGACGCTTAGCATCAGCAGCAGAAATTTTTTCAACAACCATGAGCTCCCTTATTCGCTTCTCGCGCTGGAAGGCTGGACAATCCCGAGACCAAGCAGAATGCTCACCCTTGCAGTTGACACAAAAGGGCTTGGTTGCTTTACAGGGATCCGCACCATGACTAGCCTGGCCACAATTGGCACAAAGAGCAGCACTCGCATTGCACGAGGTGCTGGTGTGCCCAAAATGTTGACATTTATAGCAGCGCAAAGGACTAGGTATATAGGGCCGAACTTTCAATCGATAGTAACCAGCCTTTACAGATTCTGGAAGCGTTGGCAAACTAAAAGTAAGAATCAGTGACTGGGTAGCGACGAGTTCACCTGACTTCTTACTTTTTATGCGAGCTACATCTATAACATGTTGGTCCGCTAACTCCGACTTAATCTCCTCCTCAGAGGCATTCAGGAGATCCCAACACGATATCACCCCTCGAGAGACGTTCAGGAGACGATGAGCTTCTACTGACACGTTCACAGTTCCAATTGAAGTTAATTTCAGTAGCTTCGCTGTTTGCTTTTCATCGACAGTTTCCACCAATAAAGTGCCGTTCCGCAATTTCTTGATGTCTTTAACCTGTCCGGCTTGGTAAGTAATAACTTTATTAATAACAAAAGGGGATAAGCCCTTAATAGCGCTCGGACGGTTTGCATCAGATGTGGCACTATCAGCATCTTTATCTTTAATTACAAGATATCGTACGACGGGCGCGGCGATACTTGTCTTTTCCACACTTTCGCTTTCACTCGGTTTGGGCTTCTTCCGTGAGGGAGAGCCCGGATCAGATTTTAAAGTTTTGGTACCCATATAATTTAGATTTTTAGTAAACATATAAAAAGGAAAAAAGGGTGTGAGGTCACACCCGGGCGTTAATAGGGGAACTAACGCTACCCCCTGGCCATCCCTTCAGCACGCCCAACACCTTAGGATCAGCGTGGGGCCGACGCGGTCAAGGGGAATGGAAGTGCAAAAACCATTCCCGTCGACAAAAACGCGTGGCCCCGGAAAAAGAAGAGGTGAAACAAAACGAAAGAAACCTGGAAAACAAAAAGATAGCCCTCCTCCAGCCCAGGAAGAACAAAACAAATGGTGCGGATTTTTTTGTATTTTTTAATGTTTTATGTTTTTTATAGAATTTTTGGTTTTGCATTTTTTTTGTTTTTCTATATTTTCAAAGACTCAACACTCCGGACAACACAAACACTGGACGCATACAACATTAGGCCGGGTGGGTGCACGTCCTCCCCAAGTGGAGGAAGACGTCCACTAGACCTGCCTCTTCCCGACTCCCATCAACCACCCGCGAGTCCGGTAGCGGTATTCGCGGCAGAGAGGGCATGCAATGATATGAAGATGATGAGGGGTGATAAATGTATGAGTTATGAAGCCGCCCTCTCAGCTCCACCCCCTCCCCGACGATGACGGTCCGCTACATGGAGGGGGTTGGATGATGGAAGTGACAGTGATTATGAGGGAATGTCAACAATTCCTCAACAGTTTAATCAAGATGAGCTAAATGATCTAGTTAAGGACCTTAATCTTTCAAATGAATCGTCTGAATTACTTGCTTCCAGATTGAAGGAGAAAAACGTACTAGAACAAGGAACTAAAATCACATTCTACCGAACAAGGGAAAAGGAGTTTTTACCATTTTTCACTGAAGACATCAAATCTCGTATTCTGTCACGATGTTAGAGGTCTCCTAGAACACATGGGTCTTCCAGAATACAATCCAGATGATTGGCGCCTGTTTATTGATAGCTCCAAGCGAAGTTTAAAATGCGTCCTTCTACACAATGGCAATAAATATGGCTCAATTCCAATCGCTCATTCAACACGACTGAAAGAAGAATATGAAGCAATTGCTTTGGTTATGGAAAAAATTAAATATCAGGACCATCAGTGGGTGATTTGTGTGGATTTAAAGATGGTGAACTTTCTTCTTGGACAGCAAAGTGGCTACACAAAATACCCTTGTTTTCTATGTCTGTGGGATAGCAGAGACAAAGCAAACCATTGGTCAAAAAAAGAGTGGCCGCAGAGAGACGACATGGTTGTTGGTAAGAAAAATATTATCAACATGCCTATTGTTGAGTGTGACAAAATCATTTTGCCACCTCTACATCTCAAGGTTTGATGGAGCAGTTTGTAAAGGCGCTAAATAAGGACGGGCCGTGCTTTGCTTACATGGGAAACAAGCTACCTCAGATCAGCACAGAAAAATTAAAAGCTGGAATATTTGATGGTCCCCAAATAAGACAACTCATGAAAGATCCGGCTTTCGTGGAGTCCATGAATGAGACTGAACGTAGAGCTTGGACCTCATTTGTAGAAGTTATCAAGAATTTCCTTGGCAATAATAAAGCTGATAACTATGTTGAGCTAGTGAACCAGATGCTTAATGCATTCCATGAACTTGGATGTAATATGAGTATCAAAATTCATTACCTGCACAGCCATTTGGACCGTTTCCCAGACAACGTAGGCAGTCTGAGTGAAGAACAAGGTGAAAGATTTCACCAAGATATTAAAACAATGGAGGACCGCTACCAAGGAAGATGGGATGCCCATATGATGGCAGATTCCTGCTGGAACCAAAAAAGAGACTGTGCAAAGAAACATTCAAGGATGTCACGAAAACGAAGCTTCCGAAGTGTTGAATAGATCGTTTTGAACAAATTATTTGATTTTTTATTCATAAAAACTATTATAAAATGTAGTTACAGAGTTATTATGTACTTGATGTTTGTGTTTATATGGTTTTCATTATTTTCAAAGTGTTCCAAATAACAGATTTAAATGTCATAGTTTTCTTTTCACTTACAGTAAAACAGCACCTATGCAATTTTCAACGTTGTAGCAGGTCAGTCTTGCAATTCCTATATCTCAAAAACTAAAGCTGTTAGGGGAAAACTAACGCCATATTTGGATTCAGCGTCCCAATTCTACTTCAAATCAGCTAAGAAACACCCGGCACCAAAACCATTGTAAGCCAGTGTAATCCATCTTCATGTATCTGGCAAAGCTGCTACTTCCGCAAACCTGCTGAGTGTTCAAAATTTCAGGCTTGCCCTTGAACGAATTCAAGCACAAATTTCCGTTCTCAGAACGCGTCACTTTTAGTTGTGCAACAGAGCCATAGTACCAAATTTCGATAATTTTACAGTTATATCACGAAGATTTGACGCGGCACATAATAGCTTTTATTTGTTTTTGTGTCGTTTTTGGTTGACCGTGTTTGCACCGTATTCTCAGTTCGTGAGTAGTGAAAATCTCCGTGTTTTGACGTGTTCGTGGAAGTTGCTGAACCTGCACTCTCCAAAATTTCAGTGGTGTCTTCTTTTCTATCCTTTGTGGCTTACTATCTGAAAACTCGTTATTATGTGAAATAATCGTCCTTAGTGAATTGTGATCTGTGCTATTGTGATTACTAGTGTGTGATTGTGTATTTTCATGTGGTGTTAATAAGAATAGTAAAAAATTCACACAGAAGTTAAGTTTGGCATAGATCGGCACAAACAAGCAATGTTTACTAGATACTGTAGGTAGGCCTATAATGGGCTTCTCATAAAAACTTTCAGAATTGGTTTCGCTTCTGCTACTATTTTACATTCTTTTGTATCTAACTTTCCTATTTTAACTAGGATATAACCCGTAATTACACTAATTATAGTTACTAGTACCATCAGTACTAAAATCGCAAGATAAAAGTATAAGTTGCTGTTATGCATTATTCATGATAATCTGTAGTAAACAGAGGAAAACTATAAACTTCATTTTCTTGACTTGATGGTAATGTCAATTATTCTAAGATACTAATAATAATACTATTCTTATTTCTGTCTACCAACTCATTTCGACTTTATTGTACAATCCCGTTATACGTATGGTAGGCGCTTATGTTCTTACTTCTCATTCCATTTTCTTATCCATAAGTATGCTTCCTAGATGCAATGCTTTGTCTATCGTTCACCTATTATATGTAATTTCTAATAGTACTAAAATAGTCCCTTGAATTACATATTTATTTTTCTGTTTTCCTATCCGTCGTTTTTTCAACCTTCTCATAACACTAAATATATGTTATTATATCCTAAATATTCTTTATTTAAACTCGTATTTAAGTATCTAACACTATATCTTAACTATAATTATCGATTTTGCATTATTTTAGTTTATTTTAATTGAGTCCTTTAATATTGCACGCAAGAAAACGCATCCTTTCTAATCATCATCGTTCCGACCGCCTCCTCTCTCACTCATCGTGGGCGTGGCTAAAACTTCCAGCCATCTTGTCACCATACGTCATCGTACATCATCGGGGATCACCGGAGCATTCCTCTCGCACCTTTCAACGACAAGCTTGATAATCCACTTGCTTTCGCATCCAGCGAGATGCGCACGAAACAATACATGCAGTCAACACTCAAATGCTTTTAAAAATGTCCTAAATTCCTATATTATTTTTTTCTTATTAAAATGAAATGACTTGGTATACTGACCTAAAATATACACAAGTATAAAATCTACAATCCTACTTCTGCTTTTCGTTCTTTATTTTCTCTGTATAATACTATAATACTATGATACTAGCTAGTACAAAAATTTACTTAAAATTATTTTCTCGTGCACACAATATTTACTAACACTTATAAAAATATCCTATCACTGAATCTATACTATTCATTCTTCATTACTAATATTCTAAAGTATCTATTTCGTTATCCATTTCTGTTTTTAAAATTATAAATTATAGATCTTCTAGATATTTCTTCTCACTTTCCTCCTTTGATCTTCTATTTTCTTAGTTTTCCCTATTCTCTGTCTATTTGTATCGTGTTACTTCGTTGTCTATAATACTATACTTATACTTATCTATGATCTATGATCTAGTATACTTCGTTGTTATACTTATCTATGATCTATTTTTAACCATGCTTCGCTATATTCTTTTACTCATCCTTGATTTCCAACAATCGGTCTCCGATTCTCTTCCGTTCATTTATCAACCGGTTACGCATCTTGGCTTACAGTTCTAGGATCGATACCCCTAATCAACTTGTTCCCAGCTGCTAGATAAGTACCTGGATATGTTCCATTTCACTTTTTCAATCATGTTTTATTGTTTTTCAGCAATATATAAACTAATTTATTCCTTCAGGTGCATTTTATATTATGATTATAATTATTATTGTTGTTCTTTTATGTCTCATGCATCTTCTTTTTGCATTTTATAGTTCCTAATTGCCTTATATAGTCTACAGTACAACACTATTATGTAATCTTTGAAATAGTAATTGTATTAATACTGACGATAATAGCATTGTTTTATACTCTGTTGATACAACAAGTTGTGGCACAGTAGTTTCGACTTTTAATTTTACAAATTTTCGGTTAGTGCATGAAGCTCTGGCGTGTGTAATGAAAAATTTAATTGTTTTTCTGACCAATTCCCCGTTAAAATTACATCTTTATCTTTTACGTTAATGATTTGTTTAGTCGGTATTGCCACCTCACCAACAATTATATGATCAAAGTCCTTGTAATTTACAAAATAAGATCTGCTATTACCATATTCCAATTTAGTTGATGTTATCCCCTGATGATTTTCTAATTTAGTTCGATATCCTCCTTTTAATGATGAACTCCAGCATGTGTATATTCAAATAAAACTTCGCCTAAATATTTCTCTGAATTTTGTTGGCAATTTCCTAATGACTTGTTAAATACTATATTAGACATTTAGCATCGTTTTACTTTTAATTATTTCACTTTCAAATGAACTCTGAAATGAATTAAAATTATCGAATTACTACTTTTATTCCTGTTTATTTATACTAGCAATTTATTCAATTTAATTATTTATATATTTATTTTGTAGAGTTTATATAATTGTTTATTTATTTCTCTACCTAGCTACACCTGAGGACTACTCTTTGCTAAATTTTTAGAAAAATATAAAATTCTCTGATTATTCATATACTCTAATTTAAAAAATCACTAATTTCTGTGACCAATACATCTTTATCAGTTCAGAATGTTAAAATATCTGCGTTTCCTCAGATATTGATGCGGCTTTGGTTAAGTACCAGCCGCCTGAGTAGTCACCCATAAACACGCATTCTGCACAGCTTATTTTTTCTACTAATATTTCTTTAAAAAATCCGAACTTCTATTCCTAATCATCACTATCCGAATCATACTCTTCCTCTTCTTCATCTTCCTTTTCTTCCTTCGAACTTATAAATGGTTTAATTCGCCTAATATCTACTGTATCTACTATTTTCTCACCTTTCGATGTTTCATATTTAACTCTATATGAGTTATTATTAACTTTCTCTAGTATAGTGCCTCTTATATTGTATCTTCCACCAAAACAGTCTGGAATCCCAGCTCGTGGCATTTCTTTGATCAGAATTTGTTGACCGATCTCAAAACTTGGTTGGTCATACATTTTCTCGATCTGTTTTTTGTGTGCTTTAAACTTCTTTTGTAAATTCCGATATGCCAACTTCCTTGCTTCTCTAACGGTTTGTATCCTAGTCTCATTATCCACATTTTCACACGGTATATCCAAATCTTGTTCCAAAAATGTCCTAGGTTCCTTTCCAATCAAAAGATAATACGGTGAATACCCTGTTCCATCATGTATCTGAGTATTCATCGTAAAATTATACTGGGTAGGACATCATCCCAATTCGTAAACTCTTTATTAATGTAATGCTTCATCATTGTTGAATGGTTCCGATTGCTCTTTCCGCTGCCCCCACGGAATAATGTGCAACAGTAGTAGCAAAATGAAGATTCATTCCGAATCTCTCAGCCCTCCTCCATTATTTTACTCCGGTGGCTGGACAATCTGTCGACATTAAGAAGTTCGGGAACATCATGCATTGTAATTATCTCCTCAAATATGACTTGTGTAATAATTTCAGCAATGATTGCCGGAACAGCTTTTGCTATTGCGTATCGTGTTACATTGTCTACAAACACCAAAACATACTTATTACGATAATTTTTCGATCTTTTAAATGGTCCAATTCCGACAAGGGTTACAAATTGAAATGGTGCATAATGAGGATAGGTCTGTGCACGAAACTGAGTCCTTCGAGACTTCCTTTTCTGACCTTGTCAGCTAATGCATTCCTTTACCTTTTCATAAAAAAAAACTTTTTCATATTGGGGAAATAAACAGTTCTTAACTCTCTTAAAAATCCAATCGAAGTATGAGATTGGAAAGACGAAACAGTATAAACAACAATAAAATATAAACCTATTCCCTTTTCCTTTTTTTTCTTTCTTTCCTTACCCTCACCACAAATAACATAATAATGTTGGAAAAATAATAATAAAAATATATGTTTACATCAGATAATTAAATTAAAATTTACATATTTACAATTTCGCGCGTCAATCTATCTACATAAGTACTGTTATTGAAACGTTTACAGGATCATTCTAATGCCATCTATTGCCTTTTTTCATGAACTATCATTACCCAGATACTCTCAGAGTATTTGAATAAATTGTGCTCTTCAATTATATATATACATATATCTTAAACTGCAGAGTCCTTCATGGAAAATTCCTCTCGCTCCTTTGTGTCCATGGTCTCCATCTTACACATTTTTACTGATCTATATCAGTTTCTATTTCACGACACATCACAGAAAAAATATACTAATGTTACGATACTATACGCCGGAGATCCCTGGTTCGATTCCATAGACGGACTTTTGGATTTACGACATCTACTACGCTGGATTATTTTTTTCTTTCCTCGGAAAGTTCAATTATGTAGTCTCAAGCATCCTAGAAGCATATTTGTATACCTTTGTGTTTTATTAAAAGATAAGTGCAATAGCAGATTTCTTTAACCTCATATAAAGTCAATATCCTTGTTTTTTTTCCTACCTTTGTGCAACTTATCAAATTTCTACCTGTGTCTGGCTACGTTTCCATTTCTTGGCAGTGTCACTGGTCTGCGTTCGAGGACATTGCTCACATTCAACTTATTTGTAAATATTTCGAGCGCCCAGTTAGCTCTTCTCTAGCTGACTCATTGGATTGCCTCAACTAAAAGTTGTTGTCCGGTAACTACGTCAACGATTATTAAGTGTGTATTTTGTATTTTCTACTTTTCGCTGAGGTTTAGCTTTGCACTTGAAATTCCTCAGAAAGTACAATTCAGGATCAGGAGGTGAAGTCCCCAGCGTGTGAGGTCTTAGACTCTCAAACGTTTTGACTCATGTGACGTCACGAAAGGTGTTAGGAAAAGGTGAGTTATGGAGTGACCATATTTGGTATTGAGGAAATCAGGAGATGTGGTTTGAGACCTCAGTCCGGGAAACAAAACTGGATGGTGAGTGTTTCTCGGGGTACTCCATTTGGAGTTGTAAGAACAGCAACGAGCCAGCGAGAGAAGGAGGAGAAGAATGGAGTTACTATCTTTGAAGAAGATACTGTTTATTTCGTCGAAACAATAAGTGGCTACGCCAGATTAATTACTCTTATACTTAATTTTCCTTACTTTATCTGCTGCACTTTTAAAAGCAAATTTGAGTGAGTTATGATTTCTAAATACCATGAGCTACATTTCCCACATGCTTTAGTTGTAGAATTATCTTTCAGATGAGATTTACTTTTATATTCCAGCGCTAGTTGCTGGTGGTGGAGAAGATTCCCCAAAATCTAGTCATCTATCGGTCTCATAATGACCAAAGGGATAGATGAAATCAAGCTAAACATAACTACTATTTAGTCATGTTTCATGATGGAGATGCTTTAGGTTGGATCTCTGTAGTACCTGTGCAGCTGGGTCAAAAAAAGACAGTGGTTAGTAGCGCATATATGAAGGTTAGTAGAGCTCTTACAGCTATTCTTACCTACATGTATTACTAATGAGTTAAAAGTAAAAAAAAATCACTAATGTTTCACGTACTGTATCACGCACGCACGGCACTGTATCACGCACACACTCTCACTGATCACTAGTCTTTGGGTATATAGATTTTGGACGAGGGGTTTTCCTTTCACTTACCTGCAAAGGAAAAGATAAATTTTACTTGGATATTTATTATACTTTGATTTGACGTTAGTTTATTTTCTATTCAGATCATAAGCTAAAAAAAGAAAAAAAGAAATACTAATTATGTCCTTTTTATACTAGCTGGTCTACTACTTATTTTATTTATTTTTTTATTTTGCAATTTTCATTATGACTATTTTACTCGAGTATAATTCCGTAGATCATGATCTATATATATATATATATATATATATATATATATATATATATATATTACATGTTTACCTAATTGTGTATTTTACCCTGATCTGTGACGTTTGAATTTCACCGAATTAAGACTTTAAACTGCAGCTTTCCTATTTTTGACATTAGTTTCCTCTATTTTGACATTAATTTGCTGACTATGACGGATATTTTTTTTCTATATGCGCATTCTATGATATAAGTTTTGATTAGTTGTGTTACTAATTACAACATATACCAGTTTGACTATCGATTTTAGTGTTATTTTTATTACAATTATGTCTTTATGACTGCTACGTTATGGTTTTTAAGTAATTTCAACATTTTATGAGGAGTATAGCAGTTTGATTTAATGGTACTAAGCTGAGTTATTTTGTTTGAATGCATCTATTTGCTTTATTATTTAATGTATCAAGTTACACTATGGTAGTTAAGATATATATATATATATGCATTGCATACGTTAACGCACTTGAATTTTATTTGAGTTTTGTTCTGAGTTTAATTTTATTTATTTATTTTGGGTGTTATATGTGTGTTCGTCTGTATTTTTTACAGATGATCCTGGTTTTATCCATTGCCTTTGGTACTTCTGCCAATTTTGATGTGTCGATTTCAAGTGGATTTTTTTTTAATGAGTTACATGGCCACATATTATACCAATATGCTATTCCCATCATGTTTAACGTAAGTTTCACTTTTCCGCAATCCCTGCCTGCGTCTTCTTTATTTAAATCATTATACTGTGCCGATAATTCTTCGTATTCTATTCAGACATGCTCTTTAGCTCATAGTCTTGACGCATTACATTCACATATAGCGAGTAATTTTTTGAAAATTAATGAATCTTACAGATACCGAGAACATTCTCGTGCTAAGAGAGGTATTGCTATTTTAGGGAACCTTTTTTCATTTTGCTGTAACGGGGCTACCGAAGGACAGTTATCGTCTTTTCAGAAGAAACAAGATAAATTAGAATCTACAGTTATCGAACTAAGACAGCAGTTATTGAGGAATTCTGTGTATATTCAGAATGCGTCTGTTGAATTAACGAATTTCCAAGCGAAATTAGGTAAGAATTTTCAAAAGATGGAAGTTTTTTCTAAAACATTGTTGGATCAATCGAAATTTTTGGCCAGGACCTTAGAAAATTTATCAAATAAGGACCAATTGGAAGTTTTTGCGATTTTGGGTGAAATATATCAGTTATCGATGCACATTTTGAAAGTATTAGAATTTCAGCATTATCAAACGTCCATTCAAAGCTGTCGAGCAGGGAAGTTAGATCCCGTATTGGTGCCTTATGAAGTTTTGCAAGCTCAGCTTCACATTTTACAGGAATCTATAACTAAACAACGTATGATTTTGGCTATTCCTGCTGAAGATATTGATATATATTATACTTTGAAATTAATTTCGTGCACTATTACTGATAATTACATTTTTGTGCATTTTAAAGTGCCACTTAGAGAACAAGATGTGCAATTTAAATTATTTTCAGTTAAGGCCATTCCATTTGGTTATCATAACCAAACATGTTCAATTAGTATTTCACCCAGTTATGTTATCTTTCAGGGTCATATTTTAGCCCTACCAATTACTGGATCAGACCTTTTGTCATGTAATTTGCAAGTTTCACCCTTATGTAAAATCCCATCACATGTTTCTGTGTCTTCTCATTTAGCGCAATGTTTATATAAAGGATATTTTGGTATAACTGTCCATGATATAATTTCATCTTGCTCTTATATTTGTCATGACAATTCTCAAAGCCAATTGCTGGAATTACAACCACATACTTATGTGTTGACTTATCCGCCTGCTACGGTTCAATTAGTGACTGGTACTAACACTAAACTCATTGACATTACAGATAAAGCTAAGTATGGTTCAATTATGATTAAATTGCCTTGTGGTACGACATTAAGAGTTAATAGCCATTTATTTGCGAAAGCCGTCTTTCCTTGTTTTCAAACGGAATTAGTTACGCCTACTGTGGTGCATTTATTTCCGGCTTTCTTGTCAGCCAATAGTTTTGTTCACCTTAATCAGAAATTTAAAACTCATGAAGTTTTTAATTCCTCAAATTTATTAAATCTCAATTGGCACTACTCTGTACCTCATCTCAATCTTTCTAGCTATTCTGTCGCTTCTGTGGTTCCCTATACTCCAATTTATTATAGAGACAATTTTATTCCTATTTTTCTCGTGGTTTGGAATATTATTTTGACATTAGCCATAGGTTACTTATTATATAAACAAGGTTTTTTCTTGTGTACTCTTTGTATGAAAGGCGCTAGAGCAGAATCTATGTTTTTGGATCAGGATGTATTGTGGATCATTGTTCATATTGTGGAAATTTTATTACTGTTGTTAGCAGTTTTTCTGTTATTTAAAATTTATAAGCGACGCCCCATGTTTCGTCGAAATCCTAAAGTTTTTAGAAGTGCTAGCCTGCCTCCTACCCCCTCCACCAACTACTAGTGAAAGTAATAGATCTAATGTTCATCCTTCGCCTTCAGTTTCTTATTTACATGACTATATAACATATTATTGATATTTATTGGAACTTATTGCAACTTTGGATTAGGTATTATTATTAGAGAGATATTTATAGGCGTTGATATAATAACTTTGTATTAACATTGTACAGTTGTATTGCGACATATATATTTTAAGAATTCGTAGTGGCATATGATGCATTAGTATTTTGATTATATTATTTGAAGGATATCGAGATTATAGTTACCTTCTGGAAATCCTTGGATGCATTGAAGCCTACGTCCTACCAATGGATTGGCGTACTGTTTGTGAAAAGAGAAGAAAAATGTAGAAGTGATTTAGTATCATCGTTATTGTATATGCATGTTTTGTATAGACGTTGAATTTAATGTGATTAGAAGAAACAAAGATATTTATTAAGAATAATACTACATAATTTGTATGCTACGACAGATCGTATTTTATTTACATTATGGACTGTGGTTTTATTAGTGTTTAAACTTCTACCTCTGACTACGAACATACTTCTTACTTCCAATGCTTCGTCTGGACTTATGTTGCCTTTGCTGATATGGACTACAATTGGGAAATCTACGCCTCAGCCTTGCTACTGGACATGGAAGTTTCTCGCCTAGTGGATTTGACTTATTGTGATCTTCGATCCTGCCGACTGGTTGTCGTCACGTCGCCCCGAGCAGTGGTTTCACCTTGGATATTTCACCTGGACATCTTCACTTTTAGGCCGCGTTAGGTTAGGAGTAGTTTGGTGGTGGTCTGTCGTGTCCTATTTTTCTTGTCAGCAAGTGCGAATATGGACCGCGATAAGTCCATTTCTACGGACACCGTGAAGATTAAATCCTTCATGGTTCAATTTTCTAAAGATTAATAGGACCACTCTTTGCCCCCCGATTTTGTTCCATTCTGTGCTATTCTATGGGTAGTTACCTACTAATGCGTAAATTATTAAGCTTTGTCTTCCGTTAGAGTGAGATCTACATTAGAGACTTTACATTCTGGATTATTTATTTCATCCCATATTTAAAAAAAAACTTTAGTGCAAGGCTGATTGGATTTCAATTAATCTATTTTTTTTTATTACTGCCCTTCGTTTGCTGTATACTATTATTAACTTTCGTTTAAGTAAGGAAGGTCAAACATAATAGAAATATTATCATTATTTTTCTTTTTAAGTTTGCTTGTGCTTTACACATTTCAATACCGGGTTTGTTTCCGTTTACTTTGGCTTAGTTATTCGTCCATCCATGTCAGTTTCTTTTTTTTTCCCTACATCAAGACTATACATATATTTATACTGTAATTTTGTTTTCTTTATTTGTTTGTTGTATATTTGTAGGACTTACCTGTAAATTATCTTTACTCTGTTTTTCCCATCTTTTTTTAATTCCGACTTTCTTCTTTTTTTGTTTTGGTACTGGATATATGGTGTCGCCACTTTCGCTTAATTGAGAACTTGTCGTCTGCCTGGATGCATGGATTCGTCGTCCGATACCGCCTATGCCATCTAGTGTTTTATATTTAACTTCAAGGCCCTAACTAAGTATGCTTTTAGGTTTGTTTTTTTTACTGTTAATTTTGAATATTGAGAAAAATATGAATGTATACTTACATGTTTTTCTTAAGTTTCTTTTAGATGCCGATGATTCTTCTAGATCTTCCATGTATTCAGTTCTTAGACTCAATCATCTTGTTTGCGGGGAGGGCATGTTACGATACTATAGTTCGGAGATCCCTGATTCGATTCCATAGACGGACTTTTGGATTTACATCTACTTCGCTGGATTATTTTTATTTTTTTTTCTTTCCTCGGAAAGTTCAGTTATGTAGTCTCAAGCATCCTAGAAGCACATTTGTATACCTTTGTGTTTTATTAAAAGATAAGTGCAATAGCAGATTCCTTTAACCTCATATAAAGTCAATATCCTTGTTTGTTTTCCTACCTTTGTGCAACTAATCAACATTCTACCTGTGTCTGGCTACGTTTCCATTTCTTGGCAGTGTCACTGGTCTGCGTTTGAGAACATTGCTCACATTCAACTTATTTGTAAATATTTCGAGCGCCCAGTTAGCTCTTCTCTAGCTGACTCATTGGATTGCCTCAACTAAAAGTTATTGTCTGGTAACTACGTCAACGATTATTAAGTGTGTATTTTGTATTTTCTACTTTTCGCTGAGGTTTAGCTTTGCACTTGAAATTCCTCAGAAAGTACAATTCAGGATCAGGAGGTGAAGTCCCCAGCGTGTGAGGTCTTCGACTCTCAAACGTTTTGACTCATGTGACGTCACGAAAGGTTTTAGGAGAAGGTGAGTTATGGAGTGACCATATTTGGTATTGAGGAAATCAGGAGATGTGGTTTGAGACCTCAGTCCGGGAAACAAAACTGGATGGTGAGTGTTTCTCGGGGTACTCCATTTGGAGTTGTAAGAACAGCAACGAGCCAGCGAGAGAAGGAGGAGACGAATGGAGTTACTATCTTTGAAGAAGGTACTGTTTATTTCGTCGAAACAATAAGTGACTACACCAGATTAATTACTCTTATACTTAATTTTCCTTACCTTATCAGCAGCACTTTTAAAAGCAAATTTGAGTGAGTAATGATTTCTAAATACCATGAGCTACATTTCCCACATGCTTTAGTTGTAGAATTATCTTTCAGATGAGATTTACTTTTATATTCCAGCGCTAGTTGCTGGTGGTGGAGAAGATACCCCAAAAGCTAGTCATCTATCGGTCTCATAATGACCAAAGGGATAGATGAAATCAAGCTAAACATAACTACTGTTACTCATGTTTCATTGATGATTAGTTTCACACTCGCAGTCATTCACCAAAACACTGATCATTTTATCGTTTTAATCACCACACAATTCCATAAAACCAGAATTATTTATAAAACTATGATAATCCATCTTCATGTATCTGGCAAAGCTGCTACTTCCGCAAACTTGCTGAATGTTCAAAATTTCTGGCTTGCCCTTGAACGAATTCAAGTAGATTTCCGTTCTCAGAACGCGTCACTTTTAGTTGTGCAACAGAGCCATAGTACCAAATTTCGATAAGTTTACAGTTATATAACGAAGATTTGACACGGCACATAATAGCTTTTATTTGTTTTTATGTCGTTTTCGGTTGACCGTGTTTTCGCCGTATTCTCAGTTCGTGAGTGGTCAAAATCACCGTGTTTGGACGTGTTCGTGGAAGTTGCTGGACCTGCACTCTCCAAAATTTCAGTGGTGTCTTCTTTTTCTGTGCTTTGTGGCTTACTACCTGAAAACTCGTTATTATGTGAAATAATCGTCCTTAGTGAATTGTGATCTGTGCTGTTGTGATTACTAGTGTGTGATTGTGTATTTTCATGTGGTGTTAATAAGAATAGTAAAAAATTCACACAGAAGTTAAGTTTGGCATAGATCGGCACAGACAAGCAATGTTTACTAGATACTGTAGGTAGGCCTATAATGGGCTTCTCATAAAAACTTTCAGAATTAGTTTCGCTTCTGGTACTAACTGTCTTACATTCTTTTGTATCTAACTTTCCTATTTTAACTAGGATATAACCCGTAATTATACTAATTATAGTTACTAGTACCATCAGTACTAAAATCGCAAGATAAAAGTATAATTTGCTGTTATCCATTATTCACGATAATCTGTAATAAAGAGAGGAAAACTATAAACTTCATATTCTTGACTTGATGGTAATGTCAATTATTCTAAGATACTAATTCTATTCTTATTTCTGTCTACCAACTCATTTCGACTGTATTGTACAATCCCGTTATTCGTATGGTAGGCGCTTATGTTCTTACTTCTCATTGCATTTTGTTATGCATAAGAATGCTTCCTAGATGCAATGCTTTGTCTATTGTTCATCTATTATATGTAATCTTTAATAGTACTAAAATAGTTCCTTGACTATAGACGTCGAAAATCTGTTCATACGTGCTCCGAAATGTTTTGCACACGCTGTAATAAGTTTGTAGAGGAAAATCACCAATGCTACATCCAAAGAGAAAAAGTAGCTAAGGTAACGAAATTTCTGTACATTGCCTATGATGTTCAAACCATGTTAAAAGATACAGACGACCCTAATATTAAAGAACATGAAGTAAACCTTTGTATAGCCATGCAGCGGTGTCATGCATGCATAGGCAATGAGGATTTGGAGCAATGTAAAACCTGTGACGTTCGAACTCACATTTTTCGCTCTATTGCAGTTTGTGAGATATGCGCTAAAGCCGCGCCCTGCGTTCACAAAGATCTTTTTACGTCATAACAGACCACGATATGGTAACCTCTTCGTTTTACGTCATCTTATCGTAGAATGTAAGATAAAACTGAAGGTAATTATCCAATGTTATAACCTCATTGAAATGAACATCAGGGGTAGGACAATTTTTAGGGACACGTTTAATTACATGCCCCTAAAACTGGATGATTTGCCGAAATCTTTGGGCTGAATACAGAATTATTACGAAAGGGAGATTTCCCATATTGAATGAATACCAGTAAGCATCAAAATTACGTTCGGGAAATGCCTCCTTTCCATTTCTATGATCCTGATAGTAGAATGAGGAAGGATCGCAAAGAATTGTTGAAATGGCATGCACAGTGCGTACAAGATGGAGTAATTTTTTATTTTCAAAACCAAGTTTTGAATATTGTAAAAGTGATGTGTTAATTTTTATTTTGGCCATTGAAAAATTTTCGGAACTAATTGAAAACGTAAGCAATATGCAGCCATTTCTTTCATATCCTACGCTTGCATCATTAGCGAGTAAGATATTTCGAAACGACTATTTGCACGAAAACCACTTGGGAATTATTCAACCCTATGGTTTTCGACATCAGGATAAACAAAGTGTAGTTGCTTTTCAGTGGTTCCTTTGGTTAGAAAAAACAACTGCAAAGCAAATACAACATGGTGGTAACGGAAATGAAAGAAAAATTGCTGGTATTAAAGTGGATGGGGGTGTTTTCCTTTCATGACTGTTACTGGCATGGTCACGTCAGTTGTATTAATAAAGAAAAAATGCAGTTTTAAATAAAGACACAGGGGAAACATTAGCGCAAAGATATGAGCGCACTATAGGAGTAACAAGACGTTTACAAAGTTTAGGTTACACTGTTGTGGAGAAATGGGAATGTGAATTTCGTAATGATGTACGATGAAACTCGACATTGGCTGCGTTCATTCGCCTTGAATGTTCGAGTTTAGTGGATCCTATTATTCCTAAGGATGCATATCGAGGTGGACGTGTAGAAGTCTATTCTACGACTTGAATACTAATGGAAACGAGGATACACACGTATGTCATTACGATTTTACATCATTGTATCCCCATCAGATGCAAAGCAAACCACTACCTATCGGACATCCAAAGATATACCTAAGAGATTTTCCACCTGTTGATAAAATAAACGGTCTTGTTTCGTGCTGCCGCCGTTTCGTCTACACTTACCGTCCTGCCTTGCAGCGCTAACGAAATCTCTAGCTACGGCTCAAGTTCTGGGCTGGGATGTTTCCAGCGATTACACACTTGCAACATACGTATTATATATATATATATATATATATATATATATATATATATATATATATATATATATATATATATATATATTGTTATGTTATGTTGTTTTCTTAGGTTGGCATTTATAATTGTGTACACTTTGTGAAGTCGTATTTGAGATCACTCCTCTACTCTCCACCCAGTATTACAAAGTTGGTTCTGAGTCCAACTCCCTTTAAGCCTCGGTCTTGAAAACGTCTTTGGCCTACTGGTTCGAAGATGATGAGAAAGTGCACTAAAAGTCTCAATAATGGGGGGAGACTCGTATTTCAGTGGTAGAGCTTGTACTGGAAATCGAAACACAGGTAACATATGAAGGCTGTGAGCTGAATCTAGATAGGGAGGGATAGCTTGACTAAATTAAAGAGACCATTCCATTTTACATTTTATTTATAGGAATAAAAAAAATAAAAATGAGAATACAGATGAATTTCACAAATCGGTTACTTGGAATTACAACTTGAAATTCTTACTACATCACGTAATAAGGGCGCAATCCCTACATTACCCAATGGGTGCTAGAAGGTTTTTATGCTAAACCGCGATTTATTGAAAATAGTGAAATTGAAACTTCGTACATCGCAACTTGCATTGGCCCAAAGGAAAAAATGTTAATTCTCGAAGAGGGAATTCGGTCTCGAGTTGAAAATGACTTCGTATTTGTAACTAAACATTCTCAAGGTGCTCATCCTGAGTTGAGGGGGAACTTAGAAAAAATAATCACATACCTGATTTTATGCAGAGCGGCCGTAACAAGGTGAGACACACTCTCGTTGACGGTAGCCTGCAGAATCACCCGAGTCGGCGAACAGGCCTCGCTTATATAGGCGCTTCGTCCCATGCATTTCTGCCAGTCTGACGTCGCTCCAAAGCTACGTCACGAGCCTCGACGAGCTTGGAGAAACTTTTTCACGCGCATGCTCAATAGTGGCTAAGACGTCTAGTTTTTCCTATGATTTTTTCCTATCACGCCGGGGTTGAAATTTCTATTTTACATTTACTTGTACATTTCTTTTATTTCACGCATAGCTCCAAATACATAATGTCTTCATGTATTTATCGCTTGCGTGCTATTAACTACATTTGCATTCCCGGACCCGGCGCTGTGATCTGAGTAAATCAAAGCCAGGGTCATACCACTATTACATGCGTGTGGGTTGGTGTCAATGAGGCATCAGGTTGCTAATACAATCAGAACCTCAACTGACTCCGTTCTCCCTTTTCTCTCTTTTCCTTGCTGCACACACAATTTGAAAAGCGCGGGCGTCTCACCCCATAATTTGAGTCCGGCTTAGGACTTCGAGGCATAACTGTGTAACAATATATATATATGAATGAATGAATGAATGATTGGGGGTTATTGGGGACGTCAGCAACGAGGCTATATGTCCCACGCACGACTAACACGGTTGCTCTGGACTAAAAACCTAAACAGAAAAAGGTTAAAATACTGGAGCACAATAAACAAGTGCTGCTAAATAATAAGAGAAAACGAAAAAGAGAAAATAAAAGAATAAATAAGCTAAAACAGATAACAAGAACAATATATAGAAAACAATAAAAGCTTAGCAGCAATAAAAAGTAAAAAGGTAGCAGCAATAAAAAGCGAAAACACACTAAAATAGCTCAGAGAACGTGAGCAACCCCACAAACTTTAACAAAGTCAAGTATCCGGCAAACTATATCTCTTGAATTCCCCAAAGCGCGGGTAACAACAGAAGGCAATCCGAAACGTTCTCTGAGAGCTGAGTATTCAGGACACCCAACAAGAATGTGCCGAATACTCAGCGGGACTATACACTCCTCACAGTACGGACGGTTCAATCTGTGCAGCAAGTAGCCATGCGTCAGATGAGAGTGTCCGATACGCAGACGCGCCAGGAGCACTTCATCTCGAGGACGATGCCACGAGGACGTACGCCATTCCCCTAGGAATGAATGAATGAATGATGGGGGTCAATGGGGACGTCAGCAACGAGGCTATATGTCCCCATCACAATCAACAACGTTGCTCAGGACTGCAAGGTTAAGAAAGAATTATAGGCTAAAATGAAGACAGTGCAAAGAAACGAGAGTGTTGCTAAATGAATAATAAAATGAAAAAAGCAAAAGTGGAAGATAAAAGAATAAATAAGATAAAAAAATAACAATTACAATATACAAAAAAAAACTTAAAACACGTGACAAAATATAAAAATTTAGCAGCAATAAAAAAAAGCCAACAGAATAAAAACAGCTCAGAGAAAGTGAGCAACGCCAATATCATGCACGAACTCAAGCAACCGGCCAATAATATCACTATCATCCCCGAAAGCACGGGTAAGAACCGAAGGCAGTCCGTAACGTTCTCTGAGATCTGAGTATTCAGGACATTCCACAATAATGTGCTGAATACTCAGTGGGACTATACACTCCTCACAATACGGACGGTTCAGTCTCCGTAGCAAGTAACTGTGCGCCAGATGAGAGTGTCCGATACGCAAACGCGCCAGGAGCACTTCATCTCGACGACAATGGGACGAGGACCTACGCCACTCGCCTAGGAGTGGTTTGACTGCGTGTAATTTATTCTCAATGGCCTGGTCCTAATCGGCTTGCCAGTGAGAGCGCATCAAGATTTGAAAATAGGAACGAAGATCGGAGCAAGGAAGGCTATGCTCCAGTGCAACCCCGGCCAGGGCGGCATTCTTGGCAGCTGTGTCAGCACGTTCGTTTCCCCGCATGCCGACATAACCCGGCACCCAGCAGACAACGACGACACAACCCTGTTGCTGCAATTGATGGCATCTCAGAAGAATGTCCTGCACGACAGAGTGCATACTAAAGACATTCTGTAGACGCATATCACACCCTGAGAATCGGTGCAAATAAGCACACGACGGAGGGAAACCGTGAGAGCGTGTTCTAAGGCAAGCTTAACTGCAGTCAATTCAGCAGTGAAGACGGAACACAGGCGATGCAAATGGAATTCGGAGCTAACCCCGTCGGTGACAAAGGCACAGCCTACTCAATCCTCATTCTTAGAACCGTCCGTAAAGAACACACTAAAATCGGGGCACTGATCTAACAGTGCGGCAAACTCTTGCTGGTAAACCTGGAAACTAGTAGCCTGTTTCGAATGCAAAGACAAACGTAAATCATGGCAAGGTGGACGAAGTTGCCACGGTGGAATAGCACAAAAGTGAACCAACGAAAGAGAGGGCCACATGAAATCGGCGGGAAGGAAACTCTCACACGCACGAATGTACCATGGACGTGTAGATCGACGACGCCCAGCATAGCGCTCGTATATCCTACCACCACGGAGACATGGTCGACACGGGTGGTCTGAAATACAACGCACATGCGCAGAATAATTAAGAAGTAGTCTGCTGCGACGATAGGCTCGAGAAGGTTCATTGGATTCAGCATACAGGCTGGCGACGGGACTAGTTCGATAGGCGCCAGTAGCAATACGAATACCCAGGTGATGCACTGTGTCAAGTTAGCGTAACAGAGAAGCACGAGCAGAACCATAGACAATACAACCATAGTCTAACTTGGATCGAATTAGACTACGGTACAAACGATGTAGAACAGTACAATCAGCACCCCACGTGCGGTGGGAAAGGACACGGAGATTCAGAGCTCGAAGACAAGAGTACTTAAGATTGCGAATATGTGGTGCCCACGACAAGCGACGCTCAAACACTCGACGCAAGAAACGGACTGTATCAACGAATGACAGACGGGTGCCATCGAGGTACAGGTCCGGGTCAACAAGGCAAGTACGCTGCCGGCAGAAGTGAACACATTGGGATTTCTCGGTGGAAAAGCGAAATCCAGTCTCATTCGACCAGCGAACAAGACGATAGAGAGTCAGTTGAAGCTGCCGAGTAATGCCGCGAAGGTGGGGGAGCGACAGAAAATTACAAGGTCGTCAACAGAAAGCAAACCAGACACAGGAGCCTGGATCTCTGAAAGAACGCTGTTGACGGCGACAGCAGACAACGTGACACTAAGGACACTGCCTTGTGGAACACCATTTTTTTGTACAAAGCGCTCTGAGAGATTAGATCCCACACGAACACGAAAATGTCGCTCGTGAAGAAAATTCCAGATAAACTGGGCCATATGCCCACGGAGACCCCAGTCATATAATTGTTTTAGGATTCCGTAACGCCACGTGGTCTTATACGCCTTCTCTAAGTCAAAAAATATAGCGAGATTGTCTGTAGTGGATCGGAAACGACGAAATCCACTTTGAAGCTTACTCAGAAGTGAATTGGATTCAAAATACCACATCAGGCGCTTGTTGACCATGCGTTCAAACAGCTTACAGACGCAGCTCGTGAGAACAATGGGTCTGTAGCTCGTGGGGCTAGTTGCGACTTTGCCTGGCTTCAAGAGAGAAAGGACGAGAGCCTCACGCCAAGCCGGTGGAAAAAACTCCTCGACCCAGAGGCGATTATACAGTTGCAAGAGAGCAAGCTGTGTATCGCGGGGGAGGTTGCGCAAAATTTCGTAAAGTATACGATCAAGCCCTGGAGCAGTATTGGATGATTCACGAAGAGCAGAATCAAATTCAACGAGGGTGAAAGGAGCATTGTAATCTTCGCTGTTGGCGGTACGGAAGTTTAACGGTGTCCCCTCCAAACGGGCCCTAAGGTGAATGAACGCAGCAGGATAATGTGCAGACTCAGAGATACAAGCAAAATACTGGCCCAAAGTGTTAGCTATCTCCGAACGGTGATTAACTGAGACAACATTCACAGTCAAGGCAGGAACATCAACAGCAGGAGTTTTGCCAGTAAGAGAGCGAACCCGACACCACACCGTGGACATCGCTGTTCGACTATTGATGGACGAAACGTAAGTCATCCAGCTTTGGCGCTCGAAAGCTTGATAAGACGTCTAGCTCGAGCACGTAGAATGCGGAAACGCTGATAATTTTCCTCAGTTGGGTGACGATTAAAAGTGACAAGAGCGTGCCGACGAGCCAGGATAGCCTCACGGATTTCCGCAGACCACCATGGAACACGCCGGCTGGAAACGTCGCCACCGCATTCTGGAATGGAACCATGAGCAGCATCAAGAACAGTCTGCTCAAAAGCCTCTGTCACAACAGCTACAGGGAGATCATCACGACAATGAAATTCACTGAGCTCACGGAATTGACTCCAGTCAGCACGCTTCAAATTAAAGCGGCGGAGAGGAAAAGGAGGAGTAACAGGGAGACCTTCAACAAACAACGGGAAGTGATCACTGCCACAAAGATCGGGATGCACCCTCTATGAGAATGAGGTCGAGACCAGCACTACACATGGAGAGGTCGATACAAGAATATGTTCCATGGGCAACGGAAAAATGAGTAGGACTGCCATCGTTAAGGAGAAGCAAGCCACTCTCCTCAAGAAATTCCGTTACTTGACGGCCACGACCGTCAGTGCGAACAGAGCCCCACAAACGATGATAGGCATTAGGGTCTCCCACAAGCAAGACTGGCGGCTCGAGCTGATGAAAGAGCTGAAGAAGATCGGCAGTGCTAAAGGCTTCGGAATGGGGAATGTGCAATGAACAAACTGTAAGCGGGCGAGAGAAGTATACTTGCACCGCAACTGCTTGCAGGCGGGAGACGAGGGGAATCTTCCGAGAATGAGAAGACTCACTGACACAGACTGCCACGCCGCCAGCAACGTGGTCACTATCGTGCTTACCACACCGATACATAGTGTACCCAGAAAGAAGGAAAGACTGGGTAGGTTTGAAATGCGTTTCCTGCAAACAGATGAGAACCGGCGAGTGGCAAAATATTAGTTGTGTTTATTCCTCACGATGAGTACAAAAGCCATTCAAGTTCCACTGAAGAAGCGCCATACTGGAAGGTGTCAACGTTTAAGGCGAACTTTCCCACGAGGTCCAATAACAGCCCACTCGGAATCCATCAGTTCGTCCTCCACCATGTCAGATTTCAGAGAAACGGCAGGTGGCTTACGAACGGGAGTAGATTTTGCACTCTTGCGAGTAAGAACAGTCTCGTTCAGCCGTCGAATATGTTGACTCAATTTCAGGCCAGCGATATAAGGTGACCGGCGATGGGCAGGAGTACGCCGAAGACCACCACTAACGGAAACCCGTGGGGCTCGGGGAAGTACGTTTGTTGTTGCAACTGGGGTCTTGGGGTCACTACTAGGCTCTGGGGCAAAGTCGGTTTGGGTGGAAACGTCGGACGTCTGGGTTGATACAGATTTCTTTGAACTTGCTGCAACAGTAGCGAATGGAACAGAAAGCGAGGAAGGAATGCTTTCCTTCAAAAAACGCTTAGCATCAGCAGCAGAAATTTTTTCAACAACCATGAGCTCCCTTATACTCTTCTCGCGCTGGAAGGCTGGACAATCCCGAGACCAAGCAGAATGCTCACCCTTGCAGTTGACACAAAAGGGCTTGGTTGCTTTACAGGAATCCGCACCATGACTAGCCTTGCCACAATTGGCACAAAGAGCAGCACTCGCATTGCACGACGTGCTGGTGTGCCCAAAATGTTGACATTTATAGCAGCGCAAAGGACTAGGTATATAGGGCCGAACTTTCAATTGATAGTAACCAGCCTTTACATATTCCGGAAGCATGGGCAAACTAAAAGTAAGAATCAGTGACTGGGTACCGACGAGTTCACCTGACATCTTACTTTTTATGCGAGCTAAATCTATAACATGTTGGTCCGCTAACTCCGACTTAATCTCCTCCTCAGTGGCATTCAGGAGATCCCAACACGACATCACCCCTCGAGAGACGTTCAGGAGACGATGAGCTTCTACTAACACGTTCACAGGTCCAATCGAAGTTAATTTGAGTAGCTTCGCTGTTTGCTTTTCATCGATCGTTTCCACCAATAAAGTGCCGTTCCGCAATTTCTTGATGTCTTTAACCTGTCCGGCTTGTTAAGTAATAGCTTTATTAATAACAAAAGGGGATAAGCCCTTAATAGCACTCGGACGGTTTGCATCAGATGTGGCACAATCAGCATCTTTATCTTTAATTACAATATATCCGTACGACGGGCTCGGCGATACTTGTCTTTTCCACACTTTCGCTTTCACTCGGTTTGGGCTTCTTCCGTGAAGGAAAGCCCGGATGAGATCTTAAAGTTTTTGTACGCATATAAAAATATTTTATGAAAACATTTAGAAAAAAGGGTGTGAGGTCACACCGGGGCGTTAATAGGGGAGCTAACGCTACCTCCTGGCAATCCCTTCAGCACGCCCAACACCTTAGGATCAGCGTGGGGCCAACGCGTCAAGGGGAATGGAAGTGCAAGAAAACCATTGGGCAAGACTGGCGGCTCAAGTTGATGGAAGAGCTGAAGCAGATCGGCGGTTTTAAAGGCTTCTGAGTGAGGAACGTACAATGAGCAAATTGTAAGCGGGCGAGAAAAGTGTACTCGCACCACAACGGCTTGCAGTCGGGATACAATGTGAATTTGCTGAGAATACACAGAATCGGAGGCACACACTGCCACGCCGCCAGCAGCGTGGGCAGCGTCTGGCTTATCACATCGATACATAGTATACCCAGAAATAAGAAAGGACTGGGTAGGCTTAAAATGAGTTTCCTGCAAGCAGAGAAGTACAGGCGAGTGGTCAGTGATCAGTTGGGTCAAGTCCTCACGGTGACCACAGAAGCCATTGAGGTTCCACTGAAGAACCGCCATACTGGAAAGGATTAACGTTTGAGGCGAACTTTCCCACGGGGTTCAATAACAGCCCACTCGGAATCCATACGTTCGTCCTCCATCATGTCAGATTTCAGAGAAACGGCAGGAGGCTTACGAACTGGCGTAGATTTTGTTTTCTTGGGAGTAAGAACAGTCTCGTTCAGCCGGAGAATATGTTGGCTAAGTTTCAGTCCGGCGATATAAGGTGATCGGCGCTGGGCTGGAGTACGCCGAAGAGCACCACTAACAGAAACACGTGGGGTTCTGGGAAGTTCGCTTGTCGTTGCAACCGCGGTCTTCGGGGCACAACTATTCTGTGGGACCGAGTCTGTCTGGGTGGCTACAGATTTTCGGGAACTAGCTGCAACAGTAGCGAAGGGAGCAGAAAGCGAAGAAGGGACGCTTTCTTTCAGACGACGCTTAGCATCAGCAGCAGAAATCTTCTCAACAACCATGAGTTCCCGAATACGCTTCTCGCGCTGAGAGGCTGGACAGTCCCGAGACCAAGCTGAATGCTCACCCTTGCACTTCACACAGAAGGGCAACAGATCAGCGTGCTGCCGACGCGGTCAAGGGGAATGGGAGTGCTACAAAACCATTCCCGTCGACAAAAAAGCGTGGCCCCGGAAAAGGAAGAAGTAGAACAAAACCAAAGAGACCTGTCCAACAAAAAGATAGACCCCCACCAGCCCAAAAAGAACAAAACAATGCAAAAAGGTGCGGATTTTTTTGTATTTTCTAATTTTTGTTTTTTTTTAATTAATTTATATTTCAAGATTATTTTCTTTGGTTTTTGTTTATGTTCAAAGACTCAACACCCCGGACAACACAAACACTGGACGTACACAACATTACGCCGGGAGGGTGCACGTCCTCCCCAAGGAGAACCAAAGAGACCTGTCCAACAAAAAGATAGACCCCCATCAGCCCAGGAAGAACAAAACAATGCAAAAAGTTCGGATTTTTTTGTATTTTCTAATTTTTGTTTTTTTTAATTATTTTATATTTTAAGGTTATTTTTGGTTTTTTGTTTATGTTCAAAGACTCAACACCCCGGACAACACAAACACTGGACGTACACAACATTACGCCGGGAGGGTGCACGTCCTCCCCAAGGGGAGGAAGACGTCCACTAGACCTGCCTCTTCCCGACTCCCACCAAACACCCGCGAGTCCGGTAGCGGTATTCGCGGCTGAGGGCGTGCAATGATATGAAGATGAGGGGTGACACATGAATGAATGATGAAGCCGCCCTCTCAGCTCCACCCCCTCCCCGACGATGACGGTCCGCTACATGGAGGGGGAATGTTGAAGATGTATACTATTATCTTGCAACAGGAAAATATCTTTCATATGCAACTTCTAGGATAGACAAACGTTATTTCCGTCGGAAATGTGATCCCTACACGTTACAAGACAAAGACATATTATAAGAAGGAACAAAGAGACCCTACAAGAGAGAAGGATGTTATTAAATTGCTCAAAGTCGTAATTAATATTAATGAAACAAAGGAGATAATAAAACTCGTACATGAGGGTTCCACAAGTATCCAGTCAGCTGCGATGTCAGGGCATCGGGGACGAATATCAACTCTAAGCACAATAAGTAAAAGATATTTCTGGCCTCGACTTAGCATCGACATTGCGGAATATATTAAGACTTGCGATGCATGTCAACGTAAGAACCCTTCAAAAATGAAAGTTACACCACAACTTCATCCGGTAGGCGTTCCATCGCAGGTTATGTCTCAAATTGGATTCGACATTATAACATTACAACGTGTACAAGATTATAGATATGTTGTAGCCATCGATTATTTTTCAAAATGGTCAGAGGCCAAAGCATTAAAAAACAAAAGTGCTGTTGAGGTGTCCTTGTTCCTCTACGAAAGAATGTGTAAGCATGCCTGCATAAAAGTTCAAATTAATGATCAAGGCCGCGAATTTTTTAACAAAATTTCAACTGAGCAACACTGATTGACAGGTGTTCAGCAACGTATCACCTCTGCATATCATCCCCAATCGAATGGGTTCGCTGAAAGACATAACCAAACCATAAAAAATATGTTATTGGAAGTTATTGAAAGTTTAGATGGTGTGCATTTCGCACATACAACCACAAAGCATTTTTCAACTGGATATTCACCTTTCTTCTTATTATATCAGCGTGAGCCAGTGCTGCCAATAGACCTATATGCAACAGCGGAGAGTTGCAATGTGGAAACAAACTTGTCACCTGAAAGTCCATTTGAAATAGCAGAATTTGAGAAGAATTTGCAAACTATGCTGAAAGTAAAGGAAACTGTGGTAGAGCGAGTGATGAATAATATAAAAAATGCACAAGATAGAGACAAAAAGCAGTATGCCCAACGAAATGAAATTATCGTTCCCATGCATGTTGGCGACAAAGTTCTCATGAGGAACATGAGAAGAAAAAGACAAGACGGCTGGTCAGAGTCACCGTGGTAAGAACCATACATTATAGACAATATAAGCAAAAATACATGCAAATTAAGAAATCTAAAGAGAGAAATTTTAAAAAGTGAAATCAACGTATGTAATTTAAAAGCATATGTTGAAAGATTAGATAATGTTTCTGATGTATTCAATAATAAAGATAAAAGAAGAAGAAACAAGTTCCAATGCAGATAATGATGTGGAAATCGTTGGCGAATATAAAGAGGAGTTCGGTTTTAAACCAGTAACTGCAATTTGGCAAAAGGAAAAATGTAAATCACTTAATTTAAGGTATAGAAGGAAATCTATGTCGAGAGGTAGAAATATAGAGATTGGTAAACCAGACAAGTTGGAGAAAATGATAAATGTTTTTTCACAGCTGTCTCATACAGTCTAACGGAAGAACAAGATGATTATCATAAATTCCGATCACTCTTGTGCAATTATATGATTAATTCAAGAGTAAAAAAGTTTTGAAAAACCTTACTGGCGATGATAACTATCTCAAGAACAGTGGAATGGAAAAAGATAAGACCTGGGCAACCGAAATAGAGATTATGGCGACAGCGTCTCTTTTACAAACCGACATATATATGTCTTTTTCTTCATTGAAAGTAAAGGAAAAAGTGTCTGACAGAAATTTAAATTGGACTCATTTATTAGTCTAAATAAGTGTAAGAAATATGGTCATGCGCTGTATTTCGACAATTCAACAGGTATGCATTGATATAGTGAAAAGCGTCAGCAACTCAGAAGGATGTAATACCAACAAGAAAATAATTCGAAAATTCGCCTTTGGTTTTCTCTAAAATGTTGCATCAACTGACCAAAACAATATTATTTATATTCAATATTGATTTATGGCATCGTAATAATTTATTTTTCATTATTGTTAGGTTTTTTGGTCTGTTTTATTTGAACTATCCTCATTTGTAGTTAATTGGCAACGTGTTGAAGCGGCAATTACATAAATCTAAGAATGAAAATTATTTTCAGTTGCTCTGAAATTTACAAGTGATATTTGTGACTATAAACACGCATTTGTTTTTGACTTTTGTAGGCTTCTTTTAGAAAGCAGAAGAAATGTGATCCCGCTGATCATTTATCATTCTGAATATCATTCTTAAAACAAATACTCTGCCTATTGGTATATATTTAGATGTTTCATAAAGAGATTATAGTTAATTAAGTAGCGGATTTTCCAGTTCCCAATGTATTCGTAAATTTCAATATAAATTACGACCGCTGACAGTTTTCGTTAAATCGTAGTGCATACAAGATCCATTGTCTAGGAACAAGATAAGTGTAAATTTCTTAGTTTTTAGATAAAAATGAGTTTCTGTAACATCAGCAAATTTTTCTGGACTTTTTTAAAAATGAACGGACTATATGCAAGTTTGTACAGATAAGACAAGGATTTTATGTGTTGCTTGTACAAGGTACACCACAAATTACTTTCCTTAAAGAACATTTGAAAGTATGAACTGACTTATTTGCCACCACTATTTTGCCTCGTAAACGTTGACAAATTGAACACAGTTATGCTCTTCAAACATCTTTTACAAAAAAATTAATCATGTAATTGTAAGGGGAACGGAAAACCATAAATAAACATTCCATTTTTGCCATTTCTGAATAGTTAGACCATCCAAAGTCATTAACAACATGACTGTAGAGAGAATATATGAGGTAGAATTTCTATTCAAAAGAGTTTAATTAATTATATTGGTTCAAATCAATCACTTACGCGAATAGATTAAAAATAGATGGAAGGTTTGACTACAGAGAAAAAACTATTACAAATGCAACGTCCCCTTACGAACACGTTTCCTATGTAGCACTTATCGTAATGGAATTTGACATTATTCTCTTGTACTCCTATTAGACTGTAAACAACTCTGAACGAATCGTTTAGTTAGTTTCTCCTTCATTAACATATCTGGTTTACTAATGTTTATAAGTGACTAGTTACTGTGTGTGATTCTTATGAATATTTTGTTTAATTTTGTAATGATGTGTCTAGCCGAATTGAATGTTATTTCGTGAAAGGTAAGGGTCGATGTGTGATAAAATTTTTTATTATTACAGCATTTCTTTAATTTGCAGAACATGGAACATAAATATGTATTATTTAAATGTTTAAATAATACATTATTATTGTACATATTATTTAAATATGTATTACGTGTATATATATACACGCAAATATTCTACGTGTATATTTTACTGTTTAAACTATTTTGAAAAAGAATATCTATTTTCCTACGTTAAATTAATCATATCGGAGAGAACGAAAACTTTTGGTACAAACAGGAAAGAGACTACTGCCGTTACTTCTTGGCCCGAATATTAGTGGTCTAGCGGGAACTATTTTCTTACGATGGGTAAGCTGCAGAAAATGATTGTTGTCCCTGAAGGATTAGCTTATCAAATGCAGGCATCAGTTGAAAAATCTGAAAAATAACAATCAAAACTGAACGAAGAAATGACACACATCCTTCAGCGTTCCGATATAGATGATAAAGAAAAATGGAAGTTGTATCAACAGGCTTTATTACATGCATATCTCCAATTTATTTCTCATGCTAGCGATCCCGTTTATCTTCCGATTATATCCAACGATAATGACAAAGAAATGAAAGAAAAAGAAGGAAATCGAACACTTGTAAACAGTACATCGTTGAAATAATCGAATCCGTGCCAAAAACTTTTCAAAAGCGTGCTGAACTTCTGTTACGAAAAATTTTGGAATTTTCTTAAATTTCTTGGAATAAACACGGAATTGTTAGTATTGATGGTAAACCCATTGAAAATTCAAATATTGTTGACTTGATTAATAATGTAGTTCGTCTGTGTAAAAGCGCAATCCGGTTGATAGGTCTCAGGTTATGAATATTCTTCATGAAATTAACATTCCTCAGGAATATCTTGGTCATTCATTTGTATCACACTCAAGGTCAAGGAAACAGAAAAGACAAAAGTCACCAATATCTAGTTTTATTACAAAATGAAAAAACGTGTAGGAAAAAAGAAATTACGTGAAATTTATTATTCCCCAAAACATCCAGCAGGATTATCGAGCATAGAAAAGCTCTATAAAGCTACTAATAAAAAGTATTCACGGTATGATGTTAAGAAATGGTTACAAAGTCAAGATGTCTATACTTCGCGTCGACCTGCACGTAAAACGTCTCCCCGAAAACAGAACTTTGCTACTACTTGCAATAAAACTTGGTAAATGGATCTTGCAGACATGCAAGCAGTGGCAAAATGTTACTCAGTTAGGTACTTATAATGTGCTTAGCGGTGTTGCCACCTCGTCACATTTCTACCTGGCTCTACTGCTGAAACAAGTTAAGATGGTATAACCCATATTGTGTTTTTGTTTTCGTTTTACGTGTAACATCACTGACCACGCTGAATTTGGGCAGCACTTTCACTTCAATGAATAAATGGAATCTACACTTTACATTCAATGGCTCATGCTACAGCTCATTACATAATTGAATTAAATAGCAAAGATTCTAGTTAAGTTAGTCTTATATATCCAAACGGGTCGGGCGTACAGAATAGTAAGTGTCACTTACGGTGAAATTGAGTTATTAGGTGCAATAGGTTGTAATCCAACCACAATAGAGTTTGTAGGTAGGTTATTCATATGTCAGAGAAAACTTATTGGGTATGTGCAATAGGATGGAATTGCATGCGACTGGTCAACCTTCTTTCCCAGCTTACTCGAGAGTTAGTAAAACTGACCAACCATTATGTTCACCCGAGCCGCTCGTATCTATACTGTACTCTACTGAAATGATGTTTATTTTCTCTAATTATAGATTGGACAGTAATCCTCCTGAGATATTTGTTGCTTCTGCTGGTTTCGGTAATGGCTCTAAACGCGGTACCACTACCAACTTCACCAAAGAAACATTACTAGTCGCAGTTTCAAATGTAATTGAAGAGGAGTCCAATAAAAATATTCAGTGTTCGGATCAAAAAATTCATTTTCGTTAAAAGTGGCAATTCAAATGAAGCCTAACTTGATATGTAAAAATAAATTGCAGAGATTGAGTATGAAATTGAGAAATTGTCATCTAAATAATGAGAAGATTCGCAATGAAATCAACGATCTTTGTGCAAGTCAATAACAAATTAAATCGGAACAGGATATGGAATTTGAAAATTTAATAGAAGAAAGAGCACAATAACGTCTACAATTGGAGGAAAGAAGAATAAGTGACGAGGATACCAACGAACATACTGAGGAAGTGCAGAAAGTGTTAAAAGTTCAAGATTATGAAGAAAGTCAAGCTTCTTGGATTTATGTGAGAGAAAAACGTAAATTGTTATTAAAATTAGTTAAGATGAGCATAAACAAGATTTTTTTACATAGTTATGCTAGTAGTTTTAGCTTATTGTCAAAAATGGAGTGGATGAAAATTGCTCCAACTGTTCGCGATGTGAAGCTAAAAGGTCCCGTGCTGCAGAAAGGCTGTACAGAATTATTTTATTATAAATTTAATGAAATAAACAAGGGTTATATTCTGAAATTCCTTTATCATAGAATTCGGATTTCAAAATCATCTAAATTTTTCTGTACAGCATATGCAAGGTGCATGCAAAAATCTTGTCGTACGTACCATATTTTTGTTTGGCTCACATAGACAGTTGGCAATTCTGAACCGGCCACCCTTCTAGCTGTCTGTTGTATTGTCTATTTCAAGGCCAACAATTATTTAGGTGTTTACTGCATCTCCTACGGTCAGTGCAACAGGTTCTGTGCTTCCGGGGGTCACATTTACCCCACGCGAGTGTTACTGTAACCTAGTTTTACAACTTAAATGAAAAGTGTTTTTCCTTTATGGTGGCTTTCAGTGTGATATATTTTATATTCATTCAAAGTAACTTATTTGGTGATAGTTTCTAAGGATAAATATGTCTTATGAGAGACACCAGAGTAAGTTTGAACAGTTTGTAAGAGATGTTCTTGCTGAATCCGATGAAGAGGAAGTGGTCGGTGGTGATGCTTCCGAAGATGAAGATGCCTTGGAAGTCCAACAAGAAAACAGTGACAGTGAGCAAAGTGCCGATGAAGAAGATTCAATGGAAATAGAGGCAGAAGATTTCAGCTGTGATCAAGTTGGTTTTTACATAGGGAAGGACAAGGAAACGTTGTGAATGAATCAACCACACCCACGAACTGTTCGGGTCAGAGCAAGGAGTGTGATCCCTGTAATACATGCACCAGGAGTAAGAAGAGCAGGTAAAAACGCACTTACGCCTTTAGATAGTTGGAACCTATTTTTTTCTGATGAAATCTTAGGAAAAAAAATTGTAGACTACACAAATATCAAAATCCAATAACTAAAATTAGGATACAATAGAGAGCAGGATGCTAAAGAAACAAATTTACTTGAAATAAAAGCAGTGACGGGACTTCTATATCTACCACGCGTAAAAAAATCTTCCCACGTCAATTTGGAAGACTTGTGGGCCACTGACGGGCTAGGCCTTGACTTGATGAGGTGTGTTATGAGTTTGACCCGATTTGAATTTTTGCTATCAGCTTTTCGTTTTGATGACATTTGCAAGAAGTCAGAGAAAACGTCTCGATCGCTTAGCTTCAGTAAGAGAATTTTTTGAATATCTTGTTGAAAACTTCAAAAAGTACTATTATCCTGGTCAAATGATGACTTTTGATGAAAAAACTCGAGGGCTTTAGAGGTAAATGCCCATTTAGGCAGTTTATCAAAAATAAACCCGT
The DNA here is from genome assembly GCF_964235325.1 of Thermobia domestica. NCBI lineage: Eukaryota > Metazoa > Arthropoda > Insecta > Zygentoma > Lepismatidae > Thermobia > Thermobia domestica. Next base: position 215,515,212 of record NC_137460.1, on the reverse strand, counting down.
AAAATATGGGATAAAAGTATTTGCACTGGTTGATGCAAAGATGTGTTACACTTACAATTTGGATATTTATGCTGCAAAACAGCCGAAGGGTCCTTTCAAAGTCTCTAACTCAGCCAAATGAATTCTAAAAATTCTGGTGGTATTTCCTTTTTATTTTTACGAAGAGTTCCAAGAAGAGTTAACCATTTGTCTAACATCTCGAACGCTAATGGCGCACTGGTTACCAGTTGTCACGTTTCTCCCGGAAATCTCGATTGGCACCTTGAGAATGATAAAGCCAATCGAGATTTCCGGGAGAAACGTGACAACTGGTAACCAGTGCGCCATTAGCGTTCCAGATGTTAGACAAATGGTTAACTCTTCTTGGAACTCTTCGTAAAAATAAAAAGGAAATACCACCAGAATTTTTAGAAAAGCCAATACACTCAAGTTTATTTGGTTTTGATGACAATAACATGACTAGTTAGCTACTGCCCAAATAAGAACAAAAATGTTTTATTAGTATCCACTACGCACGATGCACCAGAAATTGATCGATCTACTGGTGTACAAAGAAAACCAGCAATCATAACTTTGTACAATGAAACAAAAAGCGGAGTGGATACGTCCGATCAGTTGTCTTCTTTGATTCAGTGTCCAGGAAGACTTGTCGATTGCCGATGGTGATATTTTTTACTTTGCTGAATAGTGTTGGAATAAATGCTCAAGTCATTCTCGCATCAAATCGGCAGTTTGAAGAAAAGAAGATAAGAAGGAAACTTTTACAAGAGATAGGCAAGAGTTTGGTCAGACCACATATGGAAGCTAGAGCGATGATGATGAATCTTCCAAAAGAATTACGGTCCTCAATTAAGAAGTATTTGCCCATCACAGAAGAACCTGCAGGAACGCGAGATAGACCAGTCAGAGTAAGATGCAGCTTCTGCCCTCGTTCTCGTGACAGAGAAACTCCATTTTCCTATTGAACATGCTACAAACTTCTTTGTAAAGAGCACATGAAAATTGTATGTGAAGACTGCATGTGAAAAAAGAGCTTTTGATATCTCAGTACAGATCTATTTATGTTTTGAATCATTTTTCATTGACTTTGGACAATTCACCGGGAAACTATTTTTCTTTGTATTCTGATAACATTGCGAAGGTTCTATTATAGTTTTAGGGTGAATACTTTTCAATTTATGAGAAAAATCATACAATTTTGAATTTACAGTGTGTCTATTGTAAAAAATATTTTTGTATTTTTATTAACACAAAACGTAATAATAATAATTTTCAGAAAATGATGTATTCTTTTCAAATAGTACCATTGAATCATTTAAAGAGTACAATATTTACAAATATATGATATCAACATTTTTCGTACACAAAACATACGTTTAATATAAAGTGGGGACACTGTGACCCCACGCGAGTGTTGTTGATACTTAACACCGCGCGAATAGTGCAGGGTTAATAGCATACAACGCCGCATATAAGGAATACAACGCCATCTTGAGATATTTATGCATGGTGGACAACAAATGAACGTCGTATCTGTCTTTCGACTCAATACTCAGCTATCTCACCCAATTTTAAATATTTTGTGGCAAAAAGCTCGTGGCACAAATCGCGAAAACTATAGTGTTAAAAAATGAATATGCAAGAACACTATTCACTTATCATTTTGAAATACCAATGAGTCATTACGCGTAAGCTCTACACCTCACTATGTCAACTACCATCACCTTTCGATCCTGTGTAGGGTTGCCAGTGCCATGTAAATTAAAAATCATAGTCGCAGAAATACTTTGCACTCTGCCAATACGCAATTTATAGCTATTGAATATACTTTAAAAAAATCAAACTAGTGACTACAGAAACAATAAATGGATATTAATGACACTTATCAACTGATGATATAAACTTACCATTTTAGTTTTTGGATAATTGTTCCCCATGGCGATGGCACAGCTTTATTTTCCCCTTCCAGAAGCAGCACCTAATTTGCAAATTGTGATGTCCATCAATTAACCACTCAGATTGCCTAACCACCTTTTGAACAAATCAACACAGCAACAAGATCTAGACCATTTGCCTGTAGACCCATCAGCTATTCTATTATCACCTCATGGAACTTAATTAGATACACAAACACACCATACCCATTTTTCTTCGTAAATGCATTCTTGGGGTCTCAACGACACAATGAATGATTGAATGAATGGGGGTTAATGGGAACGTCAGCAACGAGGCTATATGACCCCGTCACGATCGAAAACGTTGCTCAGGACTGCAAGATTAAAAAGGAGTTACAGGCCAAAACGAAGACAGCGCAAAAAAACAAGAGTGCTGCTAAATGAATAGGGAAAGGAAAAAGCAAAAATAGAAGAAAAGAGAATAAGATAAAAAAGTAACAATAACAATATACAAAAATAAACCAAAAAGATGTAAAAAAAATATAAAAATTTAGCAGCAATAAAATATTACAAAAGATTAAAAGCAGCTCAGAGAACGTGAGCAAAGTCAATATTACGCACGAACTCAAGCACCCGGCCAACAACATCATTATCATCTCCCAGAGCACGGGTAAGGAGACAAGGCAGTCCGTAACGTTCTCTGAGATCTCAGTATTCAGGACATTCAACAAGAATGTGCTGAATACTCAGGGGGACTATACACTCCTCGCAATATGGACGGTTCAGCCTCCGCAGCAAGTAGCTGTGCGTCAGATGAGACAGTGCGATACGCAAACGCGCCAGGAGCACTTCATCTCCACAACGATGGGACTAGGACGTACGCCACTTTCCTAGGAGTGGTTTTACTGCGTGTAATTTGTTCTCAATGGCCCAGTCCCTATCGGTTTGCCAGTGAGAGCGCAACAATATGTGAAAATACGAATGAAGATCGGAGCAAGGAAGGCTACGCTCCAATGCAACCCCGGTCAAGGCGGCGTTCTTGGCAGCTGTGTCAGCAAGTTCGTTTCCCCGGATGCCGACATGACCCGGCACCCGGCAGACAACGATGACACAACCCTGTTGCTGCAATTGATGGCATCTCACAAGAATGTCCTGCACGAGAGAGTTCATACTGAAGACATTCTGTAGACACTCTGAGAGTCGGTGCAAACAAGCACACGACGTAAAGAAAGCGTGAGAGCATGGTCCAAGGCAAGCTTAAGTGCAGTCAATTCTGCAGTGACCACGGAACACAGGCGATGCAAATGAAATTCTGAGCTGCCCTCGTCGGTGACAAAGGCACAGCCTACAAAATCCCCTTCCTTAGAACCGTCCGTAAAGAACACACTAAAATCGGGGTACTGATCTAACAGTGCGGCAAATTCCTACTGGTACACGTGGGAACTAGTTTGCTGTTTCGAATACATAGACAAACTTAAATCATGGCGAGGGAGACGAAGCAGCCATGGTGGAAGAGCATAAAAGTGAACCAACGAAAGAGATGGCCACACGAAATCGTCGGCAAAGAAACTCGCACACACACGGATGTACCATGGACGTGTACAGCGAGGACGTGCAGCATAGCGCTCGTATATCCTGCCATCACGAAGACATGGTCTACAAGGGTGGTCTGCAATACAACGCACATCCACAGAATAATTAAGAAGTCTACTGCGACGATACGCTAACGATGGTTCATAGATAGATAGAATAGGGGGTTTGATGGGGACGTCAGCAACGAGGCTATATGTCCCCGTCACGATAAACACGGTTGCTCAGAATTGTAAAAAATAAGAACAGGCTAAAGATAATAGTGTTCAAAGAACCAAAGCGCTGCTAAATAAGAAAAGGAAAAACAAAAAAAAACGAGAATAAAAGAATAAATTAGATAAAATAGATAACAATAACAATATATAGAAAACAATAAAACTTGAAAGAAATATAAAAATTTAGCAGCAATAAAATAGTAGCAACACACTAAAAGAGCTCAGAGAACGTAAGCAACACCAGAAGCACGAATAAACGCAAGTACCCGGCTAACTATATCACTGTGATCCCCCAAGGCACGGGTAAGAATACAAGGCTGTCCATAACGTTCTCTGAGATCTGAGTATTCAGGACATTCAACGAGAATATGCTGAATACTCAGGAAGACAATGCACTCTTCACAGTACGGACGGTCCGTGCCACGCAGCAGATAACCATGCGTTAGATGAGAGTGTCCGATATGCAAACGCGCCAGGAGCACTTCATCTCTACGATGCAAGCGTGAAGACGTTCGCCAATTACCGAGAAGGGGCTTAACGGCATGAAGTTTATTCTCATTTGCCTGGTCCAAAACTACTTGCCAGTGAGTGCGCATCAAGCTGGAAAAACGACGACAAATATCAGAGTACGGAAGACTATGTTCCAAAGCAACCCCAGCAGAGCCGGCGTGCTTGGCAGCTGTGTCAGCACGTTCGTTTCCACGAAGGCCGACATGACCCGGCACCCAGCAGGTCCAAGGCAAGTTGAATTGCAGTCAATTCAGCAGTGAACACGGAACACAGGCGATGCTAATGGAATTCTGAGCTGTCCTCGTCGGTGACAAAGGCACAGCCTACAGAATCCCCATCCCTACAACCGTCCATAAACAACACACTAAAATTGGGGTACTGAGCTAACAGTGCGGCGAATTCTTGCTAATACACCTGGGAACTAGTTTGCTGTTTGGAATGTAGAAACAAACGTAAATCATGGCGAGGTAGACTAAGCAGCATAGGGGGAATAGCACAAAATTGAACCAACGAAAGAGAGGGCCACACAAAATCGTCGCCAAGGAAACTCTCACACGCCGGATGTACCAGGGACCTGTAGCATAGCACTCGTATATCCGATCACCACGCAGACATGGTCTACACGGGTGGTCTGGAATACAACGCACATGCGCAGAATAATTAAGAAGTAGTCTACTGCGAAGATACGCTAACGAAGGTTCATCGGCTTCAACATACAGACTGGCAACGGGACTTGTACGGTAGGCGCCAGTAGCAAGACGAATACCCAGGTCATGCACTGTGTCAAGTTGTCGTAACAGAGAAGCACGAGCAGAACCATAGACAAGACAACCACAGTCTAACTTGGACCGGATTAGACTAGGGTACAAACGAACCATAACAGTAAAATCAGCACCCAATGTGCGATGGGAAAGAACACGAAGGAGATTCAGAGCACAAAGACAAGAGTATTTAAGATTCCGAATATGTGGTGCCCACGACAAGCGACGGTCAAAGACCACACCCAAGACACGGACTGTATCAACGAATGACAAACGGGTGCCATCGAGGTACAAGTACGGGTCAACAATGCAGGTACGCTGCTGGCAGAAGTGAATTCGCGTTGGAATTTCTCGGTGGAAAAGCGAAATCCAGTCTCATTCGACCAGCGAACAAATCGATTGAGAGTCAGTTTGAGCTGTCGAGTAACGCCGCGAAGGTGGCGGGAGCGACAGAAAGTTACAAGGTCGTCAACATAAAGCAAACCAGACACACGAACCTGGATCTCCGAAAGAACGCTGTTGACGGCGACAGCAAACAACGTGACACTAAGGACACTGCCTTGTGGAACACCATTTTCTTGTACAAAGCGCTCTGAGAGATTAGATCCCACACGAACACGAAAATGTCGCTCGTGAAGAAAATTCGAGATAAACTGGGCCATATGCCCACGGAGACCCCAGTCATATAATTGTTTTAGGATTCCGTAACGCCACGTGGTCTCATACGGCTTATCAAAGAATATAGCGACAAGATGTTCACCGTTGAAGAAGGCGTCTTGAATATGACCCTCAAGATAAGCGAGATTGTCTGTAGTGGATCGAAAACGACGAAATCCACTTTGAAGCTTGCTCAGAAGTGAATTGGATCCCGAATACCACATCAGGCGCTTGTTGACCATGCGTTCAAACAGCTTACAGACGCAGCTCGTCAAAGCAAAGGGTCTGTAGCTCGTGGGGCTAGTAACGACTTTGCCTGGTTTCAAGAGAGGAAGAACGAGAGCCTCACGCCAAGCAAGTGGAAAAAACTCCTCGACCCAGAGGCGATTATACAGTAGCAAGAGAGCAAGCTGAGAATCGCGGGACAGGTTGCGCAACATCTCGTAAGGTATACAATCAAGACCTGGAGCAGTATTGGACGATTCGCGAAGAGCAGAATCGAATTCAACAAGGGTGAAAAGAGCATTGTAATCTTCGCTGTTGGCAGTACGGAAATTTAACGGTGTCCGCTCTAAACAGACCCTAATGGGAAAGAAACGCAGGAGGATAATGTGCCGACTCAGAGATAGAAGCAAAATACTGGCCCAAAGTGTTACCTATCTCGGAAGGGTGAGTAACTAAGACACCTTTCACAGTAAAGACAGGAACATCAACAGAAATAGTATAGCCAGTAAGAGAGCGGACCCGACGCGACACTGTGGACATCGCTGTTCGAATATTGATGAACGAAACGTAATTCACCCAGCTTTGGCGCTTCGAAACCTTGATAAGACGTCTAGCTCGAGCACGTAGAATGCGGAAACGCTGCAGATTGTCGGCAGTGGGATGACGGATTAAAAGTGGCAAGAGTGTGCAGACGAGCCAGGATAGCCTCACGGATATTCGCAGACCACCATGGAACAGACCACATCAAGAACAGTCTGCTCAAAAGCCTCAGCCACAACAGCTACAGGGAGATCATCACGACAATGAAACTCACTGAGCTCACGGAATTTACGCCAGTCAGCACGCTTCAAATTGAAGCGGCGGAGAGGAAAAGGAGGAGTAACAGGGAGACCTTCAACGAACAACGGGAAGTGATCATTGCCACAAAGATCGGGATGCACCCTCCATGTCAATGAGGTCAAGAGACCAGCACTGCACATGGAGAGGTCGATACAAGAATATGATCGATGGGCAGTGGAAAAATGAGTAGCATCGCCATCATTAACGATAAGCAAGCCACTCTCCTCAAGAAATTCGGTGACCTGTCGGCCACGACCGTCAGTACGGACAGAACCCCAAAGACGGTGATAGGCATTAAGGTCTCCTACAAGCAAGACTGGCGGCTCGAGCTGATGGAAAAGCAGATCGGCGGTGGTAAAAGGTTCTGAGTGAGGAATGTACAACGAACAAACTGTGGGCGGGCAAGGGAAAGATACTCGCACCGCAACTGCTTGCAGGCGGGAGACAAGGGGAATCTCCCGAGAATGAAAAGTATGAGTGACACAGAGTGCCAAGCCGCCAGGAGCGTGGCCACCATCTGGCTTATCACAACGATACATATTGTACCCAGAAAGAAGAAAAGACTGGGTAGGTTTGAAATGAGTTTCCTGCAAACAGATGAGAACCGGCGAGTGGTAAAATATTAGTTGTGTCAATACCTCACGGTGAAAACTGAAGCCATTCAGGTTCCACTGAAGAAACGCCATACTGGAAGATGTTAACGTTTAAGGCGAACTTTCCCACGAGGTCCAATAACAGCCCACTCGGAATCCATCAGTTCGTCCTCCACCATGTCAGGTTTCAGAGAAACTGCAGGTGGCTTACGAACTGGAGTAGATTTCGGTCTCTTAGGAGAGAGAACCGTCTCATTAAGCCTTCGTATATGCTGGCTAAGCTTGAGGCCAGCGAGATAAGGCGATCGGCAGGAGTACGCCGAAGACCACCACTAACCGAAACACGTGGGGTTTTAGAAAGTTCGCTTGTGGATGCGAGTGGGGTCTTGCGGTCACTACGGTCTTCAATGACAGTATCAGTCTGGGTGGAAACGTTGGACATTTGTGTCGCTACAGATTTCTGGCAAGCGGTACCAACTCGAGCAAATGGGACAGAAAGCGAGGGAGGAATGTTGTCCTTTAATCGACGTTTAGCGTCAGCAGCTGAAATTTTTTCAACGACCATGAGCTTTTGGATAGGTTTCTCGCGTTGAAAGGCTGGACAGTCGCGAGACCAAGCTGAATGCTCACCCTTGCAGTTGACGCAGAAGGGCTTGGTCGCTGTACAGGGTTCCGCACCATGACTACCCTGACCAAAAATTGCACAAAGAGCAGCACTCGCATTACACGACGTGCTGGTGTGCCCAAAATCATGACATTTGAAACAGCACAAGAGACTAGGAATATATGGCAGAACTCGTACACGGTAGAAGCCAGGCTTGACGGAATCCGGAAGAGTGGGCAAACTGAAAGTAAGAATCAGTGACTGTGTAGCTACGAGTTTACCAGACTTCTTACTTTTGATGCGAGCGACATCTATAACATGTTGGTCCGCCAACTCAGATTTAATATTCTCCTCGGTAGCATTGAGGAGATCCAAACACGATATCACCCCTTTAGAAACATTCAGTAGGCGATGGGGTTCTACGGACACGTTCACTGCTCCAATAGAAGTCAATTTCATGAGCTTCGCCGTTTGTTTCTCGTCCATGGCTTCCACCAATAAAGTGCCATTCCGCAATTTCTTGATATCTTTAACCTGTCCGGCTTGATAATTAATAACTTTATTAATAACGAAAGGGGATAAGCCCTTAATAGCACTCGGACGGTTTTCCTCAGAGGTGGCACTGTCAACATCTTTATCTTTGATTACAAGATATCGGACAACAGGGGTCACGATACTTGTCTTTTACACTATCTCCGTTTCAGTTTGTTTGGGCTTCTTCCGTGAGGGAGCGCCCGGATCAGATTTTAAAGTGCTTTTACCCATAGAAGTATGATTTTTATAAACATATACAAATGAAAAAAAAGTGTGAGGTCACGCCGGGCAGTTAATGGAGAGAACTACGCTACCCATGGCAATCCCTTCAGCACGCCCAACACCTTAGGATCCGCGTGGGGCCAACGCGGTCAAGGGGAATAGAATTGCAAGAAAACCATTCCCGTCGACAAAAACGCGTGGCCCCGGAAAGAGAAGAAATGAAACAAAACGAAAGAAACCTGTCCAACAAAAATATAGACCCCCACCAGCCCAGGAAGAAAACAAAACAAAAAGGTGCGGATTTTTTTGGAGCTTTAATTTTGGAGGAAAGAAGAATAAGTGACGAGGATACCAACGAACATACTGAGGAAGTGCAGAAAGTGTTAAAAGTTCAAGATTATGAAGAAAGTCAAGCTTCTTGGATTTATGTGAGAGAAAAACGTAAATTGTTATTAAAATTAGTTAAGATGAGCATAAACAAGATTTTTTTACATAGTTATGCTAGTAGTTTTAGCTTATTGTCAAAAATGGAGTGGATGAAAATTGCTCCAACTGTTCGCGATGTGAAGCTAAAAGGTCCCGTGCTGCAGAAAGGCTGTACAGAATTATTTTATTATAAATTTAATGAAATAAACAAGGGTTATATTCTGAAATTCCTTTATCATAGAATTCGGATTTCAAAATCATCTAAATTTTTCTGTACAGCATATGCAAGGTGCATGCAAAAATCTTGTCGTACGTACCATATTTTTGTTTGGCTCACATAGACAGTTGGCAATTCTGAACCGGCCACCCTTCTAGCTGTCTGTTGTATTGTCTATTTCAAGGCCAACAATTATTTAGGTGTTTACTGCATCTCCTACGGTCAGTGCAACAGGTTCTGTGCTTCCGGGGGTCACATTTACCCCACGCGAGTGTTACTGTAACCTAGTTTTACAACTTAAATGAAAAGTGTTTTTCCTTTATGGTGGCTTTCAGTGTGATATATTTTATATTCATTCAAAGTAACTTATTTGGTGATAGTTTCTAAGGATAAATATGTCTTATGAGAGACACCAGAGTAAGTTTGAACAGTTTGTAAGAGATGTTCTTGCTGAATCCGATGAAGAGGAAGTGGTCGGTGGTGATGCTTCCGAAGATGAAGATGCCTTGGAAGTCCAACAAGAAAACAGTGACAGTGAGCAAAGTGCCGATGAAGAAGATTCAATGGAAATAGAGGCAGAAGATTTCAGCTGTGATCAAGTTGGTTTTTACATAGGGAAGGACAAGGAAACGTTGTGAATGAATCAACCACACCCACGAACTGTTCGGGTCAGAGCAAGGAGTGTGATCCCTGTAATACATGCACCAGGAGTAAGAAGAGCAGGTAAAAACGCACTTACGCCTTTAGATAGTTGGAACCTATTTTTTTCTGATGAAATCTTAGGAAAAAAAATTGTAGACTACACAAATATCAAAATCCAATAACTAAAATTAGGATACAATAGAGAGCAGGATGCTAAAGAAACAAATTTACTTGAAATAAAAGCAGTGACAGGACTTCTATATCTACCACGCGTAAAAAAATCTTCCCACGTCAATTTGGAAGACTTGTGGGCCACTGACGGGCTAGGCCTTGACTTGATGAGGTGTGTTATGAGTTTGACCCGATTTGAATTTTTGCTATCAGCTTTTCGTTTTGATGACATTTGCAAGAAGTCAGAGAAAACGTCTCGATCGCTTAGCTTCAGTAAGAGAATTTTTTGAATATCTTGTTGAAAACTTCAAAAAGTACTATTATCCTGGTCAAATGATGACTTTTGATGAAAAAACTCGAGGGCTTTAGAGGTAAATGCCCATTTAGGCAGTTTATCAAAAATAAACCCGTAAAATATGGGATAAAAGTATTTGCACTGGTTGATGCAAAGATGTGTTACACTTACAATTTGGATATTTATGCTGCAAAACAGCCGAAGGGTCCTTTCAAAGTCTCTAACTCAGCCAAATGAATTCTAAAAATTCTGGTGGTATTTCCTTTTTATTTTTACGAAGAGTTCCAAGAAGAGTTAACCATTTGTCTAACATCTCGAACGCTAATGGCGCACTGGTTACCAGTTGTCACGTTTCTCCCGGAAATCTCGATTGGCACCTTGAGAATGATAAAGCCAATCGAGATTTCCGGGAGAAACGTGACAACTGGTAACCAGTGCGCCATTAGCGTTCCAGATGTTAGACAAATGGTTAACTCTTCTTGGAACTCTTCGTAAAAATAAAAAGGAAATACCACCAGAATTTTTAGAAAAGCCAATACACTCAAGTTTATTTGGTTTTGATGACAATAACATGACTAGTTAGCTACTGCCCAAATAAGAACAAAAATGTTTTATTAGTATCCACTACGCACGATGCACCAGAAATTGATCGATCTACTGGTGTACAAAGAAAACCAGCAATCATAACTTTGTACAATGAAACAAAAAGCGGAGTGGATACGTCCGATCAGTTGTCTTCTTTGATTCAGTGTCCAGGAAGACTTGTCGATTGCCGATGGTGATATTTTTTACTTTGCTGAATAGTGTTGGAATAAATGCTCAAGTCATTCTCGCATCAAATCGGCAGTTTGAAGAAAAGAAGATAAGAAGGAAACTTTTACAAGAGATAGGCAAGAGTTTGGTCAGACCACATATGGAAGCTAGAGCGATGATGATGAATCTTCCAAAAGAATTACGGTCCTCAATTAAGAAGTATTTGCCCATCACAGAAGAACCTGCAGGAACGCGAGATAGACCAGTCAGAGTAAGATGCAGCTTCTGCCCTCGTTCTCGTGACAGAGAAACTCCATTTTCCTATTAAACATGCTACAAACTTCTTTGTAAAGAGCACATGAAAATTGTATGTGAAGACTGCATGTGAAAAAAGAGCTTTTGATATCTCAGTACAGATCTATTTATGTTTTGAATCATTTTTCATTGACTTTGGACAATTCACCGGGAAACTATTTTTCTTTGTATTCTGATAACATTGCGAAGGTTCTATTATAGTTTTAGGGTGAATACTTTTCAATTTATGAGAAAAATCATACAATTTTGAATTTACAGTGTGTCTATTGTAAAAAATATTTTTGTATTTTTATTAACACAAAACGTAATAATAATAATTTTCAGAAAATGATGTATTCTTTTCAAATAGTACCATTGAATCATTTAAAGAGTACAATATTTACAAATATATGATATCAACATTTTTCGTACACAAAACATACGTTTAATATAAAGTGGGGACACTGTGACCCCACGCGAGTGTTGTTGATACTTAACACCGCGCGAATAGTGCAGGGTTAATAGCATACAACGCCGCATATAAGGAATACAACGCCATCTTGAGATATTTATGCATGGTGGACAACAAATGAACGTCGTATCTGTCTTTCGACTCAATACTCAGCTATCTCACCCAATTTTAAATATTTTGTGGCAAAAAGCTCGTGGCACAAATCGCGAAAACTATAGTGTTAAAAAATGAATATGCAAGAACACTATTCACTTATCATTTTGAAATACCAATGAGTCATTACGCGTAAGCTCTACACCTCACTATGTCAACTACCATCACCTTTCGATCCTGTGTAGGGTTGCCAGTGCCATGTAAATTAAAAATCATAGTCGCAGAAATACTTTGCACTCTGCCAATACGCAATTTATAGCTATTGAATATACTTTAAAAAAATCAAACTAGTGACTACAGAAACAATAAATGGATATTAATGACACTTATCAACTGATGATATAAACTTACCATTTTAGTTTTTGGATAATTGTTCCCCATGGCGATGGCACAGCTTTATTTTCCCCTTCCAGAAGCAGCACCTAATTTGCAAATTGTGATGTCCATCAATTAACCACTCAGATTGCCTAACCACCTTTTGAACAAATCAACACAGCAACAAGATCTAGACCATTTGCCTGTAGACCCATCAGCTATTCTATTATCACCTCATGGAACTTAATTAGATACACAAACACACCATACCCATTTTTCTTCGTAAATGCATTCTTGGGGTCTCAACGACACAATGAATGATTGAATGAATGGGGGTTAATGGGAACGTCAGCAACGAGGCTATATGACCCCGTCACGATCGAAAACGTTGCTCAGGACTGCAAGATTAAAAAGGAGTTACAGGCCAAAACGAAGACAGCGCAAAAAAACAAGAGTGCTGCTAAATGAATAGGGAAAGGAAAAAGCAAAAATAGAAGAAAAGAGAATAAGATAAAAAAGTAACAATAACAATATACAAAAATAAACCAAAAAGATGTAAAAAAAATATAAAAATTTAGCAGCAATAAAATATTACAAAAGATTAAAAGCAGCTCAGAGAACGTGAGCAAAGTCAATATTACGCACGAACTCAAGCACCCGGCCAACAACATCATTATCATCTCCCAGAGCACGGGTAAGGAGACAAGGCAGTCCGTAACGTTCTCTGAGATCTCAGTATTCAGGACATTCAACAAGAATGTGCTGAATACTCAGGGGGACTATACACTCCTCGCAATATGGACGGTTCAGCCTCCGCAGCAAGTAGCTGTGCGTCAGATGAGACAGTGCGATACGCAAACGCGCCAGGAGCACTTCATCTCCACAACGATGGGACTAGGACGTACGCCACTTTCCTAGGAGTGGTTTTACTGCGTGTAATTTGTTCTCAATGGCCCAGTCCCTATCGGTTTGCCAGTGAGAGCGCAACAATATGTGAAAATACGAATGAAGATCGGAGCAAGGAAGGCTACGCTCCAATGCAACCCCGGTCAAGGCGGCGTTCTTGGCAGCTGTGTCAGCAAGTTCGTTTCCCCGGATGCCGACATGACCCGGCACCCAGCAGACAACGATGACACAACCCTGTTGCTGCAATTGATGGCATCTCACAAGAATGTCCTGCACGAGAGAGTTCATACTGAAGACATTCTGTAGACACTCTGAGAGTCGGTGCAAACAAGCACACGACGTAAAGAAAGCGTGAGAGCATGGTCCAAGGCAAGCTTAAGTGCAGTCAATTCTGCAGTGACCACGGAACACAGGCGATGCAAATGAAATTCTGAGCTGCCCTCGTCGGTGACAAAGGCACAGCCTACAAAATCCCCTTCCTTAGAACCGTCCGTAAAGAACACACTAAAATCGGGGTACTGATCTAACAGTGCGGCAAATTCCTACTGGTACACGTGGGAACTAGTTTGCTGTTTCGAATACATAGACAAACTTAAATCATGGCGAGGGAGACGAAGCAGCCATGGTGGAAGAGCATAAAAGTGAACCAACGAAAGAGATGGCCACACGAAATCGTCGGCAAAGAAACTCGCACACACACGGATGTACCATGGACGTGTACAGCGAGGACGTGCAGCATAGCGCTCGTATATCCTGCCATCACGAAGACATGGTCTACAAGGGTGGTCTGCAATACAACGCACATCCACAGAATAATTAAGAAGTCTACTGCGACGATACGCTAACGATGGTTCATAGATAGATAGAATAGGGGGTTTGATGGGGACGTCAGCAACGAGGCTATATGTCCCCGTCACGATAAACACGGTTGCTCAGAATTGTAAAAAATAAGAACAGGCTAAAGATAATAGTGTTCAAAGAACCAAAGCGCTGCTAAATAAGAAAAGGAAAAACAAAAAAAACGAGAATAAAAGAATAAATTAGATAAAATAGATAACAATAACAATATATAGAAAACAATAAAACTTGAAAGAAATATAAAAATTTAGCAGCAATAAAATAGTAGCAACACACTAAAAGAGCTCAGAGAACGTAAGCAACACCAGAAGCACGAATAAACGCAAGTACCCGGCTAACTATATCACTGTGATCCCCCAAGGCACGGGTAAGAATACAAGGCTGTCCATAACGTTCTCTGAGATCTGAGTATTCAGGACATTCAACGAGAATATGCTGAATACTCAGGAAGACAATGCACTCTTCACAGTACGGACGGTCCGTGCCACGCAGCAGATAACCATGCGTTAGATGAGAGTGTCCGATATGCAAACGCGCCAGGAGCACTTCATCTCTACGATGCAAGCGTGAAGACGTTCGCCAATTACCGAGAAGGGGCTTAACGGCATGAAGTTTATTCTCATTTGCCTGGTCCAAAACTACTTGCCAGTGAGTGCGCATCAAGCTGGAAAAACGACGACAAATATCAGAGTACGGAAGACTATGTTCCAAAGCAACCCCAGCAGAGCCGGCGTGCTTGGCAGCTGTGTCAGCACGTTCGTTTCCACGAAGGCCGACATGACCCGGCACCCAGCAGGTCCAAGGCAAGTTGAATTGCAGTCAATTCAGCAGTGAACACGGAACACAGGCGATGCTAATGGAATTCTGAGCTGTCCTCGTCGGTGACAAAGGCACAGCCTACAGAATCCCCATCCCTACAACCGTCCATAAACAACACACTAAAATTGGGGTACTGAGCTAACAGTGCGGCGAATTCTTGCTGATACACCTGGGAACTAGTTTGCTGTTTGGAATGTAGAAACAAACGTAAATCATGGCGAGGTAGACTAAGCAGCATAGGGGGAATAGCACAAAATTGAACCAACGAAAGAGAGGGCCACACAAAATCGTCGCCAAGGAAACTCTCACACGCCGGATGTACCAGGGACCTGTAGCATAGCACTCGTATATCCGATCACCACGCAGACATGGTCTACACGGGTGGTCTGGAATACAACGCACATGCGCAGAATAATTAAGAAGTAGTCTACTGCGAAGATACGCTAACGAAGGTTCATCGGCTTCAACATACAGACTGGCAACGGGACTTGTACGGTAGGCGCCAGTAGCAAGACGAATACCCAGGTCATGCACTGTGTCAAGTTGTCGTAACAGAGAAGCACGAGCAGAACCATAGACAAGACAACCACAGTCTAACTTGGACCGGATTAGACTAGGGTACAAACGAACCATAACAGTAAAATCAGCACCCAATGTGCGATGGGAAAGAACACGAAGGAGATTCAGAGCACAAAGACAAGAGTATTTAAGATTCCGAATATGTGGTGCCCACGACAAGCGACGGTCAAAGACCACACCCAAGACACGGACTGTATCAACGAATGACAAACGGGTGCCATCGAGGTACAAGTACGGGTCAACAATGCAGGTACGCTGCTGGCAGAAGTGAATTCGCGTTGGAATTTCTCGGTGGAAAAGCGAAATCCAGTCTCATTCGACCAGCGAACAAATCGATTGAGAGTCAGTTTGAGCTGTCGAGTAACGCCGCGAAGGTGGCGGGAGCGACAGAAAGTTACAAGGTCGTCAACATAAAGCAAACCAGACACACGAACCTGGATCTCCGAAAGAACGCTGTTGACGGCGACAGCAAACAACGTGACACTAAGGACACTGCCTTGTGGAACACCATTTTCTTGTACAAAGCGCTCTGAGAGATTAGATCCCACACGAACACGAAAATGTCGCTCGTGAAGAAAATTCGAGATAAACTGGGCCATATGCCCACGGAGACCCCAGTCATATAATTGTTTTAGGATTCCGTAACGCCACGTGGTCTCATACGGCTTATCAAAGAATATAGCGACAAGATGTTCACCGTTGAAGAAGGCGTCTTGAATATGACCCTCAAGATAAGCGAGATTGTCTGTAGTGGATCGAAAACGACGAAATCCACTTTGAAGCTTGCTCAGAAGTGAATTGGATCCCGAATACCACATCAGGCGCTTGTTGACCATGCGTTCAAACAGCTTACAGACGCAGCTCGTCAAAGCAAAGGGTCTGTAGCTCGTGGGGCTAGTAACGACTTTGCCTGGTTTCAAGAGAGGAAGAACGAGAGCCTCACGCCAAGCAAGTGGAAAAAACTCCTCGACCCAGAGGCGATTATACAGTAGCAAGAGAGCAAGCTGAGAATCGCGGGACAGGTTGCGCAACATCTCGTAAGGTATACAATCAAGACCTGGAGCAGTATTGGACGATTCGCGAAGAGCAGAATCGAATTCAACAAGGGTGAAAAGAGCATTGTAATCTTCGCTGTTGGCAGTACGGAAATTTAACGGTGTCCGCTCTAAACAGACCCTAATGGGAAAGAAACGCAGGAGGATAATGTGCCGACTCAGAGATAGAAGCAAAATACTGGCCCAAAGTGTTACCTATCTCGGAAGGGTGAGTAACTAAGACACCTTTCACAGTAAAGACAGGAACATCAACAGAAATAGTATAGCCAGTAAGAGAGCGGACCCGACGCGACACTGTGGACATCGCTGTTCGAATATTGATGAACGAAACGTAATTCACCCAGCTTTGGCGCTTCGAAACCTTGATAAGACGTCTAGCTCGAGCACGTAGAATGCGGAAACGCTGCAGATTGTCGGCAGTGGGATGACGGATTAAAAGTGGCAAGAGTGTGCAGACGAGCCAGGATAGCCTCACGGATATTCGCAGACCACCATGGAACAGACCACATCAAGAACAGTCTGCTCAAAAGCCTCAGCCACAACAGCTACAGGGAGATCATCACGACAATGAAACTCACTGAGCTCACGGAATTTACGCCAGTCAGCACGCTTCAAATTGAAGCGGCGGAGAGGAAAAGGAGGAGTAACAGGGAGACCTTCAACGAACAACGGGAAGTGATCATTGCCACAAAGATCGGGATGCACCCTCCATGTCAATGAGGTCAAGAGACCAGCACTGCACATGGAGAGGTCGATACAAGAATATGATCGATGGGCAGTGGAAAAATGAGTAGCATCGCCATCATTAACGATAAGCAAGCCACTCTCCTCAAGAAATTCGGTGACCTGTCGGCCACGACCGTCAGTACGGACAGAACCCCAAAGACGGTGATAGGCATTAAGGTCTCCTACAAGCAAGACTGGCGGCTCGAGCTGATGGAAAAGCAGATCGGCGGTGGTAAAAGGTTCTGAGTGAGGAATGTACAACGAACAAACTGTGGGCGGGCAAGGGAAAGATACTCGCACCGCAACTGCTTGCAGGCGGGAGACAAGGGGAATCTCCCGAGAATGAAAAGTATGAGTGACACAGAGTGCCAAGCCGCCAGGAGCGTGGCCACCATCTGGCTTATCACAACGATACATATTGTACCCAGAAAGAAGAAAAGACTGGGTAGGTTTGAAATGAGTTTCCTGCAAACAGATGAGAACCGGCGAGTGGTAAAATATTAGTTGTGTCAATACCTCACGGTGAAAACTGAAGCCATTCAGGTTCCACTGAAGAAACGCCATACTGGAAGATGTTAACGTTTAAGGCGAACTTTCCCACGAGGTCCAATAACAGCCCACTCGGAATCCATCAGTTCGTCCTCCACCATGTCAGGTTTCAGAGAAACTGCAGGTGGCTTACGAACTGGAGTAGATTTCGGTCTCTTAGGAGAGAGAACCGTCTCATTAAGCCTTCGTATATGCTGGCTAAGCTTGAGGCCAGCGAGATAAGGCGATCGGCAGGAGTACGCCGAAGACCACCACTAACCGAAACACGTGGGGTTTTAGAAAGTTCGCTTGTGGATGCGAGTGGGGTCTTGCGGTCACTACGGTTTTCAATGACAGTATCAGTCTGGGTGGAAACGTTGGACATTTGTGTCGCTACAGATTTCTGGCAAGCGGTACCAACTCGAGCAAATGGGACAGAAAGCGAGGGAGGAATGTTGTCCTTTAATCGACGTTTAGCGTCAGCAGCTGAAATTTTTTCAACGACCATGAGCTTTTGGATAGGTTTCTCGCGTTGAAAGGCTGGACAGTCGCGAGACCAAGCTGAATGCTCACCCTTGCAGTTGACGCAGAAGGGCTTGGTCGCTGTACAGGGTTCCGCACCATGACTACCCTGACCAAAAATTGCACAAAGAGCAGCACTCGCATTACACGACGTGCTGGTGTGCCCAAAATCATGACATTTGAAACAGCACAAGAGACTAGGAATATATGGCAGAACTCGTACACGGTAGAAGCCAGGCTTGACGGAATCCGGAAGAGTGGGCAAACTGAAAGTAAGAATCACTGACTGTGTAGCTACGAGTTTACCAGACTTCTTACTTTTGATGCGAGCGACATCTATAACATGTTGGTCCGCCAACTCAGATTTAATATTCTCCTCGGTAGCATTGAGGAGATCCAAACACGATATCACCCCTTTAGAAACATTCAGTAGGCGATGGGGTTCTACGGACACGTTCACTGCTCCAATAGAAGTCAATTTCATGAGCTTCGCCGTTTGTTTCTCGTCCATGGCTTCCACCAATAAAGTGCCATTCCGCAATTTCTTGATATCTTTAACCTGTCCGGCTTGATAATTAATAACTTTATTAATAACGAAAGGGGATAAGCCCTTAATAGCACTCGGACGGTTTTCCTCAGAGGTGGCACTGTCAACATCTTTATCTTTGATTACAAGATATCGGACAACAGGGGTCACGATACTTGTCTTTTACACTATCTCCGTTTCAGTTTGTTTGGGCTTCTTCCGTGAGGGAGCGCCCGGATCAGATTTTAAAGTGCTTTTACCCATAGAAGTATGATTTTTATAAACATATACAAATGAAAAAAAAGTGTGAGGTCACGCCGGGGAGTTAATGGAGAGAACTACGCTACCCATGGCAATCCCTTCAGCACGCCCAACACCTTAGGATCCGCGTGGGGCCAACGCGGTCAAGGGGAATAGAATTGCAAGAAAACCATTCCCGTCGACAAAAACGCGTGGCCCCGGAAAGAGAAGAAATGAAACAAAACGAAAGAAACCTGTCCAACAAAAATATAGACCCCCACCAGCCCAGGAAGAAAACAAAACAAAAAGGTGCGGATTTTTTTGGAGCTTTAATTTTTTTTATTACTTTGACTTTTGCGATTTTTTTTGAATTTTATTTTACTTGCGAAGACTCAACAGTCCGGACCACACAAACACAGGACGCACACAACATTAGGCCGGGTGGATGCACGTCCTCCCCAAGTGGAGGAAGACGTCCACTAGACCTTCCTCTTCCCGACTCCCACCAACCACCCGCGAGTCCGGTAGCGGTATTCGCGGCTGAGAGGGCATGCAATGATATGAAGATGAAGGGTGATAAATGAATGACTTATGAAGCCGCCCTCTCAGCTCCACCCCCTCCCCGACGATGACGGTCCGCTACATGGAGGGGGTTGTTATGCCCAGAGTAACCAAAATGGTCGTGTTGGTTAGCTATAGTGTACTACATCCTATGACACCTACATTGTTAACTTGCGCCTTCTAGGGGTCGAGAAGGAAGGGTTAGAAATTTTCCACATTGCCCAAACTGAACCGGAAATCGGACGGAGTCAAATTGGGGGTTACATTACTGTACTCATAGAGTATTATTTGCGGATATATAGAAATAAACCCTAACCACCCTGGGGAGGTCAGAATCGAACAGTTCTACAAAAGTTCCAACGACGTTTACTCCTAAACCAGGCTTTAGTCTGTCGAATGCCAACCCATTCCGCACATCGGGAGTCAAGGTTTACAATGTCCTCTAAGTTTGGTCCCAAAACGGGCGGGACAACAATTAAGTACTCTTTAAAGATTAATAATCTTATGAAATTATTTCTATGCAAAAACAATTCTCATTAACTAAGAAATAGAACTAAACGATTGTCATGTTTATGTTTTATTTTTTTTCAGAATAGATAATCGTAAGAAAAATTATTTTATCACAGCGATCTAGATCAGCTGTCAAATGATGTTCAGGAGGAAGAGGATGAACAAGGACGATGAGAAAACGAGTATTACCAAGAGAATGGAACTCATGGGTTTATATATAAATGTTGAGAATTACCTTTATGAAACGAAATTTATAATTTCGAAACAAGAAAAGAGGTTCAAATTGGTTTTCATGTTAACAGCATATAAAGGACTAGTATCCCTTACTATATATTAAGCACCGTATCTCTTTTGTCTATTGATAACTCCTTAGAGGGATTACTAAAAGAAGGTCCACAAGCTTCTGCGGCTGTTTCGTGGGAGTTCTCGTTAACTCATGCATTTGGGAAGGAGAAGGAATCACTAACCCAAACTGATTATGATGGAGGAGGAAGAAATTTCTTGGAAGCGAAAAGCTTGTAAGTAAGCGTCACAGAAATTGTAAAACTTTAGTTTTTTTTAGAATGTACTATATCCTTTGAGAAGGAATTTTAAAATATTTGTAGAAACTAAGTACATTGAAGAAGAAAAATACTACAGGAATTGTATTTTTCTTTAAGATTTTTAAGGGAGGGTGAGTTAAGGTAAATTTACGTTTTCTATTGTAATGTCATCACTTTATTTGGAAAAGTAACTCTAAGTAAAATTGAAAATCATCTACTTTTTAACAGTAATACTAAAACTTAAACTCAGTTTATTCAAGAAAGTATAGTCACATTATGGTTAAATAGAACTCAAGATTTTACTTTTATCCCTTACTATACGTTAAGCATTGTATCTCTTTTGTCTATTCATAGGTTCTTAGAGGGATTATTAAAAGAAGGTCTACAAGCTTCTACGGCTGCTTCATGGGACTTATTGTTAACTCAGGCATTCCGGAAGGAGAAGGAATCACTAGCGCAAACTGATGATGATGAGGGAGAAGGACGAAATTTGTTGGAAGCGGAATGCTTGTAAGTATACGTCATAGAAATTGAGGGAGTAATAAACTATATTGTTAGAAAGTAAAGAGAGTACGTTGAAGGAAAAAATTCTTATAGGAATTGTAACGTATTATTTCTTTAAGATTTTTACTGCAGAGGGGAAATAAACTTTACGTTTTCTGTCACAATGTAATCACTTTATTTTTTGAAAAAATAACTAAGTAAAATTGAAAAGCATCTACTTTTTAAAGTGATACTAAACATTTAAACTCAGTTTATTGAAGAAAGTATTAAGGATTTTAGTTTATCCCTTACCATATGTTAAGCATTGTATCTCTTTTGTGTATAGGTACTTACAAGGATGGCCAGAGCTGAGACACTAGCTATCATTAGCGTTAATTTTATTTTCATTTTTATGCTTTGTCTGATTTATGCGTTTTACAGTTGTTTCTTAGTTACGTGATATTTTTTTGCGTTTTATTAGTATTATTATTAATAATATTTATTGCTGATGTTATCTTATTACTAAATAATGAATTTTCTTGTAGGAATTTGTTACATGGAGATGAGGAAGTATTTCGTTCGAGAGAAGTGGAAAATAACTTACAAGGACGTCAGGCAGGAAACTAGGACGAACAGCGTGAACATGAGCCACGTAACGCATTGGATGCAATATTAAAGTGTTTTATGTTGGGTGTTTATCACATTCCCATGTTCTTCATTACAATTTATGGAGCTATTTCTTGGGGAGGGTTCGACCAACGCTTCCATATGGTGCATTTATAAATGAAGTTAAACATCATTGGAGACAAATTTAGGTCGCTGTACAAGAGTGGGGGTTATTTTAGTGCACTCTGAGTTGGGGCTTTTCGTCAGTGGCAATGCACGACTTGCAGCATATGAAAAGTTTACTGAAGTGTTTCGTCAAGATGATGCAGTTAGGAATGATAGAAATTTTCAACGGAGACTAGCAGCATTTCTTGACGAAACATTTCCGTTTCATGAGCAACCCGTGCGACATCACAATCGTCAGGTTGAGCAGGGTCAAGGAAATGCAGATCCGTTTGAAGTCATATTTGAAGAGGAGAGATTTCATCGATATCGTACTGCTGGGCATATTACTACCTTGAGGACCCCGGACGAATGGTACGAAACCTTGTAGATTATGTATTGAATAATGTTTTAAATAATGTAGATCTTGTTGGGAGGGTAGGCATAATGGTTTTTAACAATCTTTCTGATTCTACCCCAATCTACGTTCCCTTTTGCCAGAAGCGAAATGTTAATTCAGATGTTTTTCAACATATTCAAAATGTGTTAAACAGCAATGAGCAGTTTTTTTCGGCCCTGACATTACATTCAATATTTATGTAGTTAATCCACGTAGGAGAATTGGAAGATGTGTCGCACGTACTGACCGACTGGCAGAAAAGAAGGAAAGGGACATTGATCGTAAGAATAATAAACTAGTTTGTAAGATTAGAAATAAGGATACTCTGTGTCTTGCACGTGCAATAGTTGTGACTCAAATTAATGTAAGTGCAAGTACATGTAAAGAGAAGAGAAAGATGATAGGAAACGAAGAATATCAGCGAGCTGCAGCTGAAAAATTGTGTGAGGATGCTGATGTTGATTTGTCAGTGAACGGAGTAACACTGGACGATGCTGAAAAATTTCAAGAGCATTTTGGCACATCATATCAGATAGTCGTGCACGAAGATGAAGAAAAGAACGGAGTAATGAACGTTGCTTATAAATGAAATCAGTATTCTCCTCAGAAACTGTTTCTCTCTTACAACGATCATCACTAAGACATGATTCGTAATATCAAGGGTTTTTTTTTTCAAAAAAAAAAGTTATTTTTGTGGGTATTGCGTTATGGGATATAATTATATTGTCAACCCACTGTGCCGTGTCGACTTCGTGCGGAATGAGGCCGACGAATATGGACACGACACAAGAAGAATTCAATCGAATAAAGCATAAAAACTCTATAATTTAGATTGAGTTATACATAATTCTTTGTAAGGGTCACTATAGAATATGTAAGATTCATTGGTTTGCTTTATTATATCTTCTTTTTAAGAAAAGAAAAAAGTTAAAAGTTAGAAAGGAAGGAAGAAAAAATTATGAATCTTGTTAAAAAATTAAGTTACGACAGTTGGAAAGACTGTTAGAGGAAAAGATTGCAGTCGCGAATTGAGAGCGTGGTCATCGAAACCGAATCTACAAGCTAAAGTGGGTTACGTGCCTACTTTACTTGTGTTCGTATTGTATAGCCGGAAGATTGCCCAGACCGAGTATTGTATAGACGGAGTATTGGTATAACGGAGGATTGTTCAGTCTATGGAGTGTAGTTTCGTTTCGGCAGGGTTTCTCTTAAGTGAGAAGAGTTCACCGTTGTTATTCCTGTTGGTGTGATGTGTGTTTTATCGACGTCTATCGATAAAATCATATTGGTGTTGTGTCAGTTATATAAAACAAAGTGATCAGTGGAAATAGGAATGTTTTATTCCTTCACTATTCATTTTCTCGCAAGCAAACTTAGTGGCAAGTCAAACGGGCTATTTTTCTGTCCTCGTTTTGTGGCTACTAAGTTATGAAAGTGAATAGGAGAGTGAAAGCTTTCTTGAAGAGTGTGTTTTATGCTTGTGAATTAATAGCACAGTGAGTTAGTTGCTTTATGAGCTTTTGTTCTCATTTTTCTGTTACTTCTGTGCAGAGAAATAGTGAATTTAAAGGGCAGTGCTGTGTGGGGCCTATTGTGCCAAGTGAAAGCCCGCTTAGATCACATTAATAGTAATTCCAATTGGGCACTAGCTGGTGTAGTTGGCTTAAATACCAGTAATAACTCTTTCTTGCTTTACATTTTCGTGTGGAAACTAAAGCACAGAAAGGTTATTGTGAGGAATTACTTCACATCAGAAAACTGCCGTTTTTTCCACCAATCTGATTTTAATCGAATATCAGAAAAACTCAGATGGATGCCAGATTACCTGAAGAGAGAGAGGGTTATACATCAAAGGTAAAACCATAATCGAAACAAGTCAAGGTGAGTTTAATTTCTGACTTATTTATAGTAGTTGCTGTGGCTTGTTAAATTTTGTTTTGTGCGGTTGTCTGAGTTGAGATCGACTCCAGGTTGTATTGCTAATGCAATTCCAACGTTTTTTCACCCTTACGGAATTATGTGATTTTTCTGCATTTTTGATCTTCCGCGGAGTTAAGTAGTACGGGGGGAAAAACCTGACCTTTTTTTGGAAAACCTTTATAATTCCAATATTTCCAGTTTGATTTGGTTTCTTTTACAGTTAACAGTTAGTATTCGTTCCATATTGAAAGTTCAGAGTATTTTGCCGTTAAAAAACCAGATTGCAAATATTTTTCCTCTAACATTTTCATTCCACGTTTATTGAAAGAGTAATGAAAGATATTAATATATTATTAATTGAGAATTGCATGACATGTTGAATAATTTATGTATAATCAAGATTTGAAGTTTCAACATTTTCATTCCACTATTCTAAATTTTGAGACTGAGTGTTCAAATGAAAGAAGAATTGTTTAATACAGCATTAAGAGAGATTATATATACTATTTTCTTGAATTTGATTATTTCAGTAACTTGGATATTGTTAGAATACCTAAAGAAAGAGAAATATAAAAGCGCGCTAATAAATTGTTAATATTTTTGCTTAACTTTAGGAGTTCTGAATTTGAAGAAAAGTTGATAGAATTATTATTGAGAATCTTTGTCACTGAGAGGAAATTAACGTAACTTGTTCCATTATATTTGCTTGACAAATAGTCTTCTTTGAAGAATATTTTTTGAAAGTATATTACTATTTAGAATTCAAGTATATTAAAGAAACTTAATTGAAATTAGAATCACTCAGATATTTCCATAGTATTTTTTTTTAATTTAATAATATTTTTTGTTGTATTATTTCGTTAGTGTATGTACACTATTCTAACGTAATAGTGTAAATACACAACCCAAGATTGTTAATAAAATTGTTATTTAAAAATTGAATTTCTGTTGTCGTTATTTGTTTTGAATATAAAATTTGTTCCCTATTTATATTTGAATTTACTATGGTTTGGAAATATTGGAATAATAATTAACCTTCACACTGACGAGTTGTACGATGGAGAACTAAATCTTCCGGTCCATGTCCCATCGACTAGGTGTTATTATTATTATTAATTTGAATGATAAAAGTTGTCGGACTGGAACCTTTCTGTGTATGCTAGGTGGAAGGGGCGTTACACCACCTTTTGTGTCTTTACAGCAATCGCGTAGCTCAAAACTGAGGGAGATTGTCCTCTGAACATTCTCTAAAATGTCCAGGAAAAGTTACTTAAACGTTATCTCAGGAAAGCAAACACAATGCCAAGTTTCATTACTAAAAATTTGTATTTTCATAAAAGTAATTTGTTATTAAAGTGTAATGTGTATTGAGTGTAAGGAATATGCAAAACATTATCAGATCACAACTCGCAAAAGCCTGATTATTTTCTCTATTTGATAACGATGATCAGATAGCAAACACATACCTCTCTGAATTGATGTAGTTGGTTGTCTTCTGGAACAAGGTGCAGGCTAGCAAACTCCAACAACTTGGAATGATGTGACTACCAAGCCTTTTAAAACTTTAAACGATGGTAGAAGTTATAATGTATAATAGTTCATCATGACTAGTAACTATTCGCTGTCTAATACTCTCGTTGTCCGCTGACTGTCTTTAATCCTCTCTGAATGAATCTCTTTGAATGAAAGACCTCCTTCGAATGATCTTGAATGAATCCTTGGTAGAGTATTTATTTGGAACACGTCGATTTCTAAACTGCTACCTTGATTCACGTCACTCCACGTGTTTGCTTATCTCATTGCCGAAATTCACATTTCTGCAATGATCATAAAATAGACAAAATCTCCAGACATATATCTCCGTAATCTGACAGTTTTGTCACATCCCAAAATTGTGTTGATGTTAACAAATAAATTTTACAATAACTCTTACAATAGTTCTTACTCTGCAACCTGCTTATTTCTTGTCCTTCGTCATCATAACATTACAAATCCACATGTCTGTGTTTACAGCTTACAAAAACAACAATTTGGACAACATTACAATCTCATCATAATTTTGAAATATTTTATTAATGACTTTTTTTTACTTAATTTAAAATTTTGCAATTTCTTGTCTTTAATTCTGTTACATATTTTTTTGTCTTTATTTTAACCAATTTTAATAGATTTTTTAAAATATAACTCCTCATTACGGCCCTTTTTCAAACTCAAAAGTGCTTCGCAGCTGGTCCAATCGAAGTATGAGATTGGAAAGACGAAAAAATACAAACAACAATAAAATATAATCATTTCCCCTTTTCCTTTTTTTCCTTCTTTCCTTACCATCACCGCAAATTTAACATAAATAACATAATAATGTTGGAAAAATAATCAAAATATATATTTACATCAGATAATTAAATTAAAATTTCTA
This sequence comes from Thermobia domestica, assembly GCF_964235325.1. Classification (NCBI taxonomy): domain Eukaryota; kingdom Metazoa; phylum Arthropoda; class Insecta; order Zygentoma; family Lepismatidae; genus Thermobia; species Thermobia domestica. Next base: position 215,488,469 of record NC_137460.1, on the reverse strand, counting down.
TATTTACAATTTCGCGCATCAATCTATCTACATAAGTATTGTTATTAAAACGTTTACAGGATCATTTTCCTGTCATCTATTGTCTTTTTCCATGAACTATCATCACTCAGATACTCTCAGAGTATTTGAATAAATTTTGCTCTTCAATTATATATATATATATATATATATATATATATATATATATATTATATATATATATATATATATATATATCTTAATCTGCAGAGTCCTTCATGGAAAATTCCTCTCGCTCTTTCGTGTCCATGGTCTTTATCTTACACATTTTTACTGATCTATATCAGCTTTATTTCACGACACATCGCTGAAAAAATGTACTAAATAAATCATTGATGATTAGTTTCACCCACTTGCAACAACACTTTGTTATTTACACTTCAGAGTCATTCACCAAAACACTGATCATTTTATCGTTTTAATCACCACACAATTTCATAAAACCAGAATTATTTATAAAACTATGATAATCCATCTTCATGTATCTGGCAACGCTTCTACTTCCGCAAACTTGCTGAATGTTCAAAATTTCAGGCTTGCCCTTGAACGAATTCAAGTACAGATTTCAGTTCTCAGAACGCGTCACTTTTAGTTGTGCAACAGAGTCATAGTACCAAATTTCGATAATTTTACAGTTATATCACGAAGATTTGACACGGCACATAATAGCTTTTATTTGTTTTTATGTCGTTTTCGGTTGACCGTGTTTTCGCCGTATTCTCAGTTCGTGAGTGGTCAAAATCACCGTGTTTGGACGTGTTCGTGGAAGTTGCTGGACCTGCACTCTCCAAAATTTCAGTGGTGTCTTCTTTTTCTGTGCTTTGTGGCTTACTACCTGAAAACTCGTTATTATGTGAAATAATCGTCCTTAGTGAATTGTGATCTGTGCTGTTGTGATTACTAGTGTGTGATTGTGTATTTTCATGTGGTGTTAATAAGAATAGTAAAAAATTCACACAGAAGTTAAGTTTGGCATAGATCGGCACAGACAAGCAATGTTTACTAGATACTGTAGGTAGGCCTATAATGGGCTTCTCATAAAAACTTTCAGAATTAGTTTCGCTTCTGCTACTATTTTACATTGTTTTCTGTCTAACTTTCCTATTTTAACTAGGATATAACCCGTAATTATACTAATTATAGTTACTAGTACCATCAGTACTAAAATCGCAAGATAAAAGTATAATTTGCGGTTATCCATTATTCACGATAATCTGTAATAAAGAGAGGAAAACTATATAAACTTCATATTCTTGACTTGATGGTAATGTCAATTATTCTAAGATACTAATTCTATTCTTATTTCTGTCTACCAACTCATTTCGACTGTATTGTACAATCCCGTTATTCGTATGGTAGGCGCTTATGTTCTTACTTCTCATTGCATTTTCTTATGCATAAGTATGCTTCCTAGATTCAATGCTTTGTCTATCGTTCATCTATTATAGGTAATCTCTAATAGTACTAAAATAATCCCTTCACTATAGACGTCAAAAATCTGTTCACACGTGCTCCGAAAAGTTTTGCACACGCTGTAATAAGTTTGTAGAGGAAAATCACCAATGCTACATCCAAAGAGAAAAAGCAACTAAAGTAACGAAATTTCTGTACACTGCTTATGATGTTCAAACCATGTTAAAAGATACAGACGACCCAAATATTAAAGAACATGAAGTAAACCTTTGTATAGCCATGCAGCGGTGTCATGCATGCATAGGCAATGCGGATTTGGAGCAATGTAAAACCTGTGGCGTTCGATCTCACATTTTTCGCTCTATTGCAGTTTGTGACATATGCGCTAAAGCCGCGCCCTGCGTTCACAAAGCAGATCTTTTTACGTCATAACAGAGCACGATATGGTAACCTCTTCGTTTTACGTCATCTTATCGTAGAATGTAAGATAAAACTGAAGGCAATTATCCAAGGTAATAACCTCATTGAAATGAACATCAGGGGAAGGACAATTTTTGGGGACACGTTTAATTACATGCCCCTAAAATTGGCAGATTTCCCGAAATCTTTGGCCTTAAGTACGGAATTATTACGGAAGGGAGATTTCCCATATTGAATGAATACCAGTAAGCATCAAAATTATGTTGGGGAAATGCCTCCTTTACATTTCTATGAGCCTGATAGTAGAATGGAGAAGGATCGCAAAGAATTGTAGAAATGGCATGCACAGTGCGTACAAGATGGAGTAATTTTTTATTTTCAAAACGAACTTTTAGAATATTGTAAAAGTGATGTGTTAATTTTTATTTCGGCCATTGAAAAATTTTCGGAACTAATTGAAAACGTAAGCAATGTGCAACCATTTCTTTCATGACCTACGCTTGCATCATTAGCGAGTAAGATATTTCGAAACAAATATTTGCACGAAAACCAGTTGGGAATTATTCCACCCTATGGTTTTCGACATCAGGATAAACAAAGTGTAGTTCCTCTTCAGTGGTTCCTTTGGTTAGAAAAAAACAATTACAAAGCAAATACAACATGATAGTAACGGAAATGAAAGAAAAATTGCTGGTATTAAAGTGGATGGGGGTGTTTTCCTTTCATGACTGTTACTGGCTTGGTCACGTCAGTTGTATTAATAAAGAAAAAATGCAGTTTTAAATAAAGACACAGGGGAAACATTAGCGCAAAGATATGAGCGCACGATAGGAGTAACAAGACGTTTACAAAGTTTAGGTTACACTGTTGTGGAGAAATGAGAATGTGAATTTCGTAATGATGTACGAAGAAACTCGCCATTGGCTGCGTTCATTCGCCTTGAATGTTCGAGTTTAGTGGATCCTCTTATTCCTAAGGATGCATATCGAGGTGGACGTGTAGAAGGATTCCGTCTATTCTACGATGTGAATACTAATGGAAACGAGGATACACACGTACGTCATTACGATTTTACATCATTGTATCCCTACCAGATGAAAAGCAAACCACTACCTATCGGACATCCAAAGATATACCTAAGAGATTTTCCACCTGTTGATAAAATAAACGGTCTTGTCAAATGTTTCGTGCTGGCGCCGTTTCGTCTACACTTATCGTCCTGCCTTGCAGCGCTAACGAAAAACTCATATTCCGTTTGTATCGTACATGCATGAAGCAACAAAGTCAAGAAGAGTGTTCCCACACAAAAGATGAAAGACTCCTGCACGGAACACGGGTGAGTGAACAGCTAAAGTTAGTTTTTTTAATTGATACACCCTAAAATAATTGTTATAAAGTCAAATTCGACCATGAATCCTATGTTATCTCATTGAAATTTTACGTACATTCGTACATTCGCCAGCAATTATTTCTAATCCCTTGCCATAAGCAGCCTACATTCGGTTAGCGAAATCCGAGTCAACAGCCTCAAATAGCGAGTAGAAATAGTTGTAAAATTTCAAGTTGATAAACCTTTTTTTAAGATGGCTAATTTTAATTGTTTTGTTTATGAATTTCTATGTTGATGTTTTCAAGCCAATACTGTTTTTTTTTATTATTGAAATATTAGATTACCAATGGTGCTATATTGTCTTCGAAAGACATCCCATTTCCTGAATGTCTAAAAAAGGTGTTATATTTCTGAGAAAAGGGGTATCTTACAGAAAAAATATATGAAGTATGGGGTTTTCAAATAGCCAGGTATGTGCCTAATGAGTCATATGGTGTATTTTAAAACTATGTGAACAGCTTTTTAAAAATAAAACAAGAAAGCAGCGGGTAGCCCTCAGACTGTGTCACTGACATTGATAAAGAAAGACATAAAGCTGTTTATAAGGAGCATGAAAATATCAAATTAGATGCGAGCAAGATAGAATATAATCCGGGTTTAAGGTTCATATGTAAACTGCTCCTTAACAGTTTGTATGGCAAGTTTGCTCAAAGAACAAATATGTTAGAGACTGTCTTTGTGCAAAAGGTTGAAGAGATAATAAATACATGTTCGAGCCACAGTATGAAATTCAGTCTCTTCTTCCTCTAGGAGACATTATGTGCATAACTTATCGAAATTTGGAATATTACGATAAACCAAATCGCATTTCAAATGTTGTCCTGGCAGCATTCATTACACATGCGAAAATTGACTTGTACCTCGGGGACTTGACTAATGAAATTCCTGAAACTTGGGTAATCGACTCGTTTATTTGTCTTGGCTCTAAGAATTATTGCTACCGACACAGAAGTGTTTCAAGTGGGGAAACTAAAGTTATAACTAAAATTAGGGGAATTACGTAGCAAACAAATTATAAATTATGAACACTTTAAAAGCATGGTCTTAGGGCAGATAGATAAACAAGTATTACACAACCCAAGGAAAATTATGAGAAAACGGGGTTACAAGATAGTGTCTGCTCCTAAGGATACACGTCACCAATTGGTATTTAATAAACAAAGACAAATTGATGATGATGATAATCAGTTTAATTCTCTCCTCTTCGGATATGTCTTCAACTAATACATAAATGTATATCACGCTTATAAATTTTTAGTATCACACAAGCATTTAAAGGTAAATAATATTTCTAAAAATTATTACTAGACTTCGGATCGATATGCACCAAAAAACGGCAAAACATGCATGCAAATATGCACTAAAAATCACGAAAATATGCACTGAAAATATGCAAATATGCACTGAAGAGGATAAATATGCCATAATCAAAAACTAAAGTTAAATGAGAAATTTGATTATCTTTAAAGAAAAAAGTTGTATTACTTTAACTATATATACTTGGTGTACAACTATGATGCATTCATGCTACAATAGACAACTATGTAGTTTTCGGTATTTTCTGGCAAAAGCCTGTATTTGTCAGTCAAAACATTACTGTACATCGAAAATGTCCCTTCTGTGTCACAGGTCGTTAAGGGACAATATTTCAAAGAAGCAATGTTACTTGCCGATAAATCTGTAATTCGTGCGTCGTTTTCCCAGGAACACTTTATTTGCATTAGACAAGAATTTTATGCCAGGATTTTTCTCGTCTATTGACTGTGCTTTTCGAAAAAATGTGTGTCCGATTGGTCTCGGCGGAACCGATTTCATTATTGAATCAAACAGCTCAAATGCACTACAAAGTCCTAGTCATCGCTCCTCTCATCTCCTATGATCTTTGAAATTGAACTGAAATTAGTCTTGATAAACAAAAGTTCGCTTTTAATGTTTTCAGCTCCGCAAGTATCCATGGCTTCTTGAATATATTTGGTTTCTTCGGGTTGAAACAGCTCAATGTGTGAAATTAAAATGCATCTTCTCCCATATTATATATATATATATATATATATATATATATATATATATATATATATATATATATATATATATATATATATAAATTATATAATGCGCCAAGTATCTGTGAATAAAGAATAAATATACTCAGAGAAGTAAATAAATATTTCTGGCATACGCATATAGTAAAACCTGACTAGTGAAATTGAACAGGATTCGTAAAAATTTCCCTTAAAGGTTTTAAAATTAACGGAGATAGATCTAAGAAAAAAAAAAAATAAATAATGGACATAGTGAGATAAAATAAAATGTTATACATACCGTATTAAATTATAGTATTTAGTTATGCTACAAATTAATACACACAAAACTTACAGTGAAAATAAATAAATAAATAAAATAAACTAAAAGAAAAGTCTACATACGTTTTCCAAGGCCAAGACAAAGAGTAGATGCTATGCCCTTGTCAACGTTCCTCCCTCTACTTTTGGCTCCCTTTGATCTATTGTGTATATCATGCTTCTTGTTTCATGTCTCTAGACCAGCTAGAGAAATAGTTATTGGTTTGGAAATTACTATATAAATTGCACTTCGTTCAAAAAGTTGCACTGTATCTAGGGCCTTATATGGCTGTGGACTAAAGGTTAAATATATAGGGTAACAAGTAAACGAAGATCTTTACAGACAACGTAGTTCATATACCTAACCTCTCACAGAATGTCTAAAACTTTTGTAAACGCTGCATTCCGGAACTTGAAAATTTCCGTTAAAAGGTATACTCGTATTTTAACATCCGTTGTTCGCAACAAAGGTTCCGACTAATCAAGAGAATTTAACACTTTTTGGGGGGAGGGGGACTGTGAAATATTTCCGTTTAATAAGGGGCCAGTTGAAGGCAATTTTTACTGTATTAAAAGCCTGTATTCAAAACCTTATGTTCTTGTTTGAAAGAAAATAAATCCACTTGAAATTACTTTCTTTATCCAATTATGTGTTAATCCTAGAATATTTTCTTCTAACGTAATATTGTCCATTTCAAACAGCAATAATTTACAATGTATAATATTTATACTTTAAATGGAATAAACTGATTTGTGCGAGACATGGAGCATGAAGGGAAGAAGGTTAAGTTATCGAAAACATAACAGAAGACTTAGTAGGTAAGTTACGTTTCGAGAGACTGAGATGCATATCAAAGCAACACAAGCTTATGTTTAAATAATCTCATAAACTTCTTAAAGGAAAACTCTGAAAACTTATCTCAAAAAATAACTGCTGCGACAAGCTTTAGATTTTGTAAAGCAAATATTTAAATTAATTGTAGAGTTTATTTTCTAAAGGGTTGTTCATTTCGCCCCAAAATACATTTTAAAGGGTTTTTTTTTTGGGGGGGGATGAACTCTATCGAGTATGAAAAAAAATCCACACCTGGGTTGTTTCATACTTGTAAAACTCCTTACCAGACTTGAAACTGCTATATAAGAAGGCCAAAAAATAGGGCGCTGCTGAAGTTTAAGCTTTTGTTATCGAACAAAATGGAAATGTCCTCTTCTAAAAACAAGCATACTTATTTTGAAAATATTACTTGTTTAGCATACACTTTGCAAAATATACGTATTTTCTCCTTGAATTGTTGTCTCTCGACTTCAATCCATTGTTTCAGAGGGTCCATTAATTGTAGTGCTACACCTTCAAATTTCAATTTTAACTAGAGCAGAATTTTGTCCATTTTTTTCAATCCAAGAAAAAATGTTGCACCATTCAAACTAACAAAGTAGGCCCATCTCAAAATTTGGCATTTCGATCACCTTTAGTGCGACATCTTCAAATTCGAATTTTAATTAGATCATAATTTTGTCCCATTTTTGTACATTGGTGAACCACGAAGAAATTTTTATACAATTGAAACAAACGACAGAGAGCCAATCAAAATTTTGCCCACGTCGATCACCTGTAGTGCGACATCTTCAAATTCGAATTTTAACAAGCTTAGAATTTTCTCCAATTTTTCAAATTCTTGAACCATCAACAAGAAGATGTATATCATCTAAATGAACGAAGGAGGTTTATTTCAAAATTTGGCCACTTCGCTCACCTGTAGTGAGACTTCAAATTCAGATTTTAATTAGGTAGAATTTTTTGAATATTTGCACATTTTTACCACCAGGAAAAAAATTCGTAGCATTCAAATAAACCAGAGGCGGACATTTAAAAATTAGGCCACTTCGTTCACCTGTAGTGAGACACTTCAAGTTTGAATTTTAACTAGCTTGATGGTACAAAACTCTACAAAAAAACAGTGAAAATTCTAAGCTAGTTAGAATTAGAATTTAAAGATGTTACACTACTGGCGAACGAAGTGGCCAAAATTTTTAAATGACCCTCCTTTGTTAATTTGAGTGTTGAATTTTTTGCTTGGTGGTACAAAAATGTACAAAAATTGACAAAATATTCAATTATAATTCGAATTTGAAAATGTTACAATACGGGTGATCGAATTAGTGAAATTTTGAAATGACCTTCCTCGTTTATTTCGATGGTACAAAATGTTTTGTATGTGGTACAAAGATTGGACAAAATTCTAAGCTTGTTAAAATGCGAATTTGAGCATGTCACATTGATCGATGTGGCCAAAATTTCAAATGGCCCTCCCTCGTTTATTTCGATGGTACATAATTTTTCTTGGTGGTACAAAAATGTACAAAAATCGGAAAAATTATGAGCTGTTTAAAATCCAGATTTTGAACATGTCGCATTACAGGTGATTGAAGTGGACAAACCTTGAAATGGCCCTCCCTCGTTTATTTGAATGGTACAATTTTTTTTCTTCTGTGAACAAAAATGGATGAAAATTGGACAAAACTGTGAGCTAGTTAAATTTCGAATTTGAAGATCTGTCACTACAGGTGATCGAAGTTGCCAAATTTTGAAATGGCCCTCCCTCTTTTACTTGAATTTTATAAAAAGAATTTCTTGGGTGGACAAAAATGGACAAAAATTGGACAAAATTTTGAGATAGTTAAACTTTAGTTTTGAAGATGCACTACAGGTCATCAAAGTGGCCAAATTTTTAAATAGTCTTTCCTCGTTTATTTGAATTTTCAAAATTTTTTCTTGGATGGGCAAAAATGAACGAAAATTGGACAAAATTGTGAGCTAGTTAAATTTCGAATTTGAAGATCTCGCACTACAGGTCATCAAAGTGGCCAATTTTTAAATAGCCCTGCCTCGCTTACTTGAATTTAACGTAAAGGTTTTCTTCGGTGGACAAGAATGAACAAAAATTGGACAAAATTCTGAGGTAGTTAAATTTCAGATTTGAAGATGTGGCACTACAGGTCATCAAAGTGGATCAAATTTTGAAATATTCCCCCTTTGTTAATTTGAATGGTACAAAATTTGTTCTAGGTTGTACAAAAATGGACAAAAATTGGACAAAATTCTGAGCTAGTTAAAATTCAATTTGAAGATGTCACTATAACTAAATGGACCCTGTTTCAGGAGATAACTTCTAGAAGATTTTTCTTTCGTTATTTTTATACTGCCACAGGACCACACAATTTCAAATCTACACACATACACACACGCACACACACACACACACACACACACACACACACACACACACACACACACACACAACAGTAGCAACTTTAACTTCCGAGATGGGTGACGTGGAAATTTTGTTCTAGGTGATTTGACACCGTTATATATATATATCGGGTGTTGCAAAATAAATGTTACAACTCTTGGGAGGTGAGTCCTGCCACTGAGACAAGAAAAAAAGTTCTCTTGAACTTTCGGCTATCGAACATAGTTTCGGGTCTACAAGGTGCCGAAAGCGTGGGAAAATGACTTTCAGACGCCAATAGTTCGGAAACTATCCAACATAAAGAAGGCGGGTAAAAAATTCACTGATGAAGTCATACCTGCTGTATTGAATTTTGCATGTTTCACAATCCTACCATGCACGCGCAAGGGATTCCCCAAAGGAACGTAGGGAGTTCGGATAATCTGCCAAATGAAACTTGGTCTAAATGGATATGAATTGATAGGCTTTCTACCAGGTAACAATAATTCGTTTGTATTAAGTCGATATCTGGAACAAATACAAAATGGCGGACACCTTCATGCCCGTTGTGTGTGGTTGCATAATCGCCAGGTACGGATGCAGGCCAACAGTGACGTTCTGAGTATTAAGTGTAGCGAATTTGTACTCAAATGCTCTAGAAAGATATCTGGAGTGTCGGTAGAGCATAACAGATGAAGCAAGGTGATTCACATGTGTGGAAACACTTAAAGAAAAATGCCCAGAAATGCACTCATATTCAGTAAACGCGTTCAAAGCGTCGGAAATGTAAGGATTAGCGTCAAAAACATGAAAACCATTGCCAATTCAACAATAATATTTCCTCAAACCGATGCAATATGATGTGCACGGTTGCATACCAATAAGGATGCAACAACTGAGGCCAAGTTGAAATTGTGCAATTGGACTCACAAAGAAACTGGGTAAACTAAATGAATGTCACTGGTTGGATCGCATGATCGATATTGAAATGTGGCCAATGTATGTGTTGATATCAACATGTAGCTAATGGACAAATGAAAGCATGTCCCACTACTGCTGGGACACCGTCTCACGTGCGAAAACTAAGAAAATAACGTTGTACATTCTGCTATTACATCTGGTACACCTTTTGGTAGAACGTAACTAGAACACGATTGTATCAATGTCCCTCTTTGTTTGGGACATTGTCCCAAAGTCTACACATACGAAGAGAAATCTCTTAATCCATGGTTCAAATTCTGATAGAGCGTGAAAATAACAAACGTGTATCATGTCCCATGTCTTCTGGGACATATGACGTACTCGAAATATAGGAAAATACTTCCAGAAATTCGTATCATACACACAGTGTACATGCCAAGGCAAATACGAAAATGAACCGATTTGGCACATTTAACACTACAGGTAGAACACCATACATATGGAAAATAAAACGACATGAGAAATAGAAAGAAACGTCTTAAAGCTCTGATTGTTTACAACTGTGCAGTAGGAGTAACAAAATGAAACACACAAGCATGTCTGGAGGAAACACGCAAGAGCGCTGGCCAAATAAAGTGGGTACTCCTCAAAGAAAGGAATACAGAGAAAGTGAGGCTCCTTCGAACCTCAGGGCTAGAGCGCTCGCTTTTGCTCGCGTGGTCGCAGTTTCCAATCCTACTGGGAGCTCACGGCGTCAGATTTAAGACCCGAATAGTTATTTTCCTATTTTTCACAAGTGGGACATGTTGACATTTGTCCATTAGCTACATGTTGATATCAACACACACATTGGCCACATTTCAATATCGATCATGTGATCCAACTAGTGACATTCATTTAGTTTACCCAGTTTCTTTGTGAGTCCAATTGCACAATTTCAACTTGGCCTCAGTTGTTGCATCCTTATTGGTATGCAACCGTGCACATCATATTGCTTCGGTTTGAGGAAATATTATTGTTGAATTGGCAATGGTTTTCATGTTTTTGACGCTAATCCTTACATTTCCGACGCTTTGAACGCGTTTACTGAATATGAGTGCATTTCTGGGCATTTTTCTTTAAGTGTTTCCACACATGTGAATCACCTTGCTTCATCTGTTATGCTCTACCGACACTCCAGATGTCTTTCTAGAGCATTTGAGTACAAATTCGCTACACTTAATACTCAGAACGTCACTGTTGGCCAGCATCCGTACCTGGCGATTATGCAACTACACACAACGGGCATGAAGGTGTCCGCCATTTTGTATTTGCTCCAAATATCGACTTAATACAAACGAATTATTGTTACCTGGTAGAAAGTCTATCAATTCATATCCTTTTAGACCAAGTTTCATTTGGCAGATTATCCGAACTCCCTACGTTCCTTTGGGGAATCCCTTGCGCGTGCATGGTAGGATTGTGAAACATGCAAAATTCAATACAGCAGGTATGACTTAATCAGTGAATTTTTTACCCGCCTTCTTTATGTTGGATAGATTCCGAACTATTGGCGTCCGAAAGTCATTTTCCCACGCTTTCGGCACCTTGTAGATCTGAAACTATGTTCGATAGCCGAAAGTTCAAGAGAACTTTTTTTCTTGTCTCAGTGGTAGGAGTCACCTCCCAAGAGTTGTAACACTTATTTTGCAACACCCGATATATATATATATATATAAAGGTGACAATCATGCACCATTGCCGGGAGGATGAATCACTCACCCCTTTCTTATTCTGCTTTTACACGACTTTGGAAGATATTCGAAGCCGATGACAAAGAACTATTTCAAGGTCTTGAGCCTATTTATTTTAGAAACTTGGAATTCCATTTATGACGAAAGTTATTGCACGTTAAAAATTATCAATTTCGTTGTTTCTTTAAATATGCATTTATATGCAATAACGACATAAACATGCACTAACCTCCGAAATATGCAAATATATGCACTATAAAACTCTACCATTTTACCTCAAAACAGCTGAAACGAATTTCTGTTTAAAGAGCATATCAATATCACATCAGGAAAAAAACATGCAAATATGCAAAAATCCGAAGTCTAATTATTACTATGAGTTCGAGATTTATTCATCAAGCAACAATTTTGATCTCTGGACCAACAGGAGCTGGAAAGACAGTATTTGTGGATCGACTTCTAAAACATAATAATGACTTATTTTCCACAAACTTTCGAAGTATTACTTGGTGTTATGGATATGTATTCAGTTTATGGAAGGATAACCAGACATGCAAGTTTTTCATCCACCTTCACCAGGGCTCATAATTGTAGATGATTTAATGACTGAAAGCGGACAAGTTGTTGTAGATTTATTTACAAAATATTTGCATCATAAAAATCTTACTGTTATTTACACTGTAAAAAATCTTTTTCATAAAGTTCGATATATGTGGGAGATATCACTAAATAGCCAATAAATTATTTGTTTCAAAAACCCACGCGATAAACTTCAAATTCAATATTTCGCTCGTCAAATCATGCCCAAACATGCAAGTCTTTTGAAGGCGCAACAAGACACCCTCATTCGTATTTACTTTTTGATATGACACCAGATGCTTTGCGTCTGCGCACAAACATCTGTCCAGGGGAAAATATGATCGCTTATGCTTCCAGTAAAGAATGCATGAATTCCTTCGAGTTGCGGTAGTTCCCAAGATGAATTGCTTAAAGAAACATATAACAGCGTTGCATGCTCTTAGTAAGTCACGTGGGAAACGATGCAAAGATATTTTAACGAGGTAATGTTTCTATTTCAGCGTTACAAAAAACCAGACTCTAAAGGCATAAAAGTATTTTGCGTAAATTAGCCGCCAAGCGCGTATCATTTCGGAGAAAACAAAAACTTTTGGTACAAACAGGAGAGGGACTACTGCCGTTACTTCTTGCCCCGATTATTAGTGGTCTAGCAGGAAATATTTTCTCACGATGAGTAAGCTGCAGAAAATGATTGTTGTCCCCGAAGGATTAGCTTCTCAAATGCAGGCATCAGTTGAAAAATCTGAAAAATAACAATCAAAACTGAACGAAGAAATGAGACACATCCTTCAGCGTTCCGATATAGATGATAAAGAAAAATGGAAGTTGTATCAACAGGCTTTATTACATGCATATCTCCAATTTATTTCTCATGCTAGCGATCCCGTTTATCTTCCGATTATATCCAACGATAATGACAAAGAAATGAAAGAAAAAGAAGGAAATCGAACACTTGTAAACAGTACATCGTTGAAATAATCGAATCCGTGCAAAAACTTTTCAAAAGCGTGCTGAACTTCTGTTACGAAAAATTTTGGAATTTTCTTAAATTTCTTGGAATAAACACGGAATTGTTAGTATTGATGGTAAACCCATTGAAAATTCAAATATTGTTGACTTGATTAATAATGTAGTTCGTCTGTGTAAAAGCGCAATCCGGTTGATAGGTCTCAGTTTATGAATATTCTTCATGAAATTAACATTCCTCAGGAATATCTTGGTCATTCATTTGTATCACACTCAAGGTCAAGGAAACAGAAAAGACAAAAGTCACCAATATCTAGTTTTATTACAAAATGAAAAAACGTGTAGGAAAAAAGAAATTACGTGAAATTTATTATTCCCCAAAACATCCAGCAGGATTATCGGCCATAGAAAAGCTCTATAAAGCTACTAATAAAAAGTATTCACGGTATGATGTTAAGAAATGGTTACAAAGTCAACATGTCTATACTTCGCATCGGCCTGCACGTAAAATGTCTCCCCAAAAACCGAACTTTGCTACTACTTACAATGAAACTTGGCAAATGGATCTTGCAGACATGCAAGCAGTGGCAAAATTTTACTCAGTTAGGTACATATATTGTAATGTGCTTTGCGGTGTTGCCACCTCGTCACATTTCTACCTGGCCCTACTGCTGAAACAAGTTAAGATGGTATAACCCATATTGTGTTTTTGTTTTCGTTTTACATGTAACATTACTGACCACGCTGAATTTGGGCAGCACTTTCAGACCAGCCTACACTTCAATGAATAAATGGAATCTACACTTTACATTCAATGGCTCATGCTACAGCTCATTACATAATTGAATTAAATAGCAAAGATTCTAGTTAAGTTAGTCTTATATATCCAAACGGGTCGGGCGTACAGAATAGTAAGTGTCACTTACGGTGAAATTGAGTTATTAGGTGCAATAGGTTGTAATCCAACCACAATAGAGTTTGTAGGTAGGTTATTCATATGTCAGAGAAAACTTATTGGGTATGTGCAATAGGATGGAATTGCATGCGACTGGTCAACCTTCTTTCCCAGCTTCCTCGAGAGTTAGTAAAACTGACAAACCATTATGTTCTCCCAAGCCACTCATATCTATACTGTATTCTACTGAAATGATATTTACTTTCTGTAATTATAGATTGGACAGTAATCCTCCTGAGATATTTGTTGCTTCTGCTGGTTTCGGTAATGGCTATAAACGCGGTACCACTACCAACTTGCACCAAAGAAACATTACTAGTCGCAGTTTCAAATGTAATTGAAGAGGAGTCCAACAAAAATATTCAGTGTTCGGATCAAAAAATTCATTTTCGTTAAAAGTGGCAATTCAAATGAAGCCTAACTTGATATGTAAAAATAAATTGCAAAGATTGAGTATGAAATTGAGAAATTGTCATCTAAATAATGAGAAGATTCGCAATGAAATCAACGATCTTTGTGCAAGTCAATAACAAATTAAATCGGAACAGGATATGGAATTTGAAAATTTAATAGAAGAAAGAGCACAATAATGTCTACTATTGGAGGAAAGAAGAATAAGTCACGAGGATACCAACGAACATACTGAGGAAGTGCAGAAAGTGTTAAAAGTTCCAGAATATGAAAAAAGACAAGCTTCTTGGATTTATGTGAGAGAAAAACGTAAATTGTTATTAAAAGTAGTTAAGATGAACATAAACAAGATTTATTTTTAGATAGTTATCATAATAGTTTTAGCTTCTTATTGTCAAAAATGGAGTGGATGAAAATTGCTCCAACTGTTGGCGATGTGAAGCTAAAACGTCCCATGCTGCAGGAAGACTGGACAGAATTATTTTATTGTAAATTTAATGAAATAAACAAGGGTTGCATTCTGAAATTCCTTTATCATAGAATTCGGATTTCAAAATCATCTAATTTTTTCTGTACTGCATATGCAAGGTGCATGCAAAAATCTTGCCGTACGTACCAGTTCATAATGCAGAAAGATTCAGGCAATTCATTGCAAGTTGATGTCTATGAGATTGGATTTGGGAATTTCGTTCATAATAAACGTACTATTTGTAAACGTTTTATACTTAGAAACGAATTGGGTAAAAAATGTAAAATCGAAAGTCCAACCACAGTTCGTGAAGAACTGTTTAGAACTGCAGATAGTAAGTCTCTGAATGTGGGCAATCTTACCCCATCTCCGTCTAAACATGTTTTTAAAAAGTTAAGTCACGAATTTAATATAAGAGAGGATGAACATAAAGATAACATTTTTAGATGTTCGTGGAACATGGAGAGAAGATGAAGATGATAGATTAAGTTGCATCAGAGAATTAAGTTATGTACCATTTAAAGTGCAATTTTATTCAGTTATCAGCAAATGGATATTTTTGTGAAGGAGTCTGATCCAAAAATACTATATGTTAATTCTACAGGATCTGTTGTTTGAAAGTCCAATTGCTATGACAGTAAACGTGCCTATTACTACGCTGTCGTTTTTCAAACAGTAAGTGGGGAATTGCCAATTCCACTCGCTGAATATCTTTCGATAAACCATACTGTACCATCCCTAAGTCATTTTTTCTCCAATGTTCGTCGAGAGTATTCATTGAAAAGTTCTCAAGAAATTTCGTAATAGAAATAGATTTTAGTTTCGCTCTAGTCCATTCCGTCTTGCATGCATTCAACAGTTAGAGTCTAATCTCATATTTGACTAGATCATGGGAATCCTGTTGAGATAACGAAGAACTTAATGGAGCATATGTACATATCTGCAATGCACATTTATCGCATGCGTTACCCGTACACTTGTCTCGAAAAGATGCGCCGAAATCTGTGAGAAAGTTTCTGAAGAAAGTGATCTGTAACCTACAAGAATGTACTACCTTACAAATTTGCACGGATGTCTACCGATTGCATGATAGTGCTACATTCGGCTTTAAAACAAGGGAGTGTATAAATGCAATCAATAGAATGAATAAAGGCGTGACAGGTGAGCTGAACCACAAGTCTATGAAAGTAGGATATAAACTACACAGAAATATTGGCAAAACTTTACACGAGAAGTCACCATTCTACCAACATTTTTACTTACACGTGAGAAAGTACGTAAAATACAAAATTATGAATATGAAGAGGAAAAAAACTAGTTTCAATCCGAAAAGGCAGCAGACCTTAACTTAAATATTTCATACCATATCTTCCACTATGGAACGCTCTGATATTAAGAAAAAAGAAACGTTTACGAGGAAAATTTCGAGCGTGTAACCCCTTAGTAAAAGGGCACTTCCATTACATCAAAAACCATCTCCTGTAATCAAAACCATTTAGAAAACCAGGAAAATTTATAAGAGAGTTATGGAAGAGCATCAAGGAAAAGATAAATATTCATAAATATGAAGTAATAAAAAAGCGAAGAATGGACATTCAATCGGAAATTTCTGGTACAAAGAAGTGGGGACCTAAAAGGCGACGTCAACGAACATATTGCAGACCAAACACTATACAGGAAACTTCTTCCATTAAAGACGATGATAAGTGAATCTTCCGTTCAGTTTGTGAGTAATGGCAAAAAAACTATGTAGAGTGGCAGAAAGAAGTTTGTTGAAAATTGAATATACCATTTATAAGAGAGACCATACCGAAGACCGAGTGTGAATACTTCGAGATTAATTGTCCTAAGGAGAAAATCATCATTAAAGCTGATGGAAATTGTCTCTTTCGTGCAATTAGCTACGTTATATGTGGAAGCTAAGATTATCACATGGAAGTACTGTAACGACCCACCTTTCTTTTGGATCCTGGGACCCACGAAAAATGGACTCGTCCAAGAATGTTGGAAAGAAAAACGAAGAAAAGAATTATATGTAAAATAATAATTTTATCTATTATTCAGACTTATGTTGTTTAATGACAATATTGAAATGTAAATCTCTGTTTTTCTGTTTTGATAATATTCTCTTTGTAGATTTATAAAAAAAAAAAAAAAAGCAAAGAAGAAATTGTAAAAAGAACGTTTGAGTTGCTCAAAGGGTTGAACTGCTGGAGCAAGAAAAAGAATTGTGCGGATCAAGGCGTGGCTTCTCACGCAAGGAAGGCTACGTGTCAGTGAGCTTCCCGTTGCTCGCTTACTGTTGCCTTATGTCCCGTCAGGAAAGGACTGGATTGCCTTGTTTTGTCCATACGTTGTAATTTAAATGGGCCTCGTTAGTAGTGATTCTAAATGGAGATTTTACGAGTGTTTGGTGGGTAATGTCAGTGAAGACAAAAATGAAGTTTTTAGAGTGCATATAATACGACCTCATATTCTTAGTTTTTGTGGTTAAATTTCGTAAAGTTAATTTGATAAAAAAAGGCATCCTCTAAAATTGAGAAAAGAGCCGGACAAAGGAGCTTTTGGGGGGGGGGGCTATTTTATGCCCGCATAAGAGTAAGTTCAGAGCATCTAATTGTGGATAATCTAGTTGCTAATGTCTTTCTTGATTATTTTTGCTATAGTGATGTGGTTTAGTGCAATATGTTTAACGCCCACAGTGAAATTTTTAATGTATAAGCTTTTATATTAAATTGTTCTATTTTGCCAGTGTAAAGTGGGTTCACATTGCCTTTGTTGAATGGTTTTCGAGGAACCAGCTTCTTGTATAAGTAATATTTCTCTTGTGCGTGGATTTCGGTTGCAAGTGGTTAGTTTCTGCTGGCGTGAATGACTTCGATTCATGAACGAGGAAAGGTTAATGGAAGGATCCAATATTTCTAATGATTTTTCTTTCAGATATATTTTTCCTCGTAATATTATGTTTGATGTTCAGAGTTATTTGGACTCGCAAATTTGTGCTTGTTGAATATTCTTTTTCTTCAGCAGTCAAACCCTTAGTTAGCAAATATATTGAATTCAGAAAGGGTACTACTTATTTTGGGCTTTTTTGAGAAATAAGTAGGGAATTTTTGCAGACAAATATTAATTTAGATTATGCCATACAGGCTTTTGAAATATTTCGTAATTAATCATATTAGTATATTTGTTGAATTTTGCTGAATTGAAACATGATTATTAATTCTTTGAATGTATGAATTACCTTTATTTCGACATTATATTAATTCATAACTATTTAGAAATCGAATGAATGTTAGGAAATGTTCTTCGAATAAGGAGGTCGAGATTGTTAGTAAATTCAATAACGAAAAGAATAGTATGTTTATTATTGTTGAACATTCTGGCGTCATTTTACAAAAATGAAGAAGGATACAGGGTGGTTGCATCCTGTAAATATTACAATAAAGTTTACTCCTGCAATGCAACTCGCTTGAAGGACCACCGAACCGAATGCAGATTAGCACCAGTGCACCTGAAAGAACAAGCAGGGAAAACAGCCAGCCCAAACTTAGCTCAGAAACAACTTTTGGCAATACTGCACAAATACCAAGCACCTCCAGACCAAGGCAAGAACGTGAAGTTTCGGAACTATCTGTTAGTGTTGCTTCAACTCATCAAAGTAGCCAATTTTCTTTCTGACAGGTCAACACACAATCAGTGTCTTCTAAAGTGGCAATTCCCACATCAACAAACAGCCAAAGTCAAGTACCAGTAACACAACGTCGTAATCTATATGGGCAACCTACTGTTTCATCGTTCTGTGATAACGTCTGCAGAGGAGCAACAGAAGCTGAACCACCGTTTTGCTCGTGCCGTTTATGCGTCAAATTCACCACTGTTCATAGCTGAAGATGTTTATTGGCTTGATTTTTTTAAAGCTCTACCTCCTTCCTTAAAAGTGCCTACAAGGTACCTCTTATCAACACCACTTCTTGACTCCGAGTATCAGCGCGTTCAAGAAGTTGTAAGCGAGAAAATCAAACAAGCCGATTGTGTGACACTCATGTCAGATGGGTGGACGGACATTGAAGGAAACCCCCTTTAATAAATATTATGTATGTTACACCAGGTATATTTTTAAAGGCAATTGAATCGAAAACTGAAAGCCACACAGCTTAGTATATTGGCAAAGTGTTTACAAATGAAATTGAAGCCATTAGAGGATCGTAAAAAGTGACTGCAGTCATTACTGACAATGCTGCAAATACGCAAGCAGCCTGGAAATTTCTGCAATCAAGATATCCAAGCATTATAAATTCTGGCTGCCTCGGACATGAGCTCAATCTACTAGCAAAGGACATCCAAAAACTAGAGACTCTTTCAAGAACTGTGGTAGAATGTAAGACTATAGTAAAATATTTCATGAACCATCACATACCTCTTCAGACCCTGAAAGAAATACAAGATACAAAGATCAATCATAGTCTGCAAATGCCTGTGGAAAGTCGCTGGTCGTCTACTGTTAGATGTCTTGAAAATTTATTCCACCTTAAATCCTGTCTGCAAGCTGCCATTGTTGATGACCGAGTGGTTCAGCATGGGAAAGTTCCTTCTGACGTCAGGAAAAACCTCTTGGATGATGAAGTTTTCTGAATTAAAGTGCAGAAGTTTCAAAAACTAATAAAATCAATCGCTACAGCCAAGAAGAAAAAGTGACACACCAAGACTTTCTGAAGTTCCAACACTTCAAAAAAATGAAGATGCATTTCTGTGAAACTGTAAAATCTCCATTCTCAGAAACTGAACAAGATGAACAACACAAAAGCGTTCAAAAGAGAATTCATTTCTGCTCACACAATATCCAGTATGCTGCTCATGTTTTGGACCCTAAGTTCCATGGTAGCGACTTAACTGAAGAACAGCGAATGAGAGCTATGGACCAGATTGTTTCAATCTGCGAGGCATTGACAGGAGCCAAGTGATTGAAGATTTGGGATCATGTTTGGCAAAGGATGAACTGTGGAGCATAGAACTTCTGTGGTCTGCTGCAGAAAAAAAATGGCTGGTGGAAAGGCCTCTGTAGTACACGTCCTTCTACAAAGTGGCTACAAAAAATTGTGAGTATTCCTGCCGCAGCAGTTGCTTGTGAGAGGAATTAGAAAAGATTTTCAGTCACGAAAACCAAAAATAGGAACCGGCTTACCATGAAAAGGACTGCGCAGTAAGTGTCAGTCGGGGAAAATCTTCGAATAGTCAAAAAAAAAAAAAAAAAATAGGACAACGAGCGTAAAGTATGTAAAGTCTGTTCCGCTAATCGCAAGTTTTCCACCTGCTGTACCTAGCACTGTTTAGGGACAAGACAGAAAGGATAAGGACAACCCTGATGCTGTATCAGATGTTTCAGTGCATTCAAAGGAAGAAGAAACAGAATTTACCAGTGCATCCACTTCTGACCCGAATGGCCCTGTGTATACTCAAAGCACAGGTTCAAGTGCTCATGAAGTATCCTCAGAGCATGAATCTGAATAAACTGTTTCATTTCTATATTACAATTACTACAATTTCAGCACGAAGAAACTATGTACGTATACTTTTTTTCAGTGAGTGACTCCAGTTGTTCAGTTGAGTTGGAATTTTCATATACACAAGTTGTTAACATTTAAATGCTTGCTATTCATGCGTCTATGATTAAATTTTTCATTGTTTGCGTAATTGACTAATATCTTGTGCAAGCATTTGCTCTTATACAATTTTGTGTTTTATGATACAAACTTACAAATTTAATGTTTTATGATGTAAGTTTTCTGCTGCGAACTTACTAGTTAGTGCTTTATGATATGAAGTTCATTTTCTGCTGCAAACTTAGATTTTTAAATATAAAATACAAGTTGTTTTGCAGTAAAGTTTGTTTATCTTTTATGATGGTAACTTTGTTTTGTGGATGACAACTTAAAGCTTTCCGTTTGTTAATTTTATGTATAACGATGCCAAATTCAAGGTTTTTGCTGTAAACTTTGTTTTGTGATCAAACTTCAACTTTACTGCTGCAAACTTATTGCTGTATGATGCAAAAATCTAATATGTGCAGCAAACTTATTGCTTTATGATGTAAACTTCAAACTTTTTTCCAGTAAAATTCGTGTTTATCTTTTATAATGTAAACTTTGTTTTTGCGTGTTAACTTAAACTTTTATAATTTAATGCCAAAGCTTCATTAGCTACAACCAAAATAACAAAAATAAGTAGCGTTATGTTTCAGAAGCTTATTGCTTCCTTGAACAGATAATCTTATACAAAATGTAGAATGTTTAAAAAGTTTTCTCTTCTGTCCAAAACCAACAATAAAAATTAAAGGTTAACGGTTTCAAAACAATATCTTGACAATTGATTTACCCGAAACATCAGATAAATAATTATGACAATTACTTTATTGTACATTTTTCTTGTTCTTCCTTCTCTTTCTAATATTCTTTCCCATTCTACATTTATTGTCAATCCACTGTTCCAGTTCATCACTTATCACCTTCTTCTTTAATCCTTCTTGCTTCTTTCACTTCCTTATAAGCTCTCTACTTTCTTGTTCAAGAATAATAGCTCCTTCCTAATCAATTTCATTTCCTGTCCCTAACACATGTTCAAAAATTGTATTCTTGTCTCTTTTTAATCTTACATTATCTTTGTACTCCTTCACTTCAAATATGTGAAACAAAACATGAAATTAATTGGGAAGGAACTATTATTCTTGAACAAGAAAGTAGAGAGATTATAAGCAAATGGAAAGGAACAAGAAGGATTAAAGAAGGTGGTAGAATGATGAATTGGAACTGTGGATTGATAATAAATGTGGAATGGGAAAGAATATTAGGAAGAGAAGAAAAAGGTTTAATGAAAGTAATTGTTATAATTATTTATCTGATTTTTCTTGTACATAGAAGAGAAACGCTTTCAAACATTTTACATTTTGTATAAGATTATTTGATGAAGCGATAAGCTACTGAAACGTAACACAACTTCTTTATTTTGTTTGTAGGTAATGAAGCCTTGGGAGTAAATTAAAATATATAAATTATGGATAAAATTTGGTGGAGAGACAGAATAAAGTTATTCGTCTAATTTTAAGATCATATATTTATAAGAACCAAACTAAATGGGTTGATTTCATTCGTCAAGTTCAGTATACAATGAACGTTAGTATAAATTCTGAAACTGGGAAGACTCCTAGCGAAGTTTATTTAGGGAGAAAAATGTTCAACACAATGGATGTTATTTGGTTATTAGACCTAGGTATAGTCGAATCCTCTACGAATAAGGAAGAGGTTAGTAAATCTATCATGTCCAACATAGAAAAGGCGTGGCTCAGAAAGGAAAAGTTGTATAATAAAAAGAAAATCCCTTGTACTCTTCTAGTAGGAGAACTTGTTCTCGTAAAAAGAATTATGAAAGCATCATTGGATAAAAAGTTCAACCCGAAGTTTGCCTTACAATATTCAGGCCCGTTCCGCATTTTGAACTACCCTACTAAAAACGCTGTCTGGTTGGAATCTGTGGAAGACCCAACCAAGAAGCTTAACCCTTTTCCGGGCCGTGGGAAGATATCTTCCTAAAATCATAGTGTCAAAAGTGCATTATTTAGGTTGGTGGGAATAGCATTTCCCACTTGGTTATCGTGCAGTAAGGCAGGTCGACAATGACTATTTTAGAGAACAAATGCCTGCTTCTACTGACGTGATTAGCACGCACGTTAGTGTGCACCATCTGGCTTGTAAATAGTAAGCACATTTTTTTATTGATTTCTGTTTCCATACAATTCGATCCATACCCATTAGCATCGAGAGGGGAGGGCAAGAGGGGGCATTTCCCCTCCCCTGAAAATTGAAATACATGCATTACAGGCAAAAAATATTACGAAATAATAAGTAAAAAAATCTTCATTCTTCTACTGTGGGGAAAAAACCGCCTTAAATTAGGCTCGTGGGAAGAATACCCCATAATCTATGGGAAATACATAGAATAAATGGAATCCACCAACATAATTATTCATATTCGCCTGGTGGAGGTCTTATTTTAATAGGCATAACACAGCATCATATCTACAAAAAAACGGCCCGGAAAAGGGTTAAGCGACATGTTATGTATATAAAAAATTTTATCCTTCCAGGACTTCACATGATGAAGTTAATGAAAATTAAGGTTTAGAATGTAAAAGAGAAGATTTAGAGTCTTTACAGAGAACCTACGTAAATAGTGTAAATTTTTATGTATTTATGTTAAATTTTTTGTCGGAATATCCTGCAGGAATGTCTTGTGTTCGAGGTATGTCATGTCCACAACGATTGTCATGTTGTATCCAGTTATGTTATCATTGTTGTCTGCTAGTCGGTTCAAGGAGCAAATGAAGAGATCAACCTTGAAGATCCCGTGATAATGAGTACTGTGAAATGCCTCGACCGAGAAGAATAAGTATGTATAAAACTAGTCCAGGCCTGGGAAAAAATCAAGTAAGAGTTTCTATTATTTTCTTAATCGAGTTCCATTGAAAACATGAACTTTACAAAAAAAATCATCAACTCAAATTCACTATCTGAAGAAGTTTATAAAATTTTATTTAATGCGGGAGGCACATTAATATGTAACGTGAATTTACCTTGGTCTCTAAGAGGAAAAAAGTGTAAATGTTTTTTGGAAAGAAATTGTATTCCATCTTTTGTGAGAGTAAATGCTCGCTTTGGTTATATGGTTCGCGTTTGTAACGTTAGGGTGAGCTGAGTCTAAGCCTTGACTGAGATGTCACTGTTTGACCTGACATCTGGTGGCTAAATTGTGGATCTAGTTGACTAAACGTTTACAACTTAGTTATTGGAACAGGTAAGAAAGAGGCGCTTGTGCCTATTTTTGCTCCCTTTGATTATATTTAAATTGAGTTAAATTGAAAAAGTAAAAATGGAGTACGAAAAATTAGGAATATTCACTATCGTAGGAGGCTTTTGTTTCGGCTAAAGTATACTAAATTCTAACCTATTATTTTTCTCCTGTGATTAGTGGAAATTCGTGATTTTGTGCTTAATTCTTGGAATGGACATAAATATTTTGGCGACTTCAATTAGAAATTTATTAGTACGACGTGGTGGGTGACATTTAAACAATTCGTTGTTTTATTGTAATGTATTTTCTGTCTTCATGTTTATTTATTTAATTCCATTCAGTTCTTTCTATATAATCATAATAATCAAAACGTGCAATTACTGCAATCTTAAAATTCTTGTTCTTGTCATATGACAAAATTTGTTGCTCCTCTATAGTCAGTTATATTGAGCTTTATCGTTCCTTGTTGTTTGTTAGTTATTTGGTTTTTACATTAGAAATATATACATATTTATAATTGTTGTACAATTGACATTTTTGAAGAAAATAAAAAGAGAAATAAAGTCTAATAGCAGGTATTCATGGAGTCTCAATTAAATGAATCGAGGTCCCTATGTATGCGGGTAAGTGACGCTATATGTGAAATTTGCGTTTTATAAGTTATTATGCAAACTTTGTTTTCTGCATGTCAACTTTGGGTTACATGGTGTAAAATTCAAGGTTTATCTGTTAAACTATGTATTTTATAATGGAAATTTCAAGTTTTGTGTTTTGTTATGTAAAATTCAACTTTTCCGACGCAAACTTAGCAGTTTACTTCATAAAACACTAAATTTGCTAAGTTTTTCCTGTAACGTTTCTGCTTTATCTTTTATGATATAAACTTCTTTGTGCAAGTCAAATTTAAGTTTTCGGTTGTCAGCATCATATAAAATTGAAGGTTTCTGCCGAAAACATACAGTTTTATGATATAAGCTTGGACTTTGAAATATGTGCTTGTAACGCTCCGTAATATCTTTTGAAAAAAAAAAATGTGAAAATTATGTACTATTAGAAAGAGAAAAAAAAGCTAAAATAAATTTACTTCGATTTTTAATGGACAATTTTTTAAAAAAATCAGAACTTTCGGCGAACTTTTCAAGTTTGAACTTTTTATGAAATTTTCAACACTACCGAAACCATGTGAACAGGTTTACAACTAGGTCTTGTAAGTCAAGTGCCCCCAAATTATATGCACCTAGTTTGCTTAGAACGTGGGTCGATAAGAGACCTCCAAGATGCAAACTTGGTTGGCGTAGTATAGTGATTGTTTCTGAAAGACATGAAGTTATTTTTTAAAAAATGCGTACCTGTTGAGTTTGTCCATAAATCAAGAAGGCCCGTAGTTCTGTATCAAATTTTACCTCACCAACTATACGAACATTTCTTAGTATTGCACCAAGCCGTTTATATATTATTAAGATTTGTGGAAACATTCCACATTTCTTGGTCTTTTTCCAGTTAAGGATCCAACAAATGATGCTTTGTATGCCAGTATTGTCTGTTTTTTGAGCGATTTCGCATTCCTTACAGAAAAACTATGATAGGCTTTGTCGCTGATCGTGCCAATTCTATGCTAGAGCAAATCTTCCGTTATCTAGTTTCTTAAAAGAGGACATCCCTCATCTCTTTGTAATGCAGTGCATCCGTCACTCATTTGCATTATGTGTATGGTATGCGTATCTGAAACTTCCACGAGGCATTGAAAATCTTGCGATATATGTATATTCAATACAGCCCAAAACGTTTGCAACAACTTGCAGACTTTCATTAACATGAAGCCACACAAATTACTACATGTGAGTCAAACACGTTGTCTTTTCTTGTCTGCAGTAGTTAATAGGCTTCTAGAATAATATGAGACATTGAGGTCATATTTCAAGAATGCTGTTCTCAGCGGACGTCTTTTAGAGTATGAAAATATTTTGGCGAAGTTAATTGACCCCATGACAAAATTATATTTTCTTTTCTAGACTTCATTCTTCCTTTAATAAACTCAATTTACTAATGCAGTGAGGATAGCCTCAAATACATGTACTGTACTCGGAAGTTGAATTGACACTAGTAGTCCTATGGCTAAATATTGATTGTCAAAATTTGATTGATGAACAAAGAGAAAAAACATGGATACAGTATGATGAAAGAAAAAACATAGGGTTGGGGAGACGATAGTAAACACCCTGTGTGAATACTATGGTGTTGACAATTACATGTACCAAATAAGAGAATATAATTGTTATTTAGGAGAAGAAAGAAAGAAAACAGGTGGTGGTGGTGGGAGTGAGAAGCTTTCTACAGTATGTGTGTGTGGT
Source organism: Thermobia domestica (assembly GCF_964235325.1). Classification (NCBI taxonomy): domain Eukaryota; kingdom Metazoa; phylum Arthropoda; class Insecta; order Zygentoma; family Lepismatidae; genus Thermobia; species Thermobia domestica. The sequence continues at coordinate 215,462,427 of NC_137460.1, read as the reverse complement.
ACCCCAGATGTTTAAAGTTTACTAATTGGGTGTGTATTCTGTGTGGTCTTGGTCTAACAATGAGAACCCACTGATATCGATATTTTCGCGATGTGTTGGGAGGCCGATTTCCTAGAGATATATATATATATATATATATATATATATATATATATATATATATATATATATATATATATATATATATATATATATATATATATATATATATACAGAGAATAATTTATTAATTATTAATAATAATGTATCATTAATTTAAGGAAACAGTCTTTCCTTTGTTTAATTCTGTAATAATATCTACAATAAAAAACTTAATAAAAAGAGATTGAATATCTGGACCTTTTGCAAAATCGTTCTCCACGACAGAAGGAAATAGACAACCTCAAAATGCTAGAATTGACGAAACTAGTACGGTACGCTAAAGCTAAGACTAACAGAGAAGAATTAGAAGTGGAATCATTGCGTTAGGCAAAAGCCTAAGCTGATATACAAGAATTGCTATTACAGAGAGAGAGAATAACGTGGAAGACCTAAAAGAGGTTGTATATAAATTATATAACTGTAATTCATGAGACCCTATTTAAACAATAAATTTGTTAAAGTTTCAATTTGTTTCTTTTTCTTTCAGAATTTAAAGAACTATTGTAGAAATTTAAAGAAACAATTTATGTTATAAGTTTCTGAACTCCTTCTGGAGAATTTGGACTCTTATCCAAGTATGTACGTACCATCGTAATTTGTAATTTATTGTACCGTATTCGCATTTGTCTGATTTTCGAGAAACAACTTTGAAACTTTGGCACAGAATTTTGATTTTTGCTTTACATACATTTTAAACATATCCTCTGAATTTAGAAACATTAAATATCTTTTTTTTAGATTTAACTTTCCACTTTGTACGAGGTAGATGTAGAAAAAATTATGTAAAATCTAGAGTACGTGAATCTAGAAATACTTACATTTCAAAATTTGGACCCTCAATGAATTTTTACATAAATGTTTGTATAATGTGTTCAGTTTTTTTTATGAACTTTTCCAATCTGAGGTTAATATGAACGTACATCTCACAGACCACGCCTTACAGTGAAGATTGTATGGGGTGTTTATGTTGACCCCACAATAGAGGTAAAGATGAACACATGGTTTTTATTTTTTTAAATCTTTTTGTAATGAATTTAATATTTTTGTTAACTAGTTGTGTAACAATACTGAAACCCAGTTTGTATCTGACAGAAAATATGCATCCCAACTTTGCAAACTGAAAGAGTTATTTTTAAAAAAAATTTTTTTCAACTTCCCCCACCTCACGGTATTTTATTATAACATAGCTCTAATATTGTTTCTGTTTCAGTGATTCTCGTGAAGTATATATGAAAGTGGTGGAAAAACAGTTTTTGACACACCATACCAGTATACTGTCAGTATAAGTGGAACATAATTTAGAAAAGTAGCAAACTGCTGCTTACAGGCAAATTAACATTGTTATTTAATACTTCGTGGATTGTGTTTAATTGCTGTCGTTTTGAACATAATGCGATCATACAAAAAGAAAACTGGTGCACGTACCTATCGCAACTACACAGATGAACATTTGAGAAAAGATGTCAACTTAGTTGCAAATGGTGAGTTGAAATTCCGAGATGCCACCAGAGTGCAAAATCAGTATTGAGACTTCAGTGAAATACGTACGTCAATACAAATCAGTATTGAGACTTCAGTGAAATACGTACGTCAATACAAATCAGTAATGAGAAAAAGTGAAATTAATCTTTGAACTTTACGTCCCACGATTATGTCGATTAGGCTAAAGGAGACGGTGATTGAGAAATGAATGAAATGGTGGAATGAAGAAAGTGGGAGGAAACGGGAGAACACCGAGAAAACCCACGAGCACGGTGTTTGTCCACCAGGAAGTCCACACGGCGCAAGCTGGGATCGAACCAGGGACCCCAAGCACCGGAGGTGAACGCTCTACCACTGAGCCACCGCGCCACCCTATCAGTAATGAGATCAGCACAGTTTGGTGATGCCAATTCTAATCGAGACAATCTTGAAAATATAGCTGAATATGGACCAGAGCCGAAAGTTGAAATAAATAGGCACAGGACAAAACATCCGACAACTTTATCACTAGAGATGAGTTTTATATTGTCGACAGTGTATTCCTATTAAGTGTAAACGTGGGACGTAAAATTTACAGATTCCTATTGAGTGAATGGGGATTTCTCCAAAGTGCTATGCAACTGCGATCACATGTAAAAGCATATGTCGATGCAAAGAGTATTGTTAGTAGATTCAAAGACAATTCTCCATGAAGAGACTGAGCTTTGGCGTTCTTGAAAAGCTGCAAGAGAGTATTACGACAAACGATATGTCAAAATATAAAACAAAACCGAGCTAAAACGATTACAGAAGAAATTCAAACGTATTTCTTTAACTTGAAAGAACAGTAGACAGATGTTCCTGAGAAACATTTTGAACTATGATGAAACAAATTTACTGAATGATCCTAAAAGTAGGAACATAATATTTAAAGCTAAAATCGTCCACAAAGAATACTGAACCGAAACATCTTTCTCCTTGATGGTAACAGACACTGATAATGGTATGCGCCTTCTTCCGTGTGTTGTGTACTGTACAAATCTGAAGCACTCTGGAGTACGTGGATACAAGGCAGACGATACAATGGAACAAAAAGTGGTTTATTTGATGCCGTAACCTTCAGGCATTTGTTTCCTTCGATTGTGATTCCATGGGCCAACATGCTACCTCCCGGTCCAACAAGTTATCGGGAATAATCTCTCTTTACATTTTTCCGTAGACATTCTTCAAATTGATATGTTTATCTGCTAACACCGTGCATTTTACAAAACCATTTGATGTAGCTATATATGGTTCAAATGAAAATGACGTGACGGTCAGTTTTAGAAGTATGGAGCCTAAGGCCAGGAAGAAAATTCAACTTTCTTCCAAAAGAGGTTCTCCCTAAACTTAAAGCTTATGGATGCTTTAGGGCTGAAGCTTAAAAATAACATCTAGATTTGCTGCATGCAGTATTAAACCTCTGAATGCAGAACAGGTTCTTAAGCGTCTCCCTAGAATCCCAAGTGAAGAAGTTATACCAGTACTGGTATCAGCATCTGTTGGAGGTACAGCAGCAAACAAGCAGAGCATCATTAATTACCAGTACTCAAACTGTTGCAAAACTAGTAATTTTTCCGAGAAACAAATACGCAATGGATAACGTTATCATTAGTCTTTCACAAAGTATTCGCAATACTCCAAAGGAAACTTCGTCCAGGAGAAAAAAACCAACACAGCAGCTGGCTGCAGCGTTTCAACTAAGAACTGCCGGGAAGACATGCGCAATCAATGCTAAAAACCGAAAAACAGACTCTCCAAAATGCAAAACCACTTCCAAACAAGTATCAAATGACTGTTCTTCCGATAAAGATTGCGAAGACATTCCGAGCACCGGTAGCGATGATGACTCACTGATGGATGCATCCTTTGGGATTTCAGAATCTGAAATACAGCGCATGGATGACCTAAAATCAGTTCGTGTGTAATAGTATAGTATGTTCTAAAGAAAGGTAAACGGTATTATGTTGGGCAAATCATAGACAAACAGAGATGCGATTGAAAAGTCAAGTTTACGCTTATTAATAAAACAGGTACCAATATGGCATTCCATTGACCCAAATATGAAAACAGTGATGTAGTTTGTACAGAAGATATTGTTCAGTTGCTATAGAAAGACACAAATGACGTTGTGTCTGAACTCCAATTTCTACGTGGCGCTAGGGTCAGTTAGGCACGCTGAATACTCTCCACTTTCTCTCTGACAAGCCGGTGTTGCCATGTTCTCCCCCTCCCCTCCCCCTCGAACCTTCGCTCTTCCTTTTACTCAAACGCCAAAAATTAGAAAGGCTAAAGATTATGTTCACTCAGGATCATTTGATATTGTGTTTGTAGTGGATACAAAATTTAATTTCAGTTTGTTTTGTAAAACTGTTTGCAAATGATGTACCCCCATGCTTTTCTCGTCTGGGTACCTGTTCTTTTGTTAAACCTTGTATATTAATTTTCTTATATTAAGTCATCATATTATAAGGAATATATTATAAAGAATATATATTTGAGATGAATTTCAGTATATAGCTGAACTTTAAGAACAGTATAAAATATAGTTATCATTTAAGGGAAGTGTGAAGGGTTAAGCATAATTTGTCAGATAAAATAACATTGGCATTCATTTGGAAAATAAGTGATAGTTAAGTGTCAAAGGCGAAGTTACGGCGTAAACCATCTGGTGATCAGTGAACCATGTCTAAATGTCAAAGGTGATGGACGAATGATGCAAATATTAACAAATATGGTTTTTGGTAGTTTTTTTGAAATTAATCAGAATATGTTTGACCATGATGAAATTCTGTATTAACCTTATACACGTGTCAATGTGACTGCCAACCGGCTCGAGCTGGAAGGATTAAACTGGACGAGTACTGTTATGAAATTCGATACCGCCCCGGAAAAAAAAAACACCAAAATGCAAACACATTGAGTAGGATCCTAATAGTAGGAGAAAAAGAAAAGAACGAAGAAGAAGAAAAAGAATCTGAACGGAATAAGATTAGTAACACATTAAGTTCAAACACTAAAAGGAAAATACTTCTTGAATTTCACGATTCACCGTTAGCAGGACACGTAGGAACTAAGAAAACATATGAAAAAATAAAGAAATATTTAACATTAAATAATATTAGCTTAGATGAGTGGCCCAACTTGAAAGATGATGTTGAAGTTTATATTAGACAATGTAGTTCGTGCCAGAAAAACAAAGGTGTTCAACACAAAACGAAAATCATCATGGTGGTAACGACAACGCCTTTGTTTTCGAGCGCTGTGCAATGGACGTGGTAGGGCCTGTCACACCGTCAATATCAGGGAACAAATACATCCTAATATTCCAGGATGATCCATCAAAATATGTAATAGCAGTTCCCATACCGCAACAAGATGCCACTACAATTAGTAAGGCCTTTGCCGAACACATCATACTCAAATTTGGAATCCCAACTCAATTACTCACAGACCAAGGATCAAATTTCTTAAGTCAAATATTTGCCACAACTTGTAAATTACTTAGAATAGAAAGAATATACACTACAGCATACCATCCTCAAAGTAATGGTTCGATTGAGAAAATGCATCAAAACTTAGTACAAATCATGCGACATTTTGTGTCAGAAAATCAAACAGATTGGGATCAGTGGCTACCGTATGCAATCTTTGCCATAAATACAAGTAAACATAGTGCTACGGGATTCACTCCCCACGAATTAATGTTTACAAGACCCGCAAATATTCCTGGAATATTACAACAAAAACCACATGAAGTAAATTATAATCCGGAAGAATATGTCAAAAACTTGAAACAGAAACTGCAGGAATCATATAAGTTAGCTCGAAGTAATCTCTTACAGGCAAAAGAAAAAAGTAAGGAATACTATGATCAGGATATAAAAGAACAATTATTCAAAAAGGGGGATATGGTCCTATTATATGACGAAACTGTACGACGTGGCCGATCGCGAAAATTGTCATTGCACTGGATTGGGCCGTACAGAGTAGTACATGTTGATGGTGTAAATTGTGTAATACAACAAAAGAAAAACCGTACCATGAAGGTACAAGCAAATAGATTAAAGCTATATTATTAAGATAAATTAATAAACAAACGAATATCTACAGGACCCTTTTGTCCTTCATTTCAGATGATGCGAATCATGCTTCTTCTGCTACAAGCAGAGGCGGCTATTACGGCCGGATTGAATGCCCGCCTAGAACGATTTCCCGAAAGCCCTGGCTTGTATTACGAGTATCGAGGTTTCACCCAGCTGTATAATACCGAATGGAAACTCATAACGTATGTAAATTTGACTAGATTAGATGAAAATTTTCAAATGGTAGAAAAATATATCAAGGTTACAAAGGTACTTTGTGAAAATGAATATATAAAGAGAAATAAAACAAGTTGCTCCTCTACTTTCGACAATGGGGTTATGCAGAAGATTAAATCCATTCGAGACACTAAAATTTTAATTCGCGAGATAACTGAACATAAAGCTGAACATCAAGTGAAACGGTCGTTATTCCGTTTTGTTGGAACACTTAGTAAAACTCTATTTGGTACGCTTGATGAGGACGATGCCAAATATTACACGGATCAAATTAGTAAATTAGAACAGGAACAAGCCGATTTTCTTAAGTTAAGCAAGGAACAGATGATTATTGTAAAAAGTTCCTTACAAACATTGAATAATACTCTAACCACTATTCAGGAAAATGAACAACTTAAAAGTAGTCTTGAATATTTAACAGAGGAAATAAATAAACGGGAAAAGAAATTAACTAAAGCATATATTACCTTAGAAATGCGAGTAACCCTCAATGAGCACATACAAAAAATAGATAAATTGGTAAAGGAAATACGACAAAGTTTTGAGCTTATATTACACGCTATAATAAATGCACAAAAAGGAATTTTACAGTCACATATAATCACACCCACTGAAATTTTTCGACATTATCGAGATAATGCAGTCACCTTGCCACAAGGAATTTCGTTACCATTCCCAACTAGTGTCTCATATGAATATCTTCTCTTAAAGATTATGACATTAAACGTATTTTTACACGAAAACATATTAGGATATGTAATTAGTGTGCCATTAACTGAACAATTAAAATTCGATGCGTCTCATGTGTTACCTTTACCCATACGATTAGTAAATTCTACTACAAAATGCATATATATACAACCTGAAAAGGAATATATTATAATTGATAATACGAAACAATATTATGCAAAATTGACTGAGCATGAATTTTCGTTGTGTAAACAGCTAAAAACGAATTGGTATATTTGTAAGCAAGCATTTCCAATCTTATCCACTCATTTACACGATGAGTGTGAAGCAAGGTTGTTACAATATACACGTATAATACCAGAAGATTATAACAAACGGATTGTTCATTTAGAACAAACCCTTTGGACACAACTCGATAACAATGAATGGTTGTTTGTAACTCCGTCTGAAGAAAAATTAACTAGATTATGTCAGAATCAGGAACCGTATGACATAAAATTACATGGCACTGGTAAATTGTATTTAAAATCTAATTGTAAGGGATATGGTATTCGAACCTTGATACAATCACAGAACACCTACACGACTAACGTCACAAAAAGACATTGTGTCAAAATTAAATTTGACATATGAATGTTGTGAATTGCACGGAGAAACCGTTAGTATTGATAATATTCAATTAGACATTCCACAGAAACACATAATAAACAACTTAAATGACTTGCAATTGGCATCTCACAAAATTGATGAAGTAAAAAGAGCCATAAGCGAGCAGGAATGGAAGTTATACCATTCTACACAGGTGAATAAACTTTCTACGTTTGCTAATGTAGGTGCAGGTCTATCATATTAGTTAGTATATTGTGTTGTTGTAAAAGAAGTAAATGTTTCAAGGTAACGAAAAAATGGTGCGTTGACGATGATTGTTGTACATCTATTTGTTTCAATTCAACAATAATCAATCATATTCATTCAAATCATAAGAAAACTCAAGTGACCCCAATAAGTATGAGGCAACTGGCACAGAGCGAAACCAGTTTAGTCCAAACGGAGGAAGCAACTGAACCCACATCTGGAATCAAACCCAGGAAAGCTTTACCACGCACAAAAAGTCGATGAGTGACTGGAAAAAAAGTCTAACTACTTTTTCTTGTGGGGTAGAGGTGATGTACCCCCACGCTTTTCTCGTCTAGGTACCTGTTCTTTTGTTAAACCTTGTATATTAATTTTCTTATATTAAATCATATTATTATAAGGAATATATTATAAAGAATATATATTTGAGATGAATTTCAGTATATAGCTGAACTTTAAGAACAGTATAAAATATAGTTATCATTTAAGGGAAGTGTGAAAGATTAAGCATAATTTGCCAGATAAAATAACATTGGCATTCATTTGGAAAATAAGTGATAGTTAAGTGTCAAAGGCGAAGTTACGGCGTAAACCATCTGGTGACCAGTGAACAATGTCTAAGTGTCAAAGGTGATGCAACATTGGAACATCAGGTGATGGACGAATGATGCAAATATTAGCAAATATGGTTTTTTGGTAGTTTTTTTTTTAAATTAATCAGAATATGTTTAAACATGATGAAATCCTGTATTAACCTTATACACGTGTCAATGTGACTGTCCACCGGATCGAGCTGGAAGGCGACAATTACGCAGCAGAATGGTGCGTATAAAAACCCCCTCTTATCAGATCAGCCGAGAATTTTACTTCAGTTATTTTGCTGAACGCTCCCCGTGTGAAAGTTGCTGAGGCGCGTGTACTAGCTTTTCGCCACCACCTCGTTCCGGCGACAGAAGTAACTCTGTGTTTCTTCGTTGTATTGGACTTAATCAAATTTCAAATAAACGTACTAATATCAATTCTTTCTCTTTGGAGAATTACCGCCATACCATTGGGTACGATTCTAAGGACTTACGTCTTCTCTTTGGTGTGCCCCTTCGCCTGTAAATCGTAATTTGGTCACGCTTACCTTCGGGGCACAACACAAATTACATGTGTCTCTTAGTATTTAGGATCTGTATGAGTTTTTTGCACATTAAGTATATATACCGGCACGTTTAGGTATATATTCTGCTATTCTTTTATTATTATAATGAATTTAAATTCTCGTGCACTTTGATTCCTTAACACAGTAATCACTGAAGATAAAATACTACGAAAGACTTACTAACGATAGAATAAACTGTGCTTTCTCAACTCATTTTTTATATCACGACCCCTTTTATCACATCCTCTTGCCTGTAATCCCCATAATTAATTTCCGGCTTCCAATAAGTTTTTCATTATTGCTGCCAATCGCTTAGTTTTTTTTTTTTTTTTATTTGGTTCTGGTGTTTCAATTTGCAGTTTCTCACCAGTTTCTCCTTCTTTTATTCCAAATGTTTTTTAACTAATCTTTATTTGTTTAATATAATAAACTTATATTTAAGTTTAAAATATATTTTTTTAAAAAACATATTTTTCTGCTACTGTGTCCTAATTACAAGTATCGTTTTCATTTCCCTTCGCGATCCCAAGTTGAGAAACCCTCCAAGAGACAAAGTGGACAATTTATTGCGAAAAAAGGATGATTTTTTTTAGTTTAACGTCCCATAGCCATGCCCTTTAAACTAAAAGAAACAGATGATTGATTAAAATAAATATTTGACAAATTATTTTTTTGCTGTCCCACCGGAAATGGAACCAGGGGCAACGTGCACCAAAGCCATACGCGCTACCCACTAGACCAGCGGTAAGGGTTAATTTATTATATAAAGAAAAATGAATTGTTTGCAAAATAACTTTCAAAAGCCATAGCCCTATTTGTTTAGTTTCTGTAGTGGTGATAAAGAATCGATCTGAGGAAAGAATGGAGAAAATGTTACTTTAGGGCAACACAATATGGATGTCGATTTGCTTCATATAATACAATATCACTGCACGCCTTGTTTTTTATTAATATTAACGTATTACAAGAAAAATGCAGTCGACTAATGTTTTTGTAAAAAAAAAAAAAAAAAAAAAGTTTTGTTTTCAAAAAAGTAGTAGTTACAAACGGAAAACAAATGTTATAATATTACTCCTCCACGAAAACAACAAATATTACGAAAACACTTCTAACTTTTCTAACCTCAATTTACACACTGGTCTGTCTAGATCAAAATTCAAAGGGGGGGGGGATTTTCTCTGAGGAAGCAAAGTTCTGGACTAAATTTTGAACACTGTAATTAATAATACGGAAGAAATAATACATACATACATGAAATACCTTATCTTGCTCTAGAAAAAATGTTTCAATAATTTTATCATTGGTTTTAGGCATAATTCGGTCCTTATTATGTGGGACCACTGACGTACACAGAATTTCATTAACGACGTCCAAACTTAAGTAGTTTCAACTTTCAAAATACGCGCGTTTTCGTATGCCTAAGTACATATCTTGATATGGTATATATTTTTTCATATGATCTAGTTGAGGTGGGAGTTAAAATTGGAGAATCACCTTAAGCCACTGTATGCGACTGAGCAAGAACATTGAAAATCACTCGTATGATCGATCTGTGTTTCAAATCAGAGTTTTGTTACGAGGATGGAATATAAATAGTGCGATCCTTTGTCCTCTCCAACCATAAAAATTCACTTTATTGCTACAAAGATACGAAAACATGAACATGAAATCAAATCATACCTTGCCTTGGTTGATATTATTTCTTCGGTAAAGGGCTGATACCTGACAGGTCACATTTTGATTCAACTTCATCATCTTCTGTGGGATTCGCACTCACTTCGGAATCAGCACCAAGTTCAATTACAAAATTTTCGACGGCTTCTTCAACCAGTCCATCTCGTTCCCAGTCTTCTCAAGTGGTTGCATTGTTTTCTTTACTCTCTGGTGTAATGGACTTAAACACATCTTCAGTTATATCTTTAATATTTGCATCCGATTGTCCAACGTTTCTTTCCGCCACTCGTCTTTTCACCAAACTCCAAATTAATTCGATGGTGACAAGTCACAGTGGTACGGTGGCAATCGAAGAACCGTATGTCCGTGTTCTTTTAAGACATTGTCAATCACATATTCTGATTCCCGGCGATAGCACTTCACTAAATTCAATAGTTCACTTTTTCGAAAATCACTTCCAAAGGTAATGTTATTTTCCCTTAACCAATTTTGAATATCAGCTTTAAGAGCAGATGATGTTGGAGGTTGGTTGGTTTGCATTGTGTGGTATGACGCATTGTCAAAGTAGACTATACTGTGAGGTGGTAAGCCTGGAATCAACTGCTCACGAACCCATCTAAGAAAATTCTGTCTATTCATTTCATCGTGGTAATCGCCGGATTTAGTTCTTGCTTTGAATATGCAGGGAGCATCCGGTACAAATCCGCCTTCTCCTCCAGCATGTATAATGACCCACCTTTGGCGAACACGTTCAGTGGTGTAAATGCCATCTACATCCCCTGATTGCCAGCATTTCTTAACTGTGTAGTTTGGATGAATGCGTGTCTCATCCAAGTACACAACTCGCTTTCCGATTGCTCTATTAGCTCTCATTTGCCTAAGAAAGTATACTCTTTTGGCAACTATGTCCTCCCTTTCTATAAGCAAGTGCCTGTTCTTTTTGTACTTAGCGAAGCGAAATCCTATCTCTTTGAGAATCTTCGTAGGGTTTCTTTGCTTCCAGTAAACCCGATAACTTCTCGAACAACAGGAAGCAATGATCGTAAGGTCCGTACAGTTTTACGGAAAACATAAAACTTGTGCACTTTTCTCCTTATGATGCATTTGTCCATATCATCTAATTGGATTTTTTCAGGCCTACCTCTGCTTGATTTTCCCGGAGTTGATAACTTTTCACCGCTTACTTCGGCTTTTCGTTCTTCCGCTCTTATTCTTTGAATTGTTCCTTCGCATTTTCCAGTCCCTGCAGCAGGTTTCGTAGCCTGATCTATTGGGAAAAGCCAGTGACCTGCTTTTTTTTCTCCTCGTGACAAAATTTAATTACGTTATTAATTATTTGTCTTCCTTCGGAATGAATTACAGGCTTTTTTTTTTTACTTGCCATTACATATAGTAAACGCGAGCGCGCGCACACACACACACACAAGAAACAGCACTTAGCACTTACACAAACAAAATAAACTGCTTCAACATCAATTGTTAAAATACTGTACTCAAGCCGGCCAAAGAGCAAACACCGGAAATGTTTCCAGAGGTCATGAGCCACGCTTGTTTTAAGCGAATGGAATGTCCAGAAACAGCAGGGGTTGTCGAAATGCCCCATGTGTTCTCTGGACCAAGAGATGTGGTGGAGGTTACCAAAACGTCAAAAAGTTGAAGGGGGAAAGAATCATAGGAGAGGACACAGGGTAGGCAAATAGGGAAATATGGGGACAAACTTTACAAAGCAGAAATGTCCCGATGATGTAGATAATTACGCGGCATGCTTTGTTTACCTCATGTATTTAGGTGATTTAGGTTTCTTAGGCGAATGATAAATAAAGATCGATCAGGATTTTGTATTTTCTTAATTTCATCGAGAAGTTATTTGAAGAGGTCAACAAAGAGTGTGATATAACATTTATTTTAGTATATTGGGTAATGATTTGTATATATTTGAACGTTGATAAATGTTCTTCACTATATTCGCACAATCACTTTAACAATTTAAATTTTTTATACTATAAATCATGTAACACAAACAATTTTTGCGATCTAAGCCTTGGGTGAACTAGTTTCCCATTAGAGACATGGTGATGTCACCAAGAGCCGCCACAGATGAAAGATTCTTTTAGAATTGTTTACAGTTTACTGCAGAAGCAACTGTAGATTAGATTAGTTATCCATTTTACTTGCGAAAGAAGTTAGTTTTTTATTTTAGAAAAATGGTTGGTGACGTGACTTAAAAACCGTCAATGATGGAGCTCATAGTTTACTGCAGAAGCAAGTGTAAATTAGATTAGTCACTCTTTTTAGGAAAAAAAATGCTTGGTGATGTGACTTAAGAGCCACCAATGATGGAGTTTACAGTTTACGGCAGAAATCAAGCGTGGAATTTGTCTGAATCTTTATAACTGAAAGCGAGATTATACAGAATTTCGTACTGCACAACATTTTACTTTTCCTAATTTTTAATGGATTTGTTTGGTAATATTGTTACTCTGGATGATAATTACTTTTTTGTAATTATTCAATGAGCAATTTTTAACTCATTTGTGCTCGGTATCCGGCAAAATAAGAACTAATTCAACTAAAAGTTCTAATGCACGAATCCCAAACGGTCGGATGACACGAGATCGTGCCGCATAGCGACGATACTGATCACCTGCTTCGAAAGTGAAAGAAGGGTAATGAGGAAGTGCTTTAAGTCCTGCAAAATAACGGAGGATCCAACAACTCCTGCGACGATGAAGAGATGGTTTATGTGCATCAACGTACAGTCTAGGTATAGGGCAAGTACGAAAAGCTCCCATTATTTGGGGAACACAATTTTCTTGCACAAACCACTCTTGAGAGACTAGATCCCACTCTGTCGCTAGTACCTACTCCATGCAGCGGACCGTCATCGTCGGGGAGGGGGTGGAGCTGAGAGGGCAGGTTCACTACTCATTCATACATCACATCTCATATGCACTTTACTGCATGCCCTCTCAGACGCGAATACCGCTACCAGACTTGCGGGTGGTTGGTGGGAGTCGGGAAGAGGAAGGTCTAGTGGTCATCTTCCTTCATTTTGAGGAGGACGTGCACCCACCCGGTCTACTGCTGTGCGCGTCGAGTGTTCGCGTTGTCCGGTGTGCACAGTCTTTGGAAAAAAAGAAAACAAAAACGTAAAAAAATATAAAATTAAAATCCCAAAAAAGTGCAAAAAATTTAGAAACAAAAAATCCGCACCATTTTTTGTTTTCTTCTGAGCTGGTGGGGGTCTGTCTTTTCGTTTTCTCAAGTTCTTTGTTTAGTTTTGCTTCTTCCTTTTCCGAGGCCACGCGTTTTTCTCGACGGGAATGGTTTTGTTGCACAATTCCCCTTAACCGCGTCGGCCCTAAGCTGATCCTAAGTTTGTGAGCGAGCCGAGAGGATTACCAGTGGTAGCGTTACTTCTCTCTATTAACGCCCCGGTGTGACGTTACACCCTTTCTCCTTTCATAAATGTTTATTCACAATCCTCTTTGTATGGGTACCAAAACATTAAAAACTGATCCAGGCTCTCCCTCACGGAAGAAGCCCAAGTAAAAGTGAAATTGTGGAAAAGACAAGTATCGCGAAGCCTACTGTCCGATATCTTGCAATTAAAGACAAAGATGCTGATAGTGTCAATTCTGATTAAACCGTCCAAGTGGTATTAAGGGCTTATCCCCTTTTGTTATTAATAAAGTTATTACTTACCAAGCCGTACAGGTTAACGACATCAAGAAATTGCGGAATGGCACCTTATTGGTGGAAACGATCGATGAGAAGGAAACAGCGAAGCTACTGAAATTAACTGATTGGACCAGTGAACGTGTCAGTAGAACCCCATCGTCTACTGAACGTCTCTCGAGGGCTGATATCGTGTTGGGATCTCCTGAATGCCAGCGAGGAGGAGATTAAGTCGGAGTTAGCGGATCAATATGTTATAGATGTCGCTTGGATCTAAAGTAAGAAGTCAAGTGAACTTGTCGCTACCCAGCCACTGATTCTTACTTTCAGTTTGCCAATGATTCCAGAGAATGTAACGGCTGGTTACTATCGATTGAAAGTTCGGCCCTGTATACCTAGTCCTTTGCGCTGCTTCAAATGTCAACATTTTGGGCACACCAGCACGTCGTGTAATGCGAGTTCTGCTCTTTGTGCGAATTGTGGCCAGGGTAGTCATGATGCGGAACACTGTAAAGCGACCAATCCGTTCTGTGTCAACTGAAAGGGTGAGCATTCTGCTTGGTCTCGGGATTGTCCAGCGTTTCAGCGCGAGAAGCGTATCCGAGAACTCATGGTTGTCGAGAATTCCGTTTGCCGATGCAAAGCGTCGTTTGAAACTAAGCCTTCCTTCCTCGCTTTCTGTTCCCTTTGCCACTGTTGCAGCTAGTTCTCGGAAATCTGTAGCAACACAGACGTCCGACGTTTCCACCCAAACAGATTTGGTCCCAGAGCCTAGTTGTGACCCCAAGACCTCAGTTGCACCGACGAGGACGCTTGCAAAAATTCCACGTGTTTCTGTTAGTTGTGGTGTTCGGCGTACTCCAGCCCATCGCAGATCACCTTATATCGCTGGCCTGAAACCTAGCTAACATATCCCCCGGCTGAACGAGACAGTTCTCTGTCCAAAGAGAACAAAATCTACACCAGTTCGTAAGTCACCTAAAGTCTCTCGTAAGTCTGACAGGGTGGAGGACGAAGTGATGGACTCAGAGTGGGCTGTTATTGGACCCCGTGGGGAAGTTCGCCTTAAAAGTTGATCTCTTCCAGTATGGTGCTTCTCCAGTGGAACCTCAATGGCTTCTGCAGCCACCGCGAGGAATGACACAACTCGTTTTTGACCATTCGCCTGTACTTGTTTGCTTGCAGGAAACACATTTTAAGTCTACCCAGTCCATCCTTCTTACTGGGTATACTATGAATAGATGTGGTAAGCCAGAAGCCGTCACACTCCTGGCGGCGTGGACATATGTCTCCGATTCTCTTCATTCTCGGCAGACTCACATTCTCTCGCGACTGCAAGCCGTAGCGGAGCGGGTATACTTCCTTCGCCCGATTATAATTTGTTCATTACACGTTCCTCACTCAGAAGCCTTTACAACCGCCGATCTTTTTCAGCTCTTCCATCAGCTCGAGCCGTCAGTCTTGCTTGTAGGTGACCTTAACGCACATCATCCTCTGTGGGGCTCTGTCCGTACTGACGGTCGTGGCCGTCAGGTAACGGAATATATTTAGGAGTGGCTTGCTCATCATTAACGATGGCAGTCCTACTCATTTCTCCACTGCCTATGGTACATACTCCAGTATCGACCTCTCCATGTGCAGTACCGGTCTCTTGACCTCATTGACGTAGAGAGTACGTCCTGATCTTTGTGGCAGTGATCATTTTCCCTTGTTCCTTGTTAGTCTCCCTGTTGCTTCTCCTTTACCTCTCCGCCTCTTCAATCTGAAGCGTAGTGACTTTCGTAAATTCTAAGAGCTCAGTGCGTTTCATTGTCGTGATGAACTCCCTGTCGGTGCAGTAGAAAAATCTTTCGAGCAGACTGTTCTTAACGCTGCCCATGATTCCATTCCAGAACGTGGTAGCACGTCTCCCGCCGGCGTGTTCCATGGTGGTCTTCGGAGATTCGTGAATCTATTCTAGCTCGCCGGCGCGCTCTTGCCACTTTGAATCGTCAATCTACTGATGAACGTCTCCAGCGCTTCCGCACTCTGCGAGCTCGAGATAGACGTCTTATCAAGCTATCGAAGCGCCAAAGCTGGAAGAATTACGTTTCGTCAATCAATAGTCGCAAAGCGATGTCTACTGTGTGGTGTCGGGTTTGCTCTCTTACTGGAACTCTTCTTCTGTTGATGTCCCTGCTTTGTCTGTCAATGGTGTACTAGAGACTAACCCTTTAGAAATATCTGCCATATTGGGCCAGTATTTTGCATCCATCTCTGAGTCTGGACACTATCCTCCAGGATTCGTACCTATTAAGGCCCGGTTAGAGAGGAACCCGTTAAATTTCCGTAGCGCTAATACTGAGGACTACAATGCTTCTTTCAGCCTTATTGAGTTCGATTGTAATTTTCGTGAGCCGTCTAATACTGCTCCAGACCTTGATCGTCTATCCTGCGAAATATTACGCAATCTCTCCCGCGATACTCAGTTACCTTTATTGCAACTGTACAATCGCATTTGCGTAGATGAGGTTTTTCCCCCTGCTTGGCGCGAGGCTCTGGTTCTTTCTATTATAAAGCTAGGAAAAGTCGAAACTATACCACAAGCTACAGACCTGTTGCTCTTACGAGCTGTGTCTGTAAGCTGTTTGAGCGCATAGTCAACAAGAACCTGGTCTGGTATTTGGAATCGAATTCATTTTTTCAAAGTGGATTTCGTCGCTTCCGATCCACTACTGGCAATATCGCTTATCTTGAGAGTCAAATTAAAGATCCTTTTTTAAACAGAAAACATCTCGTAGCTATATTTTTTTATTTAGAGAAGGCGTGACACCACATGGCGTTACGGTATCTTAAACAATTATGACTGGTGTCTTCGTGGGAATATGGCACAATTAATTACGAATTTTCTTCACGAGCGTTATTTTACAGCGCGTGTGCGATCTAGTCTCTCAGAGTGCTTTGTACAAGAAAATGGTGTTCCACAAGGCAGTGTCCTTGGTACTACGTTGTTTGCTGTTGCCGTCAACAGTTCTTTCTCATATATAGCCTCCTGTGTCTGGTCTGTTATATGTTGACGACGCTGTCAACTTCTGTCGCTCCCGCCACCTTCGCGGCATTACTCGACAGCTTCAACTGATTCTCAATCGTCTTGTTCGGTGGTCGAATGAGACGGAATTTCGCTCCCCCCCCCCCCCGAGAAATCCCAATGTGTTCACTTCTGCCTACAGCGTACTTGCCTTTTGACCCGGACTTATATCTTGATGGCACCCGTTTGTCCTTCATTAATACAGTCCGTTTCTTGGGTCTGGTCTTTGACCGTCGCTTGTCGTGGGCACCACATAAGGTAAGTGCACCAATAGCTGACACTTTAAGGATGCATTTCTACATCTAATGCTTTGGTTTGTAAATAAAACAACATAGAAAGATTATGGCTTTAGTAACTGAAAGGTTTAAGTTTAAGGAAAGGTTTGCAATTGATATAAGACCTTCAGAAAAACATATATGAGTTACCGAAATTTATATGGAACATAACCCACTTGTACCAGTTGTTGACACACAGAAAATACCAATGATCCAATGCCTGACATAGTAATGTGCCAAAAGCTGACAGTTTTACTTTAAAGAATGTATATATAATGAAATCATTTGTTAGTAAGAATAACATCACGTATTCTTTTAAAATATAGGTTAAACAGAAGTAACAGATTTATAATAGGTAGAATCTGCTCTTTGTTTAGTACTTATTCAAATATATCCATTTAAAATTTCAAGACATTTCTTACCATTTGTTAACGCGATAATTCTCAATTTCTTCTATCAGATATGCCCCCACCTTGGAATATAATCATATTTAGGTGAATTGATTTTTTTCCAATATGTCTTCATATGCATACAATGGCTTGTCTTCAACTTTCGGCCAACACCACCCATATCTAGTCTTTAGCGTAACTTTGACGAAAGCTTCGTTTTTCTTAGTCTTCAAAATCCTTCCTGGAAAATATTCACTTTTATATTATATTATATTTCTTCCACTCTGCCGATGTTGCGACTGAAGCTATTTTCTCTCTCCTACTCTTTAAGGTAGGTGTGATTGTATGGTGCGGCCAAAATAAATATCTTTTAAATGATAAGGGAATTAATAGTATCAGTACTTTCCTTTGCTCTCTGTTCATGGTTAGGAACGTCAGTTTCTGTAGTTTTCGAAGTCCTTGGAATTGAAAACATAGTTTCACTTCTATTTAGAGGAGTAGAAATTTTAGCTACATCTGCAACTTCTACTTGCGTAGAAATGTGTGTTCCTGTAATTTCCGAAGTGCTTGAAATTGATATATTAGTAGTGTCATTTGAATTTTGTTGAGTAGATATTTCATCCGTAACTTTGTTGTCTATTCTGGGTGGAGAATCATGTCTGCTACACTTCTCTGCATCCATAGGAGGATAAGGTTTTTATCTTCTATGTTGCGTAAAAGCGTGCCATCACAATCGGAGATTTTTTTTAACTTTCTCAGTACAAATTCTTTATTTTAGGAAACACACGAATTAATTTATTTGGCCGTGATGAGTTTCATTGCAGAGATTTCCGGAAGATATCTCTCAAGTTGTTCCTCCTTTCCTGAACTTTTGATAGTCTATATTATCAGCGTTAAATGCGTAGAGACCACATGCTCTGAATCCATTTCGTATTGCAGTAGGAGTTACTGACATTTTCATTGTATTTTTCCAAAAGAGGTGCAAAGTCTTCATTTCTATGCTTTCTACCGTCATGTTTGATTCTCCACTGATGCACACCACATTTCCAAGCGCTCTTGAGTGAATGGAAAACTGAAACATCCATCGGTTGAAGAACATGAGTGGAATTCGGATACAAAGCTACAAGCACAATACCATTGATACTACAAAAAGTGCTTAGAGGCTCAGTGAGATGCTATGTATGACATCAAGGAAAATCAACACAAGAGTTTTGATATTTGACTTTTCAAGCCATGGTTGAAACACATTAGTCATATATTCATAAAATGTCTCTACTGTCATCCAACCTACTCAGATCTACCAATACCCCAGCAACTCTATACAACCATCGGGGGATCCAAAATACATACACTAGTTGTAATCAGCATTGTCATACATTCTTTTTCATCATTGCTTGCATATGTGTATATAGTTTTTTCTTCCTTACGAACTAACACCTTATTTCCTTTCGGAAACGAAAAGGATGTAGTCTCGTCTGCGTTAAGAATTCTGGGTGGATCTTAAGGTTCCTGAATAAAATACCGCACTCTCGGCTGGTCACACACCTCGGCTCATCTAGTTTCCAACTACAGGAGAAAGTGCCACTATCTATTTGTGTTCTAATCAATGAAAAGTTAAAAAGAAACAGATCACGAATTTTTATTTTGTCTTAAATCTGCTTCAGACCAACCACATTTTTTTCTGTAAAATTATGTTTGCATCATTGCGTTGCTCAAATTCATTGAAAATTTTTATGTCAGGTTTTGGTACAAAACAGTATTTTGCTGCTCTAATAAGTGACAAACCCTGTTAGCTTTTGGACCTAGACCTCCAAATTTAGTGAAATTGATAACAGAAGACATGTGTTACTTTCTCGTGTAAATTATGTATGAAATTCATAAATTAATGCCGTTATGCTGTTTACCAATGCCTGACATGCAGTGTCAGCTACTGGAATAACCCTACACAAAAGGACACTAATACCTGACACCCCCCTCCTGAAGTTTTAGAATTTAAAGTTTAACAAAATTTTCCTCCCGCAATTCACTACATTGTTTCACCAACAGAATACATATTCAACATGCTACTGAACTAGAAAAAAAAAATCATAAATTAACGTAAGAGTAACAAGGGAAGTAGGCTTACCGTATTTCTTAAGAATTCTTCTCATTTTTGCATATTTCTTCATAGCACGTAATTCAACTTCGTCATACTTCTATCAGTTGGCACGCAAATTAACCACGACTAAGCAAAATGTTGCTAAACCATCAAGAAAAGTGTGTGCGCTGAGAAATCTGTTAATGATCACAAATAACCTTATTATGTTCAATTTAAGATAAAAGTGTCAGCTTTTGGAGCAGTGTCAGCTACTGGTGCACTTACCTTATTCGGAATCTTATGTAGTCTTGTCTTCGAGCTTTGAATCTCCTTCGTGTCCTTTCCCACCGCACATGGAGTGCTAACCGTAATGCTCTGCTTCGTTTGTATCGTAGTCTAATTCGGTCTAAGTTAGACTATGGCTGTATTGCCTATGGGTCTGCTTGTGAGTCTCTGCTGCGTCAACTTGATACAGAGCATTACCTGGGTATTCGGATTGCTACTGGCGCCTAGCGTACTAGTCCCGTTGCAAGCCTGTATGTTGAAGACAATGAACCTTCGTTAGCGTATCGTCGCAGGAGACTTGTTATTGATTCTGTTGTGTGTTGTATTCCAGACCACTCTTGTAGACCATGTCTCTGTGGTGGGCGGATATACGAGCGCTATGCTGCACGTCCTACCTCTATACGTCCGTGGTAAATCCGTGCGTTTGAGAGTTTCCTTGCGACGACTTTTGTGGACCTCTCTTTCGTTGGCTCACTTTTGTGCTATTCCACTATGGCTGCTTTGTCTACCTCGCCATGATTTACGTTGTCTATGCATTCGAAACAGCAGACTAGTTCCCAGGTGCACAAGCAGGAGTTTGCAGAACTGTTAGGTTAATACCCCGATTTTAATGTGTTCTTTATGGACGGTTCTAAGGATTGGGATTCTGTAGGCCGTGCCTTTGTTGCCGACGAGGGCAATTCAGAATTCCATCTGCATCGCCTGTGTACCGTGTTTGCTGCTGAATTGACTGGACTTAAGTTTGCCTTAGACCATGCTCTCACGCTTTCATAACATCGTGTGCTTGTTTCCACCGACTCTCAGAGCGTAGTTCTGAGTGTACAGAATATCTTCAGTATGAAATCTCTCGTGCAGGACATTCTTCTGAGACGCCATCAATTGCAGCAACAGGGTTGTGTCGTCATTGTCTGCTGGGTACCGAGTCATGTCGGCATTCGAGGAAACGAACGTGCTGACACAGCTGCCAAGACCGCCGCCTGGGCCAGAGTTGCACTGGAGCATAACCTTCCCCCACTCCGATCTTTGTCGTCATTTTTCCAGCTTGATGCGCTCTCACTGGCAAGCTGATTGGGACCAGGCAACTGAGAATAAACTACACGCTGTTAAGCCGATCCTAGGAACGTGGCATACATCTTCTTCCTCTTGTCGTCCAGATGAAGTGCTCCTGGCGCGTGTGCGTATCGGACAGTCTCATCTGACGCATAGTTATTTGTTGCGTGGATTAGACCGTCCATATTGTGAGGAATGTATTGTCCCCCTGAGTATTCAGCACATTCTTGTTGAATCCTGAGTATTCAGCACATTCTTGTTGAATGTTCTGAATACTCAGTTCTCAGAGAACGTTACGGACTGCCTTGTCTCCTTACCCGTGCTTTGCGGGATGATCACGATATTGTTAAACGGATAATTAAGTTCGTTTCTAATTGTGGAGTTGCTCACGTTCTCTGAGCTGTTTTAGTTTGTTGTGCTTTGTTTTATTGCTGCTAAATTTGTATATTCTCTCTCATCTTTTATATTTTTCTCTCTATATTGTTATCGTTATATATTTTAACTTATTTATTCTTTTATCTTCTACTTTTAGTTCTGTGTCCTTTTTCCTTTTCATTTAGCAGCGCTTTCGTTTATTTGAACTATATTCGTTTTAGCTTGATTTCCTTTTAATCTTGCAGTCCTGAGCAACGTTTTTAGTCCAGACGGGGACATATAGCCTCGTTGCTGACGTCCCCATTAATCTCCCTACTCATATTCATACTATGTCGCTAGTACAGAAAATTCCTAATAGAATGTGCCATATGCCAACGAAGACGCTAGTCATATAATTGTCTTAAGATACCGTTACGCCAAAGTGGTGTCATATGCCTTCTCTAAGTCGAGAAATATATCATAGAGACTTCTCCGTTCAGCAAGGCGTTCTGAATTTGCTCCTCGAAATAAGCTAGATTGTCTGTAGTCGAACGGAAACAACGAAATCCACTTTGATACTTGCTCAAGGGTGGATTCGATTCCAGATACCAGACCTGGCGCTTGTTGACCATTCACTCTAGCAGCTAACAGACACAGCTCCTGAGAGCAATGGGTCTGTAGCTCGTGGAGTTAGTTGCTACTTTCCCTGGTTTCCCTACGGGAAGATCCGGAGCCTCACACCAAGCAGGTGGGAAAATTTCCTCTACCAGATGCGATTATACAATCCAATACGGCAAGCTGTGTAAGGCGGGAGGGGTTGCGTAAGATATCATGGGTAAGATAAGACAAGCCCTAGAACAGTATTCGACGACTGAAACTCAGCGACTGAAGAGCAGAATCAAACTTAACTAGCGTGAAAGTGGCATTATAGAGCTCGCAGTTGACGGTACAGAAGTTGGACGGGTTTCGCTCTAGCCGAGGGCGTGAACGAGCAAACCCTGGAGGGTAGTGAGCAGACTCAGAGATAGACGCGAAGTAGTGGCCCAATGCATTAGCTATCATTTGAGGGGTCGGTCTGTAAGACACCATCCACAGTTAAAGGAGACATACCAAGAGAAGAGGCATGGCCATTAAGACAGCGAATCCGACGCCATACAGACATGGATGTGCGGCTACTGAGGGACGAAACGTAATTATTCCAACTTTGGCGCTTCCAGATCTTTACGAGACGTCGAGCTCGAGCACGGAGATTACGGAAATGCTGAAAATTGTCGGATGAAGGTTAAAATTGAAGAGCACGAAGACGAGCCAGGATAGCCTCACGGATTTCCGCAACCAGCATGGAACATGACGATGGGAGATGGCACCACCGCATTCTGGAATGCAACCATGAACAGCATTAAGAACAGTTTGTTCGAAATCCTCTTCTACAGCAGCTGCAGAGAGTCGCCACGAACACGAAACTCACGGAATTTACGCCAGTCAGCACGGAAGCGGCGAAAAACGAAATGAGGAGCAAAACGATGACCTCCGAGAAACAACTGAAAGTAATCACTGCCACAAAGATCAGGATGCAGTCTCCATGTTAATGAGGTCAACTAACCAGCGCTGCACATGGCGATAAGCAGGCGAGGGAAGGAGACTCGCGCCGCAACTGCTTGTAGCCTGGAAACGATGTGTGTGCCGAGAACAAAGAGATTCGGAGACACATACGCCCACGCCGCCAGCATCTGGCCTACCACATCGATACACTTAAAGAAAGGGAGGACTGGGTAGGCTTCAAATGTGTTTACTGCAAACAGACAACTATAGGGGAGTGATCAAAGATGAGTTGCTTCAATTCCTCAAGGTGACTGCAGAAGGCATTATGGTTACACTGCAGAAGCGCCATAGTGGAAGAGATCAACGTTTGAAGCGAACTTTCCCACGTGGGCCGCCAAGGACAATCCACTCCGTATGTATTAGTTCGTCTTCCACCATGTAGCTTTCAAAGAAATTGAAGATGGCTTATTAGCTGGTGTAGATTCGTTCTGTTCAGAAAGAGAGCCGTATCGTTCAGCCTGCCTACATGCTAGCTAAGTTTGAGGCTGATGAGTTCAGTTTCAACTAACACTAAAAGTCATATAGGGTATCAGTTTCACTCAAGCAGATTCGTACTTACAGTGCGAGACAGAAACAATCGTAAATTCCATCCAAAAAATGGCGATAAAAATGATCGTCTCCCCAGAACAACATGAATTCTGTAGGCACGAAGCGAAGTATTCAAATTAGCTAAGTCGCATAGTCACACAAACACTGCTTTAGATTAA
Organism: Thermobia domestica; assembly: GCF_964235325.1. NCBI lineage: Eukaryota > Metazoa > Arthropoda > Insecta > Zygentoma > Lepismatidae > Thermobia > Thermobia domestica. The sequence continues at coordinate 215,438,614 of NC_137460.1, read as the reverse complement.
AGGAGACGTCTAAACAACATAACTGAGTATAGGACCTCGTCGCCAGCAGGAACGGAAGCAGAGAATACTCTCCCAAAAGTCCAGTCGATTCAACAAATGATTTTCTTGATTTTGGTGAAACGAACTAGTTCTCATATGGAGCTATAACTACTAAATGGATCGCATAACGTACAAGAGAGGATATCTACAACGATGTGAACCAGCTTTCATTCCAAAAATCTCAATTCGAATCCCTTCTAACTGATGTGCAGCAGAATACCATGAACTGCAATAGGTGCGGTAATACCGAAAATTGAAAAACAAATTAAAGAACTGCAACAACTCGTTGCGACAAAAAGAATACAGTATTGTAGAAGAGATATAATTCTTATCACCCACTGATTATCCTGGAGTGACCAGTCGCCAGAGCCTCGTTAGCCTGCATTACAATGAATGCAGTTCCCAGGGTGCACTGCGAGGAAGTGAGGTTGGCATTTGGGTGCTCACTAGGGAGCACCCCTTACACCCCATTTATTAAAGCCAAGTTTGAATTCTATTCGCTGAAATTATAGAAAAATATAAGGCAATAGGCATCGATATTACTGAAAATACTTAGTTGACAGCACTATGGACTTAATACTAGTTCTAATATTCTTGAGGCTAAATAATTTATCGACAGTCCTTATCGTTATTTGAATGCTAAAATCTATTCTCATATCAAAATTTTAGTATTTATTTGCTTTTTATTCCTGAAATCTTCAGCCGAGATTGAGAACATAGTTTTTGTTCGGGAATTTAAAAAGATAACTTAATTCGCTTTTTTAACTCCTCTTTCAAGAAGACAAATTTTCAATAAGTAAAACCTCCTAACTGCCTCATTTGGTGGTACCTACATTTTCAGGTAAGACATACATTACCTTTATCTCTCTATATTAGAAAATTGGTCACATACAGGTCCTTATCAACTTAATGGAAACACCTAAAATAAATGCAGCCTACCAAATTAATATCGCGTTGGATTACCTCACACCCTCAAAACAGTTCTGATGCGACCTGCAATGGAATCATAAATGCCATGAATGTTATAGCTAGTGGAATATTACACCATTCCGCAAGCAGTACATCAATCAGTTCCATCAGAAAGGGTGGAAGAGGAAACTGCGCGGATTCTTGTCTCCAAATATGCTACAGACGTTCAATTATGTTCCGATACGGAGTTTCTTCCTGATGTTCCTAAAACAACGCCGCAACAGTTCCAGTTGTGCGAATGGGCGTTCTACTCTCCTCAATATGGTATCATTTAGGGATGTGCCGATATATCGGTATCGGTGATATCGGCCACTTTTAGGAGTATCGGTATCGGCAAATGAGCACCGATATTTATCAATACATTTTCCGAACTATTTGCAATTTGTTTAATATTAACAGTGACACTTATATTTCATCGATTTCTTTTAGGCTTAAAGTTGATCTAAATTATTAACATTTGTACAATCGATTTCTTTACGTATGTGTACGCCTTTGATTTGCACTACTTGTACTCAACTGATATTTTTACTATCTCCATGCCAAAATACTGGCAAAGAAAAGCCAAAGGTCCTCAGTCACGATCAGGGGTGCCCGAAGAAACTTTTCTGGGGAGGGCCTATTCCATGGTTGCTATATTACGTCTGGTTTTTAATATACGTGGTTTGCTATAGTACGTATACATTTTCGTGAGCCATGGGGCCGGACCTCACCATGCCCTCCCCCTTCGGGCGCCCATGGTCAGGATAGCAGACCCATCATTTGAATCCCAAACGAGGAAGAGGTTTCAATTCAGAAGAAAATGCTATGGAAGAAACCCAGATGAAGCTCACTTTGTCATTATTTTTCTCCTACTTACTGGTTAAAAACAATTAGTTTTAAAGTAATAAATATCGTTTCCGACTTCGCTTAAATAATCCTCTTATTTTTTTATGGTATACACAGCAAGCAAAACCTGGTTCATCGCGCATTTTTTAAACAATAAAAATTTGTAATGGTAGTATCCGTTTGCATTATATGTATGCAGTGGCGGCGGTGAGGGGGCAGGAGGGGTCAGTTGCCCCCACTCTTTTGAAGTGACCCCTTAATGTATATAGTTTCATTTAGAAATGTAAAGTTTTTGTACGTATTACTAGTTCATAGAAAAAAATAGTGCCATTTAATATTTTCTGTGGCGTAAGTACGTATTCGTAATTTGTCTTCCCGTGGAGTTAAGAAAGCTACATGAATTGCGTTTAAATTGTCACGAAAATGGCCCCAAAATTAACCTTTTGGAGCGCAATAATTTCAGCGTACTTTCATTTCTTCTTACAAGGGTTCGATATGTTAGTCAGCCGCTTTGAAATTAATTGAGAAAACATTTCGCAAAAAAAGAAAAAAAGTTCACAAGTTACTCTTTAATTGCACAAAAATCCACAGTTCCTAAAATGTATTTTCTTCTTTCTAATAGTAAGGAATATTGATTAAAAAAGACTAATAAGAATCAACTTTCTACCTTCTTCATTGTTTTACCTACAGCTGTTATGATATTCCGCAGTTAAAATTGGTAGTGAAAGAAAAAAAAAAGTATCTTTTTTTCACTAGCAGACACAACAATGCCATTTTCGCAGACGCAGCAAAGAAAGCCCTTTTCGCTGGTTTCTTCTTTGAACAGAAAACAACAAAGAAAAACTGAGAATGATCGAAGAGCATTGCCAGAACAAACTGAAAAAGATTTTTTTCGAAATTTATATGAAATTTTAGATTAAATTTATTTGATTAAATTCAATAGATAATACACTTACATATTTGGAACCTGCGTAATAGGGTATCTGTTGAATTAGCTACAGATGGTGATCAGAAAAAATGGAAACACCTGTAGTTGGCAACACGTCAGATGTATGAGTTGGCAGTAGTGTCGTGGCGCCCGCAGCACCGGACCGCTGCTGGTGGTGTGTTAGGTCGGTTTCCATACTACGTCAGGCGCAGTGGAACAGCAGTGTCCAGTGGCTGCAGCAGACGGAGGTAGTGTAAAATGGGAGATCTCTAAGTTTCAAAGAGGGCGAATTGTTGGTGCGCGGTTATATGGAGTGAGTGTGACGGCAGTGGCTACTGTGTTAGGTGTGTCGCGTGGGACAGTGTCGAAGGTGATGACGCCCTACACAACACACGGGAAAACCACATCGGGGAAGCGGAACAGTAGGCGGAAGAAAATCATGAGTGACAGGTCACGCCGGGTATTAAAGCGCATTGTCACGCAGAACCGTCGTGCCACTGCGGAGCAAGTGACGGAGGAACTCAATCAGCACCTCCGCCACCCTGTTTCGACAATCACAGTCCGCCGCGAATTACATGACACGAACTTACGGGGTCGTGTTGCACGGGCCAAACCGCTCATCAGGGACCATAACGCTTTCGCACGCCGCAAATGGTGCCACGACCATGCAACTTGGACCGTTGAGGACTGGAAACGTGTGATATGGTCGGATGAGTCATCCTCACTCTATTCCCAACCAAGGGCCGTGTTTATGTGTGGAGAACGCCCAAAGAAGCTTATGATCTGCAGTGTCTCCACCCAACTGTGAAACATGGTGGCGGCTCGGTGATGCTGTGGGCCGCCAAATCATGGTTTTCATTGGGTCCTGTGGTCACACTTAGCGGACGAACCACTGCCAACGATTATGTCGCATTGTTGCAGCGTGGTTTGAGGAACATCGGATGAAGTTCAACACGTCCCCTGGCCCGCCCAATCCCCAGATCTCAACATAATTGAACATCTGTGGTCCGTCTTGGAAACACGACTCTGGCGACGATTTCCACCTTCATCCTCTCTCACAGAACTGGCCGATGCCCTGCACGAGGAATGGGGTAAAATTCCACTTGCTACCATTCACGACCTCTATGCCTCCATCCCACGTCGCATCAAGGCTATTCTGAAGGCGAAAGGTGGCCCGACACCATATTAATCTGATAAGTTACAATTTCGTTCAGGTGTTCCCATTTTTCTGATCACCATCTGTATATTGAGCTGTCACTTTTTATCAATGATGTCCATTTAGCCTATTTTTGGCTAAATCTAGTCTATTTGGAGAGGCATTTAGCCATACAAATTTACTAAATGCTTACATAGCCACAAATATATGTTATTTTTTGAAACTCTTTTGCCATTTTTATCTTTTTTTATTAGCCGTTAAATTAATTGTAAAAATTGTTTCTTCTTTCAAAATAAACTAATTTCTTTTTTTAATAAATTAGCCTATTTGTCAAGTATTAATTGATTTCTCTAGACAGAAGGTATTTTATAACGCAACAAACATTTTTTCATTCTTCTTCTCTCTCCATACCCCCAGATTTACAAATTTTCACATTTCATTACAAGAATGAAAGTTTTCTAATGCAAATTTAGTAAGCTGTTCGCTTCTTCAAGCTACAAAGATTATTTTTGTTTATTAAGGAAACAAGTAGGATATCTAATTAGCTTCAAAACTCTCAATGCATTCATGATGATTTATGTCGATGTATGGAGAAATAAGAAGTGTTTATAAGAACTATTACCTGCCGAAAGTACTACTGAAAATTCGGACAATGGCAATCTACATAAACACAACCAATCCACAATCCAATGATGGTGCATCCAGTTCCAGCGCCTCGGATAGCTGCGATGTCATTAATGATGACTTATTTCAATTAAACTGATAATATGGCTATTGATTTTCAAAATCAGATGAGTTGATGGATTTTATTGTGATTTAGTCATGTATGTTGCTTATTAGTCTTCTGCGATTAAATTCCATATTTCATATTTTACTATCTCACTTATAATCCTACACACACAAAAAGGGGGTTTAAAATCTACAATGTGGGTTATAGGTTAGCAGTTTAAAATCTAGCCAGTTTTTTGCATAAAAAAACTTATTTCTGAAGACCATCTAGCCTATTTTCTTCAGAGGTTGTTGGCAACACTGCTTTTTAACACCGTATATACATTGAAAATGAAGTTCTGCTATATGTCTTTGTATATCAAAATTGGCCTTATATCTAATATACCTTATTATAATGTTGATCATTTCATTATTCTGAAAATTCCTGATAAAATGTACGAAATGTCTCCAAAAGTATCGGTATCGGCCTCTTCAGTATCGGTGAAAAGTGGTATCGGTACCTCCCTAGCATCATTGCCGGGAAACAACATGGAACATAGAATGCACATGATCCTGTAAAATGGAGACAATAACATGCAATGTCAGCAGAGAACCAACTTGAAACTGGGTATTGTAGTCTCCAGAATAGTTTGTTTTACAATTGTGCAGAGACTGTTTCTTTCGGCGTCCGCCAAACAAACACAGCCTGTGGTTTGAAATAAACTGAACGATGAATTATCTGAACACATCACACGTTCCCAATCACCAACGACACCATGGCTTCAGGCTAAAGCGTGATAATCCTTTAACAGTGTGCAACTCGACCTCGTATCCCCATGCTATGTAACTCGCAGCTGACTGCGATTGTCAACACAGACTGCGGGAGGTGCTGCTTGAATTCTTCACTTACTCACAGAGCAATTACAACAGCATGTGTCGGTCATTGGCTTCTTCGTGACTATGACAAATACTTTGACATCATCATTAAACATACAATCAATCAATCGAAGTTCTTACAATTACTCAAATACAGTGAAACCTATCTATTATTGGTCAGCATAGGTTCCATTGAAAAGTGGCCAACTTACACAAAATAAGTGTGATTTGAGTATTTTTAGAATAGGATTTCTAGTATTACTTGATTGTAAAATTTTAATAAGCAATACCACGACAGCTACTTTTAAATAGTGTATATAGAGTAATCATAACAATACACAGTACTAGGAAAAAATACTACAGTATATTTAAAAATCTCTTCCTGAAAACTAGTCTGGTATACTGAATCATTCGGATGGAAAACACAATCACACAAACAATCATAAAATCGAAAGTAGTACGCAGTTTAATGAAATTGGTATTGTAGCACTCGTGAGTTATTCAGATTGAAAACAAGAAAAGCAAAATTATAAATGCAATAATTTATATGCAGTTTATATGATTTTTTCCGGCAGTAACAACCATTTTCTGTAGATACCTTTCGAAAAGTAGCAAATCAGTTATTAATAACAAATTTATTCATGGTGGTTCATTCTAGACCTATATCTTTTATTTATTTATCTAGTTTTTGCACATATGCACATTCTAATTTTGTAGTAACTACCTCTTATTAATGAGCTACAAGTGTTTCCCTTGGAGCGAAAGATGTTTTGAGAAAATCTTAAGGGAATTCGTATCTCAAAACCTCCGCTACCTTTCAACAAGCAGTCAGGTACCAATTGAGATGGTTAGCTTTAACCTTGAGAATTTACCGGAATTACTAAAGCTCCCCACTGATACAAGGAGCCCATATAGCTAATGGTTTTACCAAAACAGGCGGTAAACAAATGCGTACAACCACTTCCTGAATTCCTGTACGTGCTTTTTCTTATTCGCATCTTCCCTCACCACTCCTTTGTCAGGGTAGTTTTCTGGCCACTGACCTCCAAGAACAAATCGTGGGAATCTTTGCTTATCTGTCTCCAGTAACAAATACAGAACATTTGGCTTTCATATGGTAATAAGAAAAGAGTTAAGAAAAATAACAAAACGGTATTTTGCGTGGCCAAGATACTCAGGTAAATTTATCGTTATCAACATAGGATAAACATTGCTTCAATGCGGCCAACTTCCAAGATAGACAGGTAGCCAACTTACAGAGTAATAAGTAACGAATGTCTTATGGGAAAATGCAGGTTCAAGGCGCACCAGGCCAAGATAAGCAGGTGGCTAAGTTGACAGGTTTTACTGTAAATGGTGCACTACCTTTTTCTTTCTTTCTTTCTTTCTTTTTTTTTTCAATATTTTAAACTGAGGAAAACCTTCATAAGCAAAGTACGAATATCAATCGTCAAAGAAAAAAGCACTAACCTTTACCCGCCATATTCAATATACTATTAATGGAAAAACATTCCCTCTGAAACGAAACGATTATATATATATATATATATATATATATATATATATATATATATATATATATATATATATATATATATATATATATATATATATATATATATATATATATATTTGGTCTAGGAATTAATTCGTGCGGTTGGTACGCACACATTGAAGCTGTAGTACAAACACAAAATACATAAATACCTTAAGAAAAATATTGTCCATCGCTAGCCACCAATTTCGCCCATCTGTCAGGCAATGTACGGATTCCGTGGCGAAAGAAGTCCTCATCCTTGGAAGCGATCCAGTCAGAGACCCATGTTTCGATATCTTCTGAAGAAGTAAACCGCTGTCCAATCAAATCGTTGTTCATGCAATCGAACAAGTAGTAGTCCGAAGGAGCAACGTCTGGTGAATACGGCGGGTGGGGTAAAACTTCCCATCCGATATTTTCTAAATAGGTTTTGACCGGTTTTGCGACATGTGGGCGAGCGTTATCATGTTGAACAATAAGTTTATCATGTCTGTTCTCCCATTCTGGTCGTGTTCTGACCAGAGCTTGCTTCAAACGCATTAATTGTCGTCGATAACGTTCTCCATTCATAGTTTCACCCGGTTGCAGCAGCTCATAGTACACCACACCTTTCATATCCCACCATATGCACAGCATAACCTTTGCACAGTGAATATCTCGTTTTGGTTGTGATGGACCTGGTTCACCTGGTTTCACCCAGGCCTTTTTTCGTTTAGGGTTCTAGTAATGGATCCACTTCTCATCACCCGTAATAATTCGATGCAGAAACCCCTTTCTGCTCTGTCGTTGAAGCAGCAATTCGCAAATGGTTTTTCGTCTTTCAACGTCTCTGTCTTTCAATTCATGTGGAACCCAATGTGACATCTTTTGAATCATTCCCATGGCTTTCTAGCGTTTGGAGACTGTTGTTTGATCAACGCCTAATGCTGCTGCAAGTTGTTCCTGCGTTTGACACGAATCCTGCTCGAGCAATGCTGTCAATTCTTCGTCTTGAAATTTTTTTGGCTGTCCAGCTCGCTCTTGGTCTGCCAAGCCGAAATCACCACTTCTAAACCGTACAAACCACTTCTGACACGTTCGCTCAGCTAGAGCATGGTCACCATACACTTCCACCAAAATACGATGACTTTCAGTCGCACTTTTCTGCATGTTAAAGTAATGCAGCAGGACACCCCGCAAAAACACTTTATCAGGCACAAATTGCGCCATGTTCACTTAATTACAAACTGGTGTTGTTGACGCTTTAATCCACTGCCCTATACTACGAACGATACGCGATGACAGGGGTTTGCAACACATGTGTGGATACACGGAACTGTGGGACGCTCCGTTCGTTGCGCCATCTCTTGTCCACCCGCACGAATTAATTCCTAGACCAAATATATAATTGTATATACGAAATATTGCAGTAAGATTATTAATTTTGTCTGAGACGACTCAGCCTACTACGATCATTGCGTTTCCGTATCCATACTTCCGATACCTCGAGGAAAAAAAAAAACTGTTGGTTGAGAAGTTGAATGCTGACCAGATTAACGTCAGTATATGGCAATGACAAGACCCGCCACGCCCTGTGCGAAAATTCTGCAAAAGCCCCTGGTTATTCCCATGATCGCCATATCCTAACTACTTGAATTTATCTTCTATTTCTAGTACCTTATAACCGGAATTTCGAGGAGAATTAAAGAAATAGATACTCGAACGTGTCAGGGCATTTCTTGTCTCTCTACAGTACATAGCTACTTACCGGCAAGTAAAAACATGCAAGCACTTAACTCGCTTTCAACATCTTTCATGCGGGAGGGGATAACGGTCGCTTCGAAGATCAAGATGTGATCTCCTTCCGGAATGTGTAAGTCATTCTATGTTTGAATCAGAACAAACTACTTAGAACCAACTCTTTCCGTCTCGACAATATGTGTTTTGATACATCATCTTATCCTTCAATAATATCAATCTTAGCGAACATAGTTAAGAAAGTACACGCCTCGTTTTGTGAAAATCAAATCATTATTCTTTTGGAAAGTTAGACTAAAACACAGTTTGGATGAATGTTAACTGAAAATACGCAACTAGGAACCTTGAAAAAAAGAATAAGCAACCTTTCAAGAAAATCAGGTAAATTTTAGTAAAGCTGTATTGTCAACATCCTTTCATATAATTGGAGTAAATCCCTTAATTCAGAATAGGTTTCACGAAAATTGATGTTTTATGCATAATTTTTAATCGGGAAAGTAAGTAAACTACCTGATTATCGGCCGATTTTAACTCCCAAGCACTGAGATAGTCGTAAGCCCTCAGATAAAATATGCGACAGAACATACCATACCATTTTTTTTTTTTTTTTTTTTTTTTCAAATCTCCTAAGCGACTCACATCAATTTAAAAGTCTTTGAAAAAGCTTGTATTAATAAACAGATTTATGTCCAGGTAGAGAATAAACACAAACGCCACGCACGTATAGGTAGTACCGACATGGAACGAATTTATTCCATAAGATTATCACGAAATTAAGAATGAATTTAATTTACTTCAAAATTGTTAAACATTAGCCAAATAATGTATGGAACACACAATGAAAAGCAAACAAGAAAAGAACACACCGCAAATTATGAGTAAAACTAATAGAAGTGTTCCAAAACAAGCAAACAAACAAACAAAAAAAAAAAACTAACATAAGTGCCACTCAAAATCAACTTCACGTTAAAATAATTGAGCAACTTACAAGTGAATTTTAATCAGAACTACAATGGGAAACGAAGGTACGGAAGGAGCCAGAAAAGGAAGTGTCAATATTAGCGTGTGCACGTCCTCAAAGAAGAACGGGCGACGATGTAATAATGTCACAGAAAGAAAATGCGGGCTGCAGAAGGATTGGCTAACCTCTAGACGAAATTTAATGTCCCAGAAAGATTGTCTACTTTGTAAATAAAACTTACGGTCGCAGATTTTCTTCTCCGTAAATAAAACACGATTCAGAACAATTTAACGTTTGATAGCCATGATAATATAACGATAAGGCCGAATTTAGGCATGCGCCACTGGGTCCGGGACCAGGGCGGCAAATTTTGAGGGGAAGCAATTTTTTAAAAATATTTTTTCAGAAAAACGATAAAACTAATGAAAATTCATATTTCACCACGATTCAATAAAATAAGCGAAAGCCATTTCTTTTATGGCCGTGACTATGATAATATTGTAGTAGATTAGTCGTAGCAAATATTATCATAAGTCAGTTGATTATTATGGTAGTTTGATCAGCTGTCGGTGGATCTGCTCAAAAGGGCGGCAGTAGGCAGCTCGTACTTTCACAAATTGACATGTATTTATTTATTTATTCAACAAATACAGCCCAGAAGGCCATTTACACTGGATATATAACAACAAGGGAATAAAATAGGGAAAATCCATGTGACGATCGAACCCACAACTTTCCGAGTGCGAACCCAACGCTGTACCAACAAAGCTATTTCGCTCGGTTTGAAGCAGTATGCCCTACATTAGCACCATTTTTGCTTCAAAAAGAGAAGTCCGTTATTTATTTAAATCACTTCTCTTAAAAAAAAAAAAAAGAAAAAGAAAAAAGAAAAGAAAAGAAAAAAGAAATACAATCTTGAACGTGGTGAAAAGTTAGTTATGTAGTCCGTATTTTGCCGTTTTTTACACCATGTAATGTTGAATAAGTTAGACAGAAGCCAGGTAAGTTTTAATGAATCTACTACTCCAAATGCTGGTCTGATATAGGAATTAAAATAATTACATAAAATGAGTAATAAGAACTAAGAACAGTAATAACTAGTGATAGTAATATTTATAATTTAGTAGCAAACGTAAAATATATTAAGAAGTGGATCCAGGAGAATGGAAGTTTTGGAGAGCCATGTGATTGGTGGTGTTAGGGATGGCAATTTCGCTACGGCCCATGGGTGCAAATGCAAAACATGGAAATTCGGCCCTGTATACCGATAAACTTCAGAGGCGCGAATGGGAAGCGTAAACGATACGTACAGTTACCAATACGAACGCTACACTCGTCAGTGCTACGGTACATCCAGCTAAGTCGAGACCCTAGCAGACAGCTGTCCGGTGGCAAGATGCTTGCTGAACCATTGAGCATTGTTTGGCAGCACTGCTGTCGTAGTTATAACATGATTGTGATACTTAGAAAATGGCTACCTCAAGAAGAGTTGTGAAGGATGGGGGTTCTCTAATTAGCAATATTATGACTAACCGCCCTGCAGCCAGTGAAAAGATTGATAGAAGTGATGTGTTGGCTTATATCCAGATAAATAGATCGACTGCTGATTACAAGGGAAATGGGAACTTTTTCAAAATGGCTTTATATCAGAAATAAGATAGCCAATACTACAAACATTTCAAGCCTATTTCTGAAGACAAATTAATGAGGTGACATTCAAAGTTGTAAGGAGGACTCAAGTGGACATAAATAATTCATCGCCTTGTTCTAAGGTGTAAAAAAAAAAAAAAAAAAAAAAAAAAAACGCAAGCACCTGTAATTATTTTTGAGAAAATATATGCGAGATTTTCTTCATTGGTTAACTTATTCACTTATTATATACCCCTATAAGCTCCCCTATATTTCTCCATAAATAAAAAGCCTATAAGTGAAAAGAGTTTAGAAAAGTAAAATTGTAAAAACTATTTTGCTTTTATGCGCTTGAAAATGTTGTTATAATTTTACTACTCAAGTACCAAAATGCTCGCAGGAAGTTTTTGGATTTTTCGTAAGTTGTCGCAGAAGGTTGAAAAGCGTTCTGCTTTGGGGGTGCACGTATTCTGCAACTTGATTAACTTAGCAATATATTTCGTATAAAATAGCTTGAACCCCACAAACAAAATGCAGTGTTCCAGGAATTCTGGAGTGATGATGTCATCTCACATTAAGAAGGAAGTAAAATATTTCAGACATCATACGTTGTTTATGTTGTATGTAGTGTGTTAATTGTTCTTGTTTTACTTTCTCATTTTTCATTTGAAGGAGGGCGCCGTAGCTCTGTGGTAGAATGCTCACCTCTAGTGGTAGGGTCTCAATTCGATTTCCACTCCCGCTAAATGGGCTTCGTAATGCACAGTGTAAGTCTGGGTTTCTCTCGTTTTCTGTCACTATTGTCATTCCATCATTATCACTCATGTTATCAGTCTCCCTTAGCCTCCATGCATACTCATGGGACGTTAAACTTACCTTAAAGAAAAGAGACATACTGAAAAAAGGGAGAAATATGAAAATCGCGGTGTGAGGGCTGTAAAAGTGGGATCAGTTCGGGTTTTATCCGGCTGGACACACCTGAAAGAAACATAGGTTTTCTTAGCATATTATTATTGATACAACTCAGGTGAACATATTGAAAGTCATTGTTATCAGAACTTGGACTTTCCTTGGATGGATTAGATGCTTTAACGTTAAGGTATAAAACAACATTCAACATAAGACCTTTATAAAGTTCTGAATGCACTGAACAAACAAACAAAAAAAAAACTTTAGTTTGAGATAATTAATTTATGGATTATGCTTATAGCTTATTTGAAGTAAACTATGCAATTTTATGTTTTAGAAAATATTTCCAGTGAATAGTGTGCTGGCCGGCTTGGCGACGCCGAAAACATTATCCCTCATATGTTTGATGGGTTTAAGACCATAGGTGCCGGTACTACCAGTGAATATGTAAATACATCAGTAAAACAATTAGTATTATATCTTAGCTTTGATGGTAACACAAGTATTCTTCAGTAAAATTTGGTTTTCCAACAACAACAGGTTAGTTCAGTCATACGTTGCTACTCTTCGAATAAGCCTTCTGTAGAATCAACACCAGCAATATCCTAAAATTTCTTGTCAAATTTAAGAAGCTTAATGCTCGGAGTTCCGAAGACTACGTAACGCTTACTATTTCAAGTGCTGAATGCAAATTTCCGTACGAATGGAAGTTTCGATGTACAGTAAAGAAAGCTACATTTTCGGGGAAAACTCGTTGTGAAAGAATTGCTCGGGAATTTCCCGCAATTGAACGCACAAAGCATCGAAAGTGAATCCTTTAACAATAAAACTACTTATTTCACGCTGAAGATATTTAATTTCTTTAAAGCATTTTCAAACATTTCTTTATAAAGGACCGATTCCATTTCAAATCGTCCAGGGAAACCACAATTGGTCCCCATCATAGTCTCAGATTTCATTTATTTTTTATATATGGCATCTACATGTTAATATTATGAGACCCATATTTTTTCTCTTTGCTGAAAAAAAAAATTTTCTTTCGATATACAGCCTTCCAAAATGGTTGCCCTCCTCTCGGATTGCTCGAAAAACTGAAAACCATGTCAAATTAAAAATTTTATTGTAGAAAAACGAGTGTACTTAGTAATATAATCGCAATAGCAGGAAGAGTATAAAGTTGTATGTTTCGGTGGAGGGCCAAAATTCGTATATTGGTCCAATAGGAATCGCGCAATTCACTCGTAATGTTGCCAACTTTGGTGAATTTTTTGCTAACTTCAAACATTTTTTTTCTGTCCTCACGAGCAATATCAACCATCCGCTTCTAGCATCGAAATTTACCCCATAAGGTCTCTTGAAACTGTAAAGGACTTACGTTTCTGATTATTACATCCCACGTTATAGCATGATGAAAAGCAGAAAATTTCATCAAGACGCCATATTTGGACGCCATTTTCTCAAAAACCTTTTAAAAATCTGAATTTTTTTACATGTATTGGACAAGTACTTAAGTATTTAATATCCGTTAACCGTTCATGCGGCTGTAGCCCTAACTTTCGCAATTAATTATTGAAATTTCGATTTTTGTACTTGTTTTGTATTTCCTATGAACATTTAGATCCTATACACAAGGCGAATTGAAAGGGAGTATGAAAATTTTGAGGGATAAACCCTGACATCATCCAGTAGAAAAATTCCTATAAACATGGGTCGAATTTCGCTTCGTTTTCGAGTTACAGGGTTTCCAACTCGGGACAATAGAAAATAAAATATATATTTCGCGTTACATCAGAAACTGTGTGTTAAAGCTTTGATAAAGTTCAGAAAGCTACTTTGTATCAATATGATTTTTACGTGCGTTGCAATTCGGTTGACAGTGTTGCCAACTTGGTATAACTTTTGTTTCCAAATGACACTACGTGGTTTTTATTTGATATTTGGTATTCATTAATGATTGTAAACATCACATGAAGCACAATTTTCCCCACATCACCACAGTTTTCGAAAAGTTACATGTATTTCATTAAAAGGTTTTATCTCGTGCGTTATTAACAGTTTTCAACATTAAGTGTGAATTTAACCTGATGTTTGCCATCATTAGTAAAACCAAAATGTCGAATAAAAACTACGTCTGTGTAAGTTGTCATAATAATAATAACAATAATAATAAGAACAACAATAACAAGAACAACAACAAGAATAAAATTTATTTTTTTTTTATTATTGCAAAACCTCTCGCAACTCCACGCATCAAGTTCGAACTTGTTCAAGAAGTTCTGCTGCAACCATAAAACATTCTATTACGTGATTCGGTGTCGTGAACATTATTCTAGTGTTCACTGGAACCATGAAAATTGTTTTCACTGGTAACATGACATTGTAGTGCACTAGTTACAGTGTTTGTGTGAATAAAAATGGGGACGTTCTATTACAGTAAGGACCATATTAAATGTGTTGATTATTCTGAAAGGCATAAGAGAGGACTGTGTACAGAAAGAATTCTTTGACAAAAATTTTATCTTGCGGTAAAATATATGTATTGCGTACAGCGCGTCTGCTAAAACATAGTATCAGGAGAGGATGATTATTTGTGTAAAGGGTGCTTTGAATATTTACCGTGAACAACGTGTATATGAGATATTGGTGACCACGGAAAAAGGTGTAAATATGAAATTATGCAACAGCAAAATAAAGAATTTGTTCCTCTCAATGTAGATTTGAAACCATTAACCAGACAGTTAACATGCTAAACATGAATGTGTCGCCATTAAAACGGCAACTATCGGTGAAACCTAGACTATGGTGAAGGATTCACCTCTCAAAACTTTTCATACTGCCTTTCAAATCGCCTTGTGTACAGGACACAAATAATCATCCTCCCCTAATAGTACGTTTGGGCAGGCACGCTGTACGAAATCCATGTATCTTACCGCAAGATAAAATTTTTATCTAGAATTCTTTCTGTGCACAATCCTCTTATGGCTTTTAGAATAATCAACACATTTAATACGGTTCTTACTGTAAGAGGACTTCCCCATTGTTATTCACACAAACACTGTATTTAGTGCACTACGATGTCATGCTACCAGTGAAAACAATTTTCATGGTTCCAGAGAACACTACGATGATGTTCATGACACCGAATCACACAAACTATCAAAAACGCACGAGTAAAAACCTTTTAATGAAATACATGTAACTTCTGGAAAACTGTTTTGATGTGGGGAAAATTGTGCTTTATGTGATGTTTACAATCATTAATAAATACCAAATATCAAATAAAATCCACGTAGTGTCATTTGGAAACAAATAAAAGTTATACCAAGTTGGCAACACTGTCAACCGAATTGCAGATACCTTGAACCTTGAACCCTTGAACGCACCTAAAAATCATATTGATACAAAGCAGCTTTCTGAACTTTATCAAAGCTTTAACACACAGTTTCTGACTTAACGCGAAATATATATTTTATTTTCTATTGTTTCAGGCCGATTTTGGGTCCCGAGTTGGAAACTCTAACTCGAAAACGAAGCGGAATTCGACCCATGTTTATAGGAACTTTTCTACTGGATGATGTCAGGATTTATCTCTCAAAATTTTCATACTCCCTTTCAATTCGCCGTGTGTATAGGATCTAAGTGTTCATAGGAAATATTTACATTTCAAGTACAAAAATCGAAATTTCAATAATTAATTGCGAAAGTTAGGGGCTACAGCCGCATGAACGGTTAATGGATATTAAATACTTAGGTACTTGTCCAATACATGTAAAAAATTCAGATTTTTAAAAGGTGGGGTTTTTGAGAAAATGGCGTCTTAATGAAATTTTCTGCTTTCCATCATGCTATAACGTGGGATGTAATAATCAGAAACGTAAGTCCTTTACATTTTCAAGAGACCTTATGGGGTAAATTTCGATGCTAGAAGCAGATGGTTGATATTGCTCGTGAGGACAGAAAAAAAAGTTTGAAGTTAGCAAAAAATTCACCAAAGTTGGCAACATTGCGAGTGAATTGCGCGAATCCTATTGGACCAATATACGAATTTTGGCCCTCCACCGAAACATACAACTTTATACTCTTCCTGCTATTGCGATTATGTTACTAAGTACACTCGTTTCTCTACAATAAATTTTTTAATGTGTTAGGTTTTTCAGTTTTTCGAGCAATCCGAGAGGAGGGCAGCCATTTTGGAAGGCTGTATATCGAAGAAAAAATTTTTTCAGCAAAAAGAAAAAAAAAATGGGTCTAATAATTTTGTATGTAGTTTCTTATTTTAAAAAATAAACTAAATCTGAGACAGTCGTGCGGACCACCCTGGACGATCTGAAATGGAATCACTCAAAGTACGAATTATATCATTGTTAATTGTTTTAAATTAACTTTCGAAAAAGATGCGTCTTGCAGCAAATGCTCGGGAAATTTCCCTCATGGAACGCACAAAGTATTGGAAGCAGGGTTGGCAAAAGCCATGGTTTTTATTGAAAAAACCATAAAACCAGGTTTATTTGGTTTAAACCAGCCTTTTTTGGTTTAAATAATTTACTCTAAGTATTTATATTAGATATGGACAGAAATTACTTTGTTTCGCCTGTTATTATGCAACAACAAGGTCATGCTGGAAGGGGTCACATAAGCTTAAAGCGGAATCCAAACCGCTTCTCGGCTTACATCCAAGAGAAATTGTCCATTTGGACACGAAACCGGGACTAATTGCTCACAAATGCGATTGCCGACTCACTCACGAAGGACTCCTGGTAAAAATACGTTGTACTGATCTTTACATAGGCCTATTTGTTAAATAATTGTCAAGAATCATTTCAAAAGGACAAAAAGATAAACAGTTACACAAGTAAAAACATTATACAGAATTATATATAAATCGGGAAACTCCCGCCTTAGCCATTGGGAAAATTCTGTTAGTACTTTAAATATATTTGTATGTCAAATTTTAAGGTCAACGTATTATAATCACTACGCTAAAACTGAGGTAATAAATTACAAATTTGGTATGTAGATATCATTCAATAAAATTAACACCAAGTTAAATCAAAGCTAATATTGGAAGCTACGTAGGCAGTTGATAAATTTTGCCAATTTCTGTCAATATATTTAAGCAACCTTGGCTTCTTTATAAAACAACAGGCAATCAGGCCAGCAGAAATACATAATTTGGTTTCATTTTGCATGTTTAGGCTTAACATCCTTATGAAATACCAAGGTTATAACGGAGAAGACTTTCTCTTAGAGGGACACCTCGAATCGCTGCTTGGATTACACTTGAAAAGTGGGCTGTGGTTCGACCGAGAATTCAACTCGGGACCCCTTGATTAAAAGGTGAAAAGTAGATCAAGGCGGATGGTTTGATATGTGGAAACATCACCATGAACTTCACACGATTTAAAGCACTTTTTTTTTTTTTTTTTTTTTTTTTTGCTTGTTTGTTTGTTTAAACCACATTGGTTTAAACCAGCCAACCCTGATCGGAAGTGAACTTCAACAATAAATCCATTTATCGTTGAAATCGTTGAGTTTTACCTCCCACGGTTATGCCGGTTAGGCTAAAGGAGACGGTGATAATGAGAGATGAGTGAAATGGTGGAATGAAGAAAGTGGGAGGAAACGGGAGTACCCCGAGAAAACCCACAAAGTTCACTTGGCGGGGGCTGGGATCGAACCCGGGACCCCAAGCACCAGAGGTGAACGCTCTACCACTGAACCACCGCGCCCCCAATAATAAATCCATTTATTTTACACTGAAAAATATTTCATATAAGACATTTTGAAACATTTATTTTATAAAACATGAATTATAGCTTTATTTTACATTAATATATTTGGTATTCATGTTCGACGAACGACACTGAGTCCCCTGCGAAGACTCGATCTACATTTGTTCGTTCTCTGCCTGTACCACCCACACTACAGGGTACAACTTTCGGTCTTTTAAGTTTAAATTTTCAGGGCACAAACATGAGACACACTAAATTTCCTGTATAAATTTTGGCGGCATACCAACGTAAATCTTTAAAATGACGGCTTAAAAAAAAAGAAAAAGTATCCTCGCTACAAAGCGCAATTCTTGGTGTTTTAAGGCGAAATTTTCAGGGTAGAAGCACGAGACACACTAAATTACCTGTATATATTTTGGCGGCGATCCAACGTAAAATTTCAAAATGGTGGTCATTTTTAAAAGCAGCGGGTATCTACACTACACGGTGCAATTTTCGGACTTTTAAATTGAAATTTTGAGGTTAGAAGCACGAGACTTTCTAAATTTGCTACATAGATTTTCTCGGCGATCCGATGTAAAATTTCTAAATACGGGCCATTTTTCGAAACAGTAGTAAATAGAAAATTGTTGCAAGCTGTGACAATGATATCTCGAAACAAAAATCACCTTACAGACATTGAAATATTCTGAAAAAAGAAAAGAAATATATATATAAACACGAAAATACCCGAAAAAATCATATGAGCCCAAGTGCTTTCTTTTTTTTAAGGATTTTTTCGAACCGTGCACGGTGGGATTTAAAACATATATCACACTAAAAAGTAGAAAACCCGACGATCTTAATTACTGATGGAATAAAAAAATGAAAATGGAGACACAAAAATAAAACATTTAGAAGAGGGATTCGACTGAGTGCAACGCTAATAAAGCTAAAAGCTCTCTGTAGAGGATTCTGAGGAAAAAAAAGGAAAACTCTTAAGCAGAAGCAAATTCGTCATAACATGTTACTAAGCGTTTGAAACCATTTAAAAATGATGTACATAAATTTTTAGTTCGATTTGCTACTATGCTCCATGGTCTCCAACTCCAAAGACGGCCAAAACAATGGAATCAACTGAGAAGCTCATGGCATAAATTCTTTGGGTGCTGAAATAATGGGGACGTCAGTGGCGACGTTACTTGCACCAATCACGAAAACGCCAATGGCTAAAACTAGCAGCTTATAAAATGGGTTGCAATATATATATATATAAAAGCAGCACTTTTAAAAACAGGGAATGAAAGTTCGATAAAATATAAATAAAACGACATAAATAAATAAATATTAAAATAAAAATGCGAATACATATCCTGTAAACGTTGAAATATATTACGAATTAATGTTTCAGCACAAAAGAAACTAATAATAATAATAGTGATTATTTTTATTAATGCTAAGATATTTATAACATGTCATAATTTTATCTTGGCATCTTTTTGCATGTCTAATTAAATATAAACACATTGTTAATATGAAAACAAGGTTTTTGTTGAGGCAACCACCAGGTGCAAGTGCACAGGACAAGACGTCTGGTCATACAACAAATTCATCGCTGATATTGTTAAGATAAATGGAAATAAAAACTGGGATTACTGTTATCTCCTTCACCAACATCTCAGGAAGAAAGAAATGGGTCCTTATAGTAGTCTGACGGACTACTACATTTTTGGACTTCTGGAATAACGCCTTTCTCCCTGTAAGATGCGCACAATTACTGACCTCTGGAAAGTGATACTGCTGAAATAGTATAAAACCTCCTGTGTACCTGCGGTGACGTCTCCTCTAGGGGAAAGTGCAAATTCCCTAAAATAAGTTTTAAAGATTGCAGCTTATTTTTGTTGACTTAGCTACAATTCCCCTGCAAATGACAGAATTATTTGAATGAAATAGCTACACCGAACAGAATGCAGGAGTGAGTGTTTCAGTACAACTGCAATACTTGACAACGAATTGTGCTTGCCAACTCGTGTCAGCTTGCTGGTTTCACCAACGAATATTTCCCGACCCTCAGCAGAAAACAACACAATTCTATTGCTGGAGTTGTTGACAATTCACAAGAACGTCTTGCACGATAAGAGTAAATTCGTCTCGGTTTCCGTGGAAACTCGAACGAAGGAATCATTACTACCTGTCATAAAGCAGAAAACAAAACCTGGTACGACAATAGTTTCCGACTGCTGGAAAGCATATGACTGTCTTAATGACGAAGGATTTATACGTCTACGAGTCAACCATTCTACGGAACTTTTGTCAACAGTAACAAGTGGTGAGGCTCATCCGAAGAGCGTACTGTTGATGGGACAAAACCAAATTTTAGTCCATACACAGTGTATAGAACCAAAGTGGAAGAATGTTCGTTACTCAATCTTCTCGTTGGGAAAGAACAAAGATAATTTTTTTTCTTCTCGTTGGGAAAGAACAAAGATAATTTCGAAGGTTACTTATCCGAATATGTTTTTCAAGCAATCTACAGCGAAGTCAACAGCTGTCCACGTATTTCTCCTCGCCAGGCCATTTGCACCCAGAAAAGCAGTGAAGCTGCTTTCCAGGTAAGAATTATTACAAGTATTTTAAGTGATTTTCCACTATTCTCGTGTATGCGTACACCCCCTTGTCGCTGACGCACCTGCTCCCTACGGACGCACACCCTCGCTAATGCTCGGGCCCCCCTGCTGCGCTCTTGCCATGACTCGGAAATGAAATGAAATGAAATCTAAGTTTTACGTTCCACGATTATGCTCCTAGGCTAAAGGAGACGGTGATGATGAGAAATGAATGAAATGGTGGAACGAAGATAGTGCGAGAAACAGGGTTTGAAAAAACCCGGGTATTTTTGTAAAAACCCAACCCACCTGGGCCCATGTAAGTTTTTTCGGGTTTAATTGTTTTTTTCGAAATATTTTAATGTCTTTGGGGTAAAAATGTTAAAATATGATTTACATTTCAAGATTGTCATTGCCACAACTTACAACAATTTTCTATTCACTGCTGTTTTGAAAAAATGGCCGCTATTTTGAAATTTTATATTGGATAGCCGAAAAAATCTATACAGCAAATTTAAAATGTCTTGTGTTTCTACCCTCAAAATTTCAACTTAAAAAGTCGGAAAATTGCAACCTGTAGCATGGATACCTGCTATTTTGAAATTTTATGCCACCAAAATATATACAGCTAATTTTGTCTCTCGTGCTTCTAATCTGAAAATTTCAACTTGGAAGACCGAAAACTGCCCTTTGTAGCGTGGATATCAGGGTTTGAAAAAACCCGGTTTTTTTTGAAAAAGCCCAACCCACCTGGGTCCATATGGGATTTTTCGGGTATTTTCGGGTTTTATTGGGTTTTTTCGGGTTTAATTGGGTTTTATCAAAATATTTCAATGTCTTTGGGGTAAAAGTGTTAAAATGTGATGTATATTTCAAGATTATCATTGTCACAACTTGCAACAATTTTCTATTTATTGCTTTTTTGAAAAAATGGCAGCCATTTTGAAATTTTACGTTGGATCATCGCCAAAATATATACAGCTAATTTAGAGTATCTCGTGCTTCTACTCTAAAAATTTCGACTTAAAAGACCGAACATTGCGCTTTGTAGCGTGCATACCCGCTATTTTGAAAAAAAATAAATTGTCACCATTTTGAAATTTTACGTTGGTATGCCGCCAAAATCTATACAGGAAATTTAGTGTGTCTCGTGCTTGTTCTCTGAAAATTTACATTTAAAAGACCGGAAGTGATTCCCTTTAGTATGTGTGGTACAAGCAGACGAACGAACAAATGCAGATTGAATCATCCCAGAAGCCTCAGTGACGTTTGCCAAATATGAACACCAAATATATTAATTTAACAGCGTAAAATAAATGTTTTTTATTGTTGAACTTCACTTTCGATACCTGGTGCGTTCAATTACTGGAATTTCCCGAGCACTTGTTGCAAGAGGGATCTTTCCAGAAAATTAATTTAAGACCATTAAGAAAGATATAATTCATATTTTATAAAATAAACTAGCTTTTGGCTAGCTGGGAGCTCTGCCTCTAGATCCCCGAGTTTGCTCGGCCTACAGCCTCGCATTTCTTATCAAACGCCCTTTGCATCAACAGTTAATTTCGTGATCTTGCCCTTTATATTTCCTGAATCTGCCCACCCGGGGGCATCGCCCCCCCCCCCCCACACACACACAATGTCTTTGTTCGGTCTACGGCCTCGCATCTCTTGAACCAACAATTCTATAATTTCTCTTCCTATTTCAACTATTTAAAAGATAAAATTTTGTATCCCAAGAAAACGCCCATTTAAATAACAAGGAAATTTCTTCATCACCCTTTAGACCCCTAAATATATTAAAAATATTCACTTTTGGCTATTTTCCTGTCGGTTAGTCCTGGAATGCTATAATCATGCCAAATTTCATCATTCTAATCATGCCGGAAGGGCCTAAACATTTTTGGGTGTAGAAAACGTCCCATATAAATAACATGAGAAATATTTTTCAGTTCCCCATAAAACCACTCTACGGATGGAAATTTTTATTTCTGATGTTTCACTTAGGTAACGCTTACGAAAACGTACAAGCATACCGAATTTCAAGATTTTATTCCAATTCTAAGTACCTAAAACATGAGATTATAAGTTTTTTTTTTTTAAAAAAAAGGCCCATTTAACCCTTTCCGGATCCTGGCTTTTTGGGCTATTTTTTAGACTTTCAGTCAAGCAGCTACTGTATCGTCACTATTTACCCTAGGATAATGGTTCATACCTCATTCTCTTCAGAATAGAGCTGGCTTTCGAATGGTACCACTTGCATGCTCATACCATATACCAGAAGCGGGGGGGGGGGAATGTCAAAGTGAAAATTTCGCAGGGAAAAATTTTTTTCTCGAACTTTGGCCCCCCCTGGACCCCTCCTGTGTGATCGTAGCCATCAAAAAAATCTGATAAATAGTACTTGGTATACTGAATGTGTGTGCCAAATTTCAAGTTTCTATAGTACTTGGTATACTGAATGTGTGTGCCAAATTTCAAGTTTCTATCTTGAATAGTAAGGGCGAAATAGTTTTTATCAAAAATTCCCACAATGCCCCAAAGTATTTGGTCTAGGAATTAATTCGTGCGGGTGGACAAGAGATGGCGCAACGAACGGAGCGTCCCACAGTTCCGTGTATTCACACATGTGTTGCAAACCCCTGTCATCGCGTATCGTTCGTATTATAGGGCAGTGGATTAAAGCGTCAACAACACCAGTTTGTAGTTAAGTGAACATGGGGCAATTTGTGCCTGATAAAGTGTTTTTGCGGGGTGTCCTGCTGCATTACTTTAACATGCAGAAAAGTGCGACTGAAAGTCATCGTATTTTGGTGGAAGTGTATGGTGACCATGCTCTAGCTGAGCGAACGTGTCAGAAGTGGTTTGCACGGTTTAGAAGTGGTGATTTCGGCTTGGCAGACCAAGAGCGAGCTGGACAGCCAAAAAAATTTCAAGACGAAGAATTGACAGCATTGCTCGAGCAGGATTCGTGTCAAACACAGGAACAACTTGCAGCAGCATTAGGCGTTGATCAAACAACAGTCTCCAAACGCTTGAAAGCCATGGGAATGATTCAAAAGATGTCACATTGGGTTCCACATGAATTGAAAGACAGAGACGTTGAAAGACGAAAAACCATTTGCGAATTGCTGCTTCAACGACAGAGCAGAAAGGGGTTTCCGCATCGAATTATTACGGGTGATGAGAAGTGGATCCATTACGAGAACCCTAAACGAAAAAAGGCCTGGGTGAAACCAGGTGAACCAGGTCCATCACAACCAAAACGAGATATTCACTGTGCAAAGGTTATGCTGTGCATATGGTGGGATATGAAAGGTGTGGTGTACTATGAGCTGCTGCAACCGGGTGAAACTATGAATGGAGAACGTTATCGACGACAATTAATGCGTTTGAAGCAAGCTCTGGCCAGAACACGACCAGAATGGGAGAACAGACATGATAAACTCATTGTTCAACATGATAACGCTCGCGCACATGTCGCAAAACCGGTCAAAACCTATTTAGAAAATGTCGGATGGGAAGTTTTACCCCACCCGCCGTATTCACCAGACGTTGCTCCTTCGGACTACTACTTGTTCGATTGCATGAACAACGATTTGATTGGACAGCGGTTTACTTCTTCAGAAGATATCGAAACATGGGTCTCTGACTGGATCGCTTCCAAGGATGAGGACTTCTTTCGTCACGGAATCCGTACATTGCCTGACAGATGGGCGAAAGTGGTGGCTAGCGATGGACAATATTTTTCTTAAGGTATTTATGTATTTTGTGTTTGTACTACAGCTTCAATGTGTGCGTACCAACCGCACGAATTAATTCCTAGACCAAATACCATAAAACACTATGACCTCAGGGAAAAAAATTCCTGAGACATCCCTAATTACCCTAGGACTATAATCCGCCAATCATTCTCTTCAGAATAGAACTGTCTTTCACGCGGTACCATTCACATGTCTCCATCATGTATCTAAGGCGGGAAATTCCTGAAAAAAGGGATTTTTGGGGCAAATTTTCCCTTTTTTCATCTTTTGCCCCTCTGGACCCCCCTGTTTTTACGCAGAAATCGGAAAAAAACTGTTGGTAAATACTACTTGGTGGACTGAATGTTTATGCAAAATTTCAATCTTCTACGTGAAAAAATACGCCTGCCAAAAAAAATTTCCCTACCATGCCCCACTTTTACCCTATACAGAAGTATATTTGGATAAAAATTCACTGAGACGGCCCTAATTACCCTAGAATAATAATTCGACCGTCGTTCTCTTCAGAATGGAACTGCCTTTCAGACGGTATGACTCACGTGGTCCTATCATGTATGTAAGGCGGGAAAATGACGAAAAACGGGATTTTTTGGGGTAAAAATCCGTATTTTTACCCCTTTGCCTCTCTGGTTCCCCCCTGTTTTAGCACTGACATCGGAACAAAAAATCTGGTAAATACTACTCGGTGGACTGAATGTTTGTTCAAAATTCCAATCTTCTAGGTGAAAAAATAGGACCGCCAGAAAAAAATTCCCTACCATGCCCCACTTTTACCTATACAGAAGTATATTTGGATAAAAATTCCCTGAGACATCCCTAATTACCCTAGGATAATAATTCGACCGTCGTTCTCTTCAGAATGGAACTGCCTTTCAGACGGTATGACTCACGTGGTCCTATCATGTATGTAAGGCGGGAAAATGAGGAAAAACGGGATTTTTGTGGTTAAAAAATCCCTATTTTTACCCCTTTGCCCCTCTGGTCCCCCCCCCCTGTTTTAGCACTGACATAGGAACAAAAAATCTGGTACATACTACTCCGTGGACTGAATGTTTGTGCAAAATTTCGATCTTCTACGTAGAAAAATAAGCCCGCCAAAAAATATTGAACATACGCTTAGAAAATGAGAAAAGAAATTATTGACTTATGACGCCATCACCTCCTATGTCTGGACGCAGGACGGTCTGAAACCATACGTAATGTCTTCTGCAACGCCTCTGGACTTGGAGAAAAAAAAAAAAAAAAAAAAAAAAACTGGACGAAAAAGCTCAAATAGAAGAGAAATAACGCAATGTACCATGAAAAGTGCATATGGTACAAATTGTACCACAGGATCCCGAAGGGGTTAAATAACATGGAGAAATTCATCCAATCTTTAGACCCCCTCTAAAAATTAAAAATATTCACTTTTGGCAATTTTTCTGTGGGTTTGTCCCGAAAAGCTACAATGATGTCAAATTTAACCATTGTAGCCCTACAGGAAGTGCTCAATAATTTGGGGGTGTAAAAGGTGTTCCATATAAATAAGATGGGAAAGATTTTTCAGTTCCCTATAAACCACTCTAAAGTTGGATTTTTAAATTTTTACTGATTTACTTAGATACTTCTAAGAAAACGTACAAGCATACCAAATTTCAAGTTTTTATTCCAATTCTAAGTACCTAAAACATGAGATTATAGGTCCAAAAAAGGCCCATTTAAATAACGTGGGGAATTTTTTCATCCTCTCTTTAGACCCCCTAAAAATTAAAAATATTGGCAATTTTTCTGTCGGTTAGTCCCGGAAAGCTACCATCATGCCAAATTTAATCATTGTAGCCCTACAGGAAGTGCTCAATAATTTATGTCAGCTCATGTAGTTTTATATATAGTTAGGATGTTTCAGAATGTCTTAAATGAAATTAAATATCTTCCAGCATAAAATAAATAGTTTTATTGTTGAATATTCAGTTCCGATGCTTTGTACGTTCAATTGGTGGAATTTCCCGAAAACTTCTTTCGGGACGTGTCTTTTTTCCTCCTCCCACGAAAATGCAGCTCCCTTTACTGTACATCGAAACTTCCACTAGTATGAAAGTTCGAATTCAGCACTTGAAATAGTAAGCGGTACGTAGTTCGGAACTCTGAGCATTGAGTTTCTTAAATTTGACGAATTTTTACGCTTTTGTTGGTGTTGATTCTACAGAATGCTTATTTGAAGAGTACCTACAAATAACTGCACTAAACTGTAGTTGTTCGAAAACTAAATTTTACTGAAGAATACTTGTGTTACCATCAAAGGTAAGAAATAATACTAATAGTTTTACAAATGCACTACATGTTTACTGGTAGTGCCGACATCTATGGCTTTAAACGCGTCAAACGTATGAGGGACAACGTCCCTCGGCGTCGCCGAGTTGGCGAGCACACTATTCACGGAAAATATTTTCTAAAATATAAAATTGCATTTTTTTTCCTTCAAATAGGCTATAAGCATTTGATTATTATCCATACATTAATTTGTTACTTAATTATCTCAAGCTAAGGTAAGATTGTTTTTATTCATTCAGTGCATTCAGAACTTTATAAAGGTCTTTATGTTGAATGTTGTAAACCTTAACGGGAAAGCATTCAATTCGCCCAAGAAAAGTCCAAAATCTGATAAAAATCACTTTCAATGTGATCACCTTGGTTGTATCAATAATACATTAACAGAAAGCTCAAAAAACCCAGGTGGGTTTTAAGGTGGGTCCAGCCCGAAAAAACCCACCGGGTTTTTTCGGGCTGGGCCCACTTGGGCAAACCCTGGTGGATATCCGCTATTTTGAAGGGAAAAAAAAAGCATTTCGTAATTTTACGTTGGTATGCCGCCAAAATCTATACTGAAAATTTAAAAGACCGAAAGTTGAACACTGTGTGGTACAGGCAGACAAACGAACAAATGGAGATCGAGTCATCTCAGAAGCTTCAGTGACATTCGCCAAATATGAGTACCAAATAGCTATATTAATTTAAAACAAAGACATAATTCATTAATATGTCTTATATGAAATAAATATTTATCAACATAAAATAAATGGTTTTATTGTTGAACTTCACTTTCGATGCTTTCTGGGTCCAATTACAAGAATTTCCCCTAGCACTTGTTGCAAGACGGTTCTTTTCTGATAATTAATTTAAAACAATTAACAAAAATAGGCCTATAATTCATATTTTATAAAGTGAATGTTTCAAAATGTCATAAATGAAATTAAATATCTTCCAGCTTGAAACAAATATTTTTATTGTTGAAGTATTCATTATTCACTCCGATGTCTTGTGGGTTCAATGCAGGAATTTCCCGAACACTTCTTTCACAACGGATTTTCCCTGAAAATGCAGATTGCCTTACTGTACATCGAAATTTCCATCAATACTAATGTTTGAATTCAGCACTTAAAATAGTAAGCGTTACATAGTCTTGGAAGATCCGGGCATTAAGCTTCTTAATTTTGATAATAATTTTTACGCTATTGCTGGCGTTGATTCTACAGAATGCTTATTTGAAGGGTAGCAACAAATGACTGAACTGAACTGTTGTTAGAAAACCAAATTTTACTGAATACTTTTGTTATCATCAAAGATAAGAAATAATACTAATAGTTTTACTAATGTATTTACATATTTACTGTTAGTACCGGCACCTATGACCTTAAACCTGTCAACGTATGAGGGATAACGTCCCTCAGCGGCGCCGAGTCAGGAAGCACACTATTCAGGGAAAGCATTTTCTAAAATATAAAATTGCTTATTTTACTTCAAATAGGCTATAAGCATAATCCACACCTTAATTTGTTTTAAAATTATTTGAAGCTGAAGTGAATTCTTCTTATTCATTCATTCAGTGCATTCAGAACTTTATAAAGGTCTTATGTTGAATGTTGTTGTCTACCTTAACGTGAAAGCATATTTGCCAAAAGAAAGTTCAAAATCTGATTAAAATAAGTTCAAATGTAATCACCTTAGTTGTACCAATAATATACTAACAAAAAGGTCAAAAACCCAGGTGGGTTTTAAAGTGGTTTTTCTCAGGTGGGTCCAACCCGACTGGGCGCACGTGCTAAAACCCTGGCGAGGAAACGGGAGAACTCCCGAGAATACGAACGCACACTATGTTTGTCCAACACAAAGTTCACGTGGCGCGAGCTGAGATCGAACCAAGGACTCTATGCGCCAAAGGTGAACGCTCAACCAATGAGACACTGCGGCCCTCATCTCACTCGATTAGATAGCATTCGTGCTTTTTAATGACGCCTAGCACAAGCTGATTCATGGTTTATGCACTGTAGTCTTTATTCCACATGTGTCAGTACAGTATTTATACTCAGCCCTCCTGAAGTCAATCGGCAAGTAGTAACAGCATCCTGAATTTAACGCATGTTCTGTAAAAATAAATGCAAAGCTCTAACCTAATCGGAAAATGCAAGAAATGTCAAAATTTGATAGGACCATCTGCTCGAGTACTGCTCTCATTTCTCCTGTAAGGCTTGTCCTTTACCTACTTTTAGCTCTCTTCATCTAAATATAGTCCTAGTATTTTAACGCCATAAACGCTTTTAATTTCGTAACACCTCGTTTCCGCCAAGTATACCTATACGAAGAAATTTATTTCCTGCCCATCGGGAATAAGGGGCCCTAAGTGACAAAAATAAAGGTTCTGAAGGAGCAGAAGAGAAGACACAGAATATTGACAGCAACAGAATTTCTTAAAAAACAATGCAAAGTTAAATTATCCATTGGCTTCCACTGATATTAATTTTCATTGTGTGTGCTCTACAACACAGGCTTACTTTCTATCAGGGCTGGCTGGTTTAAACCATCTGGTTTTTTTTTTTTTTTTTTTTTTTTTTTTTTTTTTTTTTTTTTTTTTAACCAAAAAAATGAAAAATGTTCGTAAAAGTGTAG
Organism: Thermobia domestica; assembly: GCF_964235325.1. Lineage (NCBI taxonomy): Eukaryota > Metazoa > Arthropoda > Insecta > Zygentoma > Lepismatidae > Thermobia > Thermobia domestica. The sequence goes on along the minus strand of NC_137460.1, from coordinate 215,409,339 downwards.
CTACTCGTCAAACACATATTTGTGGGTTATCACGTTTCACTACCGTATGTTATTCGTACTATATTTAGACCTAAATTCGCCATTCTTTACTCAAAGAGATTATAATACAAAAGCAACTTTTTTTATGTACTTTATGGATGTTTCTTTTGTGATTTTTCTATAGTTTGTTATTATTGTTATGCAACCAAAGGAAAATTCTAAACATTGCTTTGTTTTAATAATGCTCACTATTGATAAAATACATCGAAATGCCGTACTTTTTTGGGAAGGGGGGTCATACAAAACCCACGAGAGGCAATTATTGAAATAACAACAATCTGGTAACTATTTATGTATAAACGGGTCAGAGCCAAAGTGGACTCAAATAATTCGTATCTTTATTCACTTTTCTTACTAATATGCACAGTAAGTCGTTATATTTCTTTAACTTTGGACTAATAAAAGTCGTAGTGAACTGACTTGGACAAAATTAGTTCTGTACTCTGTAGTGCTTTGAAATTGTCCATATGTAATTCTGTATAATGGTTCCACCTGTGCAATTCTTTATCTTTTTGTCCTTCTATCCTAATGACCCTTGACGATTTTAACAAATATGTAAAGATCACTCAACGTATTTTTATCAGGAGTCCTTCGTGAGTGAGTCGACAGACGTATCGCATTTGTGGCCAATTAGTCCCGGTTTCGAGTTCAAATGGAGAACAACTTCTCTTGGATGTAAGTTGAGGAGCGGTTTGGATTCCGCTTTAAGAGTTTTCATCCCGGCGAAATTAAAATACCGCTAATTTTACAGTAATTATGTGATATCTTCAAATAGATAAAAGATAATTGAAATATGGAACAAGAGCGCCCTAGACAATATTATTTTACATGAGATACTGTTATCACAACTCACTTATCTGCTTTCGATTTCGACCCATTTTGAAAATCGGCATTTATTTTCGCGTTTCTAAACAGCTGAAAACGGAAAGCCCTAGGTGACTTGTGATAACGATACCTCACGCAAAAAAATATTGTCTAGGGCGCTCTTGTTCCATATTTCAATTATCTTTTATCTATTTGAAGATATCACACAATTACTGTAAAATTAGCGGTATTTTAATTTCGCCGGGATGAAGACCCTTAAGCTTATGTGACCCCTTCCACCATAACCCGGTTGTTGCATACTAACACCAAGGCGAAACAAGCTTATTTCTCTTCATATATGATATAAATACATAGAGCAAATTATTTAAACCAAAAAAAACTGGTTTAAAACAAAAAAAAAGTTTTTTTTGTTTTTTTCAATAAAAACCATTGTTTTTGCCAACCCTGCTTTCTGTTATCGTAAGCTCTATGTAAGAACAACTTCGGTAACCACGTTTACTTCGCTAAAATAATTCTAATTTAATGTATACCTGCGGCTCGTCGCCGGGCGATTAGTGGTTCAAAGAGCTCCTAAGGAATTCCATGTAAGATTACCAAATATTAATCTACAGTTTCTCAGCCTGAACCGTAGATATTGTACTTAAGTTTTCAAGTTAACAAACTTCGAGTTTAAAGATGGGTTAACTACTGTATCGCCGGACCAATTTTAGATTTTTTTTTTTTTTTTTTTTTTTTTTTTTTTTTTGACGATGTGAGTGAAAGTCAGGTGATGAGAATAGTTGAAGTTAAGAAAATACTTGTTGTTGTTGTTTTGGATGTAATCGGCACTATACATGGAGGCGTAAAGGACTATTTGGCAGAGTTACACTTGATATGATTTATGGGAAAGATACTGTGGAAATGATGGGTAAATGACAAGAGTGTAACATATCGTGTTTGAGTTTTATCTAGTTATACAAAAATAACGAGTGTCAGTTGCTGAAATTGTCTTAACAGCCGAATAGTTTATCGTAAGTGTGGAAACAGATTAAAACTACAGAAAAGAAGAGGAACACTTAACCAAACCTAATCGAATCTAACCTACTTTAGCACATTTTTGTACTTTTTTCGGATCGCATTCAATATCCACCCCAAACCTGATACACGTAATGCATGCATTTTATGACAAAAAGTTTCACTACTATCCTCGTTTATGCGCATACCCACCACCACTGACGCGCCTGCACTATATGGAAGCACCCCCCCTTGCCAACGCTCAGGCCCCTTCTGCGATCCTGCCATGACTTGGCTGGATAGCAATTGTGCTTTTTAATGGCCACCCAAATACAAGTTGATTCCTGTTTTATGCATTAGTGTTTATGCCAGTTCCACCACGAAGTCCACACGGCGCGAGTTACGACCTAGCATTTTGGCAGAGCAACTAAATATTCCTTTTTTCATATATGTTAATGTGGTCCAGCGATGCAGCAGTAATGCCTAACGGATATAGTATACGACAGTACCTAATCATTTAGCGAGGACTCACGAAGTGCAGTCTTTTACGGATTATTTATTGAGGATCTAGGAAATTGAAAATGAGGTAACAAGGCGACTTTCATTTAATTACTGAGTAATATAAAATAAAATGTACGTCGGTTTCCGTTGCGTTTCGTTGTGTTTTATGGTAGGCGAAGAATAATAATGTGCCCTTGTACGTAGTGTATGAGTATATGTGGGGGATTTGAAACACATATCGCATGCCACGTGCACGTGGATGCTTCTTACTGTTGCACCACGTATAAAAATGATTTTATTTCATGTAGAAGTGGTAATGGAACACATAAGAAACGCAGATCATGGTGTATTCACACTTCATGTTGGAGTGTGAATACATGTTCTATTACCACTTATAAATGTAATAAAATCATTTTTATACGTAGTGCAACAGTAGGGAGTATCCACGCGCACAGATGATGAGGTACTGTTGTATACTATTACCCCTTAGACTTCCAAATATATGCTATCACGACTCTAAACTCGTCTTTTACGGGGCAACGCCATTAGTGTCATTGTACGCGCCACATAAATGATACGAAGAAATGATTTCATGATTTGTATCAACCTGACACAACGCACTAGTTTAATTACACTACTAATAAAAATATAAAACAGTAGAATCTAATATATCATATTAAATACAAACTTGTTACACAAACCACATAAAACTACACGGAAAGAATAACAATACACAAACACAAAATCCAAACCTAAACCTTAAACCTTCGCCCTCATGGCAGTGTTGTCAGATTCAGATTCGCACAACCCCAAAGCCATGAAATTTCCCGAACGCCTGCAAAATTTCCCGCCAAGAAAGAAATGTTTCGAATATGTTAAACATCAAAATGTCGAAATGTACGCACGAGGAAGGGACGAACTTCCATTTTCTTCGTACAAAATTCACTAACTACCATCACTATACACAGTCAGACACAGTGGCGGCGATTGGACGTTAAAAGTGGGGGGGCAAGACATGATCTGAATATTTGTATATCAATGTTAGCTTTCCTGATTGTTTCTAATATTTTGTTTGACGAATGGTTGTATAACTAAAAGGATGTTATATCTTTTAGTTAAAATACCATACATCGTATTTCATATTTATTAAGTAAATTGTCAAGAGCAACGCAAATAGTTACTAGCCGTTTGTACTCTTAAACAACGAAAGTGTAAGAAGAGATTTGATTCCTTGCTCATGAACATCTTAAAGGAAAATTGTGTGATCGGATTAGTTAATAAATTTGCAAACAAATAAATAAAAAGGATGATAATAATTAAAGTAATGAATAATGAGGCTTTTTTCGCAAATGTTATATTGAAACTGGAGATTAGTGAACAATATATATTTTTAATTCCACACATACTATTAAACGTATGTTATTATTCTTAGAAGGAGAGTAAACACTACAAGTACCTGCTACGGCATTTAAAGGAATATTTACATGTTCGTTGCCATTAGGTGCAGTTTTTACTTTCTTGTAAACACAACAGTACGTTAAATCACTCCATACTCCAGTTATACAAAATAATCCTAAAACCTAGAATGATGTTGAATTCACTTAATTTAATTGTATATACACACATACACTCTTAAACTCGCCACTTCACTCGTATATTACACTGCAAAACAATGGAAAAGGTAAAAGTTGTTTTTAACTCTCTTTTCCATCAAGGGGCGCGGTGACTAAGTGGTAGAGCGTTCGCCTGCGGTGCATGGTGTCCCTGGTTCGAGCCCAGATGAGGTGTGATCTTTGTGGTGGACAAACACCGTGCTTGTGGGTTTTCTCGGGGTTCTCCCGTTTCCTCTCACTTTCTTCATTCCACCATTTCATTCATTTTTCATCATTACCGTCTCCGTAGCTTAACCGGCATAATCGTGAAACGTGAAACTTAAAGATTTAATTTCATTTCTCTTTTCCATCAATATTTCTTACTATTAGGAATAAAAGACATTTTAGGAACTGTCGATCTTTGTGCAATTAAAGAATAACTTGTGAAAGTTTTTTTTTTTTTTTTTTTAATGTTCTCTTAATTAGTTTCAAAGCGGCTGACTTTAGGGCCATTTTCCGTGGCAATTAAAACCCAATTCTTGTAGCTTTCTTAACTACACGGGAAGACAACCAATACGTACTCTCGCAACGGCAAATATTATCTGGCACCAATTTTTCTATGAACCAGTAATGAATAACAAAACTTTACATTTCCAAATGAAACTATTTACATTACTGGGTCACTTCAAAAAAGTGGGGGGCAACTGCCCCCCTTTGCCCCCCTAATCGCCGCCCATGGTCAGACAGTATATGCAGTCAGGGGCGGTAAGGCTTTTGGGGCCCTGGAGCCGACAAATCAAAACAATACTAACAGTAGTAGGGATTTGCACCAGTGATGCGTTTGTAATAGCGAATTTCCCTATCCGAAGCCGTAAAATTTCCCGATTAGAAACAATGGGCCTTATGCAGAGTCGATTTGAATTGCGATTAGTGCCATACTAAAGAGTTCGACTAACATAAGTCTCCTGCAGTAGTCAGTAATTTAGTACGACGCTAATCATACGTCGAAACGACTCTGCATAAGGCGGAAAATTTCCCGCCAACTAAAATAGATACAGTTTATAACACCTACCGCCTTTATGCAGAGTCGTTTTGACGCACGACTAGTGTCATACTAAAGACTTTACTACTGTAACAAACATATGTTAGTCGAACCCTTTAGTATGGCAGTAATCACACATCAGAACTTCTCTGCATAAGGCCCCAAGTGATTAATAATTTTGAAAAATATCACTTTAGAGGGCCTATAACGTACAGTTGAATTCATTTTCGCAATTAAAAAGCCACTATTTACAGTTATGTATGATAATATCACAAAGATGCTGGCACAATATTAAAAAAATTCAAGAACACTGTGAACTTTTTTTTAACGAACACCATGTTTTCTTTATGGTTTGGAAGGGAATCTTGTGTTCGGCAAACAAACACAATACAATTTTCTGGTCTGAACAATATTTTTGTGTGCTGCAAATTGTTCCGTGCTAAGAAAAAAATATGTAGCAATAGACAAGGTATTTTGCTATTGCATTACATTAACTAGTTTTTTGTGTGATACTGAAGCTCACTTTTACTACAAAAGAGCTCGACGTTACAGGTCTTATACCTAGCTTTGGTATCGATTCCCGACACGGACACTGATCGGGCCCATTAGATTGTGGGTCTGAAAGCCACTCCTTGTTAGATCTCTTAGTTTTGTCTCGCTTCTTACTCTGGCTCATCTTTACAAAATAAAAATAATAATAATAATAATAATAATAATAATAATAATCTTACTGCGAAACACATTCTGCATTTCTCTCTTTTATCCTACCACGAAACAAGATTAAATTAGACTCTTCTGTGACACGAAGGAGCTATTTCGAAAAGAGGGCTATGCTTCTATGGAAAACAACTTCATAAAGATGTTGGCCTACAACAAATGACAACAGTAGATGAAGTACTTCTGAAGTAGATGAAGTTGGCCTACAACAAATGATGAAGTATTGTTTTCTTTCTTGTTTATTAATATCAGTTAGTGTTCTTAAGGAGTATACTCATCATTTGAGACAGCCAACATATGTTCCTGCTGAAAAGTGGTAAGGACAGGTAGGAATGGTCTAAGAGCATGTACGTGACATTATCAAAAGATTTACTCTCCACAATGGCCCCACGCGGGAAACTTAGCCTGCTACAATTTTTGTCTCCCTCTGTTCGCTTTTTCCTATCATATGTGTCGCATGGGTTTGATATTTCCTTTCAGTATCGAAACATAGCAGTGAAACCTGCGTGCGTGCCAAAACACAGAACTACCAGACAACTGTACCCCATTTGATTTGGAAACAATAAACCAATCTCACGTGTGCGAGGGGAAGAGTACCACAGCGGAAAGATCAAGTATTTACTCACGGTCAGATCGCAGCAGGAGTCCATAGTACCAGACCCTTCTTGTTTCATTTTGTCTTTGCTAGTTGTTTGTGCTGGCTATATGCCTGCTTAGTCATCGCCGACTACGATCCCTTAGCGCCTTACCATATCCCTCTCGTAACATGAGATTTAGCGTACAAGGAATAGTTGACTTTCGGCCATTGTGGTGTCACTAATGTGGACTAAACAGAAGGACAGGTTGTCTGTCACGTAGCCTAACGGCCGTATGCATAGTTATTCTGCAGGCTACTTAGGGGCTACGTACGGGACACGCGATAATTTGCGTTCCAGAGTTCTCCAGTAGGGTCAAACAAGCCCGCAACCTCCCCGTAAGTCAAGGGGATGGCAAGGGGTGGTTCAACTCACCCTTTGCTAGCCCGTAGCAGTTTCTGTTGTATAAAATGCATATGCTCCGTGCTGACAAAATATTTGAGGATGTTAATGAGTTTACCGAATTCGTTGAGCTGCTTAAGCAATAATAAATTACATATTTTGATGGCAACCAATTTAAAAATATATACCGATTCCTGAAAAAGATTGCAGGACTGTACTTCCGCTAGTACAAATATTGAATACAAGTAAATTCAACCTGAAATAAAAATACTTGGTGTTACAATATTTGTAGTAGATTTTAGATTAGATTGTGGATTAGCTTAAGAATTGGTTTCAGGGGACCAGTGATAACTTCAGGGATCAGCCGAAGAGCATTTCTCCACGATAATCATAACATTCCCTCGGGACAACATAACCTATCGTGCTCAATGTGGATTCCCAGTATTTTCGTTACTAATACATTTCATCCCCAGTATGTTGAAATTCGCCACCACCAGAAAAAAAAAAAAGCTTCTAGAATCATCACTGCTGGGGAAACTTAATTCAACAGTTATACATATTTCATCGTGAAAATGTGTTCTTAATTCCTTTTCCTTGTGTTTGCTACATTTCCCAGTTAGCATAGGTAAAGTTGAGGAGCGCTACCATCCATTTTTTCCACTTATGATCTAACGTCTGCATTCTTGATTTCTTACCTGTCCACCAGCTGGGTATACATTTATAATATGCTTGCAAACTTACATGTTATAAATAAATAAGTGCAAAAACCACACTTGAAACAGAACAGAAAAGAATATGTTGAAGATACGTTACCAAAGTTTCATCTATTTGATACTATATTCACTGTGATTTATCAGAAGGTATGATTTTAAAGCACAATGACGCAACGCATAACGAAACACATTTAATCGCAACATTTAGAACAAATGTAGGGTTTAGAGAACCAATCATATATGAGCCCAAAGAAAAGATACTTTTCCCAATACACAGCAATAAATTTAACAGCATCAAAGTTTCAATTCGAGATGATATTGGTGATTTAATTGTTTTTGGTGGAGCTCGTATCACTGTTCTTCTTGCTGTCATATAATTTGATTTTTACAATAAATATAAATATTTGGTAATATTTAAACTAAGACTTTAGATATTAACATTAGCGAAGAGCAAATAAAACTATTAAAGAATTTAAGTACGAAAGAAGAGCTCAGAAATCTTAATGATCTAGATCAAGTTTTTACATGAAATAATATGACATGGGTTGCTTTTAAAAACAAAAGACTTGTTAATGTAGCTAGTGCGATTGATCAACAAGATGTAGTAACTTTGAAACAACTTGAGCCAATAAATAGTCAATTAGAAGGTGATAGAAAGAGGTTTCAAGATTTATTAAAATCATTACAAGACACATACTTAAAGAAAGATGAATTAGATATAAAATCAGAACTAACAAAATTACATATTCATATAGCTGATAGTTTTATAATTATCGGAGGTAGATGACTGAGTTATTTACGTGATGCAATTTTAGATGATGATGCTGTAACATTACGTCAGCTTAACTCAGCGTTAGATAAATTCGTTACAAAAGATCTCCAAACATCAAACAAAGAATCAGATATGTGTATTATGGAGAAGGGAACTATAAATCTACTATATCGATTGAGAAATAAAACTGTTAAAGACCCAATCTTTAGAATATTTAATCTTTCGAATGGTTATGTTCCTCTATAATGGAAAAATAATGCGTATGGAATTAAGTCTGGATAGAAATTTTCTACACATATTTTTGAACGATATTTAAGTTGAAACTTTTCCTTTAGACATTAAAAAGGATGATATAATTACGTTTGAAGCAGATAAAAAATTCAGCTTTCGAAAAAGGACAGTTGCTATTTGTTATAATGTACATAGAAAGAGAACTTCCGTAATTTTTCTATATAAAAGATAGGATGCATTGTGTTAAGTGTAAGAATTCTAAAGATACAAAGGAAGATACCATTAGAATAGAGCGAACAAAGAATGGAAGATACATTAACAGAGCTGTTTGTTCTGTATGTAGTGTTATTAAATCTCAATTCGTTAAAAAGAAAGATCGAATAGAGGAAGGTAAAGGTGTTAGAGAAAACATTATAGAAGAAATTCACAAACCAGCAAGAAAAAACTATCCTACATCAGGTGTTATTATTAAAAGTATAGATGGTCTTTGGGAAGCTGATCTTGTAGAAATGGATAGTGGAGTATTAAAAGATTTTTCCAAACTAAACAAAGGCTATAAGTATTTACTAACGATTATTGATGTGTTCTTGAAATATGCGTTTGCTATTCCTGATAAAGATAAGAGCGGTAAGAATGTTACAGAAGCGTTTGAATCAGTATTAAAAATTAGAAACTCTAGTAACTTACAAACTGATCAAGGTAAAGAATTTTATAACAAAGACTTTAAAGAGTTGATGAAGGAATATAATATAGATCATTACTCAACATATAGTGGTAAAGAGGCTTTCATCGTAGAACGCTTCAACAGAACTCTTAAACAAAACATGTGGAAGAAATTTAGTACGCAAGGAAATTATAAATTGATGGAAATATTACCAATATTAGCGAATATAATAATAAAGTACATAGAAGAATTGGTAAAAAACCTGTAGAAATTAATAAAAAGAATGAGCAAATAATATTAGAGAAAGTTTATAGGAAAAAATATAACCGTGTTAAAGTTAAATATAAAATTAATGATTACGTTCGTATAAGTAAATCTAAGGGTATGTTTGAGTAAGGATATACTCCTAACTGGTCAACAGAAGTATTTGTTATTACAGAGGTTATTCCGTCCAATCCACCAATATACAGAAAAAAGATTTAGATAGTGAGGATGTACAAGGACGGTTCTATGAGCAAGAATTATTAAAAACTAAATATAAAGATGAGTAATTTGTTGATAAAGTTTTGCGTAAGAAAGGTAATAAAGTATATGTTAAATGGCTAGGGTTTGATGATTCACATAATGGTTGGATAGATAGAGATAACGTTGTAGTTTAAGTTTAGAATGTTTTGTTTTTTATGATTATTACTCATAATAGGTTTCTAGCATCGGAAAACCAAACGTGGAAATCATTAAGAGATTTTTTCATTGGCAATCTAAAGAGCTTGTAATAAAAAAGCAGTGGTCGGCATTCCGGCCATTGCTCTAATGGATGACCACTTCAAAAACACACCATATTTAGTATAGTTGTTTCGGATCACGAGGAAACCCATAAAAATGAAATACAACTATTTTCTTCATGACAAATACGATTACTATGGATAACTCTCACAGTTTAAACGATATTGGCTACGAACAGATTATTGATAACTATTGGTGTGATTTATTTGGTGATTTCAAATTGATTATAGACAAGGAAACAGGATAACGCTACTAAGCTATGTCAGACTGCAGGTAGAAGGTTTGGTCATTGGTTAGAAATTAACAATCTAAAGAGCTAATCGATTGTTTCTAGAACTGGTATACCGGGAGCAGAAATTAAAAAAGTAATTCATGGAGGTAAAGTAGAGATATACGACATAATAAGAGGTACATATGTTCCAAAAGAATTAATACTCAGAATATCAAATTGGATCTCTCCTGAATTTTATATCAAATGTAACCGAATTATTTTTGACTATTTCACTCAAGACTTTAAGCGATACCATGATAACAACGAAAAATTGGAATTAAGAGTAGAAGAAGTCGAACAATCAATGGGAAATTTTAAAGAAATCAAAACAATCCTTTCAAAGAAGTAGCAGCACTATATACTAATGACAGTTCAAAAAATAATTGTTTAATCATATACAAGAAGAACAAACTAGATGATCCTTTCTCTTATCGTGCTATCAGATGTCAGAAGAGCAGTTTATACAAACCTCTTAATGAAGCGTATGAGAAATACTCGAACTTCGAGATCATTTACGAAAAGTTTAGAGACCGTAACAGTGTTAAGCTGTTTAACCTAATGCAACAAGAACTAGATATCCGTAAAGATAAAGGTAATGAGTTTTGGACACCACTATTAGAAGAAGACCTAATTAAAGAAATTGATTATTTGTATGATTGGTTATTATGTGTTTGAATAGTTTGTCAATGTGCTAGTTGAAAATTAGCTAACTCTAAAAGTAGTCAGAGTAGAATACAGGGTGGATAGACGGCTGAGTCAGCAAAAAATTATCTTGTTTTCCTAGAATTCACTTCATACCCGTGGGAAAATTTTGGCCCTAAAACCGTTATCAGAGGGCCCTAAACCGGCCTAAACCAGTATGTTGTTATGCTAGAATAAGGAAGTATACTCTTGGACTCCTACCGGCTGTAGGATCAAGATGAAACATGCCTTTTCCTCTTCATCTTCTTCTCGTTGTGTATTGGCTAGTTATTTGATTCCCCCAACCCCCAAGGCCCCCTCTTGCAAAGTTAAGAACGGAAAGAAGCTCATAGCATTGGGTATCTATTTTGGATCTTCATCCCAACTCTTCGATATTCAGTGATCGAAGCTTCCCAATTGATTGGTCTTCGACTTCTCGTCTTGTATTGGATAGCTATTTTGGATCCCCTTAGCCCTCTGTCGAAGAGTATACTTATATATTGATTGACGTTAGGCCCCCTGTAGTATAGCATATGATATTTATCGTTCAAAGCTCTAGGAAGCTTCTCACAGCACTGGGTAGCTATTTTGGACAACCCCCACCGCTCAGCCCCGAATTTCGTGCGAAGAGCATAAGCGATTTAGAACCTTGGTTCTATTCCCACAAAACGCCTGTAGGTTATGTGTTAATTAGTATTCAAAGTCACTTTTGCAGATAGGTCAAGTATGAAATTACGTTAATCGAACTTAGGAAAGATGTGTTAATGATTGTATGTATAATCAAACGCTCCGAGACAGAGACAGAGAGAGAGAGAGAGAGAAACTATGAACATGATGTTGTTTACCATAAAATTAATCCAACTTGAGGTTAACCCTGCAATACGCGCGCGGATTATTGTAACTTGGATAGTTGCGCGGACTACCACTGTAGCCCATTTGTTTTTATTTTATTATATTGCCTAGCTTTGTTAATATTTCTGTCTTTCTTGTTGAGAAATGTTTTTATAAACTGTTTTAAGAGTTTTATACACAATTCGAGAAATATGTTTATTTTGAAAGCTATGTATATACAAAGAAAATCAACACCATTCATTTTTTCAAACGTGATACAGGAATAAGACTACAAGTTATTTGTATTTATCAATAAATGGACAAATCTGCGCATTTCAAACTTTCCTTCGTCTTAAACATATGTGTTAGAATTCTTTAAAAATTAAGTATAATTTTTCAAAAAATTTACAAATATTAAAAATAAACGTATTAACCATAAATCATATACCTTTTCAGCATAACGAGTTTTTGGTATCAAAGTTTGATTACTATTTTGCATAGTTTTCATATGCTATTTACACACATATATTTTTCCTTTTATGTGTCCGTATTCGTGTCCTTCTAAGCGTGTTCTGCACACAAGTGGCGAGTTGTCAATGCACACTTTCCTTCAAACATTAACCACTCATCAAAAGCATCAAAATGTCAATATGGGCACGTACAATCTCGTCTTTAAGTGTTGCAACACGGTTAAGTACAAATCTCAATGTAACACTGTCAATGTAAATATTGGTAAAATCAACCATAAGTCTCAAAATGTTTGCATATAAAAGTACTTCTAGATATTCAAGCTCCAATAACACAGACTTACCTCCACCTTTAGGTCCTGGAAAACGAAACACAATATTATGAGCACGAGCGCAAAACACGCACACAGCGCAAATTTTCCATTTGAGATTGTCTTTTACTACATAATAATTCACTTCAGAACTGTCTTTACTACTATTATCAACAGGTATCAGTGATTCCTGCCGCCCGGAATTCTCAGTCACATCTGAATTTTCACTATTTCTGTGTCCGAAAAATGCATTTTTACGGTCTCAAAATGTTAACTATCGCCATCTAGAAAATATTCCTCATCAGAATTAGCATTTTGCAAACTCATTCACCAGTTGATCAACACACAAACTATAATGAAAAACTTTGACGCTTTGCAACACCCGTGAGTAGATATTCTCCTGGATAGACGGCCAAGTCTGCAAAAAGTTATCTTGTTTTCCTAGAATTCGACATCATTTCCTGGAATTCGGAGGCAAGTTTCAACAAGCCTTTAGTTGTTATGTTCATAGCCTTTTAGGGCTACCACAGGATATCGTGGAAAAATGTTTGTTGTGGGAACCAGGTGTTGCTATGCTCATAGTCTGGGACGCCTACCAGATGTAGAAACAAGATGAAACATGCCTTTTTCGTGTTCTTGTCATGTATTGGCTAATAATTTGAATCCCCAAACCCCCACCCCTCCTGCGAAGAGCGTAAGCGGAACGTATGTGCTTGTGTAGATCATTCTGTTAGCAGCTTTTACAAAGGAAGAAACGTCAAATTTAAAGATATCATCGTCAATGAGTTTATTAGATAAGCTTAATAAGCCATCAATGGTACCCTTTACAAAAATACGAGATTTGGAGATTGGAGTACCATTTCGTATTGTAAACTGTGAGATAATTACAACGGTATATGGTAAGAAGGCATGTGTGGCATTTGAAGGAGGCGAAAAAGTGATTTTACCAGGACGTTGTACTGAAAAATTGGAAGCAGATAATGGTGCATTATTAACGTATTTACAAAGTGGGAATGTCTGTTTAATATATAAAGGAATGAAGATTAATGTACCTGAGCGTAACATGCACGATCTTGAATTTACTGAACTGGTTTACTCATCGTAAGTCTGTGGTGACATGTACAAACAAGATGAAACATGAATTTTCCTCTTCGCCCCTCCTCTTCATGCATACACAGACATCTGTATCCATAGTGTCGTTATTCTGTGTTGACCAGCTACTGGAGTAACATGTCCTTGAGTGCTTGTGCATCAACTATGGACACCAAGAAAGAGTACTTGTTAAATGTTGAATATGGACTTAATTCAATGAAAACGAAATTAATTTGTATTGGTCTGGATAGTGATACATTTGAACCAGTGATTCGTGTTGGCAAAGGACTTGTGTTTGGAGTGGAGTTAAATTTGGCAGAGTGGGAGAAACTTGTACATTTGACCCCATTTGTTACGGACTATTTAAATTATCAAGTGGATATTACATTTATAAAATCTCTTGGTCGAAAAAAAGAACTGGTGGTGCGAAAACTAATGGGTGAAAAATTAGTGATGTTAGAGAAGAAAGGAACACTTCATGCTCCTCGAAACACTGTGTACCTAACTTCAATTGATTGGCTTTATTTCTTGGAAATATTACCGTGTATTGAACATGCTGTGAAAAACAGTAAAGTTTAAAGTGTTGTGCTACGTCATTATTTTGACCTGTGTACAGATACTATTCGTACTCATGTACAATCGCAGTGTCTTACATGCAGAGGACTTGCCGGAATCTATACCTGTGTAGATGAACAGAGTATTATTAATGGCATGAACATCAGTTTTCCAAGTGTCTCTCTTGATAAGAACAGTGATGTGAACATTGATGGTGAACGATTAAAATTGGAAATGAAAGTATTTTGCAAACAACAACTCATAGATTCAATTATGGCTGATTTATTTGATAGTGTACCGACACAGCCATGGTAGGGGGAAACCGATACTCAACCTCCGGAGGGTATCAATGAAGTGAACGTCTCTTCATAAAGAAGAAGAAAATTGATTTGTTTTTTCATGTATACTAAACAACGTAATATCAAATGTAATAAAATATATAGTGAAAGTGAAATGTTTTATTTGTGTGTGTTTTGTGTTCGTTTCATACACCTCAAAGTGATAGGATTTTTAATTTTTAATAAGAAAAAATCCTAACATATTTTCTCCTCGTATACTATAAGTGATATGTATAATAATAATAATAATAATAATAATAATAATAATGATTCAAATTCTTGAAATAAATGTTAAAATAAAAGTTAGTATTTGAAATTATTATTATTATTATTATACAACTTTGTCTTAAGTATGATAGGCCTTTTTTATTTTTTAAAAAAGGAACTAAAATAATTAATATTAAATTAATTTAATAATTAATATTAGTCCTATCATAGTAATATTGAAAAATGAAATGAAATCTTTGAGTTTTAAGTCCCACAGTTGTGCCGGTTAGGCTAAAGGAGACGGTGATTATGAGAAATGAATGAAATGGTGGAATGAAGAAAGTGGGAGGAAACGGGAGAACCCCGAGAAAACACACGCACACGGTGTTTGTCCACCACAAAGTTCACTTGGAGAGGGCTGGGATCGAACCCAGAACCCCAAGCACCAGAGGTGATCGCTCTAGCACTGAGCCACCGCGGCCCCCATAATAATATTGAATTCACATACTTGGTTTATTTACGAAAGAATAACTGATTTAGTATTCGAATTCATTACTATTATTATTATTATGTAGTTATCTGATTACATCATTGAATTTTAAAAAATCAGTTTTAGAATCTTTTTTTAAAAAAACAGTATGAAAGTCTTTAATTCAATGAGTTAAAAATATTTTTATGATATGTGTATTTAATTACATAATTGATCATAAAACATATTTATTTATAAGGAAACGGAAGAAATAAGAAATAAAACATTTGTTTTCAAAGAGAAAAAAATACAATGTATTTATTGATGATGAAACTATTTACACAATTAAAACGACGGTAAGTAGTACATTTTTAAAAGAGAGTACGTTAGATGTTTTTCATTGTTCAGTTGATGATAACTTCACAGTTGCCATACAGTGTTCACTGATGCTCTCCATACACACGTGCATAGATGTGTTGTTTTGCACATACAAAGTTCACTGTTCAATTAATGATAACTTCACAGATGATACTACTGTTGTTGATGATGGTGATGAAACGTAGATAGAAGTCATACTGTACATTGATGATGTCCATACACACGATGACGATCCTTTACTCTCTGAAATGAAAAAATGAAAAACATAACTTAAAATGTATTTTATCTATAATCATGAAAAAATAAAATAACAAATGATAATATATAAAAACACATTATAATAAAGAAGAAGAAGAAGAAGAAGAAATGACTACCTGCAATAATAATAGCTAGAATTTTATCTATAATGAAAAAAGTAATCAAAACAAACGAAGAAGAACAAGAATGAAGACATGGTGATATGTATACAGGAGAAATGATTACCTGTAAAAGTAAATACAGCAAGCGACGATCATTTTTTTTTTCAGTTGAAGAGAAAATGTAATGACATTCATTTAAGGACTTTCCTTTAGCTTTGAAGCAAAGGAAAAGATATGAATAATGTCCACATAGGGACGATTTCACACTTTGAATTTGTTTATTATTAAATGTATAAGAAATGGAATTTCTACGTAGAAAGTGAATATGTTGCATTACATATGGAGAAAATCCAAATGTATCGAAGTAGTGGGCACGTCCATCAGTATGAATATATACGGAAATCCAGTGTGTACCAAGTTTCTTCGACGGATCTGTATGTATGATGATAGCTGCAGGTAGTGGAACATGTATTGGTAGTGGATAGGCTGCATATACGCCAAAGAAATGATTATGAAATAAAGAATTTGTTTGCAAAGCGTTCAATAAATCTATTGTAGAGGACATCATGTATAAAAATGCAGACATGTACATATATGGTATGGTATTTAAATAACATACCTTTAAAAATACATGATGTTCCTCTGATGATCCACTTCTAACAAATCTTCTTCTGATCTAATAAAATCTGATAATTTTTGTTTGATATAATGCCCCAATCAACCTTATCAGCAAACTCTCTTAGGAAATCTTCTGATAAGTTATTTCATGTTATTGTCAACCAGTTAACTCTATCTGCAAGCTCTCTTATGAAATCTTTTGATAAGTCATTGTATGCAAATCTTCTCAATTAATTTTATCCTTATATTTACTATAAAATCTTCTGTAACATTTTCACTAAAACGCATATGAGACCATTGCTTATCTGTTAGTGTATCTAATGTTTCATCTGACAAATTCATAATACACTCCTCAATAATATTTCGTATAATGTGTTCGTTATTTTCCTTAACAGCTTTTTTAAATAAGTGATCTACCATACCAAAAGCAATGCAAAAATAATAAAATCAGAATTATCATCACCATCTAAATTGTCATATTCATCTGGGTTATAATAAACATCATCTGTATCATACTCCACTTCATTAAAAATCATAATATTCTAAATAATAACACACACGATTGAATACAGGTGTAAGATAAATACTTATTTAGCAAGTGACATGTTCGACGACGATTTTCTGTATATAAATATGAGTAATTCCATTGCATGAGCTGATTAAAATGTATGGAGATGAAGATTTGAGACAAGATATAACTCAACTTTTGCATATTAAGAGGCTGAATTGGGATAGTGTAAGCAAGTACCAAAAATTATCAGAAGACTTTATAAGAAAATTTGGAGATAAGGTGAATTGGAAGGAAATTTCATGTAATCAAAAATTATCACACCCGACTTCATAAGAGAACTCGAAAACAGAGTTGATTGGATGGAAGTTTCATCTAGAGAAAAATTATCAGCAGACTTTTATAAGAGAATTTAAGGACAACGTACATTGGCGTTTCATTGCAAGTGAAGAAAAATATCAGAAGATTTTATAAGAAATTTGAATATAAGTTCAATGATGATCTTTGGGCAGAGTTGATGGTTTTCAGAAATTATCGGAAGGTTTTATTAGAGAATTTCGTGATAAATTTAAATACAACGATTGTTGGAACATCTTGGCAGGTAAACGTAAGTTGAGTGAACAATTCATTAGAGATTCTAAATACAACTTTTCTTGGTTTATCATATCACGTGATCACGTGCTATCAAAATATTTCATTCTAGAGGTTTAGGATCAAGTCTATATGCGAGAGATTGTAAGATATCAAAAACTCTCTTCTGAATTTAAATTTAAACTTATCAATGAATTTTATGATGAGATAGAGATAGCTCATGGTATCAATTGTTCTATTTGTCTTTGGAATAATATTTACAAAGTTAAAATCATATGTAACCACATTTTTTGTAAGAGATGTTTGAGAAAGTGGTTGTGTTTAAATATTAACTGTCCATTATGTAGAGGAGATCTTAGAATTTATCACGAAATCATTGAACATGGTGAAATACTTTATGATGACATAGGGTTTTATGATGCAATTAAAACTTTTATGGCAATGTATAACATAGAAATGGAAAGAGAATATGAGACTGTAAATGAAAATGAGTCAGTATAGAATCAAAATACAAATATAAATAGACGAAGGAGACGAAGACATAGACGAAGAACTAGAAGAATATGAAAAATGAAATTGTAAAAAATAAGTCTTATAAGAGTTGTAATATCCATTTAAAGCATGTCAACCTATTACTTAACTGAAAAATCTATACACAAAGAGCCACAACTTGTTAAACTTGCAGATCTAGATAAGTGTAGTTCTACGAAATTACAGCTTGGAACCTTATCTAAATGAGGAATGGTTCAAAAGTATTAGTACATTTAGATGATAAACTTAAAACTATATTACCAGATAGATACAACGAAGACACTGAGCGAGTACAAAGTGATTTGAAAAAGATGAGAATATTTATGCAGTATGGAGGTTTAAAAAGGTTTAGTAATGGATTTACAAAAATATATACTTATCTTTGAATCAAAACCTAGAAACTAGATTAAGTATGTCGCTCATCAAACATTGTTATGGCTAGTTCAACTGATTAACAGTATGTAACACTTTTATGATAATATCTGTGTAATATGGGATCCTGTCATCACGGAATGGCGCGTCTTCAGGTTGCGGATCGAGAGGTAGGCCTCTAGATATTGAAATTAGCTGTGAATATACTATAAGCAGTCGCGGACAGACGTCATGGAATATTAGAAGTCAGGATGAATCATGTGGCCTCCGAGATTCCATAGACCATGATAAAATGAAATTTGAGAAAAATTTACTTATTCTAACAAATAATATGAATTATAATAGACATACTGTTACTCAGTTGAAGCAACTCTGCGGAGAAAGGAGTATTAAAGTTTACTCCCGACTGCGGAAAGCTGAACTTATTTACTTACTAGAAAAAGATGATCTTAAAACATTCAAAGAAATCCTAGGAATACAGAACGCTTTACCATTTGAGGAGGAGGCCTTTGGAAAACCGAAACCTAAAAGGCTAGAAAGAAAGAAATCTTTAAATCTCTTTCCATTTGAAGAAGAAGTAATTGAAGAACCAAAAGTGAAACCTGAATCACTACCAATTGATGTGAAACTCCAAGACAGATCATTTAAATCAAGATTAGAAACATGGAGATTCAAAACAGATTATGAAGAACATGGTCCTCTAGAACAATATATCACTTAAACATCAAAGGTTTTTAATAAATAGACTGAGCATCATCTTACAGAAACATGTCTCGTAAAAGGCTAATCTCTTGATAGACTGTCAATATAGGAAAAGTAAAGAATTCAAAACTTTTACTTTATCACTGATAACAAAGAGATATTTCAATTAACCAATCTAAAAGAATTCATAACTGATGCTAAAGAAATATTAGGAACAAGAATGGATGAATTCCAAGCTAGAGGTTCTGGATGGGCTCTTATAAATATAAACTACATAGAGTTAGCTCTTAATAAATATGCACCTTGTAGAGGATCATCATACATAGAACTACCAAATGAAATTAAAAGGAAAAAGGCGGCGGAATTATTAATGTAAAGAACAAAGATGAAAAATGTTTCTTATATTCAATTCCCTCTGCATTACATCCTGTTGAAGAAGATCCACAACGACCATCAAACTACAAGCATGTTTTTAAAGGTTTGGGAAAAAATTGAAATACATTGATTGTCCTGTAAAAGCTAAGTGACATCTAAAAAATTGAAAGTTTACTCGATATATCGTTTAACGTTTATACATACAACGAAAAATATATGGTGTACGTTTTATATCATAATGAAAACAAAAAAGACACCCATGTGAATCTACTATAAGTAAAAGAAGAAACTAAAACACATTATTGTTGATTAAAGAATTGATTAGATTAGTTAGTAGTCAAATAACTAAACGGAGAGTTCGAAAATACTTGTCATAGATGCTTGTTATACTTTTACTCACAAGATGCATTAGATAAACATGAGAGAGATTGTTCTACTCACGAAGCTGTTAAAATAGAAATGCCACCAGAAGATACATATGTTGAATTTCAGAATTACAAATATACGATGAAGATGCCATTTGTGATTTATGCTGATTTCGAATGATTACTGCATAAGATTATGGGATTTGAAAAATGCTATCCAGAAAACGAATCATATACCAAAAATATCAACAGCATAAGCGATCTGGGTTCTGTTACTATATTGTAAAAAGTGATGGAAGTAAAACAGATCCTGTTGTGTATAGAGGTAATGCTGCAGCTAAGAAGTTCATAAGAATGTTAGAGAAAGAAGCCAAACAAGTATCAAACATATATAGACAAAATAACGAATTACCTTTAACACGTGAACAAATAGAAGAACAAAACGAATCTGAATTCTGCTCTTACCGTAAGGTACAATATACTCCAGACAATCATAAAGTTAAACATCATGATCATATAACTGGAGAGTTTGTGGCTGCATTGTGTAACAATTGTAATCTAAAATTTAGAGTACCTAAGTTTGCACCAGTGATTACACATAAGTTATCCCACTTGTTTATAAAAAAGAGGCAGGATGTAATGAGAACAAATATATTTAATACCTAATAACGGACAACGATATATGTCATTCATTAAAAAGATTGGAACTATCTAATTAACATTTATAGATTCATTTTGATTTATGACATGTAGTTTAGACAAATTATCGTCAAACCTAACAAGAACAAATAACTCATACGCAACACTTCTATCCTGAAGAACAATTCAAACTTGTAATAAGAAAAGGTGTTTACCAGTATGATTATGTTAGTGACTGGGATAAGTTTAGATAGACAATTACCACCAAAGAAAGCATTCTTCAACAAGCTTACCAACGCACGAATAAATGATGAGGATTGTGAGCATGCAAAGAAAGTATGGGAAAAATTTAAAGTTAATAATCTCGGACAATACCATTATCTATTTCTAAAAACTGATGTGTTGTTATTAGCAGATGTGTTTAAGAACTTTAGAGAGACATGACTTAAAGCTCTTGGTCTTGATCCAGCTTGTATGATAGCACCAGGTTTAGCTTGGGATGAAATGTTGAACTTGACAATATAAGAAAATACTTGGTAAGATGAAGGACGAGGTTAAAGGTACCATTATAGAAGAGCTTGTAGTTTAAGATCTAAGATGTACTCTATAAAAGCATCTCAAATGGATCTAAAAGACAAGGACTTTAAAGGTAAGTTCGATAAGGAAAAGTGTTGTAAGAAAGCCAAAGGTGTAAAGAAAAGTGTTGTATATAAAGAACTTACATTTAACTAGTGTAAAGACTGTTTGTTCAATCGAAGGGACTACTATGAGAAGATGAATTTGATTAGAAGTCATAGACATGATATATATAGTATAGAAGTAAATACGTTATCTTTAAGTTGTGTAGATGATAAGGGATGTAGATGTGTTTCAAGGGATGGCATAACTACCCTTCCATGGGCCATAAGATGGAACAGTTGTAGATGTAAGTTGTAGATATAAGTTAGTTGTAATTTTAGATGTAAGCATACTTCATTGATGTAACTATAAAATACTGCAGTAAATAATGTTGACTAGTCATGGGTGTGCTAAAAGTTATAGGGGTGCTATAGTCAGTCAGGGGTTCGAGACGAGGGTGCACTAAAAGTTTGGTTCCTTTTCTACTTCGACCGCGTCTTCATTAGCAACAAAATTAAAATCATAGATTGGAATAGATGAAGTATTTACGACTGAGTGTACAACATATGACAAAATATCGGATGCTCTATGAAATCGCAGCTGAAGCAACATAAGAGAAGCGCCCTCCACACTAGAAAAAAGGAACTGTGTTCCTGTAGAAAGCAAATTCTTCTGACCTAAACGCAGAAAAAGGGATTCTACAACGTACAAATTTTTCAGACATGTGTTCCAGAATTGTTGCTGCTAATGTTCCTTGGTATAAGCTTCAGGTACACGAATGACAGGCATTCCTGGAAAAATATTGTAAGCGTCAAATTCTAGATGAATTGACGTTGCGGAAAAAAATTATCTTGATATTTGTTACCAGGAAAGTATAGAAAACATTCCGAGTGAAATAGAGGAGTCGTATATATGGGTGGCCGTAGATGAAACAACAGATTTAGCTGGCCACTATGTAGCTAATTTAATTATTGGGAAATTAGACGTTGAAGCTCCCTTTCAACAATTTTCAATTTCTTCCCAGACACTAGATCATACAAATCATGGAACAATAGTAAAATTTGTAAATAGTGGGTTGAAACTACTTTGGCCTCGTGAAGTTCAGGAAGAAAAAGTGTTGGTTTTATATTCTGAAGCTGATGCTTAAAAAACAGACGGAGTTATAATGTAGGAGAGCAGAAGTAACGGCGTTTAAAATCCGTTTCGTCTACTCCCGGAGACTTGTATTTCTTTAATTTCTTTATAGCGGTAGTAGGGGATACATGTAGGTTCTGCAGACAACTTTCCCCTTCCACCCCCTGTCAAAAAAATATGAAGCCACCACTGACTATTGTACTTTAACACAGAGGGATAACCCAAAGTGAGATTGAATATGCTTTTATGACATTTAAAATCATCAAAAATGAGCTAACTATTTTGGATATTTTATATTTAATAAATCATAAAAAAGTGTGTAATTTGTGGAGAATTAAAACAATTCCAAGAGTTCGCTAGAAATGGAAACAAGAGGTCTGATAACTGTAAAAGATGTTGTAGAGCAGAGAATCTTAATAAAGAAACTGAACAGGGTTTAAAATATTCTGGACCGTTGATAGACTATTCACTCTCATCAATAGAACGAGTGATGGAAATACATAATAAAATGTTAAAGCATGACTTTATAAAAATAATGTATCTTTCCTCTAAGGACATAGACAAACGATTTAAGATTTTAAGACCAGCTACATTGTCAGAATGTAAGTTTGTAGATCCAACATATAACCCCGTAGGTTTTACATTACCGGCACCACAAGTTATTTTATTTAAAGATATAATACGTGTTGGTTTCCCACCATATTTTACTAGAAGGAACGAAACTAAATCTTGTTATGACTTAACTAATGAAAGAAATATTAATAATAAATGTGTTGTATGTGGAATTCCTGCATATTATAATGAGAACTTTTGTTCCATATCCCATATAAAACTACTGATTGGATACAAAAAAGATTGTCAGAATTTAAAGGAAAGGGATATATAATCACTAACTACAAGTCACCACTAGATGACTAACGTAATTACTAAGCACTTTCTTTGAATATTTTTTTTTGCTTTAACATTAGTTGACTAGCATATAAGGGCCCAAGAAACTAATGCAAAGTATTCCCATAACTACAATGTTAAAGTGAGATCGCATAGGCTTTTATGACATTTAAAATCATAAAAACTTACATCTAAAACTTATAACTTATAGTGCTGTCTTTGATTGAAAAAGTAGTTTTTGTTTGATCGAAATCGGTTCACAAATTGTCTGAATGATGATAAGTTAAAGTTAAGTATGTTGATTCGCTGTTACATACATATATACACTTACACCAGACGCACATACATATATTCAGCTTACAAACCAGTTTCAGTTGAGAGAGAGCAAAGAGTATACATATATGCATTTGATTTATAGCCTCTCCCTTTCCTTCCTAGAGCGTGACATACAATCTGATTTTCTTTTTCTACTCCTCACACCAACACAACTTCTAGCTAGCAGTCGAGAGGGCGCTGTATATCAATGACGTAATCCCACGGGATGGGACTACGCAATAACTATGACGTAATCCCACGGGATGGAACTACGCAATTGATACACGTCATATATCATTCCACCTCCAGCAAGAAAGAGAGAGAATGACTTACATATAGTTCAACATAATTTCCTCAAATAAATGAAAGTAATTCACAATTGTCAAATTGTAAATGCTGTTCTCACTAGATCTGTTTTTAGAATCAGTCTTTTCAACTCAATATTTTTTTCGGAACGTTCCAGGATTTTAATTTTTCAAGATATCGCTTTAAAACATATAGGGATGAATTCACCCCATTACTAATAAATATGATAATTGTTAAAAGTGAGTTGGCAACACTGCAACCTCACCCCCAAATAACGTTAAAATTCAATAGCTCAGTCCCTAATTAACCGATTTCAAAAATTCAAACGAAAATGAATACTAATAACACAACCAATTTTATAAAATGCATAAATGATTGCATAACCCAGAGGATATTTCTCCTCTTTTCAATATCTCTACTAATTTTCACTAAATCGAGAAAATAAAAATATTATCATAATCTAAATTTAATTCTAAAACTTTTTTAAAGAATAACATTTTTCCAAAAACTCAAAAATAAACCCGTAAAAAATTCCCGAAATTTTGAATTTGTAATAAGTCGGCTAAATACCAACGGATTTTCAAAATTCAAACGGCATTCAATAGAGAAATAAACTTACTATCTATTGAATGTCTTATAAATTGCATAACTCTAATGATATAATTATAAAAACTCAAATAAATCCCTTATTTATACGTATATCTTTAAAATTCAAATGATATTGTTCTATATATCCAAAGGTCTTAGTTTTTATACTCTTGAAACTATAAAAACACTTATACACTTAAAACATACTTAAAATTACAAGTTCGACTATTGATAATGAAATCATAAAAACACTTATACACTTAAAACATACTTAAAATTACAAGTTCGGATATTGATAATGGAATCTTCTGCTAACTTCGTTCTCTATAGGAAACAATAACTTCTTAAACTCTGTCCACTGATCATAATTCAAGCTGAATAGACAGTCGTTAATATCAAAAACTATTTCAACTTCGGTTTGGACATTTTTCACAATTACATTGAAATTATTAGTAAGTATAAACTTTTTTTGAGGATCAATTCTATCCACTCCATTTTTTATTTTTGAAGACATATTCTAGTCATTTTTATTATTTTTTTGATTCACAAAACCGATCCTCATTTGAAATTTACATACAGAACTCAACAGCTGGATAATTATCTTTTAAACCAGTGTATTTAATTTTTATTCCAACTTTAACGATCCCATCAATCATTTTATCTGTTAAGTGTTTTGTAAACCTAGGTGGGAGAAATACTTTAAACTCTTCACATTCAACGAAAATGCTCTTTCCAAACTTAGTTTTTATCTTATCCATTTTCACAATCTTATATTCTGTATTGATTTCTAATTCTCTTAATCCAATAACCTGTTTTTGTTCAAGACTACCAAGCCTATTTAAAAAATCAATGTGTTGAGCCATCTTTTATTATATAGGAAAAATCGATAAGAGAATATAATCCTGACTAATTAATAAAAACTGTGTGGTTGTGAGTTTGAAAGGGGTCTTGAAACGAGACCCCTTGTTCTATATAGATAATTTTATCTTCTTCATCAACATGTGTTCTAATTTTTTCTATAATTTTGTATTTAAGCTTCTTTTTTGTTTCTAATAGTCTCGAATTTCATTAAGTATATCATTGATTCTATTAACAATAACCTTTACATTTTCATCTGTTAATTCACCATTCATTAACTTAATTACATTAAGCTCATCTTTAAACAATTGAATTAGATTCACCATATTTTTATAATATTTTTTCTTCGAAGCTATATTAAACCGTGTTGATAGACCAGTGATAACAGCAGAAGCCGAAGCAAATGCAGTTGTAATAATTGAATATACTGTAACAGGAATAAACACATTGATGAACCCTGGAGAAGCTGATAGCAGAATTGATAACGTGATAAGAGTAGTATAAACAAATTTTATTTTCTTAAACTTCCTTTTGTTTTTCATTAATAACTTCTCAAGATTTAATATAGTATCTTCAATTAACACAGTTAAATTCTCACGTGGTATGCTATCTGGAATATTCATTTATTAAATAAGTTTTTATGATATTGTCATAAAAACACTTACAAACTAAACAGATCTAATAAACATATAATTGATTTATATCTTCTCAATTATTTTTTTTCTTTTTGTACATCGTATTCTAAATTCTTCTTACCAATCAAAACAACATAACAAATCGTTTTATCTGGTACATCGCTTTCAAAATTAACAGTCAGTTTCAAATTAGTTCTATCACTTACAGTTACTGATTTATGTTTGCTTGTATTAATTACAAACATCGGTCTATTTTTTAAAAAACTCTTTAGGATAGTAATACATCTCAGTGTTTCCAATTGTAGCTCTTTTATATATCGTATACATTTCGTAAGCTTTCAAATACTTATGTTTCGCAAAACCTAAATTTAAAGATTCTAATGGAAAATATTCGTTTCTAGAATTACGAAAATGGATATTCTGAACTTTACAATGATCAAAATAGCTTGAATCTCTTTCTTGATTATCATTTCTATCAGTTTGAAAAAAGGCAATCACAAAATTAGGCATATCACATTCACTTGAGTTAAATTGTGTGGTTAAATCAAACTCTAAATATTTGCCACTAACTGATTTCTGTAAACATTGATACGTGTTGAAGGAAATAAGAATCTTACCTTCTTTTAACATATTAGATTTTGCAAGGTAGCATAGTTAGGTTCATAATTAACAACAGGCATTCTTAACTCCATATTTGTAATCTTAACTTTACCTGGATGTGGTTGATCATTCTCATATGTTTCATCTTCCTTTTTTGTTTTCCAAATAGCAAATGCATTATCATCAGAACCACCCCTTTTAAATATATATTTTAATCCACCTTTCCACATAATATCTTTATAATCAGAACAAAAGCCTGGTAAAAGTCTTAATAGAAATACTATTTCGTCATCTGTTCTTCGCCATGTAATTCCTTCCCATCCACATTCATCATAATGATTTGCCTCTGGTTTTGAAATCGTACATGTATTTACAACTGTTGAAGTTAAACCAGGATAATCAATAATATCCAATATCTGTCCATGCTTACTAACTTGTATTTGAGAAAACAAATGTGGGAAGAAGTTGTTAATAAGTCTAATATTTTGACCAGTAGTATATTCACCATTAGCATCTCTACCTCTAATTTCAAAAGTTAAATAAATATCAGCATAATAAGGATGAACAAACCCATCTCCAACATCTATATCAAACTCAATAGATCTATTCGGTTTATTTAAATTTTCGATGGTTTTTTGATTAAGTTTAAAGGATTGTAATTCATATGACTCTATTTTATCCATTTATTATAAAGAAAAAATATTTGTAATCGTTTTATGAATTAAACTCATAAAACAACTTAAATATAACTTCTCCAAATATCCTTATTCCTATTCACTTGAGTAATGATTTTTAGAAAACTATACCCATCTGTAAACATTTTTAACACTATAATGCATAAATGTCCACAGATTACCTCGTTAAAATGTTGTATACGGCTGCTATTGTACTCTATATTATGACCAAGATATTTTACGAGTGTTTTTGGCGGATTACCTCCAAATGAATCAAACACATACTTTCTATATCCTTCTTTCCAATAACAAATCCAATGCGTTCCTATATTATTAGACGTATCAAAATTAACAATACCACACTCATTCTTCTTTGGTTGTTTAGGCAATTCATCACTCATAAATACACATCTAAAGTTTCTTATCTTAAATTTGTTAACAAGATGTATTAGGTCTAAATTACTTAAAGGGTTATTTTTTTTCTTTACTGTTTTGGATTTTACGTTTTTTGAAAGCTTACCACCTTGTTTTTCTTCCATTGCTAAGTTATGTCTCTTTTGTTCTTCTAATTCCTGTTTATTCTTTTTACATCATCTACAGCTTTTACAATAGTAGCTACACCTCCAGCAGCAGAACCAAGAGCGCCTATTAAAGCTAAAATTGTTGGAATTGTAAATATAAAACCTCCATAGTGAACTTTATTATCATTCGTCTTCATTTCTTTGTTAATTTTTTTAACTTGTGGTATAAAAGAGATAAAGACAAACCTTTTTCTTTATTTAGTTTCTCTTCTTTTTGTTTGAGTTGTTTCTTAGTTAGAATGTGATCAATATTTAATTCTTTAAGTTCCTCGTTAGGAATAGTAAATGTAAAACTTTTCAACTTCATATTTATTATATAATTAAAATTTTTTATGAAAAAATTTCCATAAAAAGCACATATAAACCTAAATCTAAAATACTTATAAACCTAAATCTAAAAATACTTATAAACCTAAACCAAATCTTACTTTTGTGTTCATAGCTAAAGCAGTTCCTAAAGCTGGTAAACGTTCTGTTATCAAGTTTGCATCTTTCGAGAAAACTCTTTCCAATGTTTTATTTTCTAATTCTTTGTCTGCAATATGTCTAGAAGATGTATCTTTATTATCTCTGTAGTAAATATCATGTTCTCTACAAGCCTCATCTAATGGGTTAATACCTTTATCTCCTCTTTCTAATCTTTCTTGTAGCTTAGTTCCTGGCAGTTAACCCTCCAAGTTTCCCTGAAGGCTGGACTGTATCTTAATGGATCATAGGAGTTGATCAGACTCCTCACCACCACACCCGTTCAGTCTCTGAGACGGCTCCATATTAGACTGACCATTATATTTCTATGTTGCATAATTCTTTCCATACAGTTTTAAATAGCTTCTCTTTACTTCTTCGTTCTCTCATTCTAAGTTTATTTCTTTCTTTTTCTTTTTCATGCCAAATAGGATCTTGTTTATGTCGATGATATTAAACCCTTCTTACTGCTCTCTTTTTATCCAAATCTCTTGTTTTCTCTCTGTTAAATGAATAAGCTCGAAGAACATTAAGTATAATATTTTTATCAAATTTTTCAAGCTCTTGTTGTTCTCTAATTCTTAAATCTTTTGTTGAAGAAACAGTTACTATCTTAATAGGTTCAATGGAGAATTTATCTATTCCAATAGTTCTCATGTATTCGCTAAATGTTTAGGATTATTATTTCTAGCATCATCCCTATGAGAACCCATTCTTTGGGATAATCTCGTTGTACTTCCAATATAAATTGTATCATCAATGCTATTTATGATTTTATAGATAACACCTTTCATATTTATTTTTTATTTTGCTAACTAAGGAGCTCGCCTGCGGATTATCCAATCCTAATCGTTATTACCATTGTGTTCGGTCATTACCCGAGTTCCCCCTAAAAGTTTCCAAATAGAGGTGGTAGATTAGGCTCTAAGGACGTTCCCGCAACAAGGTGTGTGTTGCCATGCTCTTTTCAAGCACGACAGCGGCCCAGTTGACCGCAAAATTCGTATTCTGGAATATGTAATTCAACTAGAAGTTTATTTATCAAATCATTGAGTAGTCCTTTTCCATACTTCTCACTGTTCCAGAACTTTGGTGGTAACGTATTCAATATCTTTATCAAATAACCTATACCCTTTGAATCATTAGGAATAAATTGTGCAAGTCTAGAATTAATCATATCCACTATGCCTACTTTCTCATTGTAAAAGTTATCATTCCCAGCTTTTTCTTCTCCATCTATAACTATCAACCTATCAATTAACTTTCTCACATCATCCATCCATATATATTCTTTAGGTAATTCGCTGTATATTTTTATTCCTTCTCCTGACTTTGGTGTTTTCTTTTTCGGTGGTGTTAGTCCTAATGTTGGTTTTATATATTCAACCCAAATGGTTTCTAGATATTTTTTACCTCTGTTGGACCTTTGTTTTCTTCTACTTGGATCGCTATCTTGAAATGCAACATTAGAGTCAATAACTATCTGCGTATATTTTTGTAAATCATCCTCGCCATAATTTGTCGGATTGTTTCTTGTCAACAGTTCCCATAAATCTTCTGTTCCTGTATAATGTCGATTGTTTATTATTAAATCATCACCATTTATTTTAACTTCTTTATCTCCAATCATATTTATTATTTTTCCATCCTCATTATATGCTTGTATTCCGAAAACCTTACCATCTCTTCTTGTATAATATTTTGTAGCAACTTTACCAAATCGTGTCCCTTTTTCAATTGGTTCTATACCTTCTACTTTATCTTTAATTTGTTTTCTCATATGCTTAATTTCTTTAGTTACAGGTGAATCATCCTCACCTATTGAACTATCATAGCTTGTTCTTGAAGGTGTTTCAAATAAATCAGAATCTAATCTTGCACTTTTCTTTACAACTGGAACTAGCTCTTGAATTAGATTTTTATTTTCTTCCGTTACTTTTGCTATATTTTGTCCTAAGCCTTCAATCGCATCTATAACAAGCTGATCTTGTTCTTTATATTTCTCATATGTACCTCGATTAGTTCGTTTAATTTCCTTAAATCTTTTCACAAGTTCTTCTTTTAACTTTATATATTTCTTAGTTTCAGCAGCATCTAACTCACTCATTTATTATATAAAAAATAAAAACGTAACATAACGTGCACGTTCAATCACGTTCTCTATACTTTTAAAAAGTTTTTAATTTTTTTTCTGTATTTTCCATTATTCGTTTTCCTAGTCATATCTATTGTTAAGAAACCGTGTTGTTCTTTCCAACACATATTGTAGAGTGATTGTAATTTTTCAAACGACATATCAGATCCAACAAATTCATCATATATATGTTTTAAATTTACATTGTCCTGTCTAAAAATGCAAAGAACATTTAAGTTATCTCTTATTAGCTGTTTTGGTACTTTAGAATATGTTTGTCCAAGATAGACGCAGTTTAAACCTTTATGCCTACCTCGAGTAAAATATTCTCTAACGTGGTTTTGTTGTTCTAAAATGAAATCATCAAACACAACTACAGAATCCTTCTCACACTCATCTAATGGAATAATCTCTTCGTTGTT
This sequence comes from Thermobia domestica, assembly GCF_964235325.1. NCBI lineage: Eukaryota > Metazoa > Arthropoda > Insecta > Zygentoma > Lepismatidae > Thermobia > Thermobia domestica. The sequence continues at coordinate 215,378,612 of NC_137460.1, read as the reverse complement.
TCCTTTTACTATTGCAATTGTCTTATTAATATCTCCTTCTACGTCTTGGAAAAGTTGTATTAACCGTTGATATTTAGGTTGATGTAGACTTTTAGAATAGATATAAACATTCGCATATTTAAGCCAATCTGGCGCTAGTAAAAAATCATCAATCATTAGTGTCGTTTTTCCACAACCACTAGGTCCTATAATTAAACATCTTATATCATCAGGTAACAATATACCATTCTTCTTCTTTTTTACAGTTTGATCTAATAACCTTACTTGAATATCTCATTTATTCATTTCAACTTTTATTATATAATAAATGAAAGTATTTAATTTAAACGGTTATTCATCTGAACTAAGCATGTACTTACGTTATCCATTTGAAAACGATTTAGAAGTAGCAGTTGCAGGATTTTACACAACATACTTAACTCCAAACATTACAGAAAAAAATAATAAGTTAACAATTTGTAGCAATAGTCCTGTACTTTCAGAGCAAGTCATAGTTCAACCTGGTCAATATAGTTTAAAGGAATTAGAAGAATATATTAAATCGAATCTTCCAAACGAATTCATATCTAATAGGAGTATTAAATTCACCAAAGACAGAAAGACCAATAGAGTTAAAATATTAGCAGTTTGTGTGATATTACCTTAGATACTATTAACACTGTATTAGGTTTTAGTGAGAAGAAGTTAGCTACAAACTTAGAACATGTTGGAGATAAGCTACCAAAATTTCATCCATTTGACACTATAAATATTCACTGTGATTTAGCAGAAGGTATGATTTTAAAACATAATGATACAACACACAACGAAACAGATTTAATAGCAACGTTTAGAACAAATGCAGAGTTTAGAGAACCAATTATATATGAACCTAAAGAGAAGATATTTTTCCCAATACATCACACCAATTTAATAATATAAAAGTTTCAATTCGAGATGAGAATGGTGATTTGATTGATTTTGGTGGAGCTCGTATAACTGTTCTTCTCGCTGTTAAATAGATATAAATATTTGTATGTAATAAATATGGATATTTTTGGTAATGCTACTAATAAAGAGATCAAAAACCTTAGTGATCTGGATAAAGTTTTCACAACAAATAATAGAACATGGGTTGATTTTAAAAACAAAAGACTTGTTAATGTGTCTGATGCTATTGACGAACAAGATGAAGTAACTTTTCATCAGTTTGAATCAATAAGTAGCCAATTTGTTACAAAAGATTTCCAAACATCAAACAGAGAAGCAAATATGTTCATTAATAAGAAAGAAACTATAAATCTATTATGTCGAATGAGAACTAAAAATGTTAAAGAGCCAATCTTTAGGATATTTAATCTGTCGAATGGTTATAAGTTTCTCTATAATGGGAAAATAATGCATATGGAATTAAGTATAGATAAATACTACCTACATATATTTTTGAACGATACTGTAGTTGAAACTTTACCTTTAGACATTGAAAAAGGTAAAACTTCTCCTTTAGACATTAAAAAAGGTGATGTAATTACGTTTCAAGCAAATAAAAATTCAGCTTTCGAAGAAGGACAATTATTAACTGTTATTATGTACATAGAAAGAGAACTTAAATGATTTTCTATATAATAAATAGGATGTATTGTGTTAAGTGTAAGAAATCAACAGATACAAAGAAAGATACCATTAGGATAGAACGAACAAAGAATGGAAAAACTTTAGAGAAAGGTATTTGTTCTGTATGTGGTATTACTAAATATCAATTCGTTAAAAAGAAAGATTGAATAGAAGAAGGTAAAGGTATTAGAGAAGACATTATACACGAAATTCACAAACCTTCTAGAAAGTATTATCCTAGGTTAAGTGTTATTGTTAAAGGTATAGATGACTTATGGCAAGCTGATCTTGTAGAAATGGATAGTGGTGTGTTAAAATGAATCTCTAAGTTAAATAAAAGCTATAAGTATTTGTTAACGATTATAGATGTATTTTCGAAAAATGCATTTGCTGTTCCCGTTAAAGATAAGAGTGGTAAGAATGTTATAGAAGCGTTTGAGCCAATATTAAAAATTAGAAAATCTAATAACTTACAAACAGATCAAGGTAAAGAGTTTTACAATAAAGAATTTAAAAAGTTGATGGAGGTAAATAAGATTAATCATTACTCAACCTATAGTGGTAAGAAAGCTTCTGTTGTTAAAAGATTCAATAGAACACTTAAACAGAACATGTGGAAGAAGTTCACAACACAAGGAAATTATAAATGGATAGATACATTACCAACACTAGTTAAAGAGTATAATCATCAAATTCATACAACAATTGGTTTAAAGCCTGTAGAAGTTAATAAAAAGAATGAACAAACAATATTAAAGAAAGTGTATCAAAAAGAATATAAGCGTGTTAAGCCCAAATACAAATTAGACGATCATGTTCGTATAAGTAAATCGAAAGGGTTATTTGAGAAAGGATATACACCTAATTGGTCAACAGAAGTATTTGTTATTAGCGAAGTTATTCCATCTAATCCACCTACCTATAGAATTAAAGATTTAAAAGAAGAGGATGTACAATTTAGATTTTACGAACCAGAACTATTAAAGACGAAACACAACGATGAATACATGGTGGAGAAAGTGTTGAGAAAGAAAGGTGATAAAGTATACGTTAAATGGTTAGGATTTGATGATTCACATAATAGTTGGATAGATAAAAGTAATGTTGTAGTGTAAATATATAATGTCTTTTATGGTTATTATTCCATAAAAGGGTAAATATAACTTTTATGATTATTGATCATAAAAGCTTAACATTAATCTACACTAACCTAAATCTTCATAAAAACGTGCTATCAATATCTAGAATAAACCGGGTTATCAATTGTTATTATTATGTATAACCGTTCTACACAAAGGACAAGTGTTATTATTTCCTAACCAGGTAACCATACACTCAACACAGAACACATGTTCGCATGCTGTTTTACACAATTGAGTTTTTGTTTCTTTGCATATTGGACATTCTTCTGAGTCTTCTATTAAGCGTAAACCTGATGAAAGTAACATTAGTTTGTTTCTAAGGCTATCGCTAACATGTCTATTAAATCTTAGAATTCAACTATATTGATCTTGTCTTTGATTCTCATTAGAAAGCTTTCAGCAAACCTCCTATTCCAACAAGTATATACTATCCCGCTTAAATTTAAACCTTTGCTTTCAAACTCGAGAATGAATTTTCCGCTTTTATCATCTAAGCTAACAATTGGCCAATAAACTTTATTTTGGTATTTTCTTACATGTGTTTCATCTAGTTTCGGTGTAATAGCTCGCCAATCGATAAGAGAATTAAATTCGCTCAAGAAGGTTGTTTGTTCCTTTCTTTCAATATGACAATTTATAGAAACTATATCCCAATAGAGTTTATCTTTAAATTTTCTTAGGAACTCAAGTGTGAGCAAATTTGTAAGATAAGAGATTATATCCCAATATAAGTATTCTCTGAATTGTGTACAAAAATTAATAGCTTGTTTCTCTGTATACTTTCTCCAGTTATTTTTTCAGTGAATCCAAGCCAATCAATTTCTTCTTTAAACTCATTAAGAAAATCTTCCGTCATTTGTCGAGCATATTCATAAGTGTAGTAATACCATTTCATATGTCGTCTTGTATGTTCTTTATGTTTTAATACGAATTCTGGTTTTAAATGAGAATATCGCCCATACCTTGAATCATACTTTGGCTCACACAATTTATCCCAGAAAATCATATTGCCATACTTATTAATAATGCTTTCGTGTTGAGTCAGATCTTTTCTTCTTGATAATCTAACCCAATCAATGTGTTCTTTGTGATTTTCAATAAAAGAAAGTGATAGATTATGCGTTGATGTAACTGAATACCAATTTATCTTGTTTTTGAAAGTATGTAGAAAGTTATCGGATAAATCCTTTATTTCTGAAATTTGTCTCCATTCTTCGACATTTCGGTTATTAAGTACATCTATAACTATATTTTTACAAAATGGATTTTCAAAGTAGATTACGATATGTTCAGGATTTAATCTTTGAGCCATGTCTTTTATAAGTTCAGTTAGTTGTTGTGAACTTGTGGTAGTTGTTCTGTGTTCGTTGATTAAGGTTATTAGTTCTGCTTTTGTAAGCTTTGAATAACCTCGTATTCCCTTTTCTTTACATAAGTTTTTTTAATTCAGCAACGGTATGTTTAATTAAACTCATAATTACTCTATCGTTTTATATATAAATTTTAAAAAATAATGATCATTTTTGCTAATTTTCTATATAATAAATATGAAGACACATTTTGATTTATTACATGATAGACTTAAACTAATTCATCATGATCTTAAACTCATAACAGCACTACTAGAGAAGCAAATACTGTTAAAGGAAAAATAATTATTAATAATACAACAAAAAACATCTGATTTGGATAGTGATGATGAATATAAATATGGTAGTGATGATTATGATGATGATGAATAAGTTTACAAAAATGATTTAATTTTAATATGTGTACATGTAACTTTGATGGGTTATTCCCATAAAAGTCGTGTTCTAATACAACGCGTAATATGTAGACAATGGCAGGAGTGTACAATGTTAAGTGTTGAATTAGGATATATGGAAGTAAAAATAGTACAAACATGACTAGAAATAATCCGGCGAAGATAAAAAATTGAGTAATAGTAAGATTTTCTATATAAAACGATAGAATAATTATGAGTTTAATTAAACATACTGTTGTTGAATTAAAAAACTTATGTAAAGAAAAGGGAATCAAAATATATTCCCGATTAAGAAAAGCAGAACTGATAGACCTTCTTAAACAATATGATGATGAACAAAGCAGAAGACAGATTAGAAATATATTCCCATTTAAACAAGAAGTAATTGAAGAACCGAAACCAACACGTATACCTATAAAAGTAGACTTAGAAGAAACAGCATTAAAGAAGCGTTTACAAACCATTAAAGTTGAAAACACAGGAGGATATAAAGACCCAATAAAATTTTTAGATACAAGTGGAATAGTTGCTATTAACAAAATCAAAGAGGAATTAAAATTTCACCCTGTTAAAGTTAACCTTGTTTTCATTTGTGACTATATTAAAGATAAAGAAATACAAGAGCGCAATTTTAAAACATCAAACGAGAGAATATTAGAATCAACTGACTTAAATGAATATATATCTTATGCAAAACAAAAACTTCGTAGAGAAATGGAATAATTTGAAGGTAGAGCATCAGGATGGACATTGCATCAAATTAAATATTTACAAATCAGATTAAACAAGTATGCACCATTAAGAGCTTCTTCCTATATTGAACTTCCTAAACCAATTTAAGATAAGAAAGCAGTGATTAATATTAAAAATAAAGACAACAAATGTTTCTTGTATTCTATTGCAAGCTATTTAAAACCTATAGACAGATGTTCTCAGTATCAAAGACCTTCACATTATAAACAGCTTGTTAATGAGTTGCAAAAGAAGTATTGTGACAACATTGAATTTCCTGCACAATTAAAAGATATTCCAAAATTTGAAAGAAGAAGTAATATTTCCATCAATGTTTACAGCTATGACAAAGACTATAATATATATCCACTTCAAATCACAAAAAATAAGCAGGAAACTCATATCAATTTATTTTATGTAAAAGATGAAAAAAACAGTCATTTTTGTTGGATAAAAAACCTATCACGATTAATAAGAAGTCAAGTGACAAAACATGAGGAAAAACTATACTTCTGCGACAGATGTTTAACGAGGCACTTTCGAAATGAGAAGCAGTTGCAAAACCATATGCTATATTGTAAAGAGCATGAGGCTGTTAGAATAGAACTTCCAAAACCATACGACAATCAAATAGAGTTTCAAAACTATAATCGATCATTAAGAGTTTCATTTGTGATAATTGCCGACTTTGAATGCATCTTATGTAAGTTAAAAATAGAGCATAATTGTACTAAAACAGTAAAATATCAAAAGCATGAGCCAATGAGTTTTTGTTACTATGTCAAATATTCAAATGGAAACTATAAAGCTCCTGTTAGTTATATAGGTCCAGATGCCGCAAAAGTATTTATTGAAATGTTACAAAAAGAAGATAAGAAGAAGAATAGAAATTATGGAAATATATAAAAGGATAGTTAATATGAGTCCGCTTACTGAGGAAGAAATAGAAGCTTATAACAGCTCAGATACTTGTTATATATGGAGGAAAAACTTGAATGACTTACCACCAGCCGTTGAGAAAACAATAAATATATTAAAGGGGAAAATACAGTTCTATAAGGATAAAGATGATATGAGTGAAAAAATAAAAGAATGGAAATACGAATTAGGAAAATGTTTGTATAAGATAAATAAAAATAAAGCAAAAGTAAGAGATCATGATCATTTTACTGGAAAGTTTAGAGGTGCAGCTCACAGTTATTGATATTTAAATTATAAAAATCCCAACTTTGTTCCTGTATTTCTTCACAATTTAACTGGTTATGATACGCATTTGTTTATTAAAGAGTTAGCTTATGATACACAGAAAATTAAACTAATCGCTAATAATGAGGAAAGGTACATAACATATGAAAAATATGTAAAAGGAGGACCGGAAAAAGATGGAATAAATTTAAGATTTGTTGATTCATTTAAATTTATGTCAAAGAGTTTAGCAGAGTTAACTAGTAATTTAAAGCCAGAACAGTTTCGAGAAACATTAAAGTTTTTCCCGATTGATAAGCTTGATCTAGTTAATACTAAAGGTGATTATCCATTTGATTATGTTGATTCATTTGAAAAATTAGAAGAATCTGTTTCATTATCTATAGACAAATTTACAAACAGATTAACAGGAGAAAAAATGAGTCCTGAACGTCATAAGCTTCATGTACGAGTTTGTAAAGAATTGCATCTGAAGTTAGTGACGGACTTAACTGAACATTATAACAAAACAGATGTCCTTCAATTAACAGATATTTTTGAAAACTTCAGAGATGTGTGTTTATAGGCATATGGATTAGATCCTGCATGGTATTATACAGCACCAGGCTTATCGTGGGATGCAATGTTAAAGATGACTAAAATTAACTTAGAAATGTTAACTGATTATGATAAAATACTAATGCTAGAAAAGGGAATACGAGGAGGAATCTCACAATGCAGTAAAAGATATGTAAAAGCTAACAACAAATATATGCAAGATTATAATAAAGATGAGTGTTCAACATATCTAGCATATCTAAACGCAAACAACTTGCCCAAACAAGGATGGGCAATGAGTCAATACATGCCTTATAAAGACTTTAAATGGATTAAACCCTGCATAGATATAATGAACATTCCAGATTATTCAGAAACTGGCTACATATTAGAAGTAGATTTAGAATATCCGAGGTATTTACATAACAAACATTCTGATTTACCATTAGCTCCAGAAAACATGTGTCCGCCAGAATCTAAACAATCGAAACTATTAACAATACTTTATAATAAGGAGAGATATGTAATTCACTATAGAAACTTAAAACTATATATGTCACTTGGAATGAGATTAAAGAAAGTGCATAGAATATTAGAATTCAAACAATCAGACTGGCTAAAGAAATACATTGATTTAAATACAAATATGAGAACGCAAGCTAAAAACAAGTTTGAAGAAGATTTTTATAAGCTCATGAATAACTCGGTATTTGGAAAAACAATGGAAAATATTAGAAAGAGGCAGCCCATACAATTAGAATGTGATCCTGAAAGAGTAGAAAAATTAATTGCAAAACCTAATTTTGATTACAGAACAATATTTACAGAGAATTTATGTGCTATACATATGAAAAAAGAGCGATTGGCATCTAATAAGCCAATATATGTTGGTATGAGTGTATTAGAACTATTGTATAACGATTGCTACAATCTAAAAGCCTAGTTCAAGGGAAGTTTTGATTCTTTCCAATACGTAACGACCACCTCCCTCGAACTCACTTCTTGATCCCTAATTCGAAGTCCTTGCAACCTCGAAAGGAATCGAGAAGGGAATCTATCGCGCAACGGAAAAATAATAATAAACGAAAACGGAAACGAATGAAGAACCAGAAACTTACCTCCGGTGGATGCAGATTAGAAGGGAGAGTAATAGCTCCACTCAACTCCTTTAATAAAGCTCAGCTTAAACATGTACGTATATATGAATATTTTACCTTAATTATATTAAGTACTTTGAAAAAGAAAAAAAAATCATTTTCAGATACTATTTATTAACAATGCTTCAACTCAGACTGGTGTGGTAGTTAACCACACTACTACAATTAACGTAAGGTGCCAGTATATTCATTATAGTATCATAACATTGCGAAAAAAAAACTTCAATAGAACACATCTAGAATTCTGTCTGTCAATCTCATATCCAATTTGTTTACAATATCAACCATTATCAGATTTTATTGTTAACTTCTTTTTTTCTTACCAGAGAACTGTCCATAGACCAATAGTCGAAGTAGATTGTATTGTAACTGTTAGAAACTATTACCTGACACTTCGTCACACCACTTAAAAGGAACAACCATATTGCAGTCGCAGACAACTAAATAAAGTTAAGAGTTTCACATCACTCGTCATAGGTACGACATAATAACAGAACAGAGTGATTCTCGCCTGCGCGAGCGTCAGCTGAAAGAAGTGTTACCGCTTCCGGTTCAGTTCAGGTGCCGAAATCACAATCAATAAAGGAACGGAGGTAATATTTACTGACATCCCCGTTCGGCAGCTCCAACCATGGGCGCATTCTACTATCAATTATAATGTAATGCAATTTATACGAAGTCAAATATAGTACACCTGACGTCTTAATCACCACTTCAGCATAATCGAACTCCTGTTCACACATTTCGCATAACTTAATATGCCGTAGCAACTCAAATAATAAAGTGTACAGCCGAACATCCACTGGGCATACACAGCAACTAATAACTCGGACGTTTAGTAATAATGTTCCCTTACGGGCGGACAAGGTGGACGGATAGTATGGACAGTAGACGGTAGATAGATAATGGACAAGATAGTATATAACACACTTCATAAAGGACAATTGGATGAGACTTTGTATACATATATTAACTAGACAACATTGGACGAATGGACGAGATATACATATATTTTTTATAGACAGTTACAGAACAAACAGCAATTCGACATAACGTAGAAACACCAGCAATCTAAGCAGAAGGACAACGTTCAACTTATTACTGTAACATATGATAACCGAAGGTGGACAAACTTTGGAGAACTATAGATGCTATTCAGACAATCTTAGTAAAATGGCAACCTTACCCATGAAATCACTTGAACTTTAAACACGTATAGCAAGAAACACTGATAAATACCATCAATATATATATATTATATGAAATTTCACGTGGACTGAAGCTTTAATAGAAAATATTCAGATACATTTCTAATACGGTTAACTCAATACTTAATGAACTACGCAACAGAGAGAGAGAGAGAGAGAGAGATTTACGCTACTTACGACTTACATAATGAGAGGGCTGGCTAAGACTATTCGAGGCCTCGCACAGGCTGGGCCCCTTTGGGAGAAGGTTTCCCCCATAGAAACTCTTTACTCGGACATTGTGCCGTGTATAAGATACACTCGTGAACTATACATTTTCGTACTCACAAATATTAATTTATACTTCTGAAGAACACCAGTGCTTTCGTTATCTTAACTCTAATAAACAACTGTAGATTTTATTCTACCTCTGATAAACCACTATAGCTAATACGAAGAAAGAATAGTTTTATTCAGTAGGTTCGTGTTCCAAAATAATTCAACTGAACTAAATATAGATATATCCGTTGACCTTTGGCAGTTCGAGTTTTACTACTGAAGTTTCCCAGAAAACAAGATTAAGTTCACTTTACTTCAAGGCTCACATGCAGAATAGTCATTGTAGATAGACTTAAAGTTAGTCACGTTACCTGAAGTGCTGCTACTAGAAGAAGTAATTAGTTTTTACGCCATTGTTCAGCTTACACAAGAATCACCATGTGCGCGATCAACTTCCACCTTTATCGGTTAGAATTATCTCCCTTCCATCCAAACCCTAGGGAGAATAACGTTCTCACTATAATTTCACTCCTTGGAGATTATTATTATGCAGAGTAAAACGACGAACTCGCTCTCCGTCCATCACAAAATAAAATTTCTTCTAACAGAAGAAAGAAAATTACGACGCCACTCTTGTTCGGCTTTTGGTGAAGTACACAGTATATATAAAGACAGTCGTTTCACCGCTTCGCTTCTCTCTCATTCCCGCTGTTGGAAATTTTGGTGAAACTTTTATTACAGCTTTATTAAACAAAATAAAGATAATTCGCATAAAATATAGACATTCATGAACAAAATATTTATATTAAGAAAGAATACTACAACTTTAATTTGAACTATAAATCAACGTTCTAAACCGGCCTCATTCCGTAATGCTCCTAGCCTGTATATTCTCCTACTATGGGCGACTCAATAGAAGAAGAAGAAGAAGATTGATAACAAACTCAAGAGCAGTTTACTAAGAGAACCAACGTCTAAACACAACAAAATCTGCATTTCAACGCAATGTTTGCGAAAGAATAATAAACATAAGAATATTTTAAATTGCCCTATTATAAAATTACGATAATAATATGAGTAATATAATCTGATATTCACATTGAGCCTATTAACTGGTCTGTAACAAACAAGGTATGTTACACTATCAAAACTATTAATGTATGATTTTCATTATAACACTATGAAGCCAAAATATGGAAACAATATAGATTTATGTTACATGGATACCGATAGCTTTATATATGAGATTGAGACTGAAGACTTTTACAAAGATATTGCAAAGATAGTTGACCAGTTTGACACGAGTGAATACAAGGAAAATAATATATATGGACTACCACTAATAAACAAAAAAGTAATAGGTAAGATGAAAGATGAGAATAAAGGTAAGATAATGACGGAGTTTATTGGATTGAGATCAAAGATGTATGCTTATAGAGTAGAAAATAGAGAAGAGAAAAAAACTAAAGGAATAACTAAATGTGTAGTTGCCAAGGAGTTGCAGTTTGATGATTATAAAGAAAGCTTATTTAAAAATGTTAAAGCGTATAAAGACATAAACCTCATTAGAAGTTATAAGCACGATATATATAGTATAACCGTTCATAAGCTAGCATTAGATTCTTCAGATGATAAAAGATATATATTAAGAGATGGTGTAAATTCATTAGCTTGGGGTCATTATGGGATAGAGTAAAAGTGTAATTATAAGTAGTGTAGTGTAGTGTAATTTTAAATGTAAGTTTTTATGATTTTAAATGTCATAAAAGCCTATGCAATCTCACTTTGTGCTATTCTTCTTTGTTAAAGTACTATGGCTAGTGGTGGCTTCGTAATTTTTTTGACAGTTAGGGGGTGGAAGGGGAAGTTGTCTGCAGAACCTACATGTATCCCCTACTAGCGGTTTCTACTTCTATTCGGTTGGGTTCTGGAATATACGGTTCTGCGATGTGTATCTCCTATTCTCCACACCCATTAGTTTATGGCTGCGTGTTCAGCAAATCGTCAAAGAAATCTTTCCATCTATTTAAGATGCTATCCGTATCAGTGAGAACTGTTCCATCGGCTTTCATTAATATATAAGCACGAGGTTGATAGCCTTTCTTAAATTCGTTGATCCCCTTATACATGTCCCGAATGGTTTTATTTTTACTATTATCTTCAAGTTCCTTAATTTTAGCTTTCAAAAAATCGCGTTTCTTTGTTCTAAAAGTTTTGGAAGTTTCCCGCCTAACATCTGAGAAATTTTGTGTAGTTACTTCATTCGGATTTTGTAGCCAACGTAATTTTGCTTGTTTTCTCTTCTCTGCTAGCTTAATGCATTCCTGGTCGAACCATGGTTTGTTCCTACGTATTTCCGCGATCCCAATTTTTCTTTTGCTGAAATTTTAATGCTATATCTAATTTCAATCCAAATATCCTCAACACTAGTGCACTCCGAATCTTCTAAAACCGAGAATCTATTCGAGAGTTCAATCTGGTATTTCTCTCTTACCTGGCTCTCTTCTAATTTCTTTAAATTAAATCTTCCGTTTTCGGACATTGAATATTACTTTTATCCAACGATAATCTCTCTCGTATTATCGCTGCTACCAGTTAGTGATCAGTGTCACAATCAATCCCTTTAAACGACCGGACATCAATTATGCTAGATTGGCTTCTTCTGTCTACTAAAACGTGATTAATTTAATTATGTGTTTTTCCGTTTGGTGAGGTCCAAGTGTATTTATGAACGTCGTGATGTGGGAATTTTGTACTCTTCACGATTAGGTTTTTGGATATTGCAAAGTTCACGAGTCTTCTCACCGTTGTCATTATTTTCCTTATGTAGACTTTCGTTCCCTATAATTTGTTTGAAAATATCCTCTCGTCCTACCTTCGTATTGAAATTCCCTAATAGCATTTTCACATGGTATCGCGAGAGTTGGTCAAATATCCGTTCCACTTCTTGGTAAAAACTGTCTTTTATATCGTCATCCTTATCTTCTGTTGGGGCATGCACATTTAAAACCATAATATCATACCACCGACCCTTAGAGTAATAAAGGAAAGTCTGTCAGTAACAAATTCAACCCCCTTAATTGCTGGTAATATTCGTTTGTGAACGAAAAACCCTGTTCCTAATTGGTGATTTTTATTTCCTTCCCCGTAAAAGAGCGTAAAATTTCCGGAATTCACACTACCCTCTACCCCTCCCAAAAAAGTCAAGAGGCATGAGGTAGGGTCAACAAGGTGGTCATAGCACAGGTCCTTCTCAACGATCTGGGAATGTTTCATTTAGGTGGGTTTGCATTTTCCTCTCATAATGTGCAGGTGCACTCTCATGCTGGAATTACATCTGCTGTCTTATGTTCAAGGGCACATGCTCTAACAATTTAGGGAGGAGATTATGTAAAAGTACTACACAGGCGGGCCAGTAATAAATAGTGACCTACCACAAAATCATCACCATACCGCACCGCACGCTCACACTAAATTTCTGGTGCTGATCGTTCACTAGAGTTGCATGTGAATTTGACGCCCTTCACATGGCTATTGCTAGTTTCAGGATGGTTTCGATCATTCCCAGTACGCTTCAACTGTCCACATAGTGCGATTTCCTCCGATTTTACGTCGGGGAGATTGGAGAGACCCTATCTCTCGAAGGCGAATATGGAGGCGTGGAAATATACAGGGAAAATTACTCTGCTTTGAGCGCGACGATCATGATATAAACGTCTCGCCTCTGAGCTATTTCCCCTCTCCATAAATGAGGTGCATATCTGCCAGCTCGTGGACAGGGTAATCTGTCATTGCGCAGGAACGTACAGATTAACACAATTTTACCTCAACACCAATGTCAACACTTTTATACGATCGTGAATACCTGAACACAACCCTCTACCGTTGAACGCAACAATTCCTATCCTGTTACACAGCAATTCCACAAATAACTCCAGAGCATTGGACTATGGGTATCACTCACAAGTCGCGTAGATGCCTACTACAACACAGCCACGCTAATTGACGCCATTCTACAACATAACTGCAAGACAGCCTTCTGCAAGCCTCTCGGAATTGCCGATAGTTCTGTAGTGTGCGACCAAAGCATCATGCCCGTACTCAAAATACTATGAGCCACGTACATGCTGCTACGTGCATCCAAAAATGCCAAATTCTCTTTCCTCCGTGTAGCTATTCTTTCCAGCTCCAAGGTACATTGGAGCGTCGAAAAAAGATTATCTCCCATTTTTTGGATGTAATTCCAACGAGCTTTTTTCTAGAAAACTTCTCTACCAGTAACAATCAAAATGTAAGTGGGCTACACTAGGACTATTTCACAATAGCTATTGTGAATATTTTGGTATATTCACAATAGCAATGTCATTTTCGTAGCTCAGGAGTAAGGGGAGGCTTGTTAGCTCCAAGGAAAAGGGAAAACCCTTCGAAAGTATCCCTGAAGAAGATTCACCGAGTGGACAAATCAATTATACTGTCCCAGCGCAATTATGTAACGTGTACATCGAGTGTTCCGTCCATTATTGTTGCTTCTGTGCAAAGAAATATCATATTCCACGGAATTACATATTATGAAGAGGAAACTCTTTAATGCAGCTTACTTTTGCCCAATAGGTATTCACGCAATATTTGGGAATCCCTATGACATGTGAAGAATCTTTTGTACACTCGTTCATTACATATAATATTTGTATTTTTGGATATTACATGTTGTGTTTCTTTGCATGCAACCTGATTGTCCTATGCACAGTCGGTTTAAATCTAACCTGGTTCAAAGTTTTTTTTTCCATTTTCACACACTCGTAGCTTGGATAGGAAGACGCTCATTTATCATCCGTCACCATTAGACTAGAAGATATGACTGTGATAAGTTAAAAACTTCGTTTCATTTAAATGCTTATTCCGAGAGTTTATTCTGTACTGAGACAAAATGGATCAATGACACATAATATAACTCTCTTTCTTTCGATTTTAAGTGGTTTTCTAACTTGAACGAGGTACTATTATTCTTGATTGATGAAATCTTGTAGTTGATTGTTGTTCATTTCCTCATTCAGTGTTTGATAAAATATTCAAAGGAATACTCCAGTTTCTTTGGGAGTCACCCTTGTGCCGCCACTGCACTATATCCGAGTGTATACTAATGGAATCTACGACTAAAATTAATGCACATTCTCTTTTATCCCACTTCAATCCGACGTCTTGTTCTTGATTTTTCACATCCAACATTATTTTATTTTATTTTATTTTATTTTATTTTATATTTTTCCGACAAATTTTCGGTGATCAAGGCCCCGAAAGGAGGCATTTCTACACCCAGATTGCTATATACTTTTCGTTTCATCTCGGTGTCAGGAATCGCCTCCCGGCGTTTGTTATACTAATCTAGTTACACCCTGTATATATATGGGCGCCATTTATGTATTAAAACCACCAAATTTGTTTAGTAACGTAAATAGCTAAACTGTGAAAAGATCTTTACTAGAGAAACACTTTTTAGTTCTTGTTATAATTTTTTTTGTCAAACAAAACGAAGATAATATATACAAATAAATCAATATAGCTATACTTTAGAAAAACAATAGGCACTGATTATTCGAAAACAGCTCTAAAATACACAGGAACAATCAAATTTGTAAATAAAGAGCTTAAAAATACTTGAATTGCTTAAACTGTGCTATATCGATTTTGCTTCAATACTGAAATATTGTTTGGACAATAAATGAGTAGCAGCAGAGAAAACTCTTATATTAACTTACCAAATAAACCTATATGTTAATTGCTTTACTAGTAGTTTTATACATATTTTTTGAAAAGTGATTGTACTCTTTACCTGTTCTTTGCCAATAGCAACTGTATGAATATATAATACAAAACTGGTGTACAGAAGATTTAAAAAAAAAATATAGTGATATTTCGCAGGCCACCTTTCATAAGGGCGCACTGTACCTTTCACAGGTTCTTTACGAACAGCTACTACATGAATTTACTATACAAAACTGGCATACAGAAGAACAACTGAAATCACTCGTCTATAATGTGATGTTTCGCAGGGCGCATTGTACCCTTCAGGGGTTCTTCACCAATAATAACTGTAAGAATTTAATATTAAAGAAAAAAATTGTACCTTTATTTATAATATGATATTTCGGAGGGCGCACTGGCACATGTCCTGGTGGGCCAGCACGGGCCTGGTCTCATATACCCTTTTTGTTAAACAGTGTTGGGCAAAATCAATTGAAATCAATTGCCATTGATCAATCAATTGAAAGCAATTGCTCTGGAAGTTAATTGCAATTGATTTCAATTTCTCCTTTGCAATTAATTTCATTTGCCATTGAATTCAATCATAAAATTGGAATTAAATTTTCGTCAATTGTTAATTGGTCACCAGGCAATTGAAACTTATAATTGTTAATTGTCAATCGCAAAGGGTGCAATTGAAACATTTAATTGTGAATTGCAATTGACAATTGAAACTTGTAATTGTTAACTGTAATTGTTAATTGCAATTGAAGTCAGCAATTAAAAGTGAAGATAAGATGTGTGTATATTCTGCTGTCCACTTGTCACTGTTTTACATATTTCAAATAAGGTACTTATAAGAAAGCGGTCTGTACCTGAGCTGCTTACTTCTGGGTAACTAATTCCGGTACACAGTGCCTAACACATTTTCCGGAGGTGAGGTGTTTCAACGAATGCACACGTGCAACATAATTATTAATCAATTTATCTTGACGAAAGAAAGCGATCGGCATCGAAATAGGTTACTTTAGGGCGACCACTTCCGGTAGATAGCACCTAATACAGTTTCCAGGATTTTGGTATTCCTAGCGTTTGCACACCTGGAACGTATATATCAATCAACTCATGTTGACGAACAAAAACAGTCAGTACCTGTATTACTTACTTCCGGCCAACCATTTCCGGTATATAGTACCTAATGCATTTTCCGGGGGTGAGGTGTTTCAAACGATTGCACACATGCAAGATATATACCAATCACTTTGCCGTGACGTAAGAAAACGATCAATATTCAAATAGGTCACTTTCGGTCAGCCAGTTCTGGTACATGCTACCTAATACAGGTTCCAGGAGTGGGGTATTTCAAGTGTTTGCACACATGCAGTATATATACAGTATATATATTGTAATGACTTTATAGGTAGATACTAAATGACGGTCTGGCGAGTCTTTTTCCATCACCAATTTTATTATAAAGCAAATGTTGCAAATGTCTTTGATTACATAGAGCAAAGGGTGTCTATCTTCTTATTTGAATAGATGAAGGGAGACAGGTGTTTTGCACGGTGCCCCTTCTCTCAAAGCAGTCTCCAAGGCGCCTGCAAGGTTTTGGTGAGTCTTGAAGGAAAGCCCCCTCTGCCCAAGGCAGCTTCGTGAGGCTTGGTTGTAGTGAGGATCTCCAGTCCAATGAGACCTCGAGTTAAGCAAAGGTGCACCCCTAGTCCAATGCGACCTCGGAGCAGATATTGATTAGTTGATCAGCTGGTCCGTCCGTCGGTGATTGGCTTTTATTTGTCCCCTTTGGTTCCTTTCGTGAGGTCCGTCTTCTTTCGGCTTCCCTCGGTGTCTTTTCTGTCGGCTTCTTGTCTGCTACACTGTTTATAATGAATAACACGTGTTGTATTGCCATGTGCTTCTGTTATGATGTGGGGATCTTACACCCCCCACACTGGAAGAAAATAATCTGCAAGATTATTTTTGAGAAAAATACATAATTGTTATTAATGAAAGGTATTTGCACCACATTACTGATACATTTGGAGACACTGTATACACACTATAAAACACTATAAACACAACGATACACTGGAAAATCACTATAAGAAACTTGTTGTGATATATATATATATATATATATATATATATATATATATATATATATATATATATATATATATGTGTGTGTGTGTGTGTGTGTGTGTGTTTGTGTGTGTACTGGTAATAACACTATGTTTTTGCCCCATCTAAGCCAGGATCAAGGTAGTCACTATCATTTCCCTCAGAGTAGGTAGAAGTGACATAACTGTGATTAATAAATATATACCAGTTCACTAATTGTTGGTATGGGTTGAGTATGGTGGTCATTAAAATTGGCATTTATATTAACGTCACATCCAGTATTTGTAGTCTGTATCGGTTGAGTCTCATTTCAGTAGTAGTAGTCCCTGACTGGTTAAGGTATGTTTTGTAACGGCATTTATGAAAGATGAGGCACAAATTAATTAACTAATGAAAGGAGAATAATCGGTTTTGGAATTTGGAAACTTTTATTTAATTAAGAAAAAATAGAGAATGTGAATATTTGGTCACTCTGTATAATGTTATTAAGAGCGTGATCTTATGAACAACCTGTACAAGGAGAAAAATGACGTAATAAGCAGTCACGAACTTTGTATTGAAGAAGCGATATTGGAAACAAGAAAGCATTGTATTTCGACCTTACATAGATTAATGACTTTTGAGACTAAAAAAAGAAGAATATGTTCTGTTTACAGTTTGCTAGATGAACGGAAATACTGATATAGCGAAGTTAAATACATCGCTCTCAAAAAGCAGCTACTAGACACTGAGATAAGATTAGATGAGCTCGACCAGTATGGAAGGCGAAACACGCTAGAAATACAGGGTGTACCAGAAAAAACGAACGAAGATACATATGAAGTTGTAAAACAGTTGGGCCGTGCTTTAGACTTAAACATTGAAAGAGAAATGATAGATGTATGCCATAGAGTAAAGAAAGCTCCTCACCAATCATCAGGAACAATAATGGTTAAGTTTGTTCGGAGAGAGGTTAAAGAAAATTTCCTCCAGAAACGTAAAATAAAGAGGAATCTCAATTGTACCCATTTAGGATATAACCATAATGAACCCATCTATGTCAATCAAAGTCTAACTCTAAACCGCAGAAAGGTATTTGGAAACGCCAGGAAAATTAAAAGCGAAAAGAATGATGCCTTCCTGTGGGTAGATAGTACAGGTAGCATAAAGTTGCGTAAAAGAGAGGGAGATAAAGATGTTTTTATATTACGTAGCCTAGAAGATGTTGATAAATTGGCGTAATTTTCAGCAAAAACAGGTAGTAAGAATTGTAGGAAGGGTTAAATAAATGCTTGAAACATGTTCTATAATTGAAGATATAAATACTCAACAAAATATCGAAACTAATGTATGTGAAACTGTTACTTTATTTAATAATGTGTTTAAAGATAGAATTGGTATCAACATCTTGAATCTTAATATTAGAACTGTTCGTAAAAATTGGGATGAGCTTTTAATTTTATTACAAAATTTAGAATTTAATTTACATGTATTAGTTCTCTCCGAAACATGGCATAATCAATATGAAATAAATTTAAAAAATTATCACTGTTTCTTCACAAAACGATCTCTAAATAAAGCAGATGGTGTAATGGTATTTATAAATAATAATGTTAGTATTGAGAATATTACAGAATTAGAATTAAATGATGCTTTTGGTCTAAGTTTATATATTTCATATGGCAAAGAAAACTATAATTTAATGTGTATTTATAGAACGCCAAGTGGTAATGAAGGAGAATTCTTACGCTCCTTCGAAAATGAACTTTAAAATGTCAAAACAAATGGGTTGGTCATTGGAGACTTAAATTTTGACATATTAAGTAATAGATACGACGAAAATGTATACAACTACTCAAACATACTTTATGAAAACGGGTATATTTCATGTATAAATAATTATACAAGAGTAACTGAAACAACAAAAACATGTATAGATCATATCTTTTTAAGGCAAAAATATAATCAAAATGTCACTGCAGCAATATTGCATACGGCAATTACAGATCATTATATTACTAGTGTTAACTTAAATATGGAAATTGCCGATAAATCAATAACAAACAAACCTCGAACTATTATAGATTACCAAAGACTAAAAAATGAAATACAGAAGTGTAGTTGGTTTAATGTGTATCGAAGTTTGGATGTAAATTTAGCTACTTCAGCTTTCATTTCGACATTACAAAAATGTATTAAAACTTCACAAATAGTAATTGAAAAAACTATCCCAAAATATCGTAAGTTAAAGCCATGGATAACTGATAAATTGATATTACATATACGAGAAAGAGACAAATTAAGCAAACTTGTAATAAAAATTAAAGATAATCTAGAAATAAAAGAACACTATAAAAAATATAGAAATAATGTAACTCAACTGATAAAAATGGTAAAAAATGAGTATTATAAAAAGTAGGTTGTTAACTGTGAAAAAAATACAGGTAAATTATGGAATGTAATATCAAACATTATTGACAAAAAAGAATACAAAAGCATGGACATTAAAGTAATACAAACGGCTACGGGTAACATTAACTTCCAGCAATATCCTAAACTAGTAGTTCACACATTCAACAAATATTTCTGCAATATAGGTGAGAGGTTAGTAAAAAATGTAAATTTAACCAAAACAAATGAAAATCTAAGAAACAAAGCTAAAAACAGTATGTTTTTTTACGCCTATTACTGAACAAGAAATCTCATTTTATATAAACCAACTAAAAGCAAAATAGGATCCAGGACTAGATTAAATAACTGCTAAAATATTGAAAAATATAAAAGAAGAAATAACTAAACCACTGTTGCGTATATATAATATGAGTTTAGAAACAGGTATTTTCCCTAATCAATTTAAACTAGCACTCGTGAAACCAGTATATAAAAAAGGGTCAAGAAAGGATCTCAATAACTATAGACCAATATCGCTACTTAGTAATTGTGCTAAAATATTAGAAAAATGTATTAAAAAGAGATTAGTTTCCTTTCTTGAAACTAATAACATACTTGCATTAAATCAGTTTAGTTTCAGAAAAGATAGAAGTACATCTGATGCAATTTATAAACTAACGGAAATAATAACAAATTATATGGATCATAATGAAAAAGTAATAACAATATTTTTGGACTTAACCAAAGCATTCGATACAATATCTCATAATATATTGTTAACTAAGCTAGAACATTATGGAGTAAGAGGTGTAGTATTCTCGTGGTTTACTAGTTATTTAAGTAATAGATTGCAAGCTGTTAAAATTGGAAATTTTATGAGTGACTTAACACAGGTTAGCTATGGAGTGCCACAAGGATCAGTATTAGGTTCAATTTTATTTATAATTTATATAAATGATTTGTACAATATAGGCATTGATAGCTATGTTCAATCTTTTGCAGACGACACCACTATAACAATAACAGGGAAAAAGTGGGAAGAAACTTATAAAAAAGCGGAAATAACATTAAAGAAAGTAAAACAATGGCTTGTACAAAATTCCTTGGTACTAAACTTAACGAAAACCAATTATATTGCTTTCTCACCGACAATAACCGGACAGCCACAAAATTTTGTCTTAAAATATCTTAACTGTATTAATACTTTAGACTGTAACTATAATACAATAAATAAAGTAACTGAACAAAATTATTTAGGAGTGAAAATTGATAAACATTTAAAGTGGACATCGCATATTCAACATGTAGCCAAGACATTAAGAAAATTGCTATATAAATTTGTACAATTAAGAGGGTGTCTAGAATTAAAAGTTTTGCGTATGGTATATTGTGCACTAACACAAAATATATTACAGTACGGTATCTTAAGTTGGGGATCTACCTATGAGACGCATATAAGACCTTTAAAAGTTCAGCAAAATAATATTATAAGAATATGTTTAAATAAAAACAAAGAAGACAGTCTAGAAAACCTGTATAGAGAATTTTCAGTCTTAACTGTTGAAAAATTATATATAAAAGCAGTCCTACTCTATGTAAAAAAAAAAAAAAAAAAAAAACATGAAGATGAATGGAATAAAATTTCTCATGGGTATGGAACAAGAAAAGTAACTCAAAAAGATCTTGAAACAATAAAAGTAAATAAGGGTATATCACAAAATCAAACATATTATTTGGCTCCGAAACTTTATAATAATACTCCAAAAGAAATTAGGGAAGAAGGAAAAATGCATAGATTAAAAATACTAATAACTAATTGGTTAAAGGAAATAAAGAATGATGATTTAAGAGCTTTAACGTATTAAATTAATGTATTAAATTAGTAAATAATTGACTAACGTCACTTGAAATATGCTTATCTACAACAACTGGGGGGGGGTATTTAAAAAAAAACAAGAAAGGAGAAAAAAGAAAGAAAAGAAAAGGAGGACAGAAGGAAGAAAAAGAGAAAAAAGAGGAAAAAATGATACAATTTCACTCATATATACTTTATGAAGATGGTTTCTCACTCACAAGTGAAAGCTTCTGTGAAGCGCCATCATCATAATCATATTATGTCATTAGGTTGTACAGTGAAACCTGTCTATGTTGGCCACCGTCGGTTCCATCGAAAAGTGGCCAACTTAGACAGAAGGCCAACTTACAGAAAATAAGTGTGATTTGTGTGTTTTTAGAATAGGATTTCTAGTATTACTTGATTGCAAAATTTTAATAAGCAGTGGCAGGACAGGTACTTATAAATAATGTATATAGAGTAATCATAAAAATATACAGTACTAGAAAATATTACTATAGTATGCAAGAGCGCCGATTTCTCTGTAAATTTGGGGGGGGCATTCAGATGTAGAAAGTATATATATGAAGATTTTAAGACAAATTGCACTCAAATTATACCAAATATTGTATACTCATAAATAAAATAGGGGCCACATGAGCTTTGGGGGGCCCGGGCCCTCTCGGTCCCCCCAGGATCGGCGCTCTTGATAGTATACCTTTCTCTTCCTGAAAACTAGTCTGGTACATTGGATTATTCGGATTGAAAACACAATAACACAAACAACCATGAAATAGAAGTGTATGTACGCAGTTTATTAAAATTGATATTATAGCACACTGAGTTATTCAGATTGACAACAAGAAAAGCTAAGTTATAAATTGAGAAATTCATATGCAATTTATATGACTTCTTTTCAGTTGTTACTGAATGGTGGTTCATTCTAAACATATTTGCTTTATTCTTTTTGGCAGGTATGCACATTCTAATATTGTAGTTAACTACCTCTTGTTAATGAGCTAGAAGTGTTTCCCTCGGAGCAAAAGATGTTTTGAGAAAATCTTGAGGGAATTCATATCTCAAAACCTCCGCTACCTTTTGGCATGCAGTCAGGTGCCAATAAATGACAATTGAGCTTTAACCTTGAGAATTTTCGGGAATTACTATCAAGCTTCCCACTGATGAAAGGAGCCGATATAGCTAATGGTTTTACTAAAACAGACAGAGTAAACAAATACGTACAACCATTCTGAATTCCTGTACATGCTTTTTCTTATTCACATCTTCCTTCACCACCCTTTTATGAGGGTAGTGTTCCGGCCATTGACCTCCAAGAACAAATCGTGCGAATCTATGCTTCCTTATGTCCAGTCACAAATACAGAACATCTGCCTCTCATATGGGAATTCGAAAGAGTTAAGAAAAATAACAAAAGTGTATTTTTCGTGGCCAAGATACGCAGGTAAATTTATCATTATCATCATAAGGTAAACATTGCTTCAGTGTGGCCAACTTCCAAGATAGACAGGTGGCCAACTTATAGAGTAGTAAGTAACAAATGTCTTATGGGAAAATGCAGGTTCAAGACGAACTAGGCCAAGATAAGCAGGTGGCCATCTTAGAGAGGTGGCCAAGTTGACAGGTTTCACTGTATTATGTATGTGTCGTTGAAAGATAATGTAAAATTAATAATAAATTAAATGATAGTTAATTGAAATTGTAGTAAAAAAAGTAACAGCTATAAAAATGATTTATATTATAATACTGATTAAGATTAAAGAAACCCTGCCAAGGACTGGAACTTAACCTAAAGGATTTCCGGAGGTTACCAGTCGTAGTGCTAATAAATGTAAAAGAAAAAAAAAGTAATAATAATTTTATAGTTATGGTGTGTGTATTAGAAGTGTTGCCACCTATATATATATGTATGTGTCTGTCGGTCTTTATGTATTTCATAGTAGGTGTTTTAATGTTTTTTATTTATTTTCTTTTTTTGGCCTCGTGGAATACCGGAGGTCATCCGGCCATATAGGCTGGTTACTAAACTAAGTTTTTTGTATAGGCCTGGATAATAAGTCTCTGGAGTTCCGGAGAATTTCCGGCCTAAGAATATAGATATACTATTTGTGTGTGCAGTGTGTGTGTCCACATGTCTGTATTGTTACTTGTATAAATAAATGAAAATAAAATAACAGAATGAGATATAGTTTATAATTAAAATAAAGAAATTAGATGTTATGTCAGTGCATCTTTTATTGTTTTTCTTTTTGTTCCTTCTGTTGTTAGTCCATCTTCTGTTCCCGATAAGTACTTCGAAGCTTGTTATATTCTTCTTCTTGCATCTATGCCTCTATCTTCTTAGTTTCGTGTTCCCTCAGTTTGGTCCTCGTAGAATGGTTTCAAGCGGTCCATCGGAATTTCTTGAATTCTGTGCCGAAATTTAGGAGGTAATTGCACACGATATCAATTTGGATTAAGCTTCTCTACAGTTCGTGCTGGCACTTCGTAGTGAATGGTAAAGTGCTGAAGTAAACCGATCTTTCTTGTAGGGTAATATACTAAAACGAGGTCCCCTGGATTATGAGATGTCTGTTTATAGCGTTAGTTATAGAAATTCTTTTGTTTAAGATAAGCCTGTTTTAGATTACTTTGTACTTTCTTCCTGATGGCTGCTAATTTATCTCTGTTCACTTGTATATGTTGTTTCATTCCAGCGTGCATTCTGTCGGGATCGTAGGTTCGTATCCAAATAATAAGAAACTTGCTGAATATTTGGTTCCACCTTGTATGTAAAAATTAATGCCAAATATAACGTGCGGTAGCCATCTCTCCCAATCCGTATGGTGTTCCTGTAGAAAAAAGGAGACAGTTCTGTAGAATTTTATTGGTTTACTCTACCGATCCTAGCGAAGGATGATTATATGCTGGTGAGTATTTATAGGTGAAATCGTACTTCTGCGCCAAGAGTTGCAAACGAGCTGCTCCATGTACTGGATGTTGGTCCCAATACAGCATTATAAATGCTCCGATTTTGAGAATGATATCATATTTTAAAAATTTCTCTATATTTTCCGTATTTATTGCGCGTCCACTGTCTCTGCAATAACATAACGTGTAGCTAATTCTGTGGCTACTAATATTGTTATCTCTCCCACCGGGTGATGTAGTAGTTAGGCTTGCTTCTTTTGTGGTAGCTTCTTTAGGCGTTGACAGTCTTGACACGTAAGTATTTTGTGTGTAAGATAGCTTTTGAGATGAGGCATTTAAAATTTCTTTATGGTGGTTTCTATACGATTTTGAGAAACCGAAATGTGGGCCGGTTGCTTGGCGGTGGAAGGTTGTGAACCACAAGTTGGCTAACGATTTGGGTATGCGTATAAGGTATAATAAGCCATAATCAGGATTGTTTCCTATATAATATACCGTTTCTAAGACAAAAAAAAAATTGCTGATTTAACTGTAGAGATCTTGTCCGGTTCTTTCCCTTCTAAAACAGAAATGATGTTCTTGTAATTGTCGTCCTTACGTGCTGTTTGTGATGTTTGGGAGAAGGTTGTTATTTTTTACCTCTAGAGTATTAACTTAAAGGCTATGTGACCTAAAGGCATGATAAGCTTCGCCTTTTTCGTCGCTATTTTCTTCTTTTTCTTCTTCATTCTTGATATATTGTGTTCGTTCGAGCCTACTGATTATATTTGCTGGATGTTTGGACCCTGGTAAATACTGTATATTGAAATCATAATCGGCTAAGGATAGTTTATATCTGGTATATTTTCCGACCTTATCAGATTGTGTGTATCGTTGCTATGCACTTTACGTTTACGTATAGATTGAATCTTCTATTTAGCAAAAAATAGCGAAATTTCCGCAAAGTATATATCAGCGCGTATAATTCTTTTTGCCAAATACTAGCTTTCTGTACACTTTTCATAATTCTTCGAGAACAGTAAGCAACCACCTTCTCAGTGTCAGTTTTTGGATCATAACATGCGAGTATTTCAGCTATTTGCATTTGACTACTGTCGCTATAGACGCGGATTTCTAGGGAACCGTCAAAATGAGCGAGTGAAGTAGTCTTTAGTATGTTCTCTTTCAATTGTTCAAAAAGAACATCATGCTTCTCTGTCCACCTAAATTTAGACTTAGAGCTTATTAATTGCTGGAAAGGCTCGATTTTTATCGCAAAATCTTTGATATGCGCTCTAAGGTATGAACATAATCCGATAAAACTTTTGAGAATCTGCTTTCAAGAAAGTTCTAAAACTGATAGAGCTTGTATGTAAGTTATTCTTTTTGCCTTTATACAACAGATGAGTTCACTAAATGCACTCCATGTCGTCTATAATAATACCTTAACATTACCATGTAGACAAGTGCGCTGCGAACGAGTACTCTCAAAACTGAAATCAATTAAAAGAAATCTGCGCTCTGTCATGATGGTACCTAACTTTTAGGTCCCAAGCCGCTTCCTTCCTTCCTCAATCCTTTCTTCCTTCCATTTCCCCGGATATGTGCTCGCCGAGGGAGTCATCTCTTTAAAACGTGACGGGCTAAATGGCCTTAGATGTGGAGAGCCCAGAAATCTAAAATCCTAATCCTTGATTTGAATGAAATGAAAAGGTGAACATATATCCGAACTAGTGCTGTCGAAACCGTTTTTTGAAAAAAAAACCGAAAACCGGTTTTTGAAAAAAAGTTAAATTTCATAAAACCGAAATGTCGGTTTTGAAAACCGCATTTGCGGTTTCTATTTTGAAAATCGCCTTTGCGGTTTCGGTTTTCAAAGCCGCATTCGCGGTCTCGGTTTCGAAAACCGCATTTGCGGTTTCCGGTTTTCAGAAAACTGGATTTCTTAAAAACCGAAAACCGCAAATGTCACAAAAATTCGACAGTACTAATATCAAGTAAAGACGAGAAAACAGCAAAGAATCTTTTCCCACTTCGTCTCACAGTTGCCAGATGGAGGGAAACTTCCCTAGGCGTAGGGGAAAAAATGCTCAAAATTTGCAGAGGGGAAAGAATATATTTTTCTTAAAATGTCTTAAAGTGTAGGGAAATTCTTGTTAAGTATACTTTTACAATTGGCAGAATAAAAAAAAAAAAGTTGCAATTTCTCACAAAGAGGCACGACTATCGTTATTGGGAAGTAAAAAAAATACAAAATAAAATAATAAGTAAATAAAACAAATACATGTGTTTCCTTCACGTATGAACTATTGCAGGTGTCTGGGACTTGCGATAAGAAACCAGTCAACACATGCAAAACCACAACATTCACATTTATCGAAGTGGCAACAAATCAACAATAAAATTGTGTATTGCGATCTAGATTTTTCTTTCTTTCTTTTCTTTTTTTTAAAGAAAGGGAGGTGGTGCTTTTTTTGTTAGCAAAAGAACGAGTGGCAGTACTATTTTTAAAAACAAGGGGAAAGAGTAATAATAATATAAAAGATCTCAGTCTAAGTGGATGAGATTTCAAATTGAATTTCATGAGTTGGATGTGTAGTGATCTTAAATAGGGATATACCTTATTTTCTATTTAGCTTAGTGTTGCCACATTACCCGATTCTAGCGGGTACCACCCGATTTTCATGTTCTATATTCGTCCACCGCTTAAACATATCCACCGCTTACAAGAAACCACCCGCTTTTTGGGATTGGAGAAAAATCTAAGACGACTTAGTTGATAAAGTGTTGGTATATTCAACGTAAACCGCTACACCTCTGACAATCTCAATCGCGATTGAGTTAAATTTGCACTCGCGAACAGGCTCAGGCTGTGGGCTATCTGAGCAGTTCGCGTGTGTAAGGCCATTTGCAAAGAAGAAATCTGCTCTAATGCACAATGGTTTTCTTTGTGTAGTTCATATGTTTTTAATGTAATGAATTGGAGGTTCTATACGAATGAATATCCGTTTGTAGATGTTGACAAATGTACTTGAATTATTCATGCCTTCATAAGCTACAAGAATGCCGAACGACAATTTCAAGTGTAACATCAAAGACTCTTATAGACAGTGTGCGAATTAGACAATTTATATTGGAGGAAATAAAATTAGGCCAACAGGACGTATGGTCTGAAGGTACAATAATTCGAAAAGAGACAATAATGCCTTACCCCTCACATATAAACATGATATGACATCGGTCATAAATAAGGGATTTATTAATTCAATAAATCTACCGACAATAACTATGTATACGCTTATTTTTTGACATGCACACACCACACCTAACCTTTCTGAATGTATTCACTTTTATAATCGTAAGTCTAAGTTTATTTACTTAATAATTCGGCAGAGTGATACCCATGGTCACAAGCATATATTAATTTTTCCGCTCATATTGAAATCTTTCACTTTGCGTTATTACACACCCTTCCGAAAGAAAACCTACAAAGTGAGGCATAAGTCGGTTAACACCCCTGTAACACACGAAAGGCTTGGCGTTCACCTTGGTTCATGATATATGTTGTTCGGGTGGGTAATGGACCATATTGCACAACACGGTTGCCATGGCGGCCATTTTGGAAGCCGCCATCTTGGATCCAACTTTGGATTTTTAAATGTGGAGGCGGGCATGTGGGGTATCATTTGACACGAGCTCGATCTCAGGCAGCTATGTGCTGTCCTTCTTGAGGAAGACACACTGCACGGCGCTTCTGCCAATTCTTCGCAACAGCATGTCAGGGTCGACGGTTTCATATTGCAGAATTCGTTGTATCAGATGGTGGATGTCACAGATGGGTTCTTGATAAAACAGGTTCTTCAGATAGCAACAGAGGAAGAAGTCGAGCGGCGGAAGATCTAGGGATCGTGGTGGCCACTCCATCAGTCCCCATCGCCCTTCCCAATGTTCCAGAAATTGTCTATCGAGCCATAGGCGTGAAAATAACACATAATGAGGTAGAGCCTCGTCTTTCTGGAAAAGGATGGGAAATCACCGTTCTCATTCAAAAGAGCAGGGAACATATCATCCTTGAGCAGATCACGATATTTCACACCAATCAGGGTGCCGTGGATGAAGTATGGTCCAATAATGAGCGTACCCCAGATTCCACACCACACTATCACGTTTTCCCAACCCACCTCTTTGCTGTCTTGGCACCAACCTTGGTTTGTGTCACTCCAGTATATGTGATTTTGTTTATTGACCTATCCCTGGACGAAAAATGATGCCTTATCAATAAAAAGAACACGTTGTCGGAACATGGGGTGCTCCTCACACCTTTCTGTGGCCCGTTCATCAAACTTCACTCTCCAGTCTGAATCATCCTCTGTTAACCGCTGCTGGAGTTGCAGCTTGTGTTTGTGCCACTTGTTCACTTGCAGCACCCGTACCACTGATAGATGATTGATTCCTGTCATGGATACCACAAGACGAGAACTGCGTTTTGGGCTTTTCACAATAGCAGCCAACACTTCTCCCGCCTTGTCGTCGGCAGTAACGGTCCGTGGGCGTCCAGATCAATCATTGTCCTGCACCGAGCCCGTTTCATGGAACTTCTTTAACAACTTGAACACTCAACGTGTTCCCTCTCTCTCTCTGGATGGGATACATTAAACTCAGCCGCAATCGTCCTGGTAGATCGTACACCACTCTTCTCCACGATCTTGATTCGTTCTGGGATTGTAGCGACATCTTACATCACCTGGAACAGAGAAAGCATGCTGTAGTGCCAAATTTTCACCCTTTGTGACGCAATAACTTCTTAACCAATAGCGATAGGTGAAAATGGACTGCACCACTATTTCTCTGAGATTGAGTTCATGTCAAATGATACCCTACATACCCCTTCACATTTAAAAACCCAAAGTTGGATGCAAGATGGCCAAGATGGCAACCGTCTCGTGTAATATGGTCCATTACCCAGCCGTACAACATATACCGTGAACCGAGTGTGAATGCCAAGCCGTTCGTGTACATAGGAGTGTTAACCAACTTATGTCTCACTCTGTATTTTAGTATTATTAAAACCACGAAAATTATCAATTAAAACGGTTTACTTTTAAAAAAATCTACTTATTAGCCTATCATACGCGAAATGGATTGTTGCTGGTTCCAATTTCTGACATCAAAGTCAAATCGAAGGCCAAATATTTAAAAACTCTAAATTCAAGTTTCGAGCTTGCGCTTCTACTCCTCGCTAATGCACTCTCCACGATTTTTTTTCAAATATCGATTCCGTGACGGAGCTCAGGAAGTCAACACTTACAATTACTTTACTGTTAGGTTACAGCTGAGTTGATTCACTATGTGCTACGTTATCAAACGAAGTATAAACATTACATTGAAGTTCTCCATACAGCATTATTGGCGTGGACATCAACTGTACAGCGAAAAGAAAGATGGAAAACTGAAGGGTTAACTTTAAAAAAACCCGCTCCACTTGAAATGTTTATACAGACACGGACAATGTCAAAGAGAATAAGTCGTATTAGTAAATGCTCAAACAAATCTTCAATTATGCGCTTACCTTCACAAACGTGTCTGCGCACTACGGACGCATTCCCAGCATGTACGTTAACATTAGCCAACAGAGAATATATAACTCAGATTTTGAGTACAGTTTCCAAAGTTTATTTCTGTAAACTGTAAAAAGCAGTGATGTCCAGGCAATAATAGTTCGCTTAAGTTCTATTAAGTCTACTTGTTCTATTTATTGAATATTATGAATATTATGCAAACTTGCAAACTAAAATGAAATATAACCAAAATTAAAACAAGATTATAATCGATACGAATGAATATGACACGTCCGACCTTCGCAAAATATAGTAGAAGAAGCTATTTGTTTAGTTCTTCTTGGCCAACCGCTAAAAGCATTTATAAAACATATGTGATTTTATTATGCGCAATTATTACACTCAAATTCACGAACAACGATAAACTGAAGATAGGAGGATACGGTTGCAAGCAACAACTGTAGTCATAATAATATAATTCAAATAAGCAACGGCGAAAAAATCGGGAAATTATAAATGACCAAAAATGAATGGTTTACATAGCTCATTTCGAAATACGCCTAGCAGATTAAACTTACAAGTAATGACAAAAATTAGTGAAATTTGGCGTTGTACTAAGAATGTTTTTTTTGGGGAAGAAGCGAGCATCCCCGGAGGGGATAGTTTAGATGATTACTTTGAAGGGGGAAACAAAATGTGATTGAGGGGGAAAATCCCTCTCATTCTCCCCGGTAATTTGCACCCTGCTTATAGAAGCAAATTTACGTTTGTTAGCCAGGGCAGAACTCTGAAGCAAAATGTACTCTCTGGAAAACTCACTTTCGTTTGAAAAGTAGCAGAGAAGCAAACTGGACTCACCTGATTTTTATATATTTTGTAAATTAGACAACGAGGAACACAAATCTGAAGGAATTTCGACATTCCGAATTTCAGAACTCGAGATATTCGATCATGAAGTGACCAAGGAAGCAAACTTGACTCCACCTTATTTTTACATATTTTGTAAACTAGACCACGAGGAACACGAATCTGAAGGAATTTCGACATTCCGAATTTTAGAACTCGAGACATTCGATCATGAAGTGACCAAGGAAGCAAACTTGACTCCACCTTATTTTTACATATTTTGTAAACTAGACCACGAGGAACACGAATCAGAAGGAATTTCGACATTCCGAATTTCAGAACTCGAGATATTCGATCATGAAGTGACCAAGGAAGCAAACTTGACTCCACCTTATTTTTACATATTTTGTAAACTAGACCACGAGGAACACGAATCAGAAGGAATTTCGACATTCCGAATTTCAGAACTCGAGACATTCGATCATGAAGTGACCAAGGAAGCAAACTTGACTCCACCTTATTTTTACATATTTTGTAAACTAGACCACGAGGAACACGAATCAGAAGGAATTTCGACATTCCGAATTTCAGAACTCGAGATATTCGATCATAAAGTGACCAAGGAAGCAAACTTGACTCCACCTTATTTTTACATATTTTGTAAACTAGACCACGAGGAACACGAATCTGAAGGAATTTCGACATTCCGAATTTCAGAACTCGAGATATTCGATCATGAAGTGACCAAGGAAGCAAACTTGACTCCACCTTATTTTTACATATTTTGTAAACTAGACCACGAGGAACACGAATCTGAAGGAATTTCGACATTCCGAATTTCAGAACTCGAGATATTCGATCATAAAGTGACCAAGGAAGCAAACTTGACTCCACCTTATTTTTATATATTTTGTACACTAGATCACGAGTAACACGAACCTGAAGGAGTTTTGACAATCCGACTTTCGGAACTCGAGATATTAAAACTTAAATTTTAATATAGACGATATGTCTCTATATGAAAAAAAGCACAATATTCTCTATATAAAACATATTATGTGCTGTGAGGTATTTAATGGTAACCAAGAAAGTTCTGTCGCTTTTTGTGGAGGTCTGTGTTCAAATGCCCCTCACACCGTGAGTTGAATGCGAATGGAGATAAGGCTAAGGTCAGTTGTTGGTGTGAGTATATCCCACATTCTACCTGGTTATGACAGTTACAACGTGAACTTGTGTAAGGATAGAGTGAATATGGAACCTCCACAGAGCGTCATAAGGGCGTGTATGCTGTACGAGTTCAAACTTGGGTCAAATGCCACTGCAGCGGGGTGGAAGATACCTCAGGCATTTCGTAAAGGTGTCGTGATTACGCAGACAGTGCAAGGGTGGTTTAGCAGGTTTAAGGACGATGACAAAACGCTCACGAAAGACGCACCACGTGCCGGAAGACCAACACATGTACAAAATGAAGATCTTCAGGTAACAATTGAGGCGAACAGTGGACAGACATGTGAGGAACTGGGGCTAACATTCTATGTGAGTGCAGAAACCATTCGGCAGCACCTCCATCAACTTGGGAAGCACTACAAGTTGGGTCTATGGGTTACACATGATTTGACTCCCTGCCAGAAGGCAGCGCGAGTAGACACCTGTGTTTCTTTGCTGTCTCGTCTGAGTAAGGAGCCATTTCTGGACAGGATGTTGACATGTGATGAGAAATGGGTCTTGTACGAAGCTACATGGCGTCGCCATCATTGGTTAAAATCCATGAACCGGTTCCAAAACAGCTGAAACCAGTAATGCAGCAGAAAGTCCTTCTGTGTGTTTGGTGTACTGCTCGCGACATCGTGCATCGGGAATTGCTACCGGCTGGTCAGAGCAGAACATCAAGTCAATTGTCTACTGTCAGCAGTTGAGCCGTGTTCAAGAAAACTCAAAGCTCTGGAGTCAGCACTTCTCAATCGGTAAGGGATTCTCCAGTTGCGGGACAACAGTAAGCCCCAGATGGCTAGAGTGATCCGGGAAACTATCCTACGCCTTGGATAGGTAATACTATTGCACCAGCCATACTCTCCGGACATTGCATCGTCCAATTATCACCTGTTCAATTCCTTGGACACTCACTTAGAGGACTCCAGTTCAACTCCGTAGTAGATGTGCAAAATGCACTCGATACCTTCTTCGCTTCACGGCGAACCAAGTTCTAACGCGAAGGAATCCATGCCCATCCCGAACATTGGCAGAAGGTCGTTGATACTGATGGGTACTATTTTTGATCTTCCAGGTGCGTCTTAGGTGACATATCGATGCTCTAAGGTGATAGGTCAAAAAGCGACAGAACTTTCTTCGTTGCTTTTATACATACTATATAAAACTACTGTATTGGTTCTAGTATCTCGAGCTTGGGAAGTCGGAATATCAAAATTCCTTCAAATTATTGCTCATTTTGGTCTAGTTTACAAAATATATAAAAAATCAGGTGGGGTCCAGTTTGCTTCTCTGCAGCCGAAAGTACATTGGAAGTGTCATCAAAGAAATAACTATAAAAAAAAAGTGCGAAGGATCCCATGTCAGTATTTGTATCACACAAGTTCACATCAGTACTTACGGTTTAGACCCCCCCCCCCACACTTTTCTGATTTTAAAATATGGCAACCCTAATTTAGCTGTGATTTGTACAACCATCGAACTATCCCTTTCGCAGAGTGCTGCACATATTACCATAATAGTCTTGGAGCAAATAAAAAAAGTTAAAACACACATATAAATCAATACAATTCTCTCGATTGATAGATGCTTTTACAATTGTTAAAAGATGTAATTAAAAACAGCAAACATTGTTTCTGCTTTGAAAACGGCGAACATGGTTTCGCTAATAAAACCGCAAACACAGTTTCGGGCGGCTTTCGCTTTCGAAAGAAGCTTTTGCGGTTTCGGTTTCCAAAACTGAATTTGCGTTTTCGGTTCGGTTTTCTCAAAAACCGAAAACCGCAAATGTCACAAAAATTCAACAGCACTAATTCGAACTACTCAATGTGTGTTTAATTATTATTCTGAACTGGAAGTACGATTTTGTTTTTCTCCTTTTTACCAAGAAATCGCAAAAGGCGAGCATGTTTACTAAAATCGAATAATGAGTACTCAGAAAAAAGTTTAAACGTTTGTACTTCCTCCCCAATCCTGGCATCAAGCAAGAAATCTAAGAACATGAAATTTACAATTTTTTGTTCAGAAAATCCTTGTTTCCATGTCTGGCTTAAACAACAAATATGTACCTAAATTATCAGATACATGTACGCAGTGGCGTATTTACGATTTTGTTTCGGGGAGGGCTTTGCTAACTTTCGGGGGGGGGGACTTTGCCTGAAAATGTGAAAATTCTGCAAGATATTTCATATACTTTACTATAGTAAGTAAGATTTCGGGGGGGGCCTTAAGCCCGGAAGCCCCCCTAAATACGCCACTGCATGTACATTAAATTAATCGAAAATAGGTTAAGAAATTTAAATATTTAAATTTCGCAATGTTTTGAAAACTAGAGAAATGGGTGTGCGACTGATGATCACCAAAGAATAACATTTTCAGGAGGCATAAAATATTTGTTGATCTCAAACTCGACAACTGAAGCCACGAAAATGTTAGTTGGAAACTTCTGCTGTTAAACGGACATTTTTAAGGTATTAGCAACTGTTGAAAAAGCTAATCACCATTAAAAATCAACTGTTGGCCAACTGGTCTGCCCGTGGGAGTATGTCCTTTGGGACCAGGCGCATAAGCGACGGGGCATTCGTTTAAAAATATTTTAAAAAAAATAAATATTTCGATTGTATATTTTAAAAAGCTACTGTCGCATATAAGAATAAATTAGGAACAGATCCTACATTGAAACATTGTTTTCACATAACACTTCACTTTATTATTACTTCCATATGGCGTGATGTAGTATTCCTGAAAGGATACACTTCGCATTTCGAATCTGTATTTTAATAGTAATGTCAGATGTAAGATCTCCATATATTTTGATTCTTAAACATTTCTTATTTGAATTATGATTACATGTTTTCTTGTAATTTTTACTAAGCTATTGCTCCATAAAATGCACCGGCATCGTAATTATAATTCCAATGATAATTATTAGGCAGCGCCTCCATTGCTTCCCAATGCGATTGCGAAATTCCCAGCAGGTGTAAATAAATTGGAGTGCTTCGACTAGTTCCGACCTGCGAATTGCCAAAAGCGACGAAAAGATGCGAATGCGAACGATCCCAACATGCTGGGATTGATCGCCTGAATTCGTAAGAATGGAGAGTCGTCTGCAGAGGAATTGAGCGCTACGTGAGAGAAGAGGTTTGTTTTGAAGAGGTAAAACCAGACGACGTTGCGAGGCGTGGAGATAAAAAAAATTAAAAAATAAAATTAAGGTGAAAGTAGATTTGGTGCTTTAATAAATTGTGTTTTTGATAAAGTTACATTGTGAAACCAAGCTCATCCAGATTACCACAAACAGCACGTCGTGAACAAATTATGGGCAGATGTAAGCAAGGAACTTGGAGTGGAAAGTGTGTATATTTTTCTTTGTTTTGTCTTTAAAATATAAAGATTTAATTAATACAAGAACTGCAACTTTTAATTCAATTTATATTTCCTTCTTGTTTCTCAAATAATGATTTTACGAATACACGTAATTATTGTGAAATATGTTAATACGTTTTACCCAACATTGTTAGGGTCGTCAACTCTAGGAGGCTTAGGTAAGCAGGTCATGTAGGTAGAATGGAAAAAAGTAGATACGCTTTCAAAGTTAAGACTGGAAGACCAATCGGAAAACGACCATTAGGAAGACCTAGGCGCAGATGGGAGGACAATATTAAGATGGATCTTGCAGAGATAGGAATACAAACTAGAAACTGGATGCAGTTAGTTAAGAATAGAAGTCAGTGGAGAGCTTTTGAAAACGCGGTATTGAACCTCCGGGTTCCATAGGCCAAAGAGTTAGTTAGTTAGATAATTTGAAATAGCAAAAACGGGTTTCTTTACTCGGGGTGAAAATAATAGCGGTTACCATGGAACCATAATAACTTGAGTGACATTCACTCTATTTTGCACACGAAGGAAATTAATAGATACTCTTATGATTTAGGCTCTCAAGAATTTAAGGTACGACTTTTCAAGCAAAAATATTTCATATTGAAGCTTTGAAAGTGACATTGCAAATTGATTCGCATTCGTAAAACTTCGGATCTAGTACAGATACATGAATTGCAGTTCGCATTCAGGTTCACATCCGTAATCACATTCGGAAGCAATTGAGGCTCGGTATTAGGCAACTCATTAAAACGCAAATATTACATTGACGCCAACTACCACAGAATGTGGCCCAGGCCACAGTTTTTATCCTTTTGGTAAACTTTGCGGAGCACAACGCAAATAATAATATACGAAGTGAGTAGATAGTATCTCTTATCTGACCTCCCAAAGACGATATCGTTTTAAATGAAGATTTTTTACATTGTATTGTGGCCATTTAAAAGCGCGGTGTTGCCAAATTTGACCTTAAAAGGGCTGAAATTCCCTATATTTTACTCATTTATAGTATAAATTAGACAACATTGTCCTCTATAATTTAATTAGATTTTCATATCAAACTCTTGTCATTTTAATTAATCTTCAATCAAACACCGATTAATTTGATATTGAACTATATGGAATGTGTAAGATGTTTCCGTTGCCACCATTACTGTCTGGCCTCATTGTGACCTTTCCTTTATAAACTTCCGCCTCCACTTTGTACGGCCGCCCGCCAGGACCGCTGCGCCGAGCGCTCATACCATTTCCCTGTTTGTCGGTTCTTTTATACTTTAGCCCACGTAAGAAGAGAAAGTTAATACATACCTTATCACTTACCTTTGATGACACGGCCGCTACTTTGGTGCTACCTATTTTCCTGGTTCTTTGTTGTCGCCGCTGCTTCATTGATGTTGGCAATCTTCTTTCTGACGTAGAAGTTGTTGCGTGATCTGAAAGTGAAGAAGAAATATTAAAATACACCATTTGTAATTTCCGGTTTTAGGATATACTTATAATCTCGATCGAGTATTTTGATTAAGATTATTACTGAATTTAATAAATAATAATTAATTGCGTGAATATATGAATTTGATATTGTAATTTTATGCAAAGTATAAATATTGTGCACTTATGTATTGAAGAAACTTTTAAAGAACTATAAGAAATTATACATTATTGCAATGTGGATATTTCTATGACGCTTACACGAACACTATCCGAAACTAGCTGTGTTTACAAACTAACGTTGCATGCTGGTAAATGTATGTCGCTCTTTCCCGGAAGTATGGCTTATTTGACACTGATTGCAGGCACAGCATTTGATTGTAGGATATTTGCTGATCCTTGCAAGTTAGAACTGCGTTCTTTTACACATTTTGGATTGATAATACAGTTTGAACTGGAATTATGCTTATTACT
Organism: Thermobia domestica; assembly: GCF_964235325.1. Taxonomy (NCBI): domain Eukaryota; kingdom Metazoa; phylum Arthropoda; class Insecta; order Zygentoma; family Lepismatidae; genus Thermobia; species Thermobia domestica. The sequence continues at coordinate 215,341,153 of NC_137460.1, read as the reverse complement.
ATTTATTATTATTATTATTATTATTATTATTATTATTATTATTATTATTATTATTATTATTATTATTATTATTATTGTTGTTGTTGTTGTTTGAAGTATAAAAATAAGTGTATTTTACGTAAATAGGATTGGAATTTAGGCTCTCTGAATTATTAGTCAGTCATGATATTTACTATCTGTCATAATATATATGGCTGGGAGAGAGTTAGTTTTTGTATGTTGCAGGCAATTATTATAGCTAAATATGTGATTGTGTTTTAGTATATGAAACTGGATATAGAAATAAAACTACTTAACATGTAGATGCAATCGTTTTTTATTGCATGTCCTATTATTTAAATGTGAAATTACACATTATAATTAATTGAAATATATAATACAGTTAAAATTTTTATTACTAATTGCGGATACCATATGATTTAGTTTACTTTGGAATTGTGATATTTAGATTTTTAATGTTTAGTGTGTATCCTAAGAGTTACGTATCGGTAACAACAAACAATGAAATTGAAACTGTGTAGAAGACTTGATCACTATTCTAATTCAGTGCTGTTTAGATTTTATGTGGCATATGTAGAAGAATATACATTCCATACATAGGATGTATATGTTTGAAACTAAAATTGTATTTTAGGTATTATGGAGAGTGGAGCTTAAAGATAAATCCTTTTTTGTTTGGTAGGTACTTATTCTTTTATTTAGTATACAAAGGGTACTGCATTTTTTAAATCTGTAACATTAATGCATATACATTTAAGGTATAAGACTTGAATTTAATAATTCTTATAAATAATTTAATACAGCTTGTATTCAAAATAATGGCTACATTACGGATTATGTTAAGTCAAGCGTGAATTTTACTAATTAAACTATATTTACTGCATACGATAATAATAGTTTTACTAGAAAGTACAATACTTTAAACGGTTTTGCTTGCATGAAATTAACATTAGCGGTTTGATTTTCATTGGACTTATTTTTAATTACGCTTTGAAATTGAAGCTTATTTATTTATAGCGGGAAACTTTATATTTGTGATTATTTGGAAATATTGTTACTGCGTCTGAACGGAATAGCCGTTTATTTCATGATAATTATTGTTCTTGTAGATGATATAGATATCTGTACACTGAATAAAAATATGATTACAGAAATACTAGTTTTGCCGATAGTTTTCATTAGGAATCCCACTTAGAATCCCATACACTAGAGGTTACGCCCGAACAGTTAATAATTTTAAATTTAACGTCCTATAATTATGTATGCTACGGTAACTTCTACCTGAACATTTTGTGGTAACTTTCCCTTTCAAGATGAATGAAATGGTAAAATGAGAATGTGGGAGGAAACGGGAGAACTCTGATGCAGGTTGTTTGTGCATTACAATCATATATGGTCCAGAATTGAGTCAAAAGTATTGGAGCTACCAATTAGGCACTGTGTTCCCTATAAGTAAGAATAGAGGATATTCTTTGTGTGAGCAAATTCAATGGGAAAGTGCTGATAATTGCAGGGCTGAAACTTATTTTATGTGGTAGATAGTGTTACGGAATATATCGAGAGAAGTAGTAGTTAGAATGATTTTGGTACTAAGACTATTGATTTAGGCAAAGATCTTAGTTGAGGCCCTTGATAGGGAGGTTTTTAGTTTAAGCTTGTTGATGACTGCATTATTACACTTTGAAGTAAGTATATTAAAGATATTTAAACTTGCTCCTTTAAATGGACCCGAATTGCAAGCCTTTTGTTAACACTTGGACGTACTAGCTGATTATTTATTTCCTATACTACACAACAATATATACATTTAAATCACTGACAGAATATGTTAGGTAAAAATTGTTTTGTCTTGAAATTTCATGTTACGTGTTTTGGTTGTTTACCGTAAAAATATTTTCTGTTGGAGTATGTTAGAGTATTTAACATAGGTTTAATTGAAGTTGGGAATCAGAGATCCACACATTAACATGTGATGTTTATATACAACACATTAATATTTGGTATATTGTAGATATATTTAAAGTTAAAATGCATGTAATATTAGAATTTGACATAGCTTGCATTATATATATATATATATATATATATATATATATATATATATATATATATATATATATATATATATATATGGTAGAAGATTATCTTACGGAACCACTATATGAAGATCTGATGGAATAATGCTAGTATTTTGCTAAAGTAGGTTGTTTAGGTTGTTATTTTTGTATAGAGATACAGATTAATTACACGATGTTACTGTATGATGGTGAAAATGATTGATACTTTACTGTTCGGATAATAGATATATGGTTATTGGTTACTAGGAAAAGAATTCACGGAAACTTATCTGTATTAAGATTTCAGAATTGAAGATTGCAAGTTCGAACTTTGGTTGTTGTTACTTGTTTATCTTTGGATGCTGATTTAAATTTGTTGAATTATAATTACAATGTATTAAGTTGAAATCTGTTAACTGTATTATATTAGTGTAAAAATACCACGAACAGCTACAAATTAATTTGTTATAACTTATTATATCTTATTAGAAATATTTTATCAGAATTGTTAAATATATTTGAAGTAAGATTGAAGACAGAGAACTATGTTTAACTTTACCATTGATTAATATTTGCTTACTATATTGACTAGAACTTTAATTGTGTGTTATGGTACCTTTACTGATTTACTAATTTATTTGTAACCTGTGTTATATACATTTTCGGATAACAGGTTGTTTTCCCTATTTGATTGTAGATATTACAGTACGATTAGAATTTATTTTATATTTGAAATGTGTCAATATTAAGTATGAAGTATTGATAACTAATACTTTAAGTATGACTTACTAGGAACACAGGTTCAAACTATAGCTTCCAGGTTTGAAATCACTACTTTTCTTTGAAGAAGTAAGTAGTTACCAAGTTTTAAGAACAAGGACGATTGATTTGTAGAGTAGTGACAGCTATTATACTGGATTGGAGATATGTTATCTATATAATTTTGTTTTATTTATATTGCAATTAGCAGATAGAAGTATATTATTTATAAATTTTTGATGATACCAATGCTTTTTATCATCTATAAATGGTATGCTTATTAATCTCATTTAGATTTGTCTAACAGGAATCAACTTAAGTAACAGCCTTAACTATGACCAATATTATGATCCATTTGGGGAGTGATTTTAATTGAGTTGATATCAGCGGTAGGGACTTACTGTACTTATGTACTTGGAATTATAGATTTTATTGAGAAATGTTATGATTATGAATTATTGCGATTTTGAGGGTTATATTGTTATGTGTTGCTTTTTATAATAAGAACTGATTAGTTTAGAATATCACAGATTGACTGATGGTTGTTGGTATATTGTTAGCTATTTAGAATAAATACAAGGCTGCACAGTTAGTGACACGTATTATCCTCTTGAACTACTAAACACATAACTGACAGACGGACATGTATTGTTTTTATGTTATAATATAAATGGGTTGCAATTTTTGGTAATGCTAGCTGAAGAGTATATTACTAACATTTATTTTTATAGATACTCGAGCCAGTACAACTAGTGACAGCTATTATTTTGTTTAAAGGTATTTAAATATGATTGACAGACGGATATGTTTTGCTTTTATAATAATATATAGTTTGTTTACATTTATGGAGTCCTTTTGTTACTGCATTAGTTACTTATTCATGTTAGACAACGCAACTAGCGACAACTACTGATTTATTTGAGTTATTAAACTGCCTGATTTGTTTTATAATGCGATATAGCAGGTTTTCATTTAAGGATTTGTATTTTGATTACCCCAATATTGAAATCTAGTTGTGTTAAATAGGAGGCAATGCAAGTAGCGACATCTACTAATTTGAATTATTAAAATATGTGAATGTCAGATTGATCTCTTTTTTATTATATGATATATTAGATTTACATTTAAGGATTGATAGTTGATTGGTATAATACCAAGATTACTCATGTTTGATAGGAGACAGCCCAACTACCGACAACTATTAACTTATTTGTATTATTAAATGCGTGAATATCAGATTGAATTGTTTTACTTCAAATATTTGTTTATTAAACCGTAAGTATCTTTCAATTCTTTGAGTTTTACGTCCTACAGTTATGCCGGTTAGGCTAAAGGAGACGGCGATGATGAGTAATGAATGAAATGGTAGAATGAAGAAAGTGGGAGGAAACGGGAGAACCCCGGGAAAACCCACGCAGTCCACCACAAAGTTCACTTGGCGGGGGCTGGGATCGAACCCGGTATCCCAAGCAAAAGAGGTGAACGCTCTACCACTGAGCCACCGCGGCCCGCAAGTATCTGTTAAAATGACTGCATAGTAACAAGGTATATAAGCGTTAAATACAAGTCAGTATATTACATTCCCATGTACTACATCGTGTTTAAATTATCGAATTCTTGAATGACAAACTAGGATGCTTTGCTTTCATACTAAAAGACTGATTATTTTGAATATTTAACAATAAATAAATAAATATTAGCGGATATGCATTATATGTTTATTTTACATAACTTTAACTTTCATTTATTTTGTTGTTCATATCAGCTTGTTATTGTAGATATTTTTCTTGTTAAAGAAATCTGATAATGCAAATATATTTGTATAAATGAAGGTCAATTGAAATTATACAGTATATTTGTATCTTATATATTTAATAAGTATAGGTTCGATTTACGAGTTGATGACGAACAGATGAACAAACGCACTGTGAATTTTATATTTTTATAAGAGTTAAAACTAAATTATAGATATAAACACATTATTATTAAATAAGCATAGCATTAAGGATAATTTCTACCAATAGGGAGTAATTTTCTTGTACTGAAGAACAGTGTATTCTTATAGGACAAAAGTTTCTTTCAAATACAGGACGTTTTAAGAATCATAAGGATAATTAACAAACAACTAATTGAATGAGACTTGAGTTTACGATGTGGGGATATATCAGGAGAATACGATGGATGAGAAATATCTTGATATTCTTACTTATGAAGACTCTTTATGTATCTTTGTTTAATAGGGACATCAGCCATTTTTATTTCAGATTGATTACAGACAACACTATAGACTATTTTCAGTACTGACGAATTGAATGGTAATTTAGTTGTATTATAGATCATGACATTTACAGTATTAATTGATTTGAAGGTTTGAAATCCTACTAAGACATTGTTTATAAATGAATGAATGTTTTGGCAATTTTATAAATATTTGATTTCGTATTTTAATTAAAGGATCAACGCAATGTAAGATTTGTTCTTAGTTTCAACACATACAAAGAATTATATAATTATTTGAAGACTATAGGCATTTATTACATTTTACATGTGACTTTGAAAGTATATTGCTTGTTGCAAGTTCTGTTGACGAAAGAAATGTAGGGAAGGGATTGCAGGAGAAAACTAATCTTTCATGGAAAAGTATAGTGACACGATGTTATTCAACACAAAATATTTACCTATGATATTGAATTAAGGACGTTGTACACTAGAGCTAACCGATATATCATTATTTTATTGTGATAATATTTACCAACTTAAGCAATTACAATGATTAAACAGACACATCATCCTTTGGGCAGAAAATATTGATACATTTTTAGTATGGATATTGCTGATATGATGTTTTAATGGTATACACATTGGCTACGACACAACTGTAAGTCTGGGCCGCGGTGGCTCAGTGGTAGAACGTTCACCTCTGGTGCTTGGGGTCTCGGGTTCAAACCCTCCTCCGGTCAAGCGAACTTTGTGGTGGACAAACACCGTATGCGTGGGTTTTCTCGGGGTTCTCCCGTTTCCTCCCACTTTCTTCATTTCACCATTTCATTCATCTTTCATGATCACCGTCTCCTTTAGCCTAACCGGGATAGTCGTGGGACGTAAAACTCAAAAACTTCATTTTATTTTTATTTTCATTTCATTTTGTAAGTCTTTTCATGAACTTTTACGTGAAGATTGGATTGAAATATGGAGTTGAGTTTTAACATTATTATTAAACTTTGTTTGGAATATACTATAAGGAAAATTACAAACAATAACCAGAGCTTAGAGCTGAAGGGTATTTATGAAGTTATGATGTATACTGTTCTTCTACATACATTACGCGATGATAAGAATATAATAGAAACATTCAGAGAACTTATTAAATGCTGCAGGAACATAGGTCTAGAAGTAAATGCAGTGAAAACTAAATATGTAGAGGTCATTGGGATTGAAATACTGTAAATTATGATAATGCATTAAAACATCAAATAATACTTTTGAGAAAGGGATAGTTTAAAAATCATTGCCAATATTAACAGAACAAAAGCATATTTATGGGGAAATTAAATGTAGACTAAAACTAGGGAATTCGTAATACTATTCAGTTTACAATATGTTATTGTGAATTTTCAAGAGGAATTTGGAGCTATATATAGTCTTGTGAAACCAACCAACTTACTTTGAGGGATGAACATAGACTGAAAGTATTTGAGAACAAGATCCTAAGACGAATATTTGGATGCCAGACGAATGGGAAATGGGAAAGGGATTAAATTTCATAATTATGAACTGCAGAATTTATATTGTTTACCAAACAGCGTTAGGATTACTAAACTAGGAAACTCAGATGGTCAGACCATGTACTCAGAATGGGAAAAAAGTATGAATGCTTTCCATGTTTTAACTCAAAACCTAATTGGAAAACGACCATTAGGAAGACCAGGAAGCAGGTGGTAGGACTACATTACGATGGACCCCATAGAAATATGAATACCAAATATAAAATGAATATAGATGGCTCTGGACACAAATCAACATAGAGGCAGAGAGCTTTTCTTGTCTGAACACAGCACTGAACCCAGGGGCTTTACAGACCATAGACTTAGTTAGTTAATACGGTAAACTACTATAAACTAAACATTATTCAAATACAATTAGAAATACACTTTGTTAGCGATGGCACAGCGATCAGAACTTATAGGAAAGAAAGTTTGAACCTTATTGAAACGATGAAGACAATATTTTATATCTAAGCAACATGGAATATTTTTATGTAAACACGTCAGAGATGAAGAGAAACATATACTTGTTGTAGGGAGAGGCATCTGAAGAATGCAGAACAGTAAGCAGGTTTCAAGTTAAAATATTGTAATTATAATTCAACAAATTTAAATCAGCACCCATAGATAAACAAGTAACATCAACCAAAGTGCTACCTTGCAATCTTAAATTCTGAAATCTTAATACAGATAAGTTTCCGTGAATTCTTTTCCTAGTAACCAATAACCATATATCTATTATCCGAACAATAAAGTATCAATCATTTTCACCATCATATAGTAACATCGTGTAGTTAATCTGTATCTCTGAAATAGAAAAATATCCTAAACAACCTACTTCAGCAAAATACAAGCATTATTCCATCAGATCTTCATATAGTGGTTCCGTAAGATAATCTTCTACCATATATATATATATATATATATATATATATATATATATATATATATATATATATATATATATATATATATATATAATGCAAGCTATGTCAAATTCTAATATTACATGCATTTTAACTTTAAATGTATCTACAATATACCAAATATTAATGTGTTGTATATAAACATCACATGTTAATGTGTGGATCTCTGATTCCCAACTTCAATTAAACCTATGTTAAATACTCTAACATACTCCAACAGAAAATATTTTTACGGCAAACAACCAAAACACGTAACATGAAATTTCAAGACAAAACAATTTTTACCTAACATATTCTGTCAGTGATTTAAATGTATATATTGTTGTGTAGTATAGGAAATAAATAATCAGCTAGTACGTCCAAGTGTTAACAAAAGGCTTGCAATTCGAGTCCATTTAGAAGAGCAAGTTTAATTATCTTCAATATATTTACTTCAAAGTGTAATAATGCAGTCATCAACAAGCTTAAACTAAAAACCTCCCTATCAAGGGCCTCAACTAAGATCTTTGCCTAAATCAAGATCATTCCACCAAAATCATTCTAACTACTACTTCTCTCGATATATTCCGTAACTATCTACTACATAAAATAAATTTCAGCCCCGCAATTATCAGCACTTTCCCATTGAATTTGCTCACACAAAGAATATTCTCTATTCTTACTTATAGGGAACACAGTGCCTAATTGGTAGCTCCAATACTTTTGGCTCAATTCTGGACCATATATGATTGTAATGCACAAACAACCTGCATCAGAGTTCTCCCGTTTCCTCCCACATTCTCATTTTACCATTTCATTCATCTTGAAAGGGAAAGTTATCACAAAATGTTCAGGTATAAGTTACCGTAGCATACATAATTGTAGGACGTTAAATTTAAAATTATTAACTGTTCGGGTGTAACCTCTAGTGTATGGGATTCTAAGTGGGATTCCTAATGAAAACTATCGGCAAAACTAGTATTTCTGTAATCATATTTTTATTTAGTGTACAGATATCTATATCTCTACAAGAACAATAATTATCATGAAATAAACGGCTATTCCGTTCAGACGCAGTAACAAGATTTCCAAATAATCACAAATATAAAGTTTCCCGCTATAAATAAATAAGCTTCAATTTCAAAGCGTAATTAAAAATAAGTCCAATGAAAATCAAACCGCTAATGTTAATTTCATGCAAGCAAAACCGTTTAAAGTATTGTACTTTCTAGTAAAACTATTATTATCGTATGCAGTAAATATAGTTTAATTAGTAAAATTCACGCTTGACTTAACATAATCCGTAATGTAGCCATTATTTTGAATACAAGCTGTATTAAATTATTTATAAGAATTATTAAATTCAAGTCTTATACCTTAAATGTATATGCATTAATGTTACAGATTTAAAAAATGCAGCACCCTTTGTATACTAAATAAAAGAATAAGTACCTACCAAACAAAAAAGGATTTATCTTTAAGCTCCACTCTCCATAATACCTAAAATACAATTTTAGTTTCAAACATATACATCCTATGTATGGAATGTATATTCTTCTACATATGCCACATAAAATCTAAACAGCACTGAATTAGAATAGTGATCAAGTCTTCTACACAGTTTCAATTTCATTGTTTGTTGTTACCGATACGTAACTCTTAGGATACACACTAAACATTAAAAATCTAAATATCACAATTCCAAAGTAAACTAAATCATATGGTATCCGCAATTAGTAATAAAAATTTTAACTGTATTATATATTTCAATTAATTATAATGTGTAATTTCACATTTAAATAATAGGACATGCAATAAAAAACGATTGCATCTACATGTTAAGTAGTTTTATTTCTATATCCAGTTTCATATACTAAAACACAATCACATATTTAGCTATAATAATTGCCTGCAACATACAAAAACTAACTCTCTCCCAGCCATATATATTATGACAGATAGTAAATATCATGACTGACTAATAATTCAGAGCGCCTAAATTCCAATCCTATTTACGTAAAATACACTTATTTTTATACTTCAAACAACAACAACAACAATAATAATAATAATGATGATAATAATAATAATAATAATAATAATAATAATAATAATAATAATAATAATAATAATAATAATAATAATAATAATAATAATAATAATAATAATAATAATAAATAGTAATAAGCATAATTCCAGTTGAAACTGTATTGTCAATACAAAATGTGTTAAAGAACGCAGTTCTGACTTGCAAGGATCAGCAAATATCCTACAATCAAATGCTGTGCCCGCAATCAATGTCAAATAAGCCATGCTTCCGGAAAAGAGTGCATGCAACGTTAGTTTGTGAACACAACTAGTTTCGGATAGTGTACGTGTACTGCAGTGAAACCAAAATAATGTGCCGTTTGATATAAAGTCCACAGTTCTTGTCATTTCAGGAGAACAACTGAGGCGTCGGAAACCATCGTTAACTGAAGGGTGTGTGTGGTGATAATGCCCTTGCAGGAAACACTGTTGGAAAGTGAGTTCGTGAATTCCAAACATTAACTGATGCTAACATTGGCAGTGTTGAAAATTTTATCATGTTATATGTGTGTCACCATGCAGGAGATTTGTGATACACTGGAACTAACAATGAGAACAATAGAAGGAATAATTATTCTGGTAAGAAAGTAACAGAGTAAGGTAAAACTATGTCCGAGTATTTTCGTACATTTATGATATAAAATTTTTACGAAAATTGACTGAGAAACGACCATAAATGACAATGGCATTTTCATTCTCCACATGGACAACGTCCAGCCATACCGTGCTAATATTGTGACCTCATTCTTGGCTGACAAGGGTATTGAATATTCTACACTAACTGTACTCACCAGATTTATCCCCGAGTGACTTCCTGTTGTTCGCAATCCTCAAGATATGTCTTCGTGGCGGCATTTTGTAGTAGATCATCCGTGAGAAGTGCAATTTTTCAGCATCTGAAACACATTCCTAATATTTCCAGCATATTCCTAATCAGTGATTTATTCAGAATTTTCAACTTATTAGGGGTGTTCAAAATATCTGGGGAGGAGGTGCAATCTTGCATTAAGGTCATATAACATTATCGTCTTTTTAATTAGCGTGTTTTTTTTAAACTTCAAGATTCGTTGATGTAACGAACAATTGCATTGGATTTCCTTCTGCAGCGAGAGCCAAATAGCGTCAACTTTCTCATACTTGATGTGACGTCGGCAATCGATTGATCAAACGTTGTTGTGACGATCACAGCCGTGTAAAGTTGATTTCCATTCAGTTTTGCGTTGCGTGTTTTGCTTGAAAATTTATCTTGTCGAAAGTAAATTGATTTATTCTATTGGCATATAAAAACAAGAATTCAAAGTCTTTTAAAAATCAAAATAGCAAGATTTTTAATGGTGTCTTCCCGTTCTGCCTAAAGGCACTCCAGCACTTTGTAGAAAATATTTTAAATAATCTTATCTTTAGGCAGAACGGGAATTCCCGTTCTGCTTAATCTTTCGAGACGAGGAACTCTGTCCAGGCAGGGATTTCTTCAAGAGAATTTTTCTTTAGTAATTGTAATAGATTCTGTAAGAAGAATAACTATTTCTTTCAAACCTTTTAGGATTTTTGGTAATTTTTGTTACCATTGCATAGTATCGTCTCTAACTTCTTATTTAGGTTCTATAACAGGTATTTAAGCCGTTTTTTTAAATTGTCAAGTCAAGGATGGATGAAAGAACACCCCAGATGCGTCTTGGAACCGGATGGTCAAATTAGCATTTTTTTTTTCTTAATGCAAATTTCAAAACTTTTTCACATGTTTAGTTTTCAAGATATCAGACTGAAACTTTGCATACGGATTGTGCGTACCTTCAGGTATTTCTATTTTTTTTTTTTTAGATCTGAGTGAAACTGAGCGCGAGGGACGCAAGTGTTCCGAGGGGGTGATTTTTTCGAAAAATTTCCGGCTTTTCCCGATTTTTCCGGGTCAGGTATATAATACGGACATAAGAGAGATACCGTTGAAAATGACTTTTTATACTGAATAATGTGTGTTTATATATAGACAGAGCCTAAATTCAGACTTTCAACAATTTTTCCAGCCTTTATTTTCAAGATACAAGATTGAAATTTTGAACACGTATTATGTACATAACAACGTATTTTTTAAATCAGATCCCTACGTCAATCCAGGCTTGGGCCAGAGGGGCAAAGTGTTTTGGTGGGATTTTCAGAAACTTAAGGGTTTTTCCCTAATTTTCCGATTCAGTTGTATTATATGGATATGTGAATAGTACCGTTGAAAAGGGCTCGTTATACTGAAGAAAATGGCGTTTGAACCATGACTAAATCAAATAGAAATTACGCAGTACATTTTTTAAGTATTTTTATATATACAGGGTATTGATTAACTATACCGACAAACTGTAAGAGGTCTCCTGAAATCAAAATAAGAGAAAAAGTTCATATGGACCTATGGCGAAAAGTGTATAGTTCAGCCTGTCCAAAATCGCGAAAAAGCAAAATTTGCCCTGTTTCTAATTCAAAAAGCTGTGGACGGTGATCCTTTTCAGAGTAAAGGAAGCCACCCATATACAATCCAAAAGTGCATATTTCTTCAATTTTCAATAGATGTACGGCGGGGGACACTTCTAAATGGTACACCTTAGCCGTAAATCACCATATGGCTGTACCATTTATGGATAGATGGATGAATGGGGGTTAATGGGGACGTCAGCAACGAGGCTATATGTCCCCGTCACGATGAACAACGTTGCTCAGGACTGCAAGATTAAAAATGAATTACACGTTAAAACGAAGACAGTGCAAAGGAACGAGAGTGCTGCTAAATGAATAATAAATGGAAAAAAGCAAAAGTGTAAGATAAAAGAATAAATAAGATAAAAAGATAACAATAACAATATATAAAAAAAAATTTAAAACAAGTAACAAAATATAAAAATTTAGCAGCAATAAAACAAGGACAACAGACTAAAAACAGCTCAGAGAACGTCAGCAACGCCAATAACATACACAAACTCAAGTACCCGGCAAACAACATCACTATCATCCCCCAAAGCACGGGTGAGAACAGAAGGCAGTCCATAACGTTCTCTGAGATCTGAGTATTCAGGACATTCCACAAGAATGTGCTGAATACTCAGGGGAACTATACACTCTTCACAATACGGACGGTTCAACCTCCGTAGCAAGTAACTATGCGTCAGATGAGAGTGTCCAATACGCAAACGCGCCAGGAGCACTTCATCTCGACGACGAGCGGACGAGGACGTACGCCACTCACCTAGGAGTGGTTTGACTGCATGCAATTTATTCTCAATGGCCTGGTCCCAATCGGCTTGCCAGTGAGAGTGCATCAAGATGTGAAAATAGGAACGAAGATCGGAGCAAGGAAGGCAATGCTCCAGTGCAACCCCGGGCAAGGCGGCGTTCTTGGCGGCTGTATCAGCAAGTTCGTTTCCCCGGATGCCGACATGACCCGGCACCCAGCAGACAACGACGACACAACCCTGTTGCTGCAATTGATGGCATCTCAGAAGAATGTCCTGCACGAGAGAGTGCATACTAAAGGCATTCTGTATACTCAGAACCACGCTCTGAGAATCGGTGCAAACAAGCACACGACGTAATGAAAGCGTGAGAGCATGGTCCAAGGCAAGCTTAAGTGCAGTCAATTCGGCAGTGAACACGGAACACAGGCGATGCAAATTGAATTCTGAGCTGCCCTAGTCGGTGACAAAGGCACAGCCTACAGAATCCCCATCCTTAGAACCGTCCGTATACAACACACTAAAATCGGGATACTGATCTAACAGTCCGGCAAACTCTTGCTGGTACACCTGGGAACTAGTTTGCTGTTTCGAATGCAGAGACAAACGTAAATCATGCCGAGGGAGACGAAGCAGCCATGGTGGAATAGCACAAAAGCGAACCAACGAAAGAGAGGGCCACACGAAATCGTCGGCAAGAAGGCTCTCGCACGCACGGATGTACCATGGACGTGTAGAGCGAGGACGTGCAGCATAGCGCTCGTATATCCGACCACCACGGAGACATGGTCTACACGGGTGGTCTGGAATACAACGCACGTGCGCAGAATAATTAACTAGTAGTCTGCTGCGACGATATGAAAAACGAAGGTTCATTGGCTTCAACGTACAGGCTTGCAACAGGACTAGTACGGTAGGCCCCAAGAGCAATCAGAATACCCAGGTGATGCACTGTATCAAGTTGGCGCAACAAGGAATCACGAGCAGAGCCATAGGCAATACAGCCATAGTCTAACTTGGACCGAATTAGACTACGGTACAAACGAAGTAGAACAGTACGATCAGCACCCCACGTGCGGTGGGAAAGGACACGAAGGAGATTCAGAGCTCGAAGACAAGAGTATTTAAGATTCCGTACATGTGGTGCCCACGACAAGCGACGGTCAAACACCAGACCCAAGAAACGGACTGTATCAACGAATGACAAACGGGTGCCATCGAGGTACAAGTCCGGGTCAACAACGCACGTACGCTGCCGGCAGAAGTGAACACATTGGGATTTCTCGGTGGAAAAGCGAAATCCAGTCTCATTCGACCAGCGAACGAGACGATTGAGAGTCAGTTGAAGCTGTCGAGTAATGCCGCGAAGGTGGCGGGAGCGACAGAAAATGACAAGATCGTCAACATAAAGCAGACCAGACACAGGAGCCTGGATCTGCGAAAGAACGCTGTTGACTGCGACAGCAAACAACGTGACACTAAGAACACTGCCTTGTGGAACACCATTTTCTTGTACAAAGCGCTCTGAGAGAGTAGAGCCCACACGCACTCTAAATTGTCGCTCGTGAAGAAAATTCGAAATAAAGTGGGCCATATGCCCACGAAGACCCCAGTCATATAATTGTTTTAGGATTCCGTAACGCCATGTGGTGTCATACGCCTTCTCTAAGTCGAAAAATATAGCAACAAGATGTTCGCCGTGGAGAAAGGCGTCTTGAATTTCACCCTCAAGATAAGCAAGATTGTCGGTAGTGGAGCGGAAACGACGAAATCCACTTAGAAATTTGCTCAAAAGGGAATGCGATTCCAAATACCACACCAGGCGCTTGTTGACCATTCGCTCTAGCAGCTTACAGACACAGCTCGTGAGAGCAATGGGTCTGTAGCTCGTGGGGCTAGTTGCGGCTTTCCCTGGTTTTAAGATGGGAAGAACCAGGGCCTCACACCAAGCAGGTGGAAAAAACTCCTCAACCCAGAGTCGATTATACAGCTGCAATAATGCAAGCTGAGAATCGCGGGAGAGGTTGCGCAACATATCATAGGAAACACGGTCAAGCCCGGGAGCAGTATTGGACGATTCGCGGAGAGCAGAATCGAACTCAACGAGCGTGAAAGGAGCGTTATAGTCCTCACTGTTGGCGGTACGGAAATTTAACGGGTTTCGCTCCAGCTGAGGACGGGAACGAACAAAGGCTGGTGGATAGTGATCTGACTCAGAGATAGTGGCAAAATGGTGGCCCAAGATATTGGCGATCTCTGAGGGATTGGTCTCTAGAACACCATTCACCGTTAAGGCTGGGACAAGAAGTAAAGAAGCGGATCCGTTTAGGGAGCGAACCCGACGCCACACAGTTGACATAGGTGTGCGACTACTGATGGACGAAACGTAATTCTTCCAGCTTTGGCGCTTCGAGAGCTTTACCAGACGTCGAGCACGAGCACGTAGAATGCGGAATTGCTGAAGATTGTCTTCTGTGGGATGATGATTAAAAGTGGCAAGAGCAAGCCGACGAGCCTGGATAGCCTCACGGAGTTCCGCAGACCACCATGGAACACGCCGGCGGGAAACGTCGCCACCGCATTCTGGAATGGAACCATGAGCAGCATCAAGAACAGTCTGCTCAAAAGCCTCAGCCACAACAGCTACAGGGAGATCATTTTGACAATGAAACTCACTGAGCTCACGGAATTTACGTCAATCAGCACGCTTCAGATTGAAGCGGCGGAGAGGAAAAGCAGGAGTAACTGGGAGGCCTTCAACAAACAACGGGAAGTGATCACTGCCACAAAGATCAGGATGCACTCTCCAGGTCAATGAGGTCAGGAGACCAGCACTGCACATGGAGAGGTCGATACAAGAATATGTGCCATGGGCAGTGGAGAAATGAGTAGGACTGCCATCATTAAGGATAAGCAAGCCACTCTCCTCAAGAAATTCGGTGACCTCGCGGCCACGACCGTCAGTACGGACAGAACCCCACAGACGGTGATAGGCATTAAGGTCTCCTACAAGCAAGACTGGCGGTTCAAGTTGATGGAAGAGCTGAAGCAGTTCGGCGGTTGTAAAGGCTTCTGAGTGAGGAACGTACAATGAGCATACTGTAAGCGGGCGAGAAAAGTGTACTCGAACCGCAACGGCTTGCAGTCGGGACACAATGTGAATTTGCTGAGAATACAAAGAATCGGAGGCACAGACTGCCACGCCGCCAGCAGCGTGGGCAGCGTCTGGCTTATCACATCGATACATAGTATACCCAGAAAGAAGAAAGGACTGGGTAGGCTTAAAATGGGTTTCCTGCAAGCAGAGAAGTACAGGCGAGTGGTCAGTGAGCAGTTGGGTCAATTCCTCACGGTGACCACAGAAGATATTGAGGTTCCACTGAAGAAGCGCCATACTGGAAAGGATTAACGTTTGAGGCGAACTTTCCCACGGGGTCCAATAACAGCCCACTCGGAATCCATAAGTTCGTCCTCCACCATGTCAGATTTCAGAGAAACGGCAGGAGGCTTACGAACTGGCGTAGATTTTGTTCTCTTGGGAGTGAGAACAGTCTCGTTCAGCCGGCAAATATGTTGGCTAAGTTTAAGGCCGGCTATATAAGGTGATCGGCGTTGGGCTGGAGTACGCCGAAGAGCACCACTAACAGAAACACGTGGGGTTCTGGGAAGCTCGCTTGTCGTTGCAACCGGGGTCTTCGTGGCACAACTATTCTGGGTGGAAACGTCGGAAGTCTGGGTGGCTACAGATTTTCGGGAACTAGCTGCAACAGTAGCGAAGGGAACAGAAAGCGAAGAAGGGACGCTTTCTTTCAAACGACGCTTATCATCAGCAGCAGAAATCTTCTCAACAACCATGAGTTCCCGAATACGCTTCTCACGCTGAAACGCCGGACAGTCCCGTGACCAAGCTGAATGCTCACCCTTGCAGTTGACACAGAAGGGCTTGGCCGCTTTGCAGGGTTCCGCACCATGACTACCCTGGCCACAAATCGCACAAAGAGCAGCACTCGCATTACACGAGGTGCTGGTGTGCCCAAAATGTTGACATTTAAAGCAGCGCAAGGGACTAGGGATATAGGGACGAACTTTCAAACGATAGTATCCAGCCTTGACGATCTCCGGAAGCGTGGGCAAACTGAAAGTAAGAATCAGGGACTGGGTGGCGACAAGTTCACCTGACTTCTTACTTTTGATTCGAGCTACGTCGATAACGTGTTGGTCCGCTAACTCCGACTTAATTTCCTCTTCGGTTGCATTGAGGAGATCCCAACACGATATTACCCCTTTAGAAACGTTCAGTATACGATGTGGTTCGACTGACACGTTCACCGGTCCAATAGATGTTAACTTAAGTAGCTTCGCAGTTTGCCTCTCGTCTGTCGTTTCCACCAATAAAGTGCCATTACGCAACTTCTTCATATCTTTAACCTGTCCGGCATGGTAAGTGATAACTTTATGAATAACAAAAGGGGACAAGCCCTTAATAGCACTCGGACGGTTTGCATCAGAATTGGCACTATCAACGTCTTTATATTTTATTACAAGATATCAGACAACAGGGGTCGCGATACTTGCCTTTTCCTCTACTTCAGTTTCATGTTGTTTGGGCTTCTTCCGTGAAGGAGAGCCCGGATCTGATTGTAATGTTTTTGTACCCATAAAAGTGTGTTATTTATTGAACATTTACAAAAGAAAAAGTGGTGTGAGGTCACACCGGGGCGTTAACAGGGGAACTAACGCTACCCCCTGGCCATCCCTTCAGCACGCCCAACACCTTAGGATCCGCGTGGGGCCGACGCGGTCAAGGGGAATGGGAGTGCAACAAAACCATTCCCGTCGACAAAAACGCATGGCCCCGGAAAAGGAAGAAATGAAACATAAGAAAAGAAACCTGGCCAACCAAAAGATAGAAGTATCCGAGGCCCCCAAAGAACAGGAGAAAACAAAACGGTGCGGATTTTTTGGATTTTTTTTATTTTTAACTTTTTTTGGGGGGATTTTCATGTTTTGCTTTTTTTTTGTATTTTTTTTTCAAGGACTCAACACTCCGGACAACACAAACACTGGACGACACACACATGAGGCCGGTGGGTGCACGTCCTCCCCTAGTGGAGGAAGACGTCCACTAGACCTTTTTCTTCCCGACTCCCACCAACCACCCCGGAGTCCGGTAGCGGTATTCGCGGCTGAGAGGGCATGCAATGAGATGAAAATGAGGGGGTGATAAATGAATGACGTATGAAGCCGCCCTCTCAGCTCCACCCCTTCCCCGACGATGACGGTCCGCTACATGGAGGGGGCTGTACCATTTAGAAGTGTCCCCCGCTGTACAAGGTATTCCTTACAGGGTGTAATTCTCAATAGAGTTTTCAAATGTACCTTGATTTCAAGGAGGGCCCAAAGTAGGCAGGAGGTAAGTCTTTAAAACTATGGACATCCAATGCTTTGGAGGGAAGTCGGAAGTTAAAAATCAGCAGATCCATGTTTTTTTTTGTGTGTGTGTGTGTGTGTGTTCGGAATAATGTGTGATATGATGCATTTCATCACATTATATTTCACGTTTTCTTCACTTATAAGCGTGAAAGAAAACTTTGCAGCATGCGTTTTCCCGAGTACGAGAAACCGTGCTGCTGACGATCCTTAACACTTCCGACATTGCGCCAAAGGATTCTGTGTTCACTGCTATCAAGGTTTATCGTTGCCTACTTTGGACCAATCATAAAGTCAGAGCATATCTCAAAATTTGGTTGACGGCAAGTCTGGGAATTTCACCCTGTATAGAATACTCTGTACACCTACTGAAAATTAATGAAATATGCATTTTTGGATTGTGTATGCATGCCTTCCTTTACGCTGAGAAGGACCACCATCCACTGCTTCTGGAATTCAATACAAGGCCTTTGAAATTTGGCTTTTTCGCGATTTTGGACAGCTCTAACTCTGAAACTATGCACTTTTCCCACAGGTTCATATGAACTTTTTTCTCTTATTTTGATGTAAGGAATCACCTCTTACACTTTGCCGACATAGTTCTTTTACACCATGTACATGTATATACAAATATGAAAAAAATGGGTCACCTTCAGATTTTCAAAAATTTCTCCTGTCCTCAGTATTCAAAATAGAAGAATGAAATTTTGCACACGTATTATGTACATAACAACGTATTTTTTCTAAAAAAAAAAAAAAAAATCAGATTCCTATGTGAACCCAGGTTCTGACCAGAAGAGCACAAAAATTTCGAATTTTTTGGATTTTTTTTTCAATTTTCCCGTTTCTGGTGTATAATATGGACAAGTAAGAGGTACCGTTGGAAAGTATGATCTATCTTAAAACCAACGAGGTATAAACCACGATCCCACAATCAGGGGCGGTGGGTTGTCATACTGCTATATACTTCAAAGGGCTCCAAACTTTGAAATGGGTTTTATTTATATATATAAAATAAGAAAGTTTGCTCTTCTGGGGAGGGCGATCGCTCCCCTGGATCCGCCCCTGCCTACAATAAATAGTAAGAAAGCGGTAGCTGTTTGAATCAAAGTCTAAAATTTACCTCCAAAAGTGGAAATCCTAAAAGCGTTAAGTTTTATCATAAATATTAGATGCTATTCTACTTGTTCTTCTAGGAAAAATGACTAGAAACTGTTCTGTTATTAACAGTGTTATTCACATCTATTTCAGTGGAAATGAATGCGATTTAAAAAAAAAAAAAAAAAAAGAAAAGAACTACCTGCAGAGGAATGGAGTTACAAGAAAGCCGTTTGACATTGTAGCTGAAACGAAGATAAAACAAGCTTACTTCGGTCTAATATCAAGTCATTTAACAATAAATTTTTATTCAGTTTTCCAATAGTTCACCTCCAACATGCTAAGGCTCGCAGTCAGAAGCGGCTTTAAGATTTTAATTTTGGGTAGTCCCGCTTTCTCGCGTATGGATACATATGCACATTTGATTGATTAATGACAATAGGAAACTGCTTTTACAGTAGTGGTTGATTCTGTTTATTAAATAATAATTTACCATTAATATAAAAAGTGGAAAATATATTTACTCTTTATTGTACGTTCTAGTTTTTACATATTTTTCAAAGTTTTTAGGTAGGCCCGTGCCTACCCGACCTACTCGCTAAAACCGCCACTGCTCGCAATACGTTAAAGGTGCCATAGTTCACATCCTCAAGACGTGTTTGGCCATATATTAAGCAAACAATGCAAAAGGATGCGTAAGGCCACCCTTATCCCTGGTTATCTGGCGCTTTGATTTCATTGAAGCTACAAAAAACATACAAGTATTTCAATATTGATATTTTGTATTGCGGCTATTTACATTGACAATATAAATATGAATATTGTCAATGTAAATAGCCGCAATACAAAATATCAATATTGAAATACTTGCTATAGTATATTATGTAGCTTCAATGAATCAAAGCGCCAGATAACATAACAGTTGAGATGGGATAAGAGTCGCCTTATGTATCCTTTTGCATTGTTTGCTTAATATATGGCCAAACATGTCTTGAGGATGTGAACTGTGGCACGTTTTACGTACTGTGACTCTTAACATGTTAGAGATGAACTACTGAAAGAGTGAATAAAATCTTTATGTGAAATAACTTGATATTATACCGAATTAAGTTTATTTTACGTTCATTTCAGTTACAATGACAAACGGCTTTCTTGTAACTGAGTCAATCAATTTTCCATTTGCCAGTAGTTAATTTTTAAAAAATCACGTTCATCTTTACCCAAATATATGCGAAAAACACTGCTGATAACTGTATCCTCGTCATTTTTCAGAGAAGAACAAGAACAATAACATCTAAAATTTATATTGAAACTTGAAGAAATAGTTGTTCTTCTTACAGCCTCTGTTAGAATTATCAAACAGATTATTACGAATGCAGGACAAAATTCAAGAGGACAAACCCCAAGGAAAATTCAGACAAAACGGACTAAATTCAAGCGACAGAATCATAGGCGCAGATTAATAAAATAATGATTATCTTTTTTATTCAACTGTTATACATCTAAAATGTTATCTGAAATTCTTCACTTTACAGAAATAACATTTTTTTTAAATGCTGAAAACCCAATAAAAGACGTAACACTGTTATAGTAAGTATATATTTCACATTTTGATCTTTGGTAAAAAAACTTGATCAGTATTTCTGAATTAATATAAACTAGCAGCGTTCACCCCGCTTCGCTGCGGTCACCCCGGAACGCAATAAACTTTGTTACTTAGATATTTTTTACTTTTTCGCTTTCAAGTGATATGATAAAAACCATAGAAGATTGCAGTAAATGTTAACATTATATCGCCTGTCATTTATGTTAACCCGCCCCGCTTCGCTGCGGTCACCCTGGAACGCAATAAACGTTGTTACTTAGATAATTTTTACTTTTTCGCTTTCAAGTGATATGATAAAAACCATAGTAGATTGCAGTAAATGTTAACATTATATCGCCTGTCATTTATGTTAACCCGCCGAGTGACACGGTCATGCGGGTTGCATATAAATACGTTTATTTTTACCTATGATGAACTAACAAAGGATTTGTACGTTATGGACACTTGAATGGTCAATTATCTCAAGACACTGGTAATTAAAAATTAAAGTGATATGATAAAAACCATCTAGGGTCCAAATCCTAATAACCCCCCAAAAATGAAAGAAATTGGTTCAGCCGTATTAGCGTGATGAGGGAACAAAGGATTTGTGCGTTCTCTTTTATATATAAGATATACATTACTCAAAATAAAAGACTGCTATTTGCTACCACACAAGAACAACATTTTTAATATCAAATAGCATCAGTTACTCTTCGTAATTAAAATGAATGATCCAACTGTAATATGCTAAACGTATTTAAAATATTTTAAAGGTATAATAAATAGGAATACCCAGAACTTTTCATATAAGTATGCGTAAAAGTAATTAAAGTTAATCTGCCCTTTTATTTAAACATTTTTACGTTTTATTGAGTTTTCAACATTTTAAAAGAAAAAGTTTTCAGTTGAAAAAATACAGATAACATTTTAGAATATACAATTGAAGGGAAAAAAATAACCATATAGAGTGTGCTCTGGTACATCCAATATGTATTCCTATAATTTTGATCCTTGGATTTTGTCAGAATTTCCCTTGTATTTTGACCACTTGTATTTAGTTCCCGTCCTCGTTACTACAGCCACTTTTACATGAGTTCTGATCTGCATACAAACACGCTAGGAGTCAAGCTTTTCAGTGCTGCATTTCCCTAAAAATTTCCTTCTCTCATAGAATTCCCTGTCTCCAGAGGTTAAGCAGAACGGAAATTCCCGTTCTGCCTAAAGATAAGATTATTTAAAATATTTTCTACAAAGTCTTGGAGGGCCTTTAGGCAGAACGAGAATGTATCTTCTTAATATTGCACCCCCCTAGTTGGGGGAGTGTAAGGAATTCATTTCCGGGGAGTTGCCCGAAAATTTTAGGGATGCTGGGGGGTGTTAGGGGGTGTAGATAAATCATTGTTTTTAATATTTCATATTGAATTGAAATATATGACTATGCCAAACGCTACACAAAATGAACGGAGCGAAGCAAGTGTGAATCAATAAAGAAGAAAAGTTTGTTGAGAAATAGGGAAATAGACAGAGGTTAGTTCCCTTTGTTTTCTTGTTCTTGGAAATTAGAACAAAACAGCACGTGCTTTTGGTGTGTATCTCGAAAGCAATTATGATTGCAATGTGAGCAATTCCAAACTGAAATGATGAATTGTGCCTTGCGTACGGAATGAAGCCCCTGCATATATTATTTTTTTTCTTGTTACCTGGTAACAGAGTATGGGTATAAATAGTAGTCTATTATACCTGAGAACACTGGCTTTTATGCAGTGATGCCAATTAGAGGGAAATTTCCCTTGGCGCAGGGAAATTTGAGTAAATTTTAGAAAAAAGGGAAATTGCTTGTAATATCTCAATATTGCAGGGAAATTTGAACCTCTCTTCAATCATTTATAGATTGAATACGACCCGCTCGGGAGAGTAATACTCCCGGAAATACGTTTTTTCGCGCGCTACTCTAGCCAGCTGTTTTACGCGCTATCCTAGTCAGTTGTTTTAAGTTGGTCACAAAATCTATATCATTTAGTACAAGGGGAACAAAAAGAGCCTTATATCATGGAGTACAAGGGCAACAAAACGAGCCCTGCAGGGCTTCTAATCCATTCCTACTACTACTACTACTTATCTGCACAAAAGTAAGTAAATCACATATTTGAGTATTATTTTCGTATTATTTTAATTTAAAAAGTGTTATAAAATGTAAAAAAAATGTAAAAAAAAACTTTCCTCGGGCCGGGTTTGAACTCACGCCAAAAGAGATTTCCGTTACTAGCATATAGCGCTAGCGCACTCGGCCACGAGGTCCGACAACAACAATCGTCTGAATTATGCTATTTGAATGCAACGTGGCAAGACATAAAAAACGCTAACCAATCAGAACTGTGTTTTTCGTTCCTACTTCCGGGAGCATTACTCTCCTGAGCTAGTCCTGATTGAATGTATTTATGACTCATTAAAATTCAGTATAAATTCAACATCCCATTTGTTCCAAGCACAATCCTTTGCACATATTTCACATAAATTCTCACAAGTTATCTTGCTTTGCATTCGTTAATATTTATCAACATTACACATCGATCAACATATTCAGTTAAATTCGAAACATTACAACAATG
Organism: Thermobia domestica; assembly: GCF_964235325.1. Lineage (NCBI taxonomy): Eukaryota > Metazoa > Arthropoda > Insecta > Zygentoma > Lepismatidae > Thermobia > Thermobia domestica. The sequence goes on along the minus strand of NC_137460.1, from coordinate 215,317,643 downwards.
CTTATTTAAAATCTTTTATCAAAATTAATCTTCCCATTGTTGAATTAAATGCAATGCAATAAGATTAAAAAATATTTCCCAATTAAATTATCACTCCATCTATTATAACAGTTTGGTTTTCCCAATCAGAAGGTGTTTTTCCCAACCAAAAAATTGATTCTGAAGAGGATTAATCAATGTAAGAGAAGAAAATCTGCGTGTCGTGAATGTAAATATGTATATATGGGCGAATACTGGGTCATTAATGTATGTGTGTGTGTGTGTGTAAGTTTACAGATTTTCTGGTGACTGTGTGCACAGAATTATAAATTCTTAAGAATTCCGCATCTCTAAACTTTGTATTGTGCTTACGAACATTCCTCGTGTACAGCCAAAGACAGTAGCAGCTAGAGTTTTCTTTGTAACTGTTCGTATTCGTTTCAGTAAATATGGGAGTTCTGTTCTTAAGTAAGTACATACCAAATATATACTTAATAATTTCTTTGTACCTTAGGTTACATTAATATTAAAATCTATCATGATATCTATAATAAAAATTAGTTACGTAATATTTATTTTATATTTTTTATGATTTATTTAGGTTGTCCGTCCTGACCGAGGTATTTATAGGGTTTTTCCTCAATCACACCAGGCAAATGCAGAGATTGCACCTTTAACATAAGTCCTGGCCTACACCTTTCCATACCCTTTCCCCTCCTCTATAGTGACGCCTTAGATACCTAAACAACAAATCAAATTCAAATTCTGCGTAAGCTCAAAGGAAGGCTGTCAGATATCTGCTTGTATGTGATTAAAAGATTGCGGTGAGGGGTGGAAGCGAAAACGATTAAAAATACGTTTACTAAATACAGTACTTGAACGTTTTGGATGAAGGGAAATTTTGTCCGGAAAAGGGAAATTCTGAAGCTTGTGAAGGGAAAACGGCTCTGAAGGAATTGGCATCACTGCTTTTATGTAGTGTTTTGTTCTCAATGTGCGTAACTGTTTGTGGTTTCCGAAGAAAAGGTATAATTTATTTGATTTTTTTTTTCTCGTTACAGTTTGTTATAAAATATGAAGTTTTTGTTGGTAATATATTTACTTTATGTGGGTAAACTTTACAGTACCTACTCTACCTGCACATACATAAAGAGGATCACTTTAAACTGCCGGCTCTATTGTATGATCAACACGTGTATTTGCATAAGGCGGCGAGAATAAGCCTAAAATATGCAAATTAGAAATATATGTAAAATCGATTGGATTGAGTATAGCCCGCTCCCCCCAGTGATTTTTAATGAATCATAGTGATTCTAACGATTCATACTAGTTCATAATGAATCGGAATCGCATGTTATAAAGATTTAAGATGTAAATCTTGCGGTAAGGAAGCTCTTTTAGTATAAGTAGTAGCAGTAGTAGTAGTGAGTAGCAATAGTAGTAGTAGTAGTAGGAACGGGTTAGAAGCCCCGCAGGGGTTGGTTGGGTTCTGTTCTCGATATAAGTAGTAGTAGTAGCAGTAGTAGTAATAGTAGTAGTAATAGCAGTAGCAGTAGTAGTAGTAGTAGTATCAGTAGCAGTAGTAGTAGTAGTGACTCTTCCAGTTCCGGTGATAAAGAACTGGGGGGAGCGGACTATACACAAGCCAAAGCGACTTTTATTTACTTATCGACTGATACGAAAATAAAAAAGAACGTACCTGTACTTTATATCTGCATGTGCAGTGCCCTTGTACTTTATGACTGGGGGGGGGGGAATTTAACACATATCTCATGTCTTGTGTACATGGATACTTCTTACTATTGCACTACGTAGAAAATTTATGGTATTTCATGTAGAAGTGGTAATAGAACACAGGAGAAATGCAGATCAGGGGTTCTCATGTATACTATTAACCCTTACTGTCTTGTACTTACTATGTTGCATAAAGGCCATGTTCCTTTTGAATAATAAATCTATTGGCTTGTGTATAGCCCGCTCGCCCCAGTTCTTTGTCACTGGAAGAGTCACTACTACTACTTATATCTAGAACAGAATCCAACCAACCCCTGCGGGGCTTCTAACCCGTTCCTCCTCCTCCTCCTCCTCCTCCTCCTCCTCCTCCTACTACTACTACTACTACTACTACTACTACTACTACTACTACTACTACTACTATTGCTACTATTACTACTACTACTTATACTAAAGCTTCCTTACCGCAAGATTTACATCTTAAATCTTTATAACATGCGATTCCGATTCATTATGAACTAGTATGAATCGTTAGAATCACTATGATTCGTTAAAAATCACTGGGGGGAGCGGACTATACTCAATCCGTCGCTTTGTTACCCCCTTTGTAAGTTCGTACGTAAGGTGTAAGAGCGTTAAAATTGTGTCATGTGTTAGGAAATGTGCTGTAATTATCTTTAAAAGGTGTAACTAGCCCCAAAAAGTAGGGGCCCCCTGATTCAATCATATTATAGCTCATCACTATATAGTTATGGGTGATTCCACGAAAAAGGGAAATTTTCACTTGGAAAATTTTTGTTCCGTTGTTAAGTCGCCTATTTCGAAAAAAATATCAGATGCACTTACTACCACTAAGTACATTTTAATTAGGTGTTCAGCAAAGCTGAATCATTATTGATGTAGTAAATAAAAAATAATAAACTTTTCAGCGCCTACGGAGTTGAGACCATAGGTCACGGAGTTGAGATTAGTTAACACGGAGTTGAAAATTGCTGTGGAGTTGAGAAACATGATACATTTGGGTGATAAATTTTGGTTTATAAGTAATTAAGCTTATAATTTACATAAAAATTGAAATAATTTTCCAATAAGTTTTGTAAGTTATCCTCCTCATGTTGAATAAAATTCTAACAAACTAGATGACACGTAATTTGTTACACAAAAATACTCCAGAAAATACTGCAAACATATGAAAATATATCTAATGAAGACTCCGAAATTGAATATGTGACGTACAGTAACTAAAAAAGAAATACACATACACTTATCAAATATTGAAAAGATATTGCGCTTTCAATATGTTGACTATCATATGGAGAGGACAGAGGTTTCACATAGGCTTACGAAAAAAAAGAAGTAGTCACTAAACCTGTCTATTGTCTACTTCATTTGTTTTCTGAGCTTATGTAAACCGTCTGTCTTCTCTGTGTGATCAAGTTAACACGTCGAAAGTACAATACGTTTTCAACATTTGGTAAGAATATTTGTATATTTGGTATATGTACAAGGTGTTTGAAAACAATACAGACATTGTTTGGGAGCTGATTCCTGACACCAAGATACGATGAAAATTATAGACAACCTGGGTGGAAAAATGCTTCCTTTCAAAGTTGTAGGCTGCCGAAAACATGAAAAAAAAAAAAAAAAAAAAAAAAAAAAAAAAAAAAAAAAAAAAAACTTTAAAGGTCCATAGCTCCAAAACTATGAGACCTGCCGTAGTCAGGTCACAACTTCACTTAGGGACTAATATGTGCGCTATCCAAAAATATGTTTCAGAATCCTGATGTACTCACGAAGCAATTTTTATAGAGGAAGTTTTGCTACGGGCATTAATCCTGAAGCACTCACCATCTACTTCTATCAAAGTTGTTGTTGAAATACCGCAGGATTCTGAAACATGGATATTTGGATAGCGCACATACTAGTTCCTAAGTGAAATCTTGACCCGACCACGGTAGGTCCCATAGTTTTAGAGCTAGGGACCTTTAAAGTTTTTTGTTGTTGTTTTCGGCAGCCTATAACTCCGAAAAGAAGCATTTGTGCAACCAGATTAGTCTATACTTTTTGTCTTAACTTGGTGCTAGGAATCATCTTCCAAACGTTGTCGGTGTTGTTTTGCAACACTCTGTATAATGAACACTAAATGACAGTGTAAGGCACTCATCATTTCTCAGTTTTCTTTGGATAATTCTATGTTCTTTGTTAAGTAGCCCATATTTTCCACTCCAATGAAGGAAATATCTTGAGGAATCAGGGAAGGACTGTTCTAGTCTACACAGAATGTCAACTGTCAACGCTTTTTGAATGTCAGGTTTAGTGGGCCAGGAGAAATTCCTTCCGATCCGCGTCATAAAATTGACTGTCCGTACATTGCCCTCACTCTTCGACAATCCCTGAAAAGAAAACAATTAGCTGATCATAAGATAAGATTTAGTAGGTCCTTGTAATCAGAAGTTTTGGCCAAATAATAATAGAAGCGAGAGTTTTTAGAGTGCTTTTAAAAGGAAAAAAAAAAAAGCATAAACGAGCTTTATTTCTATCAATATGTTGAAAGACAAATATTTGGAAGAGCATGAGCATAACAAACACTTTAGGATTATCAACTCCGTGAACTTGTCTCAACACCGTGGATTCCTTAGTTTTTAGATGGAGTTGAGAAAATTGAATATAATTTATCTTTACCGAGACACTTTTTAACCAGTACATGTGAGTAATTGTGTACGAATTTTCTACGTTAAGGCGCAGGTTTCTCAAGGGAAAGAAGGTAATACCATACAAATACATTCAGTAATAAATGCCATGGTGTTGAGTAACAACTAATATACGCTTCTGCTTTCCACAAACAAAAATATTTTTCATGTAGCTTTTAACACATGCACACAACTTTTTCTGTTCTCCAGTCAAACATGTCTGCCTTGTCTTCTTGTGAGTGTTGCCAATGTGGACGACCATGCTATCTGTTGAGAGCAATGACAATTTTTTCTCATGCCATGGAGTTGAGACGAAATAGAGGTGACAGAAACAAAGCATAGTCAAGCTTTCGAAAATAATCGTTATAAAAGTTTACTTTCCATAAAAGTTAAACATTGAAATGTTCTTTTCCATTTAATTACCATTAAATGATGTTTGATTTGAGACTTCAGTTGTAATTTATTGATTAAAATCAGTCAACTGTACTCTGTGACAACCCACGGTGTTGAGAAATCTGGGTAATAATTAATTTTTTACGTATGTTTCGTTTTATATTTGCAAACTATTATTCATGCCATACCTACTTTCTGACGGTTACTACCAAACAAACAAACAAACAAAAAAAATGAGGTGATTCTTTTTAGTAGTAGTTTGAAGAAATGCCCGTGACAGAAAATTTCCCTTTGTCGTGGAATCACCCATATATATATATATATATATATATATATATATATATATATATATATATATATATATATAGAGAGAGAGAGAGAGAGAGAGAGAGATATTTTAGAACTAAGGGTGGTTTTCGTCTCAGCGTGATGATCAGCAAAAGTGCATAGAAATTTTACGGCATGTCTGACATGATAATCTCTGCAATAGGCACATTTTTTTAAGAAATTTGCCTATCGTAGAGACTCACATATGCGAAATTCGGGGAAATTTCCAGTTTTTCCGATCACAGCCATCTGATACGTGCCCCTGATTAAATATACCGGCTTCCTCGTATTCATTGTTTCACTTCTCTAATAAATTTCACCTGAATTTTTATCGCGTTTTCACTGAACATATTAAACTTTGGGTCATACTTAGTAATACTCTTTTTCCAATAATTCTAAAAACCTGTCCACCTCTCTAAACTTTCCACTAACTAGTCTCCGCGACACGTAGTAGAGCTTTATGATCCCTTCTGGCTAAAAACCAATGTTGCCTCGAATCCTTTTCCTTCTTTCCTTTTTACTAGTTGATTTTTTTTTTTTTTTTAATTTTTGTTTCTGTTGACTGAAAGTAGGAAGGAAGGCTTTCTCCTTACGGCAACACTGAGAACAGTGACAGCTTAAACGCTCGCGAGGACTAACCGAGGTTTGTGGGGGTGAAAAGAAGATGTGGTTGGGGAAAGAGCCCTTTAAGGCTGTCCCGATGTATAAACGGTTAATACACTTTTTTTTTTTTTTTTTTTTTTTTTTACAACCTCTCATGTGCGGTATGCATTATTAAAAATAAAATAAATAAAAAAAAAAGTATACTCCTGGAAGTAAATTCGAACTTCCTTCGGATTTGTAATCTAGCGTCTTAACCAGTACACCGAGACCGTTGCTTGGTAAGAGTTTAGTTATTCATATATTTGTTCGTATTTGTATTTTATGTTTCCACTTCGACAATTTCTACTGTTTTCTCCGTTTACCATCTGTTTCTGGATTTCACTTTCGGTGTCGTCCTTTATTTACATCATGCACTATTCGTATTCACAGCTTGTGCCCCTCTTCAATGTCTTATTGAGATCAGGCTTTTCTCCTTACCCTTCACTACACTTTTGATTGATTTATTTCTCATATTCTCCGGGGTTAGAGTGCACGAATGCCAGACTCAAAAAAGAGATGTACATTTACTTTCCTGACAGACGGTACATTTGACAAATTATATGCTATAAAAATTCCTATGTCTATTGTTTTTTCAATAGATATCAGAGTAGTTGAGTGTTGGTCACTATAATGCTGCATCTATGTTGAGATATGATTTGCATCGTGACTTGCATGCAATCTTAGTGTTCCTTTGTTCTTGAAGTATTTATGTTGGTAAGGAGGCAATATTTCAGAGGTTCTACGTTAAGAATATGTACGTTGATGTGTCACACGACTTATATATCATTAACTACATAAGTAATTTTCTTATACGCTGATGTTCGCATCTTTACATTCATACTGTATAAGTAAAAGAAAAAATTGTTACTTTCATTGGCATAACTTTATTGTTTCCGTACCAGTATTTTATATACAAAAGTTCTGCAGACATTGTTAGCTGGTGCCTTCCATTTCAATTCAGGCAGAGCATGTACCATCACCATCTCAGATATTGAAACTTTTTTTATAGCAACTAGACATGTTTTTAAGAGACTTTTTTTTTTTTTTTTTTTTTTTGTAGAAAAAAATTCCCGCCAAAGACGGGGAGTACAATTTATGAATTGTAGAAGACATGGAAAATGGTCAACTTCGGAGCCTCACCATTCGGCTATGGAGACAGGTAGAGTTATAATTCTTGTTGTGGTATGTACATAGGAACATAAATAAACTATATTTTATTAGTTTGGTTTGCGCATGCGTATCTTTTTGTATATAAATTAACAAATGAACGTCAATTTATCTGAAAAGTCGAAGTTTGCGAATTTTTTTCGAGCACTTCCGGTTCGAATTTTAAAATTCTGTTTTCACGGTTGGTAAGATCTAGTTACCCGCTTTCCGAAAAGGAAAAAAATGTATCGCTTCTGTGTGCAACTGTTTTGTCGCAAAAAATTCCAGAAATCGTAAAATTTTCAAAAATCGCCATTTTTGGGCACCATTTTCTCGAAAACACCATCTTTTGAAATTCTGAAATTTTGTCAGATGGTTCAAATTTACATGAATAATACACACACCAAATACCATTCTCGACCAATGCTTCATAAATTAACTGCAGCCTTTTAAAGTTAGCAAAGTTTCGTTAACTTTAATGTCACAGTTAGCAACACTGGGAACAATGAAAGTGCAATGATTTGATGATGTTTGTGGTTCACAATCATTAAATGAATAATAGAAGAAGTGTGTGTGTGTGTGTGTTGTGCGACCCCTAGCTCCTACTGCATTGCTACAAATCAAAGGTGCAGCCTGTATTGAAGGTGTCATGAGTGACTTATTTCCTTTAGTAGTATGATCCGTAGAAAATGACAGATGTCTTCTTCAAGAACGTGGTGAATGTCCTGGAGTAGAAGGAATAAGTGTGGAGTCTTCAATTATTGATCCTGATGAAAATGAAAGTGTTACTTATGTCATATGGGAAAACAATGATCTCGTTAAAAAATTGAACAACTTTCTGTTTTCGTATCGTACATTGCTGGTTTAACTGTAAGAATTGTAATTCATGACCAGGGTTTGCCCAAGTGGGCCCAGCCCGAGTTCGGGTTGGACCCACCTGAAAAAACCCACGTGGGTTTATGACTTATTTGTTAGGATATTATTGATACAACTAAGGTGATCACATTGTAAGTGATTTTTATCAGATTTTCGACTTTCCTTGGGCGAATTAGAGGCTTTCATGTTAAGGTATACAACAACATTCAACATAAGACCATTATAAAGTTCTGAATGAACTAAATGTATTTTTAAAAAACTTACCTTAGCTTGAGATAGTTATAGAACAAATTAATGTATGGATTATGCTTATAGCCTATTTGAAGTAAAATAACCAATTTTGTACTTTAGAAAATATTTTCCGTGAATAGTATGCTCGTTGACTTGGCGACACCGAGGGACATTATCACTCATACGTTTGACGGGTTTAAGGTCATAGGTGCCGGTACTAATAGTACATATGTAAATACATTAGTAAAACTATTAGTATTATTTCTCACCTTTGATGTAAAACACAAGGTTCTTCAACTAAAATTTGGTTTTCCAACAATAACAGTTTAATTTAGTCATTTGTTGCTACTCTTAAAATAAGCATTCTGTAGAATCAAAACCAGCAATAGCGTAAAAATTCTTGTCAAATTTAAGAAGCTTAATGCTTGGGGTTCCGAAGACTATGTAACGCGTACTATTTCAAGTGCTGAGTTCAAATTTCCGTACTAGTGGAAGTTTTGATGTACACGCGGTGAAAGAAGTGCTCGGGAAATTCCCAAATTAAACCCAGAAGGATCGGAAATGAATACTTCAACAATAAAACTATTTATTTTACGCTTAAGCCTGCCATACGGGTCCCGTTTTTGAGCCCGAGTGTCCCGCGTCCCCGTAAATTTAGTCGGGACAGGGAAATGTCCCGTATTTTAACTCCGTTCCATTTCTGCTATCAATATCAGCTTATTCGAAAAGTGAAAAACAAAAAATTCTGACATTGGCTCGGAATCGTGCGCTGTTGAATGAACAGTGCACTGTTGCATGTAACAGTTTCGAGGAAGTTATAACACCACCCTGTCCGACTTGATAGCGAGCGAAATTTGCAATGCTACTTTTTCCATTGCACGTGACGGAAACACGGATACTCTCTGAAACATCAAAATAATAATCATAAAATAAATAAAAAATAAAATAAAAATAAGTAAATAAAATAATAAAAATATAGATGGCTTTGAGCGTTTCTACATTTACAAATACAAGGAAGATGACTAACCTTTTCTTCAGCAACACATTAGATAAGTTAAGAATTTTTAATCTTTTTCAGAGGCTAGGGGCACAGAATTGTGATTTGGTCCAGGTCTTAGGAAAATGTAAATCTGGTCCTAACAATTACACACGACACAAGGAGAAAAATCAGCTTTTCATCAGATTAAACTGACGAACGTAATTTTGGCAGATACAGCCATGTAAATAAATATTGCTAAACGCGCGAAAAATATTGAAAGTAGATTGTACAATCCGCGGCAAAAAACCTGCAACATGAGGATGTACGTTTATTGTGAAACTACGCCTAACAGCACAGGGAATGAACATAACGTCTAAGTGGAACGAATCACGCCAGGATAAACCTCGGCCTCCTACCGTGCACACTTATTTTGGAGCAAAAGACTTCGTCATTTCACAATAAAATTATATGCTCATGTTGCAGGTTTTTTGCCGCGGATTGTACCACTGATTTAAATAATTTGCACATTGTTTTCCTGTAAAGCATTTTTATAGCATATCTTAAATTTTTAGGCATCATCAGTCTATACAATCAATTGTAGGATACGAACCGAGAAAAGCAGCTGCTGCTTAGTGAACTTTCGCCTATTATATTTTTGAAAAAAAAATAAATAAATAAATAAAATGAAATCTTTTAGTTTTAGTCTAACGGTTATGCCTGCTATGCTCAAGGTGACGGTGATGATGAGAAATGATTAAAATGACGGAATGAAGAAAGTGGGAGGAAACGTGAGAATCCCGAGAAAACCCAGACACAAGGAGTTTGTCCACCACAAAGCTCACTTGGCGCGAGCTGGGATCGAATTAGGAATCCCATGCACTAGAGGTGAACACTCTACCACTGAACCACCGCGGCCTATTATACTTTTGTCCATAACCAGACTACAGTTCATTGCATTGTGTTGGAAAGTTGAGGAAGGGGGGGGGGGGATCTGAGGTATCCCGTATTCTCATGGAGAAAATATGGCAGGTTTATTTACGCTGGAAAATATTGATTTCATATAGGACATTTTAAAACATTTATTTATTTCATACAACATGAATTGTATCTTTGTTTTAAATTAATAGAATCCTTTTGGTATTCATATTTGGCGAACGTCAGTCAGGCTTCTGGATGACTTGGTCTACATTTGTTCGTTTGTCTGCCGAGCTCCTTCATGGCTACGCGGTTAGTTTCTTCGGCGTGGGACCCGGGTTTGCTTCCCTGAGGGAGTTCATGTGGTTCGGATTCCACGTTAATCAGTAGGTCCCGTCTCATATAGCCTCGCTGCTAAAAGGGACGTTAAACACAATCAACTCGTTTGTCTACCTCTACCACACACACTACAGGATACAATTTTCGGCCTTTTAAGTTAAAATTTTCAGAATACAAGCACGAGACACTCTAAATTTCCTGTATAGATTTTGACGCCATACCAACGTAAAATTTCAAAATGGCGGCCATTATTTCAAAACAGCGAGTATCCACGCTACGAAGCGCAATTTTCAGTCTTTTAAGTTGAAATTAAGCACGAGATATGTTAAATTTGCTGTATAGATTTTCTGGGCGACCGAATGTAAAATTTCAAAATGGCGGCCATTTTTTTCAAAACAGCAGTAAGTAGAATATTGTTGCAAGTTGTGACAATGACAATCTTGAAATATAAATCACATTTTAACACTTTTACCCCCAAAACATTGAAATATTTCGAAAAAACCCAATTAAACCCGAAAATATCCGAAAAAACCCATATGGGCCCAGGTTGGTTGGGCTTTTTAAAAAAAGCCCGGGTTTTTTCAAACCCTGTTCATGACTACATCAAAAAAGTCCAAAGAGAATTAATTGCTACCGAAAAGCATCGTATAAAATTTCAAGATACAAATTCTCTTTTACTTCATGTGGACTTCGTTGAAAACTAGACTGTTATTCTGCAAAATGAAATTCGAAGTTATCACTGAAATATGAAACAACTGACAGTTTTGTTGAAATAAACAACGATAAAACACACGATTCGGCTCATGTAGTCATAGCCATGGACAAGATTCTAAAAATACTCAAAGAAAAGGCAAAATATATTTTGTAGGAAAAGGTTTGAATACGTGAAAATAAGTGTCTACAATTTCCCAAACCGTGTCAGTGATTTCTGATGGTGCTGCATCCCATTTTAAAAATCGCTTTCAGATGTTCGAGATGCAGACAGGTCCGATAAAGCAGTGGTTTTGCAGTGAAACCAGCCATGCAAGGGTCTGAGGGGGGTGGAGGTAAAGAATATGGCAACGCGGCATAACCTTAGGCAAAAACAGATAAACAGTTTTAAAACCGCAGAAGAAAAATGAAATGAATGCAGAAAGTGGAAAGAAACGGGATAACCCCGGGAAAACCCACGAACACGGTGTTTGTCCACCACAAAGCCCACACGGCACGAGCTGGGATTGAACCAGGGACCCCAAGCACCGGAGGTGAACGCTCTACCACTGAGCCACCGCGCCCCCACTAAAACCGCATAAGAATTCGTGAGTATAGTGCAAGTACAAACTCCAGGTATTACTCTCGTTTTGTTGCCTGGAACTGAATTCTACGACTTCCAGAAGAAAGAGGGAAAGTATGCGACCGGTAACTGGTATTCAACGAAGTCATCTTTGGCTTTCGGAAAATGGCGAAGTTTTTATGGCAGTAACGGGTCACCATGAACTAACTTCATGTTTCCCCCAAAATCGAACTTCTGCAATTCAAAGTGTAGATTTAAGAAATCTGCAAAAGGGAACTTCTGTTACACACATATATGTATGATAACAAGTGGTGCGTAGTAGAAATATGAATAAATCATGAATTACGTGAACTTGGAATGCTGTTTATGTTTCCACGTAGACCTTCAGCAGAGTATAGGTTTCCAGACGACCATAAGAGAAGTGAAAATAAGTGTTTTGTGACTATCGACAATGTTCTACGCAGGGGCGGATCCAGGACGGACTTCTGGGGGGGGGGGTTAATACTGCTACTTAGAGCTACTTTTAAGAGCTCCAAACTTTGGAATGGGTTTTATTTATATATAAAATAAGAAAGTTTCTTCTTCTGGGGGGCAATTGTCCCCCTAGATGCACTCCTGGACGAGTTGTGAGTGAACCAACACCTATTGGAGCATCTGCACGGTTACATGCTATTAGCGAAGAAGACACCAACCAAGCAAATGATTGGTCCATTAAAAAAAAAAAAAATATTAGGGAAATTTTGTTTCCGAAGACCATTTTAAGTAAGTGAACTTGAAATTTGTGTGTTTCGTAATCGTAATTTCCACCACAGATTATTTCGGTTTAAGAAAACAGAGTAGGGAGAGGCTTATTTTACTATTTCAGGGAGCCTTTTTAATCAAAATAATAATAATAATAATAATAATAAAAACAGTCAAGAAAACGTTTTATTCTTCATTTAATGAATGTGAACCACAAACAACATCAAATCATTGCACTTTCATTGTTCTCAGTGTTGCTAACTGTGACATCCAAGTTAACGAAACTTTGCTAACTTTAAAAGGCTGCAGTTAATTCATGATGCATTGGTCGAGAATGGTACTTGGTGTGTTTATTATTCATCTAAAGTTGAACCATCTGAGAAAATTTCAGAATTTTAAAAGATGGTGTTTTCGAGAAAATGGCGCCCAAAAACGGCGATTTTTGAAAATTTTACAATTTCTCGATTTTTTTTTTTTGCAACAAAACGGTTGCACACAGAAGCGATACAATTTTTTTTTTTTCGGAAAGCGGGTAACTAAGTCTTACCAACTGTGAAAACAGAATTTCAAAATTCGAACCGGAAGTGCTCGAAAAAAAAAAAAATTCGCAAACTTCGACTTTTCAGATAAATTGACGTTCATTTGTTAATTTATGTACAAAAAGATACGCATGCGCAAACCAAACTATAATAAAATATAGTTTATTTATGTTCCTATGTACAAACCACAACAAGAATTAAAACTCTACCTGTCTCCATAGCCGAATGGTGAGGCTCCGAAGTTGACCATTTTCCATGTCTTCTACAATTTATAAATTGTACTCCCCGTCTTTGATGGCCCATTACTTGGCGGGAAAATTTTTTTCTACAAAACAAAAAAATATGCATCTCTTAAAAACATGTCTAGTTGCTATAAAAAAGTTTCAACAATATCTGATATGGCGATGGTGCTATTTTATATTTTTTGCCTGAGTTGTAATGGAAGTCACCAGAAGTTTTGGTAAGTAATCCCTTATTCTGTCTTCTTGTGTGTCCCTTATTCTGTCCCAGTTGTAAGATTCGAGTGAGTTGAGGGCGCTGAAGAACCAAGCGGTTCGAGCTATTAAAAAAAAAAAAAAGTTTTACACTATAGGCCTGATTATTTTTATTGATCAGGTATTCATGTTTCTTTTCCATAGTCTTCAGTGTAACCATACCTTAATTACAAAGTAAATGTGAATGATGTAGTTACCAAAATTGTTTCGTGCTGATATTTTAGTATCGACCTATATTTAGTAAAGTTAAGTTTTGTTAATTGATCGTTTAATTTCTAATTACGAAGTCCCATTGCTTTTGTCAAAATTTAGTTTTGGTTCGTTCTACCTCATAAGATACCTCGTTCTCTACTAATGATAGTGGTTTAAATAATACGTTTACTACTTCGATTGAATGTTTCAAGCAGGGGTTGAAAAAAAAGGAGAAAAAAAAACTGTCATGTGGATTTAATAGTTTTTTTCTTCTTCAGGTTTAATTGAGCTTTTTAGGATTCTATTAAGTTACTTTGGGGCAGTGGTACTCGAATGTAATTTGAGTATAAAGATTACATCAATGTTGTATTTACATTAAGTTTCTGTTCACTGGTAACATTTTAAGATTTTCCATGTTGCTGTTATTGTGGCTGCATTGGTGTTAAGAGTTTTGTTGTTTTATTGAAGTTGAGCGTCCGTTTTTAGAATCGAGGCTATATGAAACGTAGACTTGTAACTTTAGGTGGAATGCGAACCACCATAATGCGTTCACATTTCAATCGAACCAGAGGCCACGTGCACTAAAGGTACATGCTAGCCATTACATCAGAGGGGAGAGGTATTCAGTTATATGAGAATATGGGGAAAACAATATTCGGTTGAAAACAAAAGAAAATTTATCCTGTATCTTGTCATCCTGCACCAAACTCAATGCCCTTAATCATTCAATGGCTGAAGAGCAAATTTATTCAGAAACAATGAAAACATTCAACGCTGTTTTCATTTGATAATATAAATGAAATCTAATTATATCGACCTTTGTTTTATTGGAAAATGGCGAACTTGAGAAATGTAATTTTTAGGCAATAACTGTTGTAGATCATAACGTAGAGATCTCTAACGTAATGATTACTTCTTTCTTACGTTTCAGTTTAGATTACATACAGGGTGTTCCAGATAAAATTTCTAGTGTTTATAAATCAGAAACGGCTGAGAATAAAAAGATGAAACAAAAACTGAGATAGGAAAATATCATAGGGCACATCACATGGTGGTGATGTGGTAATCCCCAGGGCCCTCCTTGAAGGGGTCAACTTCAAATTTTCAAATGGGAACATGTAGGTCTATTGAATCATACTTCATTCGGTAGTCCTTGAAAAACGAAACAACTTTTGTAGGAAACAATTTTCGATTTGGGCCTCCGTTTTCAAAATGGCCGCAAAAAGTGGGTCCTGTATCAGATAAAACGTCCAGTGTTTATAAATTAAAAACGGCTGAGAATACAAAGATGAAACAAAAACTGAGATAGGGAAAGATGATAAAGCATATAAAGTGATGGTGTTGTGACACTCAGGGCACTCAGGTCATAGAGTGCATTAAACACAGCGTGCTTCATTCCCACAAAAGGCCCATAACATGATTCACCTTTGAGGGGAGGGGGGGGGGTAGAATCGACCATTGTAAAGGGACCATTTAGTTTACTTCATGATTAAAAAACTGAAAAACAAACGTTTCTTGCAGAATGTTTTTCCTGTCAGGCAGGGTTTATTGAGATCGGAACAATTCAGCGGTTTATATTGGTAATACGTAGGGAGAGCAAGATGTTTTCTAACGGAATAAGTGAACACATTTCTTGTAAGTCCTTACTTTTGTGGTTTATGTATTAAAGTCAGAATGCTGCTCTCAAGCTTTCTGATTTGTTTCGTTAATTAGGATAAGCAAAGAACAAAAGACTAACATTTAATTTAGAGAAAATATTCCACGTTTGCCATAGCTAAAATTATGACTTCCTATTAGACATTTGCTCCCGTGCTTATACAATTGTAACGACGACACTCCCCCTGCCATCTGCAGACTTCAACAGCGCCTCACTAGCGTTATCTCATTCCTCACTAGCTCCAATATCGTATCACCTGAGCTCAGTAGGTGGCGTTCACACTCTGTGGTCATTAGTCTTCCTGGAGGTGCTACGAACAATTCCAGTGGCAGTTGTCAAATTACTTCGATACAGGTCAAAACTCAAAAATCGAAACTTTGTGACTAAGTATACGAAAGGTACATTTTATAGAAGAGCCGTACAAGAAAGCGGCAAGTGTAATTTTTGGTGTGGTTAACGCAATGTTGTATAGAACGCTGAAGCATTTGACATGTTTATGGTGCTTGGAGAATGCCGGCAGAATTACAGCACAGCAGCAGTTCTGTACAGAGAACGATATTCGAACCGACATTTATTTACCCGGCGTGCATTTCGACGTCTCGCTGAGCGGCTACGACGAACTGGCAAAATACATAATTCCCAGCGTGTCTAGAAATTCTCGAGTTGTGGGCAACGAAGACACCGTTGTTGATGTTCTTGCAGCTATCGAGATAAATCCACACCTCTCCTGTCGCCAGATTGCACGTGAGAGAGGTATAAGTCCATCTGGTGTTGTGCGTATTCTTCATGAGTATAAGTTTCATCCTTATCATCTTTCTGTACATCAAGAACTCTCAGATCGTGACTATGAACAACGACTTGTTTATTGTGAGTGCAAAGAAACAAAGAAACTCAAGATCCTAACTTTTTCCGGTATTTGGTGGGTACAGACGAGGCGACTTTCACAAATGAAGAACAAGTTAATCTGCACAATGCTTATTATTGGTCAGTAGGAAATCCACACTGGTTAAGACAAAGTATGCATCAACATCGATGGAGCATTAATGTTTGGGGGGGCATGATAGGGCATTATGTAGTTGGTCCTTGGTTTTTTAATGGAGCATTGTCTGGTGAACGTTTCAGCGGTTTCTTTGCCAATGATCTCCAACCGCTGCTGGAAGATATACCATTAGGTCTTCAACAAAACGTGTGGTTTCAGTTGGTTGGTAGCCCTGCTCATTATGCACGCATTTCCATAGAAAATATTAAGAACATGTTTCCGCGGCGATTGATAGGAAGAGGCTCTCCTACACTCTTTCTTCTACCATCCCCGATCTTATCTGTATGGACTTTTATTTCTGGGGACGGATCAAGGACATTGTGTACAAGGATATGCCAACAGATACGAAGTGCTGTATAAGTGAATGGTTTTTGCAGCAGTATTAGAGTGGAATTAGAAGCTCTTCACCGAACATATACCAGAATTGAACATTGCATTGCCGCTCATGGACAACATTTTGAAAATTTATGAGAGAATTGAGCCTATATCATGGATGTCAGTAAAATTATTTTTTTCTTTTCCACTAGTATTTTATTACAGTATTGCTCACTTATGACACTTCAGACACATGTACGTCGCACTCCTCAAATTTTCTTCCACTTTGCAAAATACACGCTGCGGCTGAATTACTGGGTTTGTTTGTCAGCTTTTTCTTATAATATCTGTTTCAGTTTTTCACTTTTTTCGAATGTCGTAGTAGCATATAATGTTCAAGCTCCCATATTTGAATGGTGGCCAATTCATCAATGTTAGCAGGATTGCACGTAGTAGACAATATGTGCCCCACAGTAAAACAAACCTAGAAAACGTGCATGTGTTTCATATATTTACAATGGTGTATCATATCACATAAGTTCTCATTCAAAATATTAGTGTCCTCAGCGCCGCATGTTAAGGACCCTGTAGAAACAAAAGCACACTGCATTAAATTTGTCCTATGACATTTTCTTAGCTGTCTTTGTGTAATCATTCACCTTCAGTCATTTCTGATTTATAAGCACTAAACGTTTTATTTGCCTACAGAAATAAAATCTGAATGTGAACGATGGCACAGACACATTTTTCCTACCAAATTTCTTTGTCATGATATTTCCAATGTTATATCAAACGACAAAACGTCAATTGTCATGTTGCAAGTGTCCCATGATAGCTGGCCCTATAATTAATTTCTCTAATCGTACTTCTTAATGTATGCCTAGTTTTAAAATTGACTTAAAATATGTGTTTAGCACCAGAACAGAATACCATTATTAAAAAAAAAAGTTTGGGAATCATTTATGATGAATTTTGTTTGCGCTTGATCAAATTCGCTGTAACACTGTTCAACTGTAATCCATTGTATAAAAATGAAAAGAATCTTGTTCGTGTCCGCAACACGGGAAAATGGTTGAACCATTTGGAATGAATTTTTGAACATAGAATTTTTGAACATAGAATAGTTAGTACCTACCCTGAGCTGGGAATTTTATATTACTGTGATTTAAGGGCGCATCCTAGGAAAAGGAGTAGAAGTAGTTCAAAATTCATGTAAAAAATAAATAAAAAAGTTAAATGTAGTGTCACGAGCTCACCAAGTTAGGAAGATAAAACTCGGTATATGAACTCCTCATTAAAAATAAATCGTCATATGTTGGAACGTTTTTGAAAATTTTCGTTTTAAGGGGAGAGGGTGATTTTCCATAATTCCTTTGTTTCTATTGAAAGCGATGTTTCCTGTTGTTTGTGATCGCATCACAGGGAAACGGTTGAACAGTGAAATGAATTTTAGAACATTATTTATTTATTTATTTATTATTTTACTTTAATTAAAGAAGACATCGTAATGGAAGTGAAGGGGATTCAAAATTTCAGTCAAAATTACAATATCTTGTGAACACGTCAAATTAGGAAGATGAAATTCCGTATATTAATACCTCACTAAAAATAAGGGCGCTTCACTTCCTGTTTTTGAAAATTTCAATTTTAAGAGAAGAATGAGGGTGCTTTGTATAATTTATTTCACATTTAAATTGACGATGTCTGTTGTTTGTGATCGCGTCACGGGCAGCAGCGCAAACTGTCTTGAATATTGGAGGGGAGGACGGGTAAGACTGTTCCCATAATCTTTTATATAATATAATCTTTTATATAATCTTGTATAATAATATAATGCATAATATAATTTTATATAATATAATTATGTATGCATGTAAGCGATGTTCAAAATATTAAGTTGAAAAACAATGCTATGGAGGGTCAGGGGAGCAGAGCTCTGTCTTCAACACTAGGCGGGAAGATTTAAGGCTTATTCTGTGGGGACATCAAAGAAATCTCACTTTCCTTTGTTGCAATCGGACACAAATCATCACATTTCTCCCCAAAAAACAATTTCAAATCGGATTATTGTGGAGACAGTACCCCAGTTCCAAGATTGGAGGGGACATATTCCCCTCATCCCCGGGATTTGCGCCAGTGGTCACGGGAAATGGTTAAACAGTTTAAAGTGAGTTTTAGAACCTACCTCAAGCTGGGATATCATGTAACTTTACTTAAAGGGCGTATCCTACAGGAGAAGGGGGTTAAAAACTCATGCCAGAAATAGAATATCTTACTACACTTTCATTGATATGTGTATCCTAAAGGGGTAGAGAAGACTCTGTGTCAGTTAATTACAAATCGAGAACGCTTCACTTGAAAAAGGAAATTACTAAAGATCCACTTATATCTTCTCAATACTAACAGCAATCAGATCATGGAACTTCCTAATGCTTCTTGCGTATTTGATGGAGTATGTGAAGCAGTATATTATTGTTTCACAAAACTCCTTTAATCGTAAAATCTATTGTAAGAAACCAAATCGGCAACTGAAAATGAGAAAAAAATCCATTTCCAACATTTCAGTCCATAAAAAAAAAAAAAAAAAAAAAAAAACTCTTTTTGAAAAACAACATCCATTTAATAAAGCCATTTTTATTTTTATCTCTGGTTCTTGAACTTGAGGCACCATCTCAGTATTGGACTCACGTGTTTTGAGTGAAACTTATGACGGCTGGCTCAAGGATTTGAATTATACGTGTAAGAGGGCTTTTTATTCCTATTCTGTATTACATAAGATTATCCACGTCTTTGTTACTCTGAAAACCTGTGTACTTCCTTTTTCTAATGGTGCAAAATGAGTCCCACGAAACGTGTATGCGACTTCACGTATTTCTTGTGTATTATTTTTATTTTATTTTATTTTATTTTTTATTTTTTATTATTATTTCTACGTTTAGTTCAGTGTCTCATGGTTATGCAGCACGGCTAAGGGAGATTGTGATGATACGGATATTAATGGTGGCATGGCGAAACCACGCCGAGAAACCCATGCACACGATGTATGTCTACCACAAAGCGCACTTGGCGGAATCTGGGATCGAACTAGGAACCCGCGCCAAACGTGAACTACCGCGGTACCACAAGGGAATTCTATAGTTTCATGTGTACACTAGAACAATGCATAAATGGTATTTTAAGTAGAAATATGGCTTTAAATATACGTACACAACGTAATAAAACCCAATATTACGCTGTAAAAGCCAATTTTACCCAATAAAACCACTGACCGTTAGCAGTTTTTCACAACCCTGCCTTCAGCAAACAACATTGAGCAGTGGCGATGCAAATTCATCGTGTCGCCGAAACCACCTACGCTTCTAACCAATTTATTCAACTGTGAGAAGACATAAAGTTCCTAACATTCCAGGGAATAGGCTTTCAGAGTAAACATAAGACAAAGATAAGTGATAAAAAAATAGGTACTGTTCTTAGTTTTTGAATGTTACGAAATTTTATGGTTTGGTAAAGAAAAGGTCACGAAAAAGCCACGAAATTTCATTATGGAATTGTAGTAGCCACCCTGTATGAGCATTAGACGTTTTATCTGATACAGGTGCTACTTTTCGCGGCCATTTTGGAAACGGTGGCCCAAGTCGAAAGTTGTTTCCTACAAAAGCTGTTTCGTTTCCTATTCTGTGTCCAGCACGTATGTAAATGTCACAACGCTTGATATGGTGAACCGACACAAACCTCCCACTGAAACACTTGGACGAGACTTCTTACATCTGTAGTGTTTTTCAGCTCACCGATATTCAGCTTAAATTTGTGGTAATGTCAAGAAAACATGTGTATCTGTACTCCCACCATAATTATTCTACGTAACAAACTTTGCATCTTCGAACTGCACCTTCGTGTTTGCTAGGTTTAAACGTTGTTCTGATACATTAATACTCAGGACAAAAGTGTGCTAGTCGCAGGTGTATACATTACTAGCTTTCATTAAACTGATGGGAAAATTTGATTAGAGGAAAGCTGGAAAAAGCAACACAGGCTGAGAAGCAGGGTTTGCCCAAGTGGGCCCAGCCCGAAAAAACCCACCGGGTTTTTTCGGGTTGGACCCACCTGAAAAAAAACCATCTTAAGACCCACCTGGGTTTTTGACTTTTTTTGTTAGTGTATTATTGGTACAACTAAGGTGATCACATTGAAAGTTATTTTTATCAGATTTTTAACTTTCTTTGGGCGAATTATATGCTTTCATGTTAACATAGACAACAATATTCAACATAAGACCTTTATAAAGCTCTAAATGCACTGAATGAATGAATAAATAAATAAAAAACCCTCACCTTAGCTTGAGATAATTGTAGAACAAATTAATGTGTGGATTATGCTTATAGCCTATTTGAAGTAGAGGGGGCGCGGTGGCTCAGCGGTAGAGCGTTCACCTCTGGTGCTTGGGGTCCCTGGTTCGATCCCAGCCCCCGCCAAGTGAACTTTGTGGTGGACAAACACCGTGCTCGTGGGTTTTCTCGGGGTTCTCCCGTTTCCTCCCACTTTCTTCATTCTACCATTTCACTCATCTCTCATCATCACCGTCTCCTTTAGCCTAACCGGCATAACCGTGGGACGTAAAACTTAAAGATTTCATTTCATTTCCTATTTGAAGTAAAGTAAGCGATTGTATAGTTTAGAAAATACTTTCCGTGAATAGTGTGTTTCCTGACTCGGCGCCGCCGAGGGACGTTATCCCTTATACGTTGACGGGTTTAAGGTCATAGGTGCCGGTACTAACAGTAAATATGTAAATACATTAGTAAAACTATTAGTATTATTTCTTATCTTTGATGGTAACAAAAGTATTCAGTAAAATTTGGTTTTCCAACAACAACAACAGTTAAGTTCAGTCATTTGTTACTAGCCTTCAAATAAGCATTCTGTAGAATCAACACTAGCAATAACGTAAAAATTCTTGTCAAAATTAAGAAGCTTAATGCTCGGAGCCCCGAAGACTACGTAACGCTTACTATTTCAAGTGCTGCATTCAAACTTCAATATTAATGGAAATTTCGATGTACAGTAAAGCAAGCTGCATTTTCAGAGAAAACCTGTCGTGAAAGGAGTGTTCGGGAAATTCCCGCAATTGAACCCACAAAGCATCGAAAGTGAATACTTCAAAAATAAAACTATTTATTTTACGCTGGAGGATATTTCATTTCATTTTAGACATTTTGAAACATTTGCTTTATAAAATATGAATTATAGGCCTATCTTTGTTAATTGTTTCAAATTAATTTTCAGAAAAGAACGGTCTTGCAACAAGTGCTCCCGTAATTGAATGCACAAAGCATCGAAAGTGAACTTCAACAATAAGACCATTTATTTTATGTTGAAAAATATTTAAGACATTTTGATGAGATGTCTTTGTTTTAAATTAATATAGCTATTTGGTATTCATATTTGGCGAACGTCACTGAGGCTCCTAGGATGACTCGATCTACATTTGTTCATTTGTCTGCCTTTACCACACAGTGTTCAACTTTCGGCCTTTTAAATTTTCAGGATACAAACCAGAGACACTCTAAATTTTCTGTTTAGATTTTGGCAGCATACCAACGTAAAATTACAAAATGGCGCGCTTTTTTTTTAATAGCTGATATCCACTCGCGAAAATCCCGGGGGGATGATGGGGACATACCCCCTACAATCTTGAAACTGTTCCCCTCAATAATTCGATTGGAAATGTGTCTTTTAGGAAGAAATGTGATGATTTGTGTCCAACTGTCACAAAGGAAAGTGAGATGAAATTGATACCTCCCAGAGTAAGCCTCAAATCTGACCGCCTCCCAATGTTGAAGACAACTCTGCTCCCCTACCCATGTTGTCCCGGAGTCCCACACAGGGGACATAAAATATGACGATATTATTATTGCTTTACAACTTTAAAATCAGACTGGCAACATTGAAATGTTTACAAGGAATGACCATATTTGGATCATCCCTTGGTAAACAGTTTTCAATGTTGCCAGTCGGATTTTAAAGTTATAAAGCAATAATAATGTCGTCATATTTTATGTCCCCTGTGGAGGACGCCGGGACCGACATGGGTAATCCTCCTCAGCATTGTTTTTCGCCTTCATAAATATTTTGTACATCGCATATATAGATATACCGTCTTAACCGTCTCCCCGATGTTGAAGACAAATTTGCGTCGCTGATATCCACGCTACAAAGCGCAATTTTAGGTCTTTCAAGTTGAAATTTTCAAAATAGAAGCACGAGAGACTAAATTAGCTGTATATATTTTGGCCGCATAAAATTTCAAAATAGCGGGTATCCATGCTACAAGGTGCAATTTTCGGACTTTTTAAGTTGGTATTTTGAGGGTAGAAGCACAAGACATTCTAAATTTGCTGTATAGATTTCTTCGGCGATCCAATATAAAATTTCAAAATGGCGGCAATTTTTTCAAAACAGCTTTGAATAGAAAGTTGTTGCAACTTGTGACAATGACACTCATGAAATGTAAATCATATTTTAACATTTTTACCCCAAAGAAATTGAAATATTTCGAAAAAACCCAATTAAACCCGAAAAAAACCAATAAAACCCGAAAATACCCGAAAAAACCCACATGGGCCCAGGTGGGTTGGGTTTTTTCAAAAATACCCGGGTTTTTTCAAACCCTGCTGAGAAGCAACTACCAGTGACTAAATGCAATGTCTGGGTTGATCCTCCATATTACGTGAACTGATGTAAACAAGGTAGTGTTGCAGATACACAGAGTGAACCATCTATTTTGGTATGCCGTTGTAACTTTTAAACAGAGAATCAAAAAGTGAAATCTCATTACCAGTCAAATATCAATACGGTGACATTAACATATTCTGCAGAAGAGATTCAAGAATAAAGGTATTCTTCTTTCTTTCTCTTCAGAAGTGTTACTTACATACTTGCAAAAATAAATGCATTGATAGATGCTTTCTTCCATTTTTTAGTTTCTTACCGTTTACTTTAAAACATATCTTCCATGCTAGCATCAATGTATTCTCTTCTTCCTCTGTATTTTCCTGCCAGATCGATGTTTTCTTTAATGTTTCTAAAATTAAGTGTTCTATTGTCTTATTCTCTTTGTAGACACAAATGACATGTCTTGTTCACTTCCTAAAATACATATGTAATCTGCCCTGTTCTAAGGCTCCCTGTCCTGGCTTAGAATAGTAGACTGTTAAGAATATTGTTGCCATATATATATATATATATATATATATATATATATATATATATATATATATATAATATGTGTGTGTGTGTGTGTATCGGGTGTTCCAAAATGGCGCCCACGGACTACAGAGTAATATTCTACAAGTCAAAATAATAATAATAATAATAATAATAATCGGTATTCTGCCATTATCGACAGGTCACTTGCTGCAGCTGAGAAGCTTGCATGCTGCACGGCCTTCCACTAACCTCTTCGTTTTCAGATCTTCGCCCCCTCTCTTTCTTCCTGTCACCATATCTAGCACGTCCCTCATGATACAGTTTATTCTTATCCAATGTCCAAACCAGTTTCTTCGTCTCCTTAATAATATCTATAATTGTTCTTTTCTCCCCTACCATTTCTAACACCCTCTCATTCGTTTTTCACTCATCCCAGCTAATTCGCTCCATTCTTCTCCACACCCACATTTCGAAAGCCAGTCGTTTTTAATCATGTTTGTGTAATGTCCATTTTTCTGACCCATTCAGGACAATACTTCACACCAAGCATTGCATGATTCTTTTTTTCAACTCTTTATTCATGGACCTACAAAATAGTATTTTCTTCCTCCTATAGGCTTCTTTCGCCATTTCTATTCTTGCTTTCATTTCGCGTTCACATTTCATATCATTACTAATAATACTACGCAAATGTCGAAAACTAGTCACCTGTTCAATTTTCTCCCATGCGACTTCTGTATTTGACATTGATCCCCTCGTTCCAGTCACCATGGCTTTTGTCTTTTTAACATGTATTTACATCCCATATTCTTCACAGCCCTTCAACTTCTCTGGCATCTTATTGATTTTCTCTTTAGATTCTGCAATAAGCGCCATATCATCTGCAAACCGTATACACTTAATCATTCTATCTCCTACTAAAATGCTGTCTTCATTTGGTAGGCTCTTTTTCACTATCTCTTCAAGATAGATATTAAATATAAGTAGGCGAGAGAGAGCATCCCTGTCAAACTTCCCATCCAATTGCACACCGCTCTGTCATTTCCTCCCCTATTCTAACTCTTGTTTGTTGGTTCATATATAAGTTTCTCGTAAGTGTTCGATCTTTCGATTCCAACCCAACTTTCTTTAGAACTTCCAACAACAATTTTCAGTTCACGCGGTCAAAAGCCTTTTCTACTGTAAATCAGTAAATACCACGTGCATTTCTTTCCTTTTTTCTATAAACCCTTCACCGATCACTCTTAATACTCCAATTGCATTCTGTGCTCTGATCTCTCCTGAATCCGAACTGTTCCTCCTCAACCTTTTTATTTCTTTCATATAATCTTCTGTTCAGAATTCAAACGAAATTTTTTACTGCATGAGATATAAAATTGACAGTTCTATAATTCTCACATCTCTCTGTGTTCGAGTTCTTAGCCATCGGTGTCATGATCGTCTTTGGGAAGTCTTTTGGCCAGTCTTGTTTCATGTATTTCATTGCAGAGTTGGAACAGTTCTTTCTTGCCCTTGTCTCCCAAATTCTTTGTGAATTCGAAAATGAAATGAAATTTTTGAGTTTTACGTCCCACGGTTATGCCGGTTAGGCTAAAGGAGACGGTGATAATGAGAGATGAATGAAATGGTGGAATGAAGAAAGTGGGAGGAAACGGGATAACCCCGAGAAAACCCACGCACACGGTGTTTGTCCACCACAAAGTTCACTTGGCGGGAGCAGGGTTTGAACCCGAGACCCCTAGCACCAGAGGTGAACGCTCTACTACTGAGCCTTTGTGAATTCGAATCCTGACAACAGTATATATATATATATATATATATATATATATATATATATATATATATATATATACGTACAATGGTCTTTCATAGATCAAAATATAGTTCCGGATGTAAAGTATCCCACCATTCGGATCTCTGGGAGAGGAATGGCTTGGAAAAGACTATTGGACCAGAAAGTAACAATGTGGGGAAGATAGATAGGGAAAGAAAAACATGCCAGAGCAGAAGGTTTAGCATAAGGACATGGAAAGTACGCACCATGTGACAGGGAGGGAAATTAGGAAATCTTTAAGAGGAAATGAGACAAAATAATCTAGACTTGGTAGGAGTTTGTGAAGTTAGATAGGAAGGTAATTGGGCGGTCATAATGGTGTAGGAGTAATTCTTAGTAAGCGCTTAAAAGATAAGGCAATGAAAGTAGAATGTGTTGATATAGACAATACTAGTCACCTGTTCTATTTTCTTCCTTCCTACTTCTATATATGACACCGACCCCTTCGTTCCAATCACCATGGCTTTTGTCTTTCTAAATTTATTTTCATCTAGCCGAGGTAATTTGATTGAAATTTTCTTCCACACGTGATCGGAAGGTTGCTCTTTCCAATAAAGGAAAAAAAAAATGATGTCTGCTACTACCTTTACAAAATACCAACCGATGACACACTTTATATATTGACGGTAGAAAGGTGAATCAAGTTGATTAATATGGAACCTTTTCTTCACTTTAAAACTGTCAAATTGCTACCAATTTTGAAGTGAAGAAGGAAAATAAAAGTATTGCCTTTGTGTGACTTTGAATTGATTTAATACAAATTCTATATTAGCTATAAAATATTATTATTACTTTGTTTACTTGGGATTCTTCCCGTAGCAAATTATTTCAGGGTAGACTTCTTTCTTTGAGTGTCAAAGGTAGAGCAAAGAAAAACGAATTCAAAGTAAGTAGTAACCACTTCTGGATGTAAATTTTCGTTTTAGTTGAAATTTTCTTGCTGCTGTTAGTAAAATAGTAAAAGATGACAAGTATTCACCTTTTCTTTATATTTCTTTTATGTGTATCTAGGTATTACCCGCAGCTATGGCCATAAGCATGGCACACATGAGGAATGACTTCTCTCGGCGAGCACATTATCCGAGAAAAGGGAGCGGCCTTGGACCTGTATATTTTGTACTATCCTTGCATTTGTCTGGTGTGAGGAAAATCCAAGGAGAAGTTGGAGTTCAGGATGGCTAACCTCGAAAAACTAGTACACTTTTTCGACCGAGTGTCCTTATTAGGAATCAATTTTTTCAGATCTTATGTAAGTTCAAAGACTACAAGATAGTGCATGAAGGCTACAGAAATCGTAGTGTCTACTAAGACAATGCTCTCATAGCTTGAAATATTGCATGCGTGTTTTCTTATGCGAAGGATTCGGATAAACTCTTGTTTGATAGAAAGGACCCCGTACAATCGTTATGGAAATTGGATTTCGGTGGAATTGCTTGAAACCATGATATTGTTGTAGATATTGTGATCCTGAGTAAAAGTCTAAACGGGCACAACCACTAATCACGAACTATTTGGACACGGGGCGACTTTTTTTTTTTTTTAAAAAAAAAAAACAATCGAAGATAATGATAAAACAGATAAAATATAATCTGAAATATAATTATAAGGTAATGATATTCTGAATTTCGGTGGAAAAGACTTAAACTGTGATATGTTGTAGACATTACGATCTGAGAAAAAGTCGTAATGGGCACAATCACCGATCACTGATCGTTTGGCCAACGAGGCCACTTTTTTGAAAACAGCCGAAGAAAATGATATTCTGAATTTTGGTGGTGAAGATTGAAACCGTGAAATGTAGATATTGTGATCCTGAGAAAAAAAGTATCAATGGGCACAACCCCCAGTCATTGACGGTTTGGTCACTAAGAGGCCACTTTTTTCGTGTAATCTACAACATATCACGGTTTCAAGCAATTCCACCGAAATCCAAGATATCATTCTTCTGCTGTTTTCAAAAGAATGGCCTCGTACTGGCCAAAAGGGCAGTGATATGTGGTTGTGCCCATTGAGACTTACTCAAGATCACAATATCTACAACATGTGACAGTTTGAAGCAATTCCACCGAAATTCAATTACCATAAGGATTGGGTGGGGTCCTTTTTCTTCTTTCCTCATTAAGAAATGACGACCCTCTTATTCATTCTCGTTTGTAATTTTGGCCATATTCCTTACTTCACACATATCATACATCTTATGCACGTGCAAGCGAACATACGTATATTACTTTTTATTATTACAAGTTATAAATTAAAACAGGTAAGATAGCATTTAAATTTCACAAATCGTGAAAAGACTGTTGCTAAAGTCTAAATTAATTACATTATTGTTTGAATTAAAATGGGGTGTAAGGGGCGCTTCCTTGTGAGTGCTCAAACGTCAACCTCACTTCCTCGTAGTGCACCCTGGAAACTGCATTCTTTGTAATGCAGGCTAACGAGGCTCTGGCGACTGGTGACACCAGGATAAACATGTCATAATGAGAGGGGACTGGGGACTATAATCTTGATTTCTGTTTCTTAGGTACGTTTCTGTACCGAACATGAACATATTGATTTTATCTGATATATTATTTTGCAAGGAGTTCTGTTTGGTGTGATTTGAACCATTTGTTACCCTTGATTCTTATGGCTTCAGTTATTCATTTAATTGGGATGCTATCTTTCAGTCATGGCCCGAAGACTTCACTTGATGATAATCATTCCTTTGGCACTGTGATTCTATATAGATTTATATTGAACAACAAAAGTAAAGTTTCTTGTAGAGGGGTTTCAGTGACTTTCTGGAGCGGTTTGAATGTCTGGAATCCCTGCCGAGAAAATCGAGCTCGTATAATAGCAACAAACGATGTTGTTATAAAACAAGGAGTTAGCTAGTTTATTTCCTACCACAAAAGTCATTTCAAGTGGTGGTAGTTATAGTGATTGTTACTGCAGTGTCCTGATTCCAAAACCCTGGGAGAAGTCTACTTTTAACATAAGTCATGAGGCGAAGCGATCGAGATGATGTCAGTTATGCGATGTGACAGTTCGTCCCCCAATCTCTAATCACCATTCCTCATTTTTAATTGAAACATCCCGAGAACCGAACTTGTGCCTAGAGAGTAAAAGCGGTTCATTTACCAACTGTAAACACCCCGGAGGAATAACATATGTGAATAACCAAAAAATAATAAAACTAGCCCACATAATATTTTTCTAAGTAATGTACAGAGATCGGTTTAGATGCAACGTATTTAAACAAAGCTTCAGACACCAAAAAAGAAAAAAGGAAAAACCTATAGAAACTCAGGAGTATGTAAAACAATAGGTATTCTAATAACCTTTGGAGGGTAGATAAAAAATAAAAGGAATACGCCCAAGGATTGACATATCAAATCTCTATTCATTCTAAGAATAAAAAAGAATCTCGGATCATATATCGGGGAAATAATGAAATCAGCCCTTTATAGGGGAAGAACCATTTACCGCGCATACAAAGAAAGAAAAAAAAACTACTACTAATGAATCGCGATTGCACAAAAAAGCGTTAAATTAGTCGTCTAATTTGCCTCTAGTATGGCGTCAATGGGGACTCGAACCCCCCAGCCTCCTCCATCTAAAGGAGTGACGCTGTTCAAGAGCAGTGAAAACAAAACGGTTCACCGACTTAAT
This sequence comes from Thermobia domestica, assembly GCF_964235325.1. Lineage (NCBI taxonomy): Eukaryota > Metazoa > Arthropoda > Insecta > Zygentoma > Lepismatidae > Thermobia > Thermobia domestica. The sequence goes on along the minus strand of NC_137460.1, from coordinate 215,288,448 downwards.
TCGCATTGCCCTTCACAACCCTCTTGCTGTGTGGCACAGTTTACAGACCAACAATCTCCATAGCTCCCCAGACTTTTCCTCTTAAAAGTTGTGGTCTGGAAATATGAAGGAGTTCTCTGAGAACTACAACTATATTTTGCATCCCACCGATACAGCCTTCTTGCTGCACCGTGGTACTCTGAAGCCGCCTCTTTGGCCGCGAGAAAAAATCCAGAAAAATTTCGTCCTTTCTTGGACAGAATCCCAACCATCTACCTCTACCGGAATCTCCCCCACCTATGATTCTTCTGCTCTTATATAGGAGTTACGGCCAAAGGCCACCAGCGATTGGTTTATTTTTTTTTTTAATTAACAGAAATGAAAAAAAAAAAGATAAGCGTACGCTTTGGCTCTCCCGTAAGTGAGCTGTTAAAAAAAAGTAGTAGTTGATTCCCTTGTAGATTGGTGCTAGGCCAGTCTTAAAAAAAATCGTGTTTCAGAAAGGACATCTGCTCTTAGTTAACAATTATAGATTATGTGTGCTGTAACAAATAATTTACCAGACCGAGATTTCGTTCTAAATCTATATTAACTACCAATACATAATATATACAAGAATAATAACCAAAATAGTGGTTACAAAATATTTCTAGCAGCTCTCTAAGACGGGGCTGCATGTTACTTTTAAATATATATATATATATATATATATATATATATATATATATATATATATATATATATATATATATATATATATATATATATATATATATATATATATATATATAAAACGCACTTAGGGAAAGAAATGAGAGATTAGTGCAAATCACTTCTTCAGACTCTTTTAGTCCTTTAAGATATTAATAGACACTTTTTATCTTTGAGAACACCAAAAAACAAATGATCGAGAGCTCATTGTCCGCACTCTCGGCGGCCCTGTTTTGAATAAAGGAACAAACTCTTAGTTGCGTCCAAATCTTCAATCGCTTCACATATGGAGTTTCGTCCGTTGATTTATATATATATATATATATATATATATATATATATATATATATATATATAATTTTAATCTCTTCTTTGCCGGGTAGGCTTCCCAGTGGTCCCCGGAGTGACTGGAGCCCCTCGTCGTTCGTAAAGATTTCTATGTAGTCCTCCGTACGACTTGCCGACGGTTTAGAATTTTAACCCGGAGCCTCCGCTACCGATGCAGGCTTCTTCCGTAGTATTTCATATTCTCTCAAGTTCCTGAGAGAAAAATTGCTCGGGTCCCCTTACAAAACGCGTTCTGGTTTCGGGTCCAACTTCCGTCTCGCTTCTTATTTTTTCATCGTCGATATTAAATATTAACTGGAGTTCGGTGGGATTCTACGCGTTTGGTCTGACCCCGCAATAAACACTTCTAGTGGGATTCTTAGGCTTCTTAAACCTATAATCCATTGAGAACGGAGCGTGGGCAACAAAAAAGGAGAAAAATCTCCAAAAGGACGTTCTTCTTTCGCGGAACTTAATTTAACTTTCAGAAAAGTATCTTTTTCCTGTTCATTCCCATTATTATTTTTCTTCAAACTCTCCCACCTTCCCTTTTTCAGCGTGGTCGGACCAATCTATCACCATGGGTCAGTGTCTTGCTCTGATGTTAAATTAACCACGGAAACGGAGTTCCAGAGCACAGCGGAATAGCCTGAAATAAGACATAAGTAAACGAAAAAGTAAAGATTCTTTGCGGCCTACGCTATATTTTCAGAAATCTCTCTGGAAACACAGGAAATCTGTTGCTTTACGTTCCTGGCAAAGGCAGGGGACGGAATAACCCTCTTGAAGGAATCCACATTAGCTTTTATATCTCAGTTACTGAGGGAGTGTCGTAACATAAATGTGTTCTTCGCTAATTTCTTACTAATGACATATATTTTGGGAGCATTTTCGCGGTTATTCCCTTGGTAGCATCAGAAAATAACTGCTCGGAGCCAAATAGAATCCCCCTCTCTGAAAGAAGAGGTTTCTTGTTCTTATTGTATTCCCAACACATTTTTTCGTGTCTTTTTTTCCTGAGTTCTGTTGACTACTTCCATGGCTTTCCCTACGTTCTTGATTCTTTTACAAAGTCAGGGATCGGGTTCCCACCTTTCCCCACTACTTCTTCAATCTTAAGGGGTTGAAATGGCAATTTCACGTGTCTTCCTATATGCAAGGAAAAAGGTGTATGGTTTGTGGCTTTCGAGACTCTACTGTTAATGGCAGAGGAAGGAAAATCAAGGTTCTTTGATAACTTCGAGTGTTCTTTTACGGTACTTGGACGCCACCAGTTTTTTTAACTTCCTTCACCCGGTCTCGGCCCGGCTCGCTTTCAGCCGGTAAGCAGATATAAACGTAACTTTCGTTTTTAAAATTGCAAGCAGGTTTCCCCAGATCTTTCACGTAAAACACACTGGTTGTCATTCACGAGGCGGCCGTACCAACCATTTCTCGAAAAGAAAGTTAACAAACAACTAGATATAAATTGAGCCGTGACCTTTTGAAGGGGAAACAAAGAAACAAAACGACTGAAAGCATCCAGAATTGTCAAGCAGAATTGATACCCTCCCCCTTCGACCTAATTAGGGACACCGTAAGGTGCAAATAAGCAGTAGAACCTGACTTATTCTCTAGACTGCTGGTCATAAAACCAAACTTACTATTTGGTGAGACTTTATGAATAGCGCAGAGGACACAGGATTGACAAAATCTAATAACCTTTCCCATCTTGGTTCGAAAGAATTCTTTTTGTCCTATTGATGGTTTCTTCGGTGCCTGGATGTCTCGATAACTCTAAATTATGAGTCATCTCGACTACTAAACCCGTCAAATCTCTGGGTATGCATACGACCCGCCTTTTTTCGCCATCTAGTTCGATTTGTCTTCATCCATGGATAATCTGGCACTGGAAGGAAAATCGCTAATTTTTCTTTTCTACTTTGCTACCAGCTAACTTTGTTGTGGGAAATTGAATTACCTTTCTCAGGAATGAGTCAGTTTCCTGAGATCTTATTTTCATTGGTACTCTAAGTTTCTCACACTGCTCTGAATGTTTTTGCTGTTCTACTTCTATTAATGTTTCAAATGGAAGATTTTAAAGTAGATTTCGGTTTCCTTTCATCGTGCTACGGGAGTCTCAACGCCGGACACGTTCTGATGTATTTTTCTCTCTCCCTAGCCTGTTTTAAAATAGTTCAGAGCTCTGCTGTCATAAAACGAAATTAGATTAATTTCCTCTTTAAGAGTATCACTTACATTCGTGATTTTTCCGACTTAATTCATTATTTTAATATATCCAGTGTCGCTAGCACAGTCCAGAGGAAACTTTATTTGCGAGGTCAGTCCCCTCGAAATTTTGCTCCTCAGTATAACCTGTCTCGATTCTCGAGCAAAAAATCCACCCGGTGGGTCTTGCCTTTTCTAAATTTGAGAACCTAGAACAGGAAATCTTGAGATCTTAGCCAGCCACCTGCTCACCATAACCGGAACCTTGCTGGCTTTGAAGAGTGGGATCAATGAAGCGTGATCAGTGTAGACATAACCACAAGGGGAATGTATTAGGTTAAGCTCGAACCTCTAAAGCGAGCAGAACTGAGAGGAGTCCGTTCATAGTAGTGCTGTATCTGCTTTGGGATTCAGTTAAGCGTTTCGATTCAAGCGATACAACATAGAAGTCGCCTTTTTTTGTCCTGACCGAGAAGATAGCCTGCGGCTATTTCAGAGGCGTCGACAAAGATATGCATGGGTTCTCCCATCCTTTGTAGAATCAGTTCACGGTTCTCAACAATCGCAGCCTTTAGCTCTTGCAGGGCCTGGTCCTGTTGTGGCCCCCCGGACAACCTGACCCCTTTTTCCAATAGTGACTCAATCGGAGCACAGATTATCGCCACATCTGTAACGTGGTTTCGAAAATACTGAGTGAAACCGAGGGTCCTCTGTAATTGCTTGACATTCTTGGGGGGTTGCAGCTGCCTCACCATTTTTAGTTTCTGAGGTGTACATGACACTTTGCCAGGTGTCACACGGAAACCGAGGAAATTTATCGTATCTTTTCAAAAGTTGCTCCATTGTGTCGGTGAGATCATAATATGCTATTATTTTGGAACAATAATCTACATCAATTTGCAGAATGTATACGGCATCGGCTTTAATCCATAAGGAGCTCTTTTACACTGGAAGATCCCAAACGTGGTAAGAAATCCAGTGTTTTTACTGCTCTTCTCCAACTTGATCTGAGCATAACTGTAGGATGTCAAGACTACAGATCAGCTTCCCTTTACCCAAGTAGGATAGCGCCTCAATATTCGGGATCCCCATTTTCATGTTTCGTAACTGATGATAAATATCTGCAATCAAGTACTAGTTTCCATTTACCAGAGCTCTCCTTATGTAAAATGGGATTACTAAGCTACTTTGTACTCCCTTAATCATTTTTTCAATGACATCTTCACTGAAGCAATTAATTTCTCTAGTTCCTAGCGTCTCAGGGTAATCAAATTTCCTGAAGGTTATTCCTCTACTCGTAATTTCCCATCCGGAATAACTGAATTTTATTATTTTCGACGAAATAAATTCTCTGCCCATGATAATAGTCCTTGAAAAGCCACGAATAATATGGAATTTCTCCTCTAACTGGAGTCCAAAAAAAAAAAAAAAAAAAAAAAACAGAGGAACAACCATAAATCCATTGTTTTTGGCCTCCTCTTGTAAACCTCAAATTTACAGAATGAGCCTGCAATTTTATCCCTAACTTGGACCATTTTTTCGCAATCTCCTCATCTACAGCCGAGAGCGAGCTTCTTGTATCAATATACAATTGATAATTATCGTATAAAATTGAAGAATTTATTAAAAGCGGCCTGGGGAGAATGGACCGTTTGTCCCCCTTGGCAGTGCCATTGCTGCTTTTTGAATTAGTATTCTTAACTTGACTAGTTTTGGATTTGTTATTTAAAGAATCATTTCTTCTGTGGTCTGCGGAAAGCTCTTTCATTTTCTCGTATTCCTCTTGAAAGTGATTTTCTCCTGTCCGCAGGTCTTCATTTATCAATCAGATCATCTTGGGTGGACTGTCGGTTCTCTTCACCCTGACCGCTCTTCTTACCCCCTACCTCCTCTTCTGTGTCTTGTTTTATTACCAACGACCGCGGTAGGGGCGGAGATGGTCGACAGCATGTGGTTTCCAGCTAATCTCTGTTTCACCTTATGAAGAATATAAAACGGAAATGACGTTCAACGAGCGCGACGTTCCCACTTATAATGAGTATGAGGAGGCCGATTTGAGAGAGAAAAAAACAAGATCATAAACCAAACAGCGCAGCGGCAAGCGACTCAATAATAATAATAATAATAATAATAATAATAATAATAATAATAGAAGAAGAAGTGTAAGTACTTACACAACGTAATTTACTCTCGGAGGCAAGAAACACTCAAATCGTCTTCATCCAGGTCCATGTCCTGATCTTCATTGAAACTGTTGGTTCTTCTTCGTCACTTTCACTTTCTGAATCACTATTTAAATCTATAATGAGTCTGTCATGTGCAATTTCGATCAGTCCATCTGCATCCCAGATTTCTTTCTCATTTTTTTAATGTGTTCAAAATAGTTTTTCAGTCTTCTCAACTTTTTTTTTCCCCTTCCTCGAGCAAAATCTGAACGTCAGACAATTTAAATATTTTATTTTCTGAAGCAACAAGGCCCTTAACTTTACTTTACACAAGTTCAATAGGAGAGAGTTCACAATGATAAGGGGGCAGATGAAGTACTTCATGTCCGGCTTCCTTTGCAATACGGTCAGTAGGGAAGTAGCTACTTCTACACGTGAATAGGGCTATTGTTTTCTTAATTGCTTTATGACTTGTGTATTTTCCTGTCTGTAGGGCCGTGCCGGCCTTGGGGAGATTTTTGGGGGAGGTTGTTTTATTACCCTGTTTGTTAGGTGGTTAGACGGGTTCCTGGAAAAGGTTGAGTGTTAGGAGGGATGGAGTAGTTTCTAGAAAAAGGTTGAATGACCTGTATCATGTGATTTTGATAGGGTTGTTTCTAACAGATATGCTATGATCAAATTAATTATTTTTTATTTTTCATTTTATAGGAAACTTATTCTTATTTATTGGATCATATGCTAAAGCATACTCATTACTAAAATGTTGTGATCATTTCTTTTTACCAAATCGTATGTTAAAGCATACTCCATAGAACAATCTTTGATTGTGATCATATTATTTAATTCGATCATTTGCATACCAACTTATATTCTGATGGTTCGTATTTTTTTCATTCTTTCGCTTCATTAGAAGCTCATTGTAAAAATATGTTCGAACAATATGTGAGTGTACTAAAGAAAAGCTCATTGTTAAATTTGATTGTGATCATATTAATTTGTTCTTTCGTATTATTTATAATAATACTCGTTGTTATAAATTGGAGGGAATAAACTTTATTCATGCGGGACACATTGTGGATTCTCCGTCTGAAAGACGTCGTAGACGGAATATGTATACTCCGGTACAATATGCAATGCTGGTACGTATACAGAGCGTGGTTCTTGTACGTCTTTCGCTGGTGAACTCAAGACATGAACTGAACTTTTCGCGCTCTTTTTAGAAACTGGATGGGCGAGAGTGAAAGATGGCGTTGTCGGGTAACAGGTACATGTTAAAACATGAAGACAAATACAAAGGAAAACTGACCCCGTGTCGAGTATACATCACAGAGTGCCGACAGAGTAATAAAAACAAGTTTGACGCCCGGATAGGTGAACACAAGACATTGTCGGCGAAGAATACAAAGAAGATTGAGGTTGTGCCAGGTAAACATGTTGAATCATGCTCCTATGCTAATTGGTAATAGAAAAGAAGTTTGGCGCCGCGTTAGGTGAAACACAAGATAATGTTAACGGTGAATACAAAGAAGATTGAGGTCGTGGCAGGTAAACATGTTGAATTATACCTGTATGCTAATTGGTAATAGAAAATAAGTTTGGCGCCGCGTTAGGTGAACACAAGACATTGTCGATAGTGAATACGAAGAAGATTAAGGTTGCGGTAGATAAACATCACAGAATACCAACAGAGTAATAAAAACAAGTTTAATGGCATGGGAAATGAAAATAAAACATTGTCGACGAGGAATACAAAAGAAGTTTGGCACCGCGTTAGGTGAGCACAAGACATTGTCGATGGTGAATACAAAAAAGATTAAGGTTGCGGTAGATAAACATCACAGAATACCGACAGAGTAATAAAAACAAGTTTAATGGCATGGGAAATGAAAATAAAACATTGTCGACGAAGAATACAAAAGAAGTTTGGCACCACGAATGGTGGTACATGACGCGACACTGAACGGAAATACAAAAGAACTGTTGATCCTGTTGAAACATGAAGCGGTACTGAATGCGAATACAATAGAAGATTGTCACATTGATATGATACCGAATGAAAATACAAAACGTTTTGCAGTATGAACTGTGTTGACACTTTTCTTTGTACGTAGATAACATCTAATTGATCAGTATAGGATATGAATAACATTATTGAGGGAATACCGTTGTAAGATGTGAATGATCGTGGTACAATGTAAATAATATTGATGTTGTTTCAAAAGAATGATCAAATAAATGATACATGAAAACATAAATGAAATATAAGTATGTTTTCTTTGTCCCTTATACCTATTGAAAGTTGTAGAGAGAATTGGGAAAGTACATCTGAAAATATTTTAAATGATGTAAGGGGAGTGTTTTAAAGTACCACGTGATATGACGTCGAAATAAGTTTTCCTTATGTATGGGGTGTGATGAGAAGACTGGCATAGTATCATCATGGACTCGTCTGCCAGTATAGTACAACGAGAAATTGAACTTTGCAACGAAGTAGACCGGAATTCTTCATTTGACTATGTTGAATCTCCCAACAAAATGTTTAAATCGAATAGAGAATCTCCGGACTTGTTTATTGATGAAGAAAGTTGCTATTTTTCTCCGGCTTCCCCAGATGTTATTATAGAGGAAGAAACTTGCTATTTTTCTCCAGCTTCCCCAGATATTATAGAGGAAGAAATCATTGATTTAAGAGAAGACCCAATACTAATTCCAACTTCGCATGTTTCATCAAGAACACCTTCACCAGTGCCAGTAGCAGGAACACCGGAGCAAAAGTTTCAAGTTCCATCGATAAAGTGGACACTTGCTGAAGAAGAAGAAGAAGAAAGACCAACATCTCCTGATTTATTTAATGATGAAGAGGAGGAAGAAATTTGTAAGTTATTCAGTGAGATAGAAGAGTGCAAACCCAGCACGACATCACCAAGTGGTTCACCGTTGGACTTTCCATCTTCACCCCAAAAGGCCCCACTGGATTTGCGTGTGCAAACGAAACAGTGTCAGTGCAACTGTAGTAGTGACTTTGTAAGTGAAACATGTGTTAAAGATAGTATTTTGAAGTGGGAACCGAATACTGTTTTACCTTGCGTGGGTTGTACCCTAAATTATTTCAATCAGTTCGGGCACAGGTGTCTTCTTGTGAATATATTAACTCTTGCAGCAGAAGCATGGAAAATTATGGTGAGCAAAAATGTGAGAGACAAAGTGTATGAAAATTATGTGAAATCGCATTCTGCTAACAAAAGAAATGAACATTTATTTAATGAAAACTATGACAACTTTTTAACCCAAATTATATTGAAGGACTAGTGGACATCTTATTAGAAAAAGATAGAAATGCTGCAAAGTGATTTCTTTTTGTATATAATATAATCTGTATACATTATATTCTATAGTTGTGTGTGTGTGTGTGTTATTGTGTTTGTACATATATTATTTTCTATACTTGTTTGCTTGCATATATCTTTATATCCAAATAAATATATACGAATTTCATTTCTTGATTTTTATTTAATAAAAAAAACTTTCCTAAATAAAAGGTATCATTGGCATTTTACAAGGTGAAAGTCATTTATGCTTTCTATCGTTACTTTTGGAAACTCGTTTAAAATTGGTATTGGATGACTGTTTTATATTTTTCTTAATCTTTTCTAATACTTTGAAGTATTTAAAAGTTTGATGAGTATTTTACATTGAATTATTTACAAGTTTGCGATTTTCGAAACAGTTCCTCAAAGTTTGAGTAACAAACATACCTTGAATAAGAAGAGTTTATGTAACGAAAGATCCACATAAATAAATAAGAACGAATTTGTGCAACAATTATTTGATGGATTACACTCTATGAGTATTGTGTTAAGAAAAGTAAGCAGAGTTCCTGCAAGAATTTTTATTATATTCACAATCATAGATTGTTCAGAGTTCGACATAAACTTTTTTAATATATTGACAATAAAAAAATTAACACCGACTTTGCAATGAGAAAGGATTTTCTAAGTTCACACTTAAGTGTCCTTAGTATTACATAGTAATTATTTAACACTACATAACTATGTTGATGTAAGAGTATTACGGTAAGTAAAACGAAATAATAAAGTAAGAAGATTGTTCACCGAGTAAATTTTACAAGAGAATAAAATATTCACAACAAAAAAATTAACACCGACATTGCAATGGCAGAGGAGAATATATATAAAAAACAGAAACTGATCTAATAATGAATTTAAAAACTCAGTAATATTATAGTATGATTTATATACTTACCTTACTAAATGCAACAAGTTTTCACATACATGTAATATAACATGCAGAAACTAATTTTACAAACGCGAATCATAACATGCAGAAAGTTTTTCACATACATGTAATATAACATGCAGAAACTTTTTACAAACGCGAATCAACATGCAGAAAGTTTTTCACATACATGTAATATAACATGCAGAAACTTTTTACAAACGCGAATCAACATGCACAAAGTTTTTCACATACATGTAATATAACATGCAGAAACTGTTTTTACAAACGCGAATCATAACATGCAGAAAGTTTTTCACATGCATGCAATATAACATGCAGAAAGTGTTTTACATACAAGCATCATAACATGCAGAAAGTTTTTCACATACATGTGGTATAAATGTCGAAAAGTGTTTTCGGAAACAAAATACAGAAACGTAAACTGAAAACACAATTTTCAAAATTAAAAAATGCAAGTTCTCAAAACTAGAATGCAAGTTACGAAAATGTAAATGCAACTTTCAAAATTAAAAATGCAAGTTGTCAAAATGCAACTTTCAAAATTAAAAAATGCAAGTTGTCAAAACTAAAATGCAACCTGTCAAAAATGAAAATGTAATTTTCAAAATTAAAAAATGCAAGTTGTCAAAATAAATATGTAACTTACGAAAATGTAATTTTCAAAATTAAAAAAGAATGCAAGTTTAAAACAAAATGTAACTTACGAAAAGGAAAATGTAACTTTCAAAACTAGAAATGCAACTTACGAAAATGAAAATGCAATTTTCAAAATTTAAAAAAAAGCAAGTTGATAAAATGAAAACGTAACTTTCAAAATTAAAAAATGCAACTTGTCAAATGAAAATACAAATTTAAAAAACAAATTGCAGAACCGTAAACTAAAAATGTGAAAAGTTTTTCACATGCATGCAGTATAAAATGTACAAACAAATTTTATGCACGGGGATCATAACATACGAATTTTTTTTGTTATAAAAATGCGAAAACATTTTTTCACATGCACATGTTAAAGTTTTAAGTTGCATGAAATAATTTTCACAGAATATTTTAAGTACGATAATGTAAAACGCATTTACACATAAGAAAGTTTTAAAATCATACATCTAAGGAAATAAAAAATGAAAACAAGTAATATACACTGATAAATCTTTATTTACAAATTACAAGATATATATAGTTTACATACAGATACATTTGTGATTTTAACAATGTTAACATTCCTTGATATATTGTTTAATACAATCTATATTTATATTAGTATATGTACAATTACATGTTGGCCAATTTTTTGCTGAGTCTTTTATCACTTGTTTTTGTTAATTTATACACTTTGTTTTTATTATTTTGTAATTGATTAACAGTATTTTCTATTATTACTATTTCACAAGTTTAAAATTGCATATTATATTGTAAATCTTTTTGTAAGAATAACTCTGTAATTAACTGAATGTTATCTTTAACAAAATGCTATATAATGTATATGTAAATGTCCAATCAATTTCAGTATCACAATGCCCTGTTGCAAATTCATATAAGTCATCAAAGGTTTGTGTGCTTACCATTGTACGCCATGCATTATAGCATAACATATCAGTCTAAAGTAATACACTCATGTTCATCTAAATTAGCGCGATTTTGAAAACACCCGTAACAAAAGTTCTCGCTGTGGTTTCCAACGGGCAATACATAATAACACACATTGTTCATCTATAGAAAAAGAACACCGATATTCGCAATAATCGTATGTATTTAGGGAACGACATTGGTACTCAGTATGGATTGTTGATACACATTTTTATCGTGTTCAAGATATGTTTCTCTTAAATCAGAAATATGATAATCATTAAATGTAATCTCCTGATATGTATAGTTAAATTTGTTTATAAGGTGTGGAATAATGTTTACGTCTATATATTTCACATGAATCTTTTAATATTGTTTTAATATTTCTTCAAGTGTTGATTTCTTAATTAGGATATTCCACACAATAGTATTTAATTCTTCATCACTTTTACTTACTCATGCTCAGTTTCTTTCTCACAACGAATAACACAACTTTCACAAAGTAATGGTTCAGAAAGTTTATATTTTTCTAGTAACTGTTTTACACAAACTTCACTTACTTCCTTAGGTGTACAGCCACACTTCACATCATTGAATATCAGAATGTCATTAGAAATTATATTTTTTTCTACCACTACTACTTCCTCTTCAAAGGGTATTTCATTTCGGTATCTGATATCTCGTCTATACATAGCATCGTCTATGGTAATTTCTTGTGTTGGATAAATAATCTTATATATCTTTCAGCGTCTTCTTCAGGAATGTGAGGATCATTTGGATGTACAAGAATAATTTTCTTTTGTTTTTCAAGTTCAAAACGTTTTTCACGTGGTGAAATGTATTTAGACTTTACATGTTTATTTTGCGATAAGGAAATATTGGTTTCAATTTCACCTTTCCTTTTCTTATTATGAAAAGAATGTGTTCTTGCTTGTTTAACATTATGCAGGTCTTTATTTATTTTTCGCTTTGCAACTGCTGAAACAGCTACCTTTTGACTGTACATCTTAACACCGTATCACTCACTTTATTTGTGTTAGTACTAGTACACGCATGCGCAGGATTTATAGTGCAAGGCCAAAGGATGCGCGAAACATGCGCAGGAAATAAGTATGAATATCTTAAAAGTTTTTCCGGATTGCAATATTTGTTTACGTATTGAATTAGATTCCGTGTATTTTAAATATCAAAAATATTTAATTTGATACGTCAGACTAACTGCACTTTTATTTTGATTGAATATAATAATTAGTGCTGTCGAAATCGGTTTTTGAAAAAACCGAAAACCGGTTTTTGAAAAAAGTGAAATTTCATAAAACCGAAATGTCGATTTTGAAAACCGCTTTTGCGGTTTCGGTTTTGAAAACCGCTTTTGCGGTTTCGGTTTTGAAAACCGCTTTTGCGGTTTCGGTTTTGAAAACCGCATTTGCGGTTTTCGGTTTTCAGAAAATTGGTTTTCTGAAAAACCGAAAACCGCAAATGTCACAAAAATACGACAGCACGTAACGACGAGAAAACAGCAAAGAATCTGTCCCCACTCCGGCTCACAGTTGCCAGATGGAGGGAAATTTCCCTCGGCGTAGGGAAAAAATGATCAAAATTTGCAGAAGGAAAAAAAGATATTTTTTCTTAAAATGTCTTAAAGTGTGGGAAAATTCTTGGTGAATATACTTTTACAATTGGCAGAATAAAAAATAAGTTGCAATTTCTCAAAGAGGCACGGCTATCGTTATTGGGAATAAAATATGATCGGTGTTTCCTTCACGTATAAACTACTGCAGGTGTCTGGGACTTGCGATAAGAAGCCAGTCAACACACGCAAAACCACAACATTCACATTTATCGGAGTGGCAACAAATCAACAATAAAATTGTGTATTGAGATAGAGATTTTCTTTTTTCTTTTTTATTAAGAAAGTGAGGTGGTGCCTTTTTGTTAACAAAAGAAAGAGTGGCAGTACTATTTTTAAAAACAAGGGGAAAGAGTAATAATAATATAAAAGATGACTGTCTAAGTGGATGATATTTCAAATTGAATTTCATGAGTTGCATGTGTATAGGGATATACCTCATTTCTATTGAGCTTTGTGTTGGGTTATTAACCCATTTTAGCGGGTACCACCCGATTTTCAGGTTCTATATTCGTCCCCCGCTTAAACATATCTTAATCACGAAAAACCACCCGCTTTTTGGGATTGGAGAAAAATCTAAGAGGACTTAGTTGGTATGGTACATTCAACGTAAACCGTTACACCTCTGACAATCTCAATCGCGATTGAGTTAAATTTGAACTCGCGCTCGGGCTCAGCTCAGGCTCTGGGCTATCTGAGCAGTGCGCGTGTGCAGAATCATTTGCTAATAAGAGATCTGCTCTAATGCACAATGGTTTTCTTTGTGTAGTTCATGTGTTTTTAATGTAATGTATTGGAAGTTCTATACGAATGAATATTCGTTTGTAGATGTTGTGACAAACATACTTGAATTAATCATGCCTTCATAAGCTACAAGAATGCCGAACGACAATTTCAAGTGTAACTTTCAAGACTCTTATAGAAGCGAATTTACGTTTCTTACCCAGGGCAGAACTCAGTTTGAAGCAAAATGTACACTCTGGAAAACTGTTTCGTTTGAAAAGTAGGATGCAGGGAAGCAAATTGGACCTCCCCTGATCTTTATATAGTTTGTAAATTAGACCACAAGGAACACGAATCTGAAGGAAATTGGACATTCCGAGTTTCGGAACTCGAGATATTAAAACTTTAATATAGACGCTATCTATCTATATGAAAAAACACAATATTCTCTATACGAAACATATTATGTCCTGTGAGATATATAAAGGTAACCAAGAAAGTTGTGTCGCTTTTTGTGGAGGTCTGTGTTAAATTGACCTTCATACCGTGAGTTGAATGCGAATGGATATAAGGCGAAGGTCAGTTGTTGGTGTGGGTATATCCAATATTCTACCTGGTTGTGGCAGTTCAGTTACAACGTGAATTTGTGTAAGGACTGAGTGAATATGGAACCTCCACAGAGCGTCATAAGGGCGTGTATGCTATACGAGTTCAAACTTGGATCGAACACCACTGCAGCAGAGCGGAAGATACCTCAGGCCTTTCGTGAAGGTGTCGTGATTACGCAGACAGTGCAAGGGTGGTTTAACAAGTTTAAGAACGGTGACGAAACACTCACGAAAGACGCACCACACATGCCGAAAGACCAACACATGTACAAAATGAGGATCTTCAGGTAGCAGTTGAGCCGAACTGTGGACAGACATGTGAGGAACTGGGGCTAACATTCAATGTTAGTGGAGAAACCATTCGCCAGCACCTCTATCAATTTGGGAAGCACTGATTTGTCTCCGGGCCAGAAGGCTACGCGTGCAGACACCTGTGATTCTTTGCTGTCTCGTCTGAGGAAGGAGCCATTTCTGGACAGGATGTTGACATGTGTTGAGAAGTGGGTCCTGTACGAAGCTCCACGGCGTCATCATTGGTTAAAATCCCATGAACTGGTTCCAAAACAGCTGAAATCAGCAATGCAGCAGAAAGACCTCCTGTGTGTTTGGTGGACTGCTCACGACATCGTGCATCGGGAACTGCTACCGGGTGGTCAGAGCAGAACATCAATGCAACTGTCTACTGTCAGCAGTTGAGCCGTGTTCAAGAAAAACTCAAAACCCTGGAGCCAACACTTCTCAATCGCTATGGGGTTCCCCCGTTACGGAACAACGCTATACCCCACATAGCTAGAATGAGCCGGGACACCATCCTACGCTTTGGATGGGAAACACTATTACATGTGCCATACTGTCCGGACATTGTACCTTCCTGTTATCACCTGTTCCTTTCCTTGGACACTCACTTTAGAGGACTCCAGTTCAACTCCGTAGTAGAGGTGCTAAATGCACTTGATACTTTCTTCGCTTCACGGCAAACCAAGTTCTACCGCGAAGGAATCCATGCCCATCCCGAACGTTGGCAGAAGGTCATTGATACTGATGGGTACTGTTTTTGATCTTCCAGATACGTCTTAGGTGATATATCGATGCTGTAAGTCATAGGTCAAAAAGCGACAAAACTTTCTTCGTTACTTTTTTACATATTACATAAAACTACTGTATAAGTTCTAGTATCTCGAGTTCGGGAAGTCAGAATGTCAAAATTCGTTCAGATTATTGCTCATTTTGGTCCAGTTTACAAAATATATAAAGATCAAATGGGGTCATTTTTGCTTCCTGGTCAGTTTATGATCGAATATCTCGAGTTCCGAAATTCGGAATGTCAAAATTCCTTCAGATTCGTGTTTCTCGTGGTTTAATTTACAAAATATATAAAAATCAATTGGGGTCTAGTTTGCTTCCGTGTTCACTTTATGTTCGAATATCTCGAGTTCCGAAATTCGGAATGTCAAAATTCCTTCAGATACGTGTACCTTGTGGTCTCCTTTACAAAATATATAAAAATCAGGTAGAGTCCAGTTTGCTTCCATGGTCAATTTATGTTCGAATATCTCAAGTTCCGACATTTGAAATGTCAAAATTCCTTCATATTCGTGTTTCTTGTGGTCTAATTTACAAAATATATAAAAATCAGGTAGAGTCCAGTTTGCTTCCATGGTCAATTTATGTTCGAATATCTCGAGTTCCGACATTCGAAATGTCAAAATTCCTTCATATTCGTGTTCCTTGTGGTCTAATTTACAACATATATGAAAATCAGGTGGGATCCAGTTTGCTTCTCTGCAGCCGAAAAGTACATTGGAAGTGTCATCAAAGAAATAACTAAAAAAAAAGTATTAAGGATCGCAGGTCAGTATTTGTAACACGGAAGTTCACATCAATACTTACGGTTTAGAACCCTCACTTTTCTGATTTTAAAATATGGCAACCCTAATTTAACTGTGACTTGTACAACCATCGAACTATCCCTTTCGCACTGTGCTGCACATATTACCATAATAGCCTTGGAGCAAAAAAAAAAAAAAAAAGTTAAAACACACATATAAATCAATTCATTTGTCTCGATCGATAGATGCTTTCACAATTGTTAAAAGGTGTAATTAAAAACAGCAAACGTTGTTTCTGCTTTGAAAAGGGCAATCCCTTATAAAACCGCAAACTCGGTTTCGGGTGGCTTTCGCTTTCGAAAAGAGCTTTTGCGGTTTCAGTTTCGAAAACCGCATTTGCGGTTTCGGTTTTGAAAACCGCATGTGCGGTTTCGGTTTTGAAAACCGTATTTGCGGTTTCGGTTTTGAAAACCGCTTTTGCGGTTTCGGTTTTGAAAACCGCATTTGCGGTTTTCGGTTTTCAGAAAACCGGTTTTCTGAAAAACCGAAAACCGCAAATATCACAAAAATTCAACAGCACTAATAATAATTTAAGAATTACATTAATTATATACATGATCTTATGAAAATATAGTGTGAGAAAGCATGATTTTTATTCATACAGATTTATTTGGATGACAATTCAGTATTTGGATGTTACAGTACTATATCCATTTGTAATGTTTCATGATACAACACATATACACAAAGAAAAAAATATATGTATAAGTAGACATATACGTGTAACGGTTGATTTATGTTTGGCTTATGTCGCACGTGTATGGAAGAAGGTATGGTTGCACACATTGTGACGCCCATCGTGTCTTAACACACACGTATTGTACCCCAGAACTTCATAAAGCGTTAAAGGCTGGATATAAAATTCTGCAAATTATTGAAGTATTGGAATTCCAACTGTTCGGTTCTGAGCTTAGTCATTTAAATATTTTGTCTACGTGAATTCTTTTCTTCAAATGAAGCAGGAATCTTTAAGATTTCTACCTCATGTCAAACCAAAGGAGACAAAGAAAAATACATGAAAGAGTATCATGTACATGAAGAAATAGAATTAATGGAAGATAACATAAGGACGAACCCGTGCATGAAACATATTGGAAAAACAATCAACACTTCAATGTACGGAAAATGAACATAACGATCAGACTTACTGCAAAACAAAAGATTTTGTTTTACTTGCTGTTAACGCAACGCCATGCTACGGGTGTGAGGGTAAACACTCTATCATATGTAAAGTTACTGCAGGCAGTATTCTTGCATTTTGGTTGTGTACCGGCTATTGTGTTGAAAAGTTGCAAGTCCGCAAAAGATATTGTTGATTTGTATCGTGTGGGCTTCTTTCGTTAAGACAATATGCTGAAAGCTACGCGTGAAAAATTTAGTGAATTTGTGTCTGCAGGGAAGATTACAGGCTTAACTGCTGCTGATTCCGACGAGTTATTGGGTGTTTTTCCGGGGGTTAGTACGAGTTTTGCACCAGAACATAGTACATGTTCTACATTGGAACCTACATTGTATGGTGCAGGCACACGGGATTACTTTCGGATTGTCAATAGTAAAACTAAGCACTATCCTTATTTTGCTCTGCGTGGAAAGGAAGCTACCATTGAATGTATGCGCAGTAGTGGAATCGAAGACCCGCAAACATATGTTCGCTCATTATTCGAATTTGTACAGGAGCATACGCTAAATGACGTCGATGATGATATGTATATCGGTATTACTATTGAAAGTTCTGCGTCGTAATTAAACAAACCGATGTACATGACATGACGTCCTAAAATTAATTGAACCCGGATATATTGTTCCATATAGTTGAAAATGTTTTAAATAGTAATGAACATTTGGAAAGAAGGGAGATCCACATTGCTAATCCATGCGAGGGAAGGAGTCATACCCGTGGATCAGCCAAATATGAAGATTATGCAACGCTTTTGGAAAAATGTACTACCATGAGCAAAATAAATGACGCGTCTCTTTATTTTGAAGTTTTTTGAAAATATCTCCGTTTTCTTTATATGTTCGAAATTTCGGAAGGTTTCCCCAGTAGGACAGGTTAATAACAAACCCGTTTTTAATATTTGTGTTAGATATTAGCTTAAAATAAAGAAATTAGAAGCAAAAAACATTAAATCGACAGAAATCTCGAGAATTACCAACTCTGCTAAAGTGGGAAATTTTCAAGAACACGAGGGAATTCTGCATTTCAACACGAAGCAGCGACATCTATGTCATTGAGAGAAATGTGGATTAAATCTACAAACTAAACTTTTAACGAATATTTCTAGTATGTCTCATTATATGCATTATCTGCAAACTCCAAATATATGAATATATGCTAAGTATTAACATAAAGATAGAGCAAATAGTGGAAATTATCTATGGAAAAGGACGAATTGGTATGACGATCGTAATGAAATATCGTCTTTACCGGAACAGGCTCAGTTCACGTAAAAAAACAAATAGCTCAGTTAGTTAAAGCAATGAGTCTGTATGCTGAAGGTAGCGGGTTCGATCCCACGGAAGTGCCGTTGTCATTTTTATCTCTACACTACGGTTATTTTATTTATTTTTTTATGTGGGAAAGAATTAAATTGTAACGTATGTGTAAAACTCATGACGATACCAAAAAAAGAAAAAAATGCCGTTGTCGCACTTGCATTAGCGTCCCTAATTTTGTTTGCAAACAGTTTCGTAATTATTTCCCCTGTGCTCACTGCTCACCATATGCTCGCTGGCGCATAACGAATGTTTCCCAGTAAATGTTAATTCTAATTTGGAGAATTTTATAAAATTTCACAATATTTCTCACTAGATACTCTTCTATCTACGTGTTTGGATATTTTGATAACAGATGTCCCTATTAAATGTTTAATTTTCCCTAGATGTTTAATTACGGAAAAGTTTTACAATGTATTTGTATTGAATTGAAATTGTTTTGAATTTACTACAAAAGGTAAGTAGATCGAAGGAGAAGAACTCAAGTAATTGATATTCTACGTAAAAGCAACCTATTGTAGAATGATGATGCTTCTTACCTTCAACACATAATCTTTACGTTACAGAGTCAGACAGAGAAAAATCCTGGTTTTTCCTCCTCTATGACCACCCATCTTAAACCTCTACATATCACTGTTCGTCTCACAAAATTTCGGTGCTCCAAAAACGTTCAAATAATAATAATAATAATAATAATAATAAAAATCCTGAATATGCCATCCTTACATAATGTAAGGATATCTTAGTTTCCTAGTTTAAATCTTAAATATCTTAGTTTAAAATGATTTCTTTAGTACTTATTTGAGCAACCATGTAGGAGGGGGTACGACTTTTTATTTTGCCCCTCCCATTTCAGTACCCTTCCAACAGAAAGTAATTTTTGATAAGCAGGACAGACAAAATGAATAAGAAATATATTTACAGCATCCTCTCCCCTTTCATGATTGGAATATCACGTAATATTTTTTATTCTACGAAAGATGTGCCCTGTGCGGTTAGGGGTAGGTAACTAAAAAAAATACCTAATATATAGCGCCCCTTGATTGTAATATTACCGCTTCTTTATTTGTACGAGGGAGCCCCTACACAATCAAGGGTGACAAAAAGAATAGGAAGAGTGTCTATTGATTCCAGTGGTGGATCCAGCACGAACTCCTGGGGGAGGGGAAGTGAAACATTCTTTTGATGATGTGAAGCTGTCACAAATTACCACTTAACTAAACTAAACAATAGTGAAGGGAACCGGAACCCAGTCAGTTTAAATTGATGTAAAAGTTTAATTTTTGGCTTCATATTAAAAGTTATGGTTTCAAATGAGAATTTCAGTCCAAGTGGTCAATCATCAAATCTCGTTGGTCTCTTCAGTGTAGGCTAATACGGCCCCCTTATGAGAAAAGGCAAAATTATTAACATGTTTATAACTTTCGAATTTTTCGTCTATTTTAAAGAAATATTTTGCTTCGTATTAAAGTGTTGGTTTGAAATGACAAATTCAGTCCGAGTGGACAATGATCAAATCTCCGGGGGGGGGGCTCTTCAGTATAGGGGGCTACGGCTCCCTTATAAGAAAAGGCAAAAATATGAAAATGCTTATAACTTCCGAATTTTCCGTCTATTTTAAAGAAATTATTGGCTTCATATTAAAGCCTTGGCTTCAAATGACAATTTCAGTCCGTGTGGACAATGATCAAATCTCGGAGGGCTCTTCGGTGTAGGGGTTTCGGCTTCTTTATGGGACAAGATTCACGTAGTTGATATTGCAAAATTGTTTTGTATATATAAGTGGAAACTTGCACCATTTGGTTAATTTTACCTCGTATGTTTTGCAGATTCATATTCCAAGCAATAGTTACTTCGCAGAGCTAAAAGAAGGCACTTACTAGTTTTATTAAAATGAAATGTCTTTTATGAGAAGTTCTCATGGAGCCGACGAACGAATAGGCACTCAAACGTTGGTTAAGTCGAACGGTTGAAACCCGTTTAGCTCGCTACAATTATTATTATTATTATTATTAATAATAATAATAATAATAATAATAATAGAGCATTCACCTTTGGTGCATGGGGTCCGTGGCTCGATTCCACTTCGCGCCAAGTGAAATTTGAGGTGGACAAATACCGTGTGCATGGGTATGTGTTTTCTTGAGATTTTCCATTTTCCTCCCACTTTCTTCATTTCACCATTTCATTCATCATCATTCTCCCTTAGCGTAGGTGCATAATCGACCAACGTTAAACTAGATATTGCAATTTCAATAATAATAATAATAAAAATTAATTCAACTGAAAGGACTGTAATTTATGTGGACAGCAATTATCATAAATATGAAACCATTATAAAAACGATGATTTGAGTAGAAAGATAATCCTTTCCAAGTGTTAACGAATGCGCACGAGATAAGACATGTCTCGAGAAAGAGACAAGACGCGCTTTGTGACATCCAAGATAATACGAGGCAAATGTTTTGGATACGAGATAGCTTGTAAAATGTATCGTCTTGTCTGGAATGTCTCGAAAACAAAAGTCTAAGTTTTAATATTATCTTTCAAGATCTATTCTCTCAGAAGTAGTTCTCTGCCTTAAAATTAATAACATTTGTGATTTAAAAAAAGATAAACAATGCCTAAAGTTAATAGTTAACTTTTCGAAAAGAAGCTTCATTAAGGGTGAACCTGAAAGATGTCCACAAACTTCGGGAGGTCATTCGTGACATCAAAAGGAGACAAATGGTCCTCTTGCAGTTTTCGAATTTAGCTTCGTTGTCGAGATACAGGGTTGCCAACTGGTCGTGTTTGAGAAACTCACTGAGAATAAATTCAAGTCCAAGAATAAACTACTACTCATATATTTTTCAGGTCAATTGACTTATACCATGTTGTAAGGTCAAATATTTATTTATGAAGTGTGTACAAAATTCGCCAGGGTCTTTTCTGAGAAAATCGTCGAGAAAAAGTCACCTCCAAGAATAAACTACCCCTTGTAAATTTTTCTAAGAGAAATATCTGATACTGCAATATAGGGTTGTTAATTAAATATTGATTAATGAAAAATAAAAAAAAAATTGTTAAAACCATTTTTGAGAAAATAGCGTTTTTCGATTTTCGGCTGTTTGTAAACCACACTTATTTTAGGTGGTAGGAAAAAATGGAAAAGCTCCTGTAAGAATACTAAGTAAACCCTACGTTTAAAATTTGGTGTAGATAAGTTGAACGGTATGGCCTCTAGGCGAGTGCATATAAAAGTGTGCCGAACGGACGGACCGGAAGGACGGGTGTCGAAAAGTCACATTTTCGGTATGTAGACGCCATGAAACATGTAAATCCGTTGAAATCTGAATTTGATATTATTTTCATAATCACTATATTTTCTTCTCTCTTTTGTCGCTCGAAAAAGAAAAGCCTAAGTTTATCACAAAAAGCTAGGGAGTTTCTCAAAAAATATTCAATTACAGGGCCACCGCACTAAACTTTTTCAATTCAATTTCTTAACTGTGTTAGGCCGCAGTTGTTACTGAAGTGTGTATTTGGATAATACGAATAAAATTATCGTATTATTCAAATACATCGAATGTCAGATTATCGAATAAAAAACTTCGATTGAAGAAAATCCACACTACAAAACTAACTCACACTTTGAGAACATTTTCATTAGACATATAATAGACCAATTAATGCAATCATTGTTTATGAAATATGAAAAAAATCAAATGAGTCACTTTGGGAAAGTCGTTCAAAAAGAACACGTGAAGAGTAACCTACCTCTTGTGAATTGTTTCGAACAATGAGTTAAGATATACTTTTGGTTATTAATGAAATATTTATTTGCGAAATTTGAACAAAATCGCCTGTCGTTCGAGAAAATTGTCGGGGAAATAACCTTGACCCCAAAAATAAACTATCCGTTGTAATTGTTTTTCATAGAAATGACTTATACTAAAATATAGGGTTATTAATGAAATACTTATTTATGAATCATCAATAAAATTGTCCGAGTAATTTTTGAGAAAATCGTGAGGGAAAAATAACTCCCCGAATAAACTATCTCTTGAGGATTCTTTCAGGGTAAGCGAGTTATTCCATATTACTAGGTTTTTAATGAAATATTTATTTCTGAGTACGAACAAAATTGCTTGACTCATTTTTGAGAAAACCGTGGAGGAAAAACACCCCTCGCATATTTTTTCAGGACAAACGAGTTTTGCCATATTGTTCGGTTATTAACGAAATATTTATTTTTGAAATATGAATAAACTCTTTTGAGTCGTTTTTGAGAAAATCGCCCAGACAACACTCCACCAAGAATAAACTACCCCTCGCATTTTTTTAGGACAAACGAGTTATGCCATATTGATAAGTTATTAATGAAATCTTTATTTATGAAATATGAACGAAAACATTTGAGTCCATTTTGAGAAAATCACTGAGAAAAAACTCACCCCCTTAGTATAAACTACCCCTTGTAGATTTTTCTCAGATAAATGCCTTATACCACAAAATAGGGTTGCTAATTAAATATTGATTTATAAAAAAAGAAAGAAAACAAGATCGTTAGAGCCAGTTATGAGAAAATATCTTTTTTCTATTTTCATCGTACAGGAAACTACCCTTGTTTTGGGAGTAGGAGGGAAATAAAAAAAAACTATAGGAAATACTATGAAAATCTTAAACTAAAATTTGGTGCAGATAAGTTGAACGGTATGGCCTCTAGGCGAGTGCACAGAAAAGTGTAGCGAACGGACGGAAGAACAGATAGACATGTATCGAAAAATAACTTTTTCGGTGTTAGGGGCTATAATACGTATAAATTCGTTGAAATCTCAAATTTGATTTTTTTTTCGAACACCATACTTTCTTCTCTCATTTGTCACTTCAAAGTAAAAGGAACTCAGAACTACAGATAAAAGACACCTACTTTTACACATAGACATTATTTATTGATTTAAAACTGTTTTAGTTTGTGTCATTTCACTTCCAATTGAAAGGTTTTACAATGATTAACGGCATACCAATGACGAGACGGAAGTTTTCAGGAAGTAAATGCATTCAGAAGTCTAGATTGCATTACAGCTATCAGCCTGTTTTTATTTCTGCAATTGTTAACAGCTGTAATTTCGTCCAAACGCTGCATGAAATAATTTTTGGTTGACGTTATTGTGTTACTATTTTAGTATTGTTCTCTTCAGACTTGGTTGAAGTTTTGTCTTAACGGTTATACATTTTTTTCTTATTTCATCGTTACACATAAGAATAAAATGTTGTGGTGACTG
This sequence comes from Thermobia domestica, assembly GCF_964235325.1. NCBI lineage: Eukaryota > Metazoa > Arthropoda > Insecta > Zygentoma > Lepismatidae > Thermobia > Thermobia domestica. Next base: position 215,264,622 of record NC_137460.1, on the reverse strand, counting down.
GATAGATTCGAACCTACGAACATTGAGTTTTTATTCTTCAAACAATTTACCAATGGACCAAGCTTTGTCCTCACGTTAACGTACGGTTACAGGGTTTATTACGATTTAAATAAAATGGCTGGCTGTTAGAGTTTCCTGCCCAAATATTTCGATAAAAAATTTTCATTGCTTCGTACATTGTTTAGATACACATTTTAGGAGAGTGAATTTTGGTGTATATAATAATTTCATGCCAGATAAAAGCTAGATAAGTTTTGATAAAATGTTTCATATGTAGTTCTCAATAATAGACTTGTTGTTCGGGATGACGTTCCAAGGTTTAGCATTGACTAGCAGTTTTTGCTATTAATATCCCTTCTAGCAATATTGGCAGTAGACAAAAGTTAGCCCGTGTTAAAGCTTTTTGCTCCTAATTTAGTTATTTTACTTTATTATTTAACGAATATATTGAAAATTGTCAGAGACACGTATGCAGTAATTTATTTCGGGAGGGGTCCGACTTCAATATTAGGATAAATTATAATAAAATTTTAAAAGATAATCCCCAAAATTAGGCTAAATTTACAGAAAAGTTGGGGTTTCAGAGGGGGTCCGGACCCCCTAGACCCACCCATAAATGCGTTCTTGTTTGTCAGTAACATTTCCTTATTTTGAAACCCTCAAAAACTTCGGATAGACTATATAAAGGAAAACGAGTTTTTTTCAATGAAATATCACTTCAAGGAGACGCGTCAGTTTTATTGCACAGTGTGGTATCCCACGTTCACAATGGCAAGAGTTTCTTTCCTCTGATTCTCTGTCATTGTGCTCTATCGAAAGGTTAGGTTTGTAACATATTACTCCTACGAACAAGCATGACTGGCAGATAGGAATACTGAACACAACTCCAGAGAAATGCATGCTGGAACTTACGTTTATAGCTACGCTTTGGTGATTTGCCCTCAAGGTCAATCGAGTGGTAATTCAGTTCCGTCTCTGTTCTTAAGCCATGTTCGTATTACTTCGAACAGTTTTGATAATGAAAAGCATGCCTCTTAATATAACAGACTTCTCTCACGTAAGAAATCGAAACTCAGTTGGTCAGAGCAACTAGTCTGTACGAATTAGGTTGTTAGTTAGTTAGGAGCCCAGTACGAGTGAGGGTTTTTATTACTATTGTTTTTATCTTTTTTATGTGAGGAAAAATCAAATTGTGACATCGCGATATCAAATGTATTTGGTTAGGTAGCTTTGTCTTAGCTAAACTTTAAACATCAGTAACCGTCGAAATTATTTCACTAACCGATCACTTACTGAACATTTCAAACACGTCAAACCAGTGGCATAACATGAAGGTTAACCTCTCCTCCGCAGTCCTTAGTTATGCGTCCGTACTTTCAAGGGCGGACTAAGGGCCGGGCGACTGCCCGGGGTGCCAGAGAAAGAGGGGCACCAAAACGAGCCTCAAAAAGTAAATTTTACAATGTGCTTTCTACTGACGTTTTTGGTTTATATTCTTGTAAAGTAGTGGCAATTATATGATCTTTTTACATTTCACTATGGAAGAAGAGAGTTTCATAGTACTAAGGGGGCTGTATCGAAAAATTGAGAGATGGCATGTAGAATAAAGAGTGCCGGGAATTAAGTATTGTTTGTTTGTTTGCTTGAGTTTAGCGTTCCACGGTTATGCCTTAATGGGCAAGGGAGATGTGGATACTAATTATAGTGGAATCCGAACCACTTTTATCGTTCAACAGTAATCCACCGGGAATTGGACCCGGTACCACAGAGGGCAGGCGTGGTAGCACGTTCGCTGCTGAGGACGCCCATCGGCGTCCAGTACTGAATTTGGCATATGCGCCGGACGCCTCTCGGCGCTTGTCCCTGCAGCTGATTCACTTTCCCGCCAGCGCTAGTGCAGGTATTGGTGCAAGTTGCAGGTGCAAGTGAATCAGCTGCAGGGATAAGCGCCGAGAGGCGTCCGGCGCATATGCCAAATTCAGTACTGGACGCCGATGGGCGTTCTCAGCAGCGAACGTTAGCCACTAGACCAGAGAGGGTGGAGTTGGTATTGTTTATAGCGGGCCATATTCTTTGTGAAGTTTTCCTAGGTAATGGATTTCTTTTTGAAAATGGGTTTAAAACAGGGGCGTCATTTAGGGAGGGCAGGGAGGGGCATTTGCCCCCCCCTGAGTTTGAGATGTATATAGATTTTATCATTAGAATAGTAGTAAATCAGTGAAAAACGCGAAATTTTACTTATATCAAGAGGTCTTGCCCCCCCCCAAAGCAAAATCTGAAATGACGCTCCTGGTTTAAACTATTAAAAACACTATGATAAAATGTAAAATATAGGCTACTACTAGGGGAAGGGCGCCAAAAAGTCACTTTGCCCGTGTGAAAATTTGGCCTGCTCCGCCCCGGCGTACTTTCTGTATATTTTTTGGCCTTGCAGCTTGTGCGGTCCCCCACGCCACATTGTTGCGGGGGCGCTATTTACGCCTACCTTTCGAACGTAATTCAATAACTGTTTAAGAAATTCTACCATCAGCGTGGAAACGGGAATATATTTTTCTAATAATCCCATAGAACTTTCACTCAGAACGCCAGATGCAATTTTTCAGAGTGGGCTCTGGCTCATATTCAGGAATAATAATAATAATAATAATAAATATGAATGTCTTTGGAGAGCCGAAATTATGTGACACGAATCATTATAGATAGAGCTTTAAGATGAGTGGTCATAGGGGAGGAAAAACAGGATTTTTCTTTCTCTGACTCTCTAACGTTAAGATTATGTGCTGAAGGTAAGAACCATCATCATTCTACAATAGGTTGCTTTTACATAGAATATCAATTACTTGAGTTCTCCTCCTTCGGGCAAATTTCCTTATGTAGTAAATTCAAAACAATTTCAATTTAAGACAAATATTTATAGAGAAAATTAAACATTTAATAGGGAAATCTGTTATCAAAATATCCAAACTTTTTTTTTTTTTTTTTTGGTATCGTCATGAGTTTTACACATATGTTACATTTTGATTCTTTCCCAAATAAAAAATAAATAAAATAACCTTAGTGATAAAAATGACAACAGTACTTCCACGGGATTCGAACCGTCTACCTTCGGTATACAAACTCGTTGCTTTATCTAACTGAGCTATTTGCTTTGTTACGTAAGCTGAACCTGTTCTACAGTAAAGACGATTTTTCATTACGATTGGGCTAACAATTCGTCTTTTTCCATAGGTAATTTCCACTATTTGCACTATCTATACGTTAATACTTAGCATAGATTCATATATTTGGAGTTCGCTGATAATGCATATAATAAGACATACTAGAAATATTTCGTTAAAATTTTCGTTTGTAGATCTAATTCACGCTTCTCTCAATGACATAGATGTCGCTGCTTCGTGTTGAACTGCAGAATTCCCTCGCGTTCTTGAAAATTTCCCACTTTAGCAGAGTTGGTAATTCTCGAGATTTCTGTCGATTTAATGTTTTTTGCTTCTAATTTCTTTATTTTAAGCTAATATCTAACACAAATATTAAAAACGGGTTTGTTATTAACCTGTCCTGCTGGGGAAACCTTCCGAAATTTCGAACATATAAAGAAAACGGAGATATTTTCAAAAAACTTCAAAATAAAGAGACGCGTCATTTATTTTGCTCATAGTAGTACCATCCCAATGGAGAAAAATGTATATTGTCTTCCTAAGGCTATCATCCTTGGAATGGGTAAGACTGATCAGCGTCGTAACTACGTGTACAAATTAAAGAATCATCCTGAGCGATTGTTAAAGCAGGCTAAGGATTTGTGCAATGATGCCAATGTTACTATTGAGCATCAACATGGTTGTACTATTGCAGATGCGAAGAAGTTCGAAAACAAACTAACCTCTGAATACCAGATGGTCATTTATGATAAGAACAAAATGAGTTAAGAGTAAAATATAGCCGTGAATTAAAGCTGGCAAACAAAATTTACATCTTGTATGAGGACCAATTGATAACTAACATACATAAACGTTTGGAACCCAATGTTTTTTTGTGGTTATTGTTTGTAGGATCTTAAATGTATTAGAGTGAACATCTTACTATCACTTATTTAGTAAAAAAATGTATTCATTCTTACATTATGAAACTTTTAACAGATGCTAACAACTCCTCAAGACTTATAAACACTTATTTCCCAAAATAATTCTAGCAGAGGAGTATCTTTCAATATTTTAGATTGGGTTGTACATAGTTTTCATTTTGTATTGGTGTTAATCAATTCTTTTGCAACATTTACCACTTTCTTTTCATCATTATCAAAACATATGTTTAAAATTATTGCACTATACCGAACTCTGCAGTAACTATTTTCAACTTTCTTAGAGAATTACAGCAGTTAGATTCATTTGTTATCAGTTTTTGCGCTCACAGAAAAAAATCAAGTCATACCAAATCCTTTTTACACTTTGTATGTGTAATACAGCTACAGAATACTGACAAGATCATTCAACGAAACACAGTTCTATCATTTGTTGAATTCTTTCAATCGTGAACACATTTCAAAGTTTTTTTCTATTCATAACATTGTTCTTAACTTAAAATCTTTTTGCAAGAATATTTTTATCAAATGTTTAAGAAATGTATCATTATGAACTGTAGCATAAAGTACTGTCATGCATCTTCTGAAACTGAAGCACAATTTCATCTCGCATTCATTTATATCCGTAATAAAACTTATCATATTTGTCTTCAATATATTTTTAACAGAATACAGATCATATTTGTCTTCAATATATTTTTATCTAACAGAATACAGATCATATTTGTCTTCAATATATTTTTTATCTAACAGAATACATTCATGATTTATTTTGCTCTCCTGTACACCCACTGCAAAGTAGCAAACTTACTTTTAGATTCTCACATTTGAAACGTATTTATTAAACATTGAATGCTTATGCGAATGTTATTGCAGTAACAGAGGCACACATCCTCACTACTAATTTCATTAGACATTTTTCACTTCTAATCTTCAGCACTGACAAAAAAAAAAAAAAAAAGAGATGTCTCTATTCAAACACTTTTTGAAAATATTTTCTTTTTATATAGAACAGTACGAAGTTTTACCCTAGTGCTTGAAATACAGACACACATAGATTCACCCTTTCTTAACTGCGTATTTATTTTACTTTACTGACTTCGTTCTAGAACTTTCACCCGATCTTTTATTGTTTTTTTATTTGGAAGACTTAGTTAAAACATGTTTGAACAAGTATGACCCTGAATCTGACAGTTTGTATTACCAAAAGGGTACACTCTTTCATGAATATGTTCACTTTAAAAATACTTTTCTAAGTTCAATGAAATATTTTGAGACCGAATATTCACATTTCCGCTTTCATAATATTCACTTAATTATTTTTCAATATATTTGTGTTCACAGGACGGATTCACATTATATGATGAACCAGTAATATTATATTTTAATTTGTTTTCGTTTTAATAAGGACTATCCCACATATAGTGTAATATAAAGCATTTAAAAGTTAGAGGAGAGCTTTTAATATTGTCTGTCTACTAGATTCTCCTATTCTTAAGTAGTCTTTGCTTTTGTCATTTTCCAATATTGATTATCTTAAGCTGTACCTATTCATCATTTTCCTACTTTTGACCATACTTAAGTATCTCTGATGCTGAGTTTCCTATTTTGTCCACACTCGCCCCATCCTAATAGCCATTTAAACCTTAGCGGTTTACTCCCCTTTCTGTTTGCTTTTGGTATTGCTTTTGATTTGGTTCCCGCGTTAAATTCAACAGAGTTGTCAAGCGGATGGGGGGTAGTTGTTCTACTAATGCAGAAAAGTATGTGCACAAATAACTACAACAAACAATACCTGAAAATAAAACTGATCATAGGCAAGATCAAATGGTAATAATAAATTGTTTTAGGATCTGAGAAGTGAACTTTGTGCCGGACAATATTGTGTTCGTAACTTTTCTTGGGAATTTTCACCGCTTTCCCTCATAGTTTTCTTCATTTCACCATTTCCTTTAGCCTAACCGACATAAATGTGGGACGTAATACTCAAAGATTTCATTTATTTCATTGTTTAAGGAGAACGAGAATGTTTGTCGGCATTGGTTAGTGTAGGTTGCGAATATATGTTGCAGTTGCATTTGCTGTCCAAATCAGCTATTCTGCTACAAACTTATACAAATTCTCATATTCAGTTGATAAATCTCCGAATGCTAATATTGATCACAGTGCAGTACAATTTTTATAGATAAATAGATACTGAGACCTTCATAGCTAACATGGCCTTAAATACTGATAAGCTCAAACAAAGAAAGAAAAAAAATCTAATTCCTAATAATATTTATAGTAAACTTAGCAAATTATAAAAGTTTCCAACGTTATCCTCTGCTCCCTATCCTTCTTACGTCCAAATATTTGTTTCATGAAATTGGAATTTATTTTTTTACGGATAAAGTGTAGTATATCCCCTATTTATCTGTTTTCTCAAACATATATGTTGTACAATCAAATAGCTTTATATGTAATAGGGTATACATCTCTTAAGAGGAGTTCTTCATACCCACTAGAATCAGATTTCAGTTCAAGTATACTTTCTGACTTCAAGTTTTTGAGCCCATTCAGCTTGTTTTTATTTATTAGCTATAGCGATATATATATATATTGGATATTGTGTATCAGGTCTAACTTTGAAGTGCTTATTTATCATTATTTAGTGTTCAAGCAATTTTAACAAGGAGTCTGCTACGCATATGGACTCTAAAATAATACGAAAAATTACAGTGAGACCTATGAAATTGTTGACAAATCCATCATTAGGTTAGTTATAGCTTCGTATTGCTTATGAGGAATTCAATTGAATTTGAAGATCGTAATGTTGGGAATAAAATAAAATGATGTGAACTATCAAATTGTTGTAGACAAGGATAGGAACATATTTCGCAAAACCATGAAGATTATTGAATACAAACTTTTTGTAGACTGCATTGGCTCAGTGGTAGTGTACCTCTCTCTCTCCCTCTCTCTCTCTTCCTCTAAATGTACATTTGTTGTGTTTTAATTGTTAGCATTATTCATTTCTCTTAGCTTACAGAACATAAGGAAAGGAGATTAAACTGAATGATCCATGTAACTTAAATGATAAGGCAGTCAAAATAATTCCAAACTCTAGAGCTAACCGCTTAGCGAACCATGATAAACCTGGCTTAGTTCCTGGCAAAATATTAGATTTCGCGTCTCATATAACCTTACTACTAAAAGTAATAAGAATAGTTTCTCTCTTTGCTCTCTAATGTCAAGCTTGCCTATGAGACGAGACGAGACGAGATGAAACAAAAGTTTGTATGGTTAAGCGGATAGCGCACATGTCTTTGACATCTAAACTTTATTCGTACTTACATTTTCTAATATCAGTTTCCATTTATTTAACAAGTAGCTCTTAATATGTTCATAGACTTTAGTGGTTCGAAGCAATTTTTATCGGCTCACAAGTTTTAGTATTTTCGAAAACATTTTACAACTATTTTTTAAACTTTCACACTCAGTGTGTGTTCTGAATTTGCAAAAACCAAATGATCCAATTTAAAATAAATAACACGAAAGAATTTAAAAGCTGAGTTTTAATAAAAAAAAAATAAAAAAAATAACACAAAAGCAGAGCTTGAACTCCTAAAAATTGAAATCGGCAAGTCAAAATACATGCTGCAAAAGCAGATAATCCAATAAAAGAAATACTCAAAAGAAGACATAAGTAATAAGAGGATTCGATTCCCAAGTGGAATGTTTAAAAGAACTTCAAAGTCTATCAGTTTACTGTCTAAGTACTACAAAGAAAATAGCTTTGATGATGGTGAACAGGATGCTAAACTGCAAACAAATTCATACATATCAATGACTGTCTTACGTGAAGTTTTCCTTAATCCTGCCACGCAAATGTGATGTCAAATAAAATAAGATTGTTTTCACATTACGCTCACAAATTCAAAACCAAGGGAGGTTTACACCAATTAAATGTTAGAATGAGACTTGACATACAACTTGTAGCTTACTCTTCTGTCCTCACGAATACATATTTTCAAACTAATTGTTGAACCAAACTTCACCTTAGATGGTTGAGATCCCGGGTTCAATCTTTGACCAACTAAAATTATGGGTGAACATATTGTGTCTGTAACTTTATTTTCTTGAGCATTTCCAAGCGTTCCTCACAGTTTCTTCATATTACCATTTTCTTTACCGTAACCAAAATAATTGTGGTGTGTCAGATTTCATCTCATTTTAATACACAATCAAGGGAAATCATTTCAATACATAGCGAAGAGAGATCACTAATTATTTATTTAACTAGTAAAGAATCTGATTTCAAATTTCAATATAAGACAGCAGTGAGTCAGTGGTAGTTTTTCCCGTCGGTGGGAGTACCACCAGTTAGACTTGTAGTGAACAACATCGGGTCCGTGAACTTTCTTGGAGTTTTCCTCTCACTTTTTCAAGACGAAACAACATTAAATCATTCATTTCTCATAATTACTGTCTCCTTTAGCCTAACCAAGTTTAAACTTTGATTAGTTTACCACAAGACAAAGAGAAATATTACTGGTGAAAAATCAAATAAGCAATTACCAATAAGAAAATAGTACTTCAATTCTCTCTCCTTTCAATTGTTTTGAAATCTTCAAGGTTTGTACAGTATAGTTCCGTGTACAGTTTGTTTTCTACCGAAAAAAAATCATGTAAGTACCAATTAAAATTGTTTCATGGCTAAGTGGTTAGTATGATCGTCTTGGCTAACTGAATAGTACATCAGTGTTGGACATTTAATATTTTTTATTTGTACGAAAACATTTTCTAGTATCACTTCCTAATGTTCACACTCATCGAGGATTCGATTCGTGGAGATAGGTCATGTGGCAACAGATTAATTCTTACAAGGAATGTTATCCTAAGAATTTAGAAAAAAATAGAACTTCTTGCTGAAAAGAAAAATAAACTCAAAATTCATCCATTCATCAAAAATAGAACTTGCAATGCAATAATTTCAAGTATATATAAAAGAAGAAACCTTATGTTTTGCATAAAATGAATTTTCATTGCAGATTAGTTATTGAGACTATTATCAAAATACCTCTGCACTGTTAAAAAGGTAGAAAGGTTTTAAAAATTCATAGGAAAGAAAACACAAATTTCCCAGCACCCATCCAACAACACACGATTTATTTACAAAATATATACAACTTTTTTTTCATTTCATTTTTTCATCCGTTCTTCAAGCGCTATATATTTTAATACAGCACCAAATTAAATTGTTCGGTTTTCTTTATTACACTCTTTTTCGAATATAATAAATATATCCTCTATATCTTTTCTTGATATCCTCTATATCTTAATTTGTATGTTTTGGTCATCTGTTTCGTAACCCTGCCTACAGACCCTTTCTTCTGATCCTGAATTTTCGTCGCTGATGTACAAGGTTGCTGTTGGGACTCCAGCTTTTCTGCAAAATAAAAAAAAATAAAAATGTTATTAGTACAACATAATTTCACCAAAATAGTGCAAATTATAATTAAGGTTTTTATTGTGCACAATATATACTTAATAGAAATAGAAATGAAAATTCTGTTATTCTATCCACGTACGAAAGTCAGTTTCCTTTAGCGTACAAACCTATAAAAATATCTTTAGTTTGCAAGAGCTATGTAGGATTCTGGAACAGTACTTCATACATTTTCGAATTCTCAATAAATCTGTACAAGCAAACTATCTGTTCTGTGTAAGACCCAAAGCTAAACGTGCCGTTGAACTTAAAATCAACTCTAGTGTTCCCTCACAATGTAATCGGTAACGCTCTTGCATTCAGTGCGAGCACCCCCGGGTTCAATTCCCGGTAGGGGAAGTAGTGTTCCCCTCATAGCGTAGTTGCTAACGCTTTCGGCTTTAATGCGGGTGGTCCCGCGTAGCGTAATCGCTTTCGCGTTCAGTGTGAGCAGTCCCGGGCCCGATTCCCGGTAGGAAGGTGTCCCGACGCGGACCCGAAAGGGCGTGCGGTGCAAACGGGACCAAAAGGGCCTGCAGCGCGAACGGTTCTGGTCCAATTACCGGCGGGGCATTCAGTCAAAATATATATATATATATATATATATATATATATATAATTTTTAGGATATTCTGAATAATGTTTTTTTCTCATTTACACCAAACAAATGCCTTGCGTGATACCTAATTTCCCTCGTTTCCCGAATGGTGTGCTCGCTGAGAGTTGTCAGCCCTCATAACGTCACAGGTTAAAATGTTTAGAGGGCGGAAATATAAAATCAAGTCAATCTTTCACCAAAGTATAAAAGATAAATCTAAATCGCCCACAAAAACTCTTGCACTTGTAAAAAAATCCTATATCTCAATCCCAATGAAAACTTATATAAACAACAAACAAACAAAATTTTGATGGTATAAAACGGAATTCATACAAAATTATTTATTTATTTAAAAAAGTGGTAAGGCGTTCACTTCATATGTTTGTTGGATCTGTAGTTCAATCTTAGGTCATGCCAATATGTTTCCAAGAAAAAATTCAGAACCAGTACACTACCAATTGTGATTTAATACTATTTTAATAGAACTACTAGTGACACCTATCGGCAAAATTCAAAATTAAAGATTAGTTGTGCGTTGAAAGTTCAGCACTGCTGACGCGTGTGTGTGACTGAGTTCCGTATATTTCTATATATTTTAAGGTGAGTATAGTATATATGTTTTCAATATGTAATAAACCATAGCACATATTCACTTCACTCAAATACATATGCTTGTATATTCTGTTGGTCTTAATATTCTATGAAAGTATTGAAGATCAAACAAGTATAAGTAAAACTATTGGGTTAAATAAGGAATATAAACCCAAGTCTTTCAGTGACAGAACGAGTATTTAGTTTCATTTCTGTGGCATAAATCCCAGTCTGTCAGTAATGGAATGCATATTTCATTAGGGGGCCTCTACCACATCATTTCGGGGGATATCCCCTCTACCAGTATTGGTGCATACGTTTACTTTAAAATCCTAATACCAAAAACGAGGTAAACCTATCATCTCTCACTGCAAAATCCATGTATAAACAAGTAACGCTCAGAAATGGGGGCATTTCTCTTAAACACGGGCATAGTCTCCTCTTCTCCATGCAAAAGAGAGCGTTCACTAAGTGGAAAGTTGTGGAGAAATTCAGTCTTAAACACAATGGTTAAAGTCTCGCTCTCTCACAGTCGTTCACACTGCATTGGATTCTCTTTTTGCACCCCTAACAAGATATTTCGTATTTCATTTTACAAAGTACGTTATTTTTCTCACTCATTACCTTGCTTAATATAGAGTTAGTATGTACAAAAAGCATGTGACTAGTATATGATTAAGATTCTGAGTACTGCAACACATGTTTAAAATACGCAACATCATATTTCTTACATTTTTCAAATATACTCCCAACACTTATTCAAAGATAAAGAACATCTAACTTAAATTTCTCTCACTCAATTACATTCTTTTATTCGTCAAGTCCTGGAAAAAGAAACATTTGAGTATTCACTACGTTTCGCAAGATTTGCGATTTACATGCTATTCTAACGCAAATTCAAAGGGGAAAAGTGCACCGTACAGTTCTATGAACAAAAATGAATAAATGAACGTAGTTCTTTTCTTTCGAGTCTAACTGTGGGAAAGTGTCATACATCTAAATGAAAAGCCTACACATTTACGTAAAAACTGCAATATTCGCAGGTATCTCGGAAAATTGCATCCACTACAACTGAAAACTCTTTATATAAGTACATTTTTTCAGTATGAAAACACATTAAAACACTTTTTGCACGGTTCTGAACACTTATGAATACATCTGTGCACTTAATACTGACTGATTTTCTAAATATTAGGGAATCTTTTAAATCTTCTTGTCATGCAAGCAAAACAAAAGTCTATCTTTCTGATGAAATTAATTATTTTACACTACAGTAAATAAGACAATATATTTTGAACATTATCTGTAGTAAATATTAAATATGTATCTGTTCTAAAAGTGTTCTTTATGTGTAAATTGCTTATTTTCCGAAAAGACATTCCAATATGAATACAGATTCTCGACGAATCATTCAAACACAATGTATTTATATAAAACCTACAATATATTTAAACAATGTAGTATCTACAATCAAAAATATTGGACAGTACGCAATTCTGTTTAATCGCAATTTCAGTTATAAAGATTCAGACAAATTGCACACTTGATTTTTGCCGTAAACTCCGTCAGTGGTGGCTCTTAAGTCACATTGCCAAACATTTCTAAAACACCAACTATTATGTATTAAACTATAAAGTCTGTCATTGACGGCTCTTAAGGGACGTCACCACGCATTTCTAAAAACTCAAAAAAAAATCTGCAGTAAACTATGACTTCCTCAGTGGTGGCTCAAATCACATCACCACACATTTCTAAAAACTCCAAAAAAAATTCTGCAGTAAACTATGACTTCCTCAGTGGTGGCTCTTAAATCACATCACCACGCATTTCTAAAAACACCAAGTATTCTGCAATAAACTATAAGTCCGTCCGTCAATGATGGTTCTTTAGGGATGTCACTAACCAATTTCTCTAAAAAGATTAACACTACCAAGATATTTTCTCGTGTAAAGTTCAGCCACATATTCTTAGCTATAATAATAATAATAATACTAGTTCCATCCTTCACTCTTTCCTTTGGTTAAGTTGCCCCCTCAAAAAAAAAAAAAAAAGCAACCGAAACGGAATCGAAACTCAAACATAGTCTTCAAACAATATAAAGTATGGACTACCTATGAAATAAAACGTAAGTGAAAAAAACATAGTCTTCAAACATTGATTTGGTGCTAAAGTTCACCACAAGACACGAAAAAGTAAGGCTTAGTCTTCAAACAATAGTTTAATTAATCGTAAAACAATTCATCCTCAACTAATCTCTTTTAAAAGCAAATATTGCGTTCCTTCGTGGGGGGCAAGCCAACCAGTTCAGGAAGCTAGCTTTTCTCGGTGTTGGCAAACACAGAAGGCATTATAAGTCATGGGTGTTTCCCTGATTTTGGCAAACACGGTGGGCGTTATGGCCCATGCATGATTCCCCCCAATTTTGGCAAACACGGAAGATGATATAAGTCAGACGTGGTTCCTCCGGTTTGGGGGCGCTATGGTCCCCCGCAAGTTTGAAACATGTTGGCGAAAATTCTTGGTTCGTTTCTACATGTTAATTATTTTCATAAGAAAAAAACAATGTGTCAATTTTCTAGGGTGGGTCCCCCCATTCGATCCTTATGCAAATATATCTAATCAATTATAATAATATAAAACTTACTTGAATATGATATCTTCTTTGAACAAAACACACAAAAAATCCAGAAAGAAAACTTTAAAGAAACAAACGCAAGCACGTCGGAACGAAAGATTGTCAATACAGTGAATGTGTACTGCATTTATATATTATATTTTTTTCTTATTTATTAACATAAGAGGAATGGAATAGGGGAGAAAAAAATAAATGAATTTGCCTTGTAATACAGCATTGCATCACTCTACAAAAGAAGAAAAGAATTGGGGTATTTCGTTTGTCGGTATTTTCCCGGATCGAAGGAAATATTTCTTTTTTTCTTTTTTCTATAGAAGTAATAACTAATTCAGGGAATTTTCACACAATGCCTAAAGTTTGAAAAAAACGTCAGTATGTCTGAATTCGTGTCTCAAAGGCGCCAAAATGCTGAATTTTCACGCCATACAGTTGTTTACCAAACAATAAAGAAGTAAAATTCGTTAAGCTGGGCTCAAGCGGCAATTTTCCTAGATTTTAAACGTAAAATGAAGGCCAATGTTGGCTTTATTCAGTGAAACTATATAGTAGTCATTTTCAACATCTGTTTCAATAACTTGTATTTTTGCCGAAAAGAACAGCCCAATTATTTTGTGTCAATACACAGAAACCATTCTACAGGTCTTTGTGTTGTTTTGAAAAAACTAGATATGCTGGAAACAAATACAGGAACCCAAGTGTTTATTCATCAGGTTATTGGCATTCAATCCAAGGACGAAGAGAAAGCATTCCAACCACCACCTTTTTTGTCCAAACAGCGTAATGGAGGGGGAGGTCACGCCCGGAACCAACCATCAAAAGTGGTTAGAAAGTTGAGGGGGAAAATAAGTAAACATCCTTTGTGACAAGAAATGTATGTCAGTTGTCGCGGGTAGGGAGAGAGGATCCTGTTCACACAAGAAACTCTGAACATTGATGGAGGGCAAAGGGAAGGGGGAGGAATCTTCCATTCACTCAAAACTAGAGGCAATGATCGACAGGTAACTTTCTCCCATTGGTTAAACATTGGAGGCGGAACAAACTGGTCTTTCCTGGCTAATCATATCGCAAGGTTGTTTGCGTAGGGTGCAAAAAAGTTAAGTTTCATTCTTGCCCCATTCAGTCATGCAATGGAAGTTGGAGAAAACACAGCAGTTTGCGTATCTTTGACTCTGTACTGAACAGCGCCGAAAAATAGCGAAGATAAATCTGTCATTTTCAGAACCAAGCAAGATAAACGAAAGGAGTGCAGTTCGCAACAGAAAATAAGTGAAAATAAATAAATAAATATTAATTCCCTTTCCTTTCCATTTCCTTATTTCCAAAGTTAGTGTAATCCATCTTAATACTTTACGTAGTAAAACAAAGCAGCATTAAAAATCATTGCTAAATATAGGAAATTCATAGATAATGCAGGATCTTAAAGGGTAATGTTTCAGGGACTCCTTCAACGGTTTAATCATATTCATTATTCATAATTTTCTAGTTCAAATAAAAGTGTTCAATTAGTTACGAGCTTTGCAAGTAAGATCATAATTAAATTAATGGGGAAAAAGCTTGTGGGAGCTAGGGACCGCGTTCAAAGCCGTATACTGAAGTTCTAATTATCTAAATCGTAGTTTTAATTTTAATTTGATCATAATTGTTAAAATTTCGATTCAAGAATCGTGCAGGATCATGTTTGAAGCTAGGGATCGCGTTCAAAGCCATATACTGAAGTTCTAATTATCTTAATCATGGTTTTAATTTTAATTTATTCATAATTTTTAAAATTTCGATTCAAGAATCGTGCAGGAGCATGTTTCTACAAGAAAAGAGGTCATTCCGCTTTCCAAAACAACCTCTATTGCACAACTAATAAAACCACCTCCCCCAAGGCCGGGGCAGCCTCCCCAAGGCCCGCACGGCCCTACAGACAGGAAAATACACAAGTCATAAAGCAATTAAGAAAACAATAGCCCCATTCACGTGTAGAAGTAGCTACTTCCCTACTACGGTCTATTCTATAGGAGACTTCTATATTAGAAGCAACCATTTTTAACATTTCTATTACTTCAAATTTGTTCCAGTTTGAATCACATTCAACACCTTTAGTTTTTAACCACTCCACAATTTTTTTGCTACATGATTTCGTTGGGATTTTTTCGTCCTTTACTGAGTGTGTGGGAGCATTGTCAATTACAATCACGGAATTTGGTGGTACATTCGGAAGGAGTTTTTCTTGGAAATATTGTTCATATTTTGCTGAATCTAATTCTCCATGATAATAACCTGTTTTTGTGCCGCGAAAAACGAGGTCAGCTCCAGGAATTAACCCACTCTCAGTCTTTGTATGAATAACTATTACCCTCCCCCCTTTCCAGAAGGTGCCTTGACGCCTGAGGACAAACCTTTTCTCCAAGCTTGGTTAGCTGTTTTGATAGTAGTATCATGCCATACCTTTGACTTTGTGTGACCAGCGCTGACCCAGGTTTCGTCAGTATAAACAATGCACTTACCTTCTTGCCTCCGTTGCTTAATAGTCTTCAAATATCGATGCCTCCATGCAATAATGTCCTCTCTCGCAATCAACAGAGATTGGCGCTTACGAGACATAAAGCTGAATCCCATGTCAAGTAGAAGGCGATGCAACGTCGATAATGATAAAGTAGGCAGGTCGTCGTCCTCTGCAATAATACGATGAATTTTCCGCAAAGAAGGAAGCTCATTGTCCTTATACATTTTATGAATTTTGCGGCGTATTGCTGCTTGGGTAAAAGTCATATTTCTCCAGCCTTGTATTTTTATTGCCGCTTGGTCTTTTCTTGCGTGGAGTAGAAACTTTTTCTTTAGTGCGATGGAATTCCTGACGCACTTTCGATATAGTTGTGATTCCCACTAATGTTGCTTCAGAGGTCTTCCTCATTGCTTCTGAAACAGTTTCCATACCCTCCATCACTGCCTGGTTTCGAAAATATGAATACACGTTTAATAACATTTTCTTACCAGTAGAAAGAGGTTTCCCTTTCTTTCTTTGATTCTTTTAACAATGTGGGGAATTTTCAGTCATTCTCTCAAAAAAAAAAAAAAAGCTCTATAGCAGTTAAACACAAAATTTACTAATAACAACACTAATACTAATACACTAATAATACATTTACTACTAATAAAATAGATAACACATGAAGTAACTATAACACGAAAAATATACAAAATAAAACAAGATACGCGCACCAAATATTCACTGAACTAGCACAGATCAAAATGAATCAAAACTGTCATGCGTAGCGCTTCCGACGACCAGCGACGTGGCAACAACTGGGCTTATGTTGCCAAACTTACCCTATCGTAAGAAGTTTAACTGATAAAGAATGAGTTTGCATACCTCTATTGTTATTCTAACAATCAGCCTTACTTTCTTTGTTTATCTGCTGCAAAACTTTCTACATTTAAAAAAGTTTTTCGATACTCTAATATTTAAGTGAGAGTAAATTTGACAATCTTACTTGCGTTATGCTTTTTCTTTTGTCATCGGCTACAGTTAGGGTTGCAAGCACTTATATTGTTGTGCTAGCTGAACGTACTAGCTACGCTGGACACTCGAACAATTTATAAACTGCCACTCGAGTCAACTCCACAGTTTAATTTGTTTTTACCACAATCTTGGAAAACATTTTAAATTCTGTCAGTAACTGAATTCACCAAAACCATTTTTGGTTTTAAACCGGCTCGTTTTTCTACTAATAAATCAGCAAACCTAACATTTTTAATAAACATACGATACCAGGGCCGTAACTTGTGAAGGGGGCCCATTTTAAGACAAAATTTTCTTACTAGATATACGATATGAACATGAAATTATAAATGAAGCATCAAACGAGTACACTACATTACATAAACAAAACAGCACACAAAAGATAAATGAAATAAGTCGTTGGCTCATTTCAGTAAAAAAAGACTACTATTGGGTGTCCTAGAAATAATATTTATTCGTATAGCTTGGAGGTTTGTCAATATTGTCCCCTTAATTAAATTGTCGTGTATGGAATGGAGCCAGGGGCGTACTAACGGCCCAGCAGACCTTGCGGTGCGGGAGTACCCTCAGGCTCCGGGGGCCCATAAAGTGTAAGATAAAGATGGAAAGAATGGGCCCAGGAATTAGAAGAACAATTTTACTAGGGGGGCCCAAATACGCGTATTAATTGCCCCCCCAGAAAAAATCTAAGTTACGGCGCTGTATGATACTGATTGATAGAATTGGATTTGAAGATAGAATTGCATTCCTTTTCTATCAAGGAGTGTGTAAGAAAATTGAATGTTAGAAGGGTGTAGAATCTGAAGGGAATTTATAGACAACTAAAATTGCAAGGCTATCTGCTTATTAGAAGATAAAAGAAAAGAAAAGGCGAATTTCACCTTTCTAAGTTGAGTGGCTAGTGAAATACTCTTTTTTTCTTGGTATAGTGTCATAATCAAAGTAATATGATAACAATCTCAATTGGCGTTGAGGTCTAATACAAACCGAAAATCTTTTCATTCTGCTTTGCTGTTTGGCCATACAGAAAATTGTATTACACACATTATTAAGTTATTTAATTAAAGATACTGTTATAAATATCTACATAAAATGACTTGTGTCATTCACTTCCAAATAGAGGCAACCGTAACCTTGTTGTACGACACTATATGCACATGTTTTTAATCTTTTCTGACAGAAAAGTGCACTTTTTGCTACTGGCTACACTGGTTTGACGCGTCTGACGTATTTCCGTCTTATATTATTCACAAGGTGAAACAGAGAATAGAAGTTCCTCATATTGGTCCGTCCGATAAACAAATTGTATTCTTTTTCATTAGGAAAGCAATATATAAAAAACAATAAAAGTAAAATGAAGATGAAAATTTGGCAGCAATAAAACAGTAACGACAAACCAAAAGAGCTCAGAACGTGAGCAACCCCGGAAGCATGAATGAACTCAAGTATCCGGCTAACTATATCAGTCGCATCCCCCAAGCCACGGGTAAGAAGAGAAGGCAGTCCGTAACGTTCTCTCAGATTCAGGATATTCAACGAGTATTCAGGATATTCAACGAGAATATGATGAATACTCAGGGGGACAATACACTTTTCACAATACGGACGGTCCGTACTACGAAGCAGATAACTATGCGTTAGATGAGTGTGTCCGATAAGCAAACGCGCCAGGAGCACTTCATCTCTACGACTGAGGCGTGAAGACGTTCGCCAATCCCCGAGAATTGGCTTAACTGCGTGAAGTTGATTGTCATATTCCTGATCTCAAACTGCTTGCGAGTGATTGCGCATCAAGCTGGAGAAATGGCGGCAAAGATCGAAACTAGGCAGCCTATGTTCCAGTGCAACTTCGGTCAAGGCGGCGTTCTTGGCAGCTGTGTCGCACATTCGTTTCCCCGAATTCCGATATGACCCGGCACCGAGCAGACAACGACGACACAACCCTGTTGCTGTAACTGATGGTATTTCACAAGAATGTCTTGAACGAGGGCGTGTTTGCTGTAGACATTCTGTAGTCTCAACCGTGCTCTGAGAATCGGTGCGAAAGAGCACATGACGTAACGAAAGCGTGAGAGCATGATCCAAGGCAACCGTAATGGCAGTTATTTCTGCAGTAAAGGCTAAATTTACGCGATGCAATTGAAACTCTGAGCTGCCCTCGTCGGTGACAAAGACAGCCGACAGAACTCCCGTCCTTAGATCCGTCCGTATAAAACATTAAAATTGACGTACCGTTCTAAAAGTGCTCCAAACCCTTGTTGGAACACCTGGGAATTAGTGTTCTGTTTTGAGTGAAATGACAGACTTAAATCCTGGCTGGTTGAACGAAGGAACCATGGTGGTAGGGCACAAGGCTGAAGCAACGACAGGGAGGGCCACAGGAGATCGTCAGCGACAAAACTCTGACACGCACGGATGTACCAAGGGCGTGCAGAACAAGGACGCGCAGCATAGTAATCGTAAATGGGAATACCACGGAGATAGGTTGCTCAGGAATACAACGCACACCTGCACAATAATTGAGGAGAAACCGCTCGCGATGATAGGCTAACGATGGTTATTTGGCTTCAACATAAAGGCTGGCAACGGGACTAGTACGATACGCGCCAGTAGCTAGTCGAATACATAGGGGATGCACTGTATCGAGCTATCGCAGCAGAGAATAACGAGCTGACCAATAGGCTACACAGCCATAGTCTAACTTGGATTTACGGTACAAGCGAAGAACAGCACAGTCAGCATCCCATGTGCGGTGGGAAAGGACACGAACGAGATTCAGAGCTCGGAGACAAGAGTACTTAAGATTCCGAATATGTGGTGCCCACACCAAGCGACGATCAAAGACCCAAGAAACGGATTTTATCAACGAAGGACAAAACGAAGGAATAGCTCACAGATGCAGCTCGTAAGAATAATAGGTTTGTAGCTCAGAGGGCTGGTTGCGTCTTTTCATGGCTTCAAGATGGGAAGAACCAGGGCCTTACACCAAGCAGAAGGGAAAAATTCCTTTAACTAGACTCGTTTAAACAGGTGCAATAATGCAAGCTGAGTATCGCGGAAGAGGTTGCAACATATCGTAGGAGATGTGGTCAAGCCCTTGTGTAGTATTGGACGATTCACGGAGAGCTGACTCGAACTTAATGAGCGTGAAAGGAGCGTTATAATCCTCGTTGTTGGCGGTACGGAAGTTTAACGGGTTTCGCTCGAGCCGAGGACGTAAAGGAGCAAACGCTAGTGGATAGTGAACCGACTCAGAGATAGTCGCAAAATGGTGGCCTAACATGTTAACGATCTGAGGAGTGGATCTCTAAGATACCATTCATATTTAAAGCTGACACAGCAAGCAAACAAGGAAGGCCGTGTAGAGACCGAACCCGACGCCACACAGTAGACATGGACGTGTGACTACTGAGTGACGAAACGTAATTCTTCTAGCTTTTGCGCTACGAGACGTCTAGTCCGAACACGCAGATGCGGAAGTGCTGAAGATTTTTGGCAGTCGGGTGATGGAAGGGTTCTTCTCGAAAAGGGCCAGTCTTTTAGAAGGGCTTGGATAGGTTAATGAATGTTGAGGTCACGACGAATGTCGATTCCTAGTTGATCTGCTAGGTATAGAAATAATAAACGCTTGTCACGAGAGGACCACAGTATTTCATCGGATTGCAAATCCACGTCTATGATCAAATTTGCTGAAGGATCATAGTGTTCCATGAGAGGCTTTGGTTTTTCGTCCTCGGCATCCTGCACTAGATCCGACGGTGCGTCCAGAATTGGGAGAGAGGCCCAGAAGTCACTGATATCTGGATCCTCAGGAGGTAGAAGCGCCGCCCTTAGAATTCTTTTTCGTGGTCGTTATCGTCTTCTTGGCGGTCGACGAGGCCTGTTGTCAAAATAGAGGGGGATAGTGGACGACAAGGGCGGGAACTGGAACGTAGTTAGCATTGGCCGCCGCCGTCCGCCATCGAACTGGATTGCAATGACGAGCAATCATACTCTCTCTCTGAAGAAATTTTTGTCTTCTGGTGCAAGCTGGCACAGAAATGGATAGAAGCATGATAAGCTCTTTTGCTTCGGCGTAATCACGGAATCCCCATGTACTTACATCCAATCTTGATTGCAGAAATGTAATGACTGCCGGGAGGTCGAAGTCGGAAGACAGCAGGTAGCTGCTGGATCAAGATCCTTATCTTGATTATTTTGCGAAATCATGGGTGGAGGCACTGTAGCAGGAATAGGTAGTCCTAGGAAAAGTTCACGACGAGACACAGTTGGCGTAGACACAACCGGACGGCGAAGTGATGCAAGAGCAGAAGCTGCGTTCAGCGTAGAAGGCGAAGCCGCTTGTGGAGTAATGACCAATACATGTGATGGCCACCACGTAGATTCAAGA
Source organism: Thermobia domestica (assembly GCF_964235325.1). Lineage (NCBI taxonomy): Eukaryota > Metazoa > Arthropoda > Insecta > Zygentoma > Lepismatidae > Thermobia > Thermobia domestica. The sequence goes on along the minus strand of NC_137460.1, from coordinate 215,243,352 downwards.
CCTGAAAATTCAACCTTACACTTAACGGGGAAAGACCACTACTGCTTCTACAAATCTTGAAGACTGCGAGATGGTGTCTCATCTATCATGTGTCCTGATACTCTCTCCTCAATGACGCAATGAACCACTTGGGATTGGTATTATATAATCTAACCGTATGCAAGTATTCCAGAATCTTTTTCGATTTTCCTCCACGCGAGGCGCTTTTCGGATTTTTAGGTTTCGTCACCCTACACATCCAACTGCCCCCTGCGAGATACATGCTATCCGATCTTAAGTACTTAACCATCACCTCCACCAGACCGCTAGCTTGGTTCCTAATCGCACTTCAAGAAATATTAGAATTTACCTTGTAGAATTTATCATCTGAATGCGTAATATTTTGGATGACGAAAATTGATGATGCATTATACAACAAATTATAATCTTTAATCAAATTAATATTACCTAAATATTTTTTTTCACATGTGAACTGAAAAACCAGAAGAAAATTTCGTAATCAAAAGTATTTACGATTGAAGCTTTCCCAATTTTTTATGTTAACATTTTTTTCTAAAAAAATGATTTATAAAGTAAACAAGCAAACATTGTTTAATTGCAAACGATTCACTTTTCAACCCTTTCTAATACAGTCTGTATATACCTATCTACGAGGGGCGTTCAGTATGCTCTAATACTCACCAAGAAAGCAAAATATAATAGAAATGAAAATATGTTTATTTTTCAACATAATCCTTGCCCTTTCAATGCACTTAGTCCATCGCCGCTCCATAGCGTCTATACCCTGTTGGAAGATGTCCTCTTGCTCCTGCAACCACGTATTAACAGCATCCATGACGGCATTGTCACCCTGAAAAACCTGTCCACGGAGATGCTGCTTCAAATGTGGAAACAAGTGGAAGTCACTTAGGGCTAGGTCTGGTGAATAAGGGGGATGAGGCACCAATTCAAATTCAGCTGTATGAATTGCAGCCATGGCAACACCGGACTTGTGAACGGGAGGGTTGTCCTGATGCAGCAACACTCCACGCGCCAACGTTCCTCATCTCTTGCTCTTTATTGCAGCTCGCAATTTTGGTATAAGGTCAGCATAATACTGGCCCGTCATTGTGATACCATGTTCCAGATAATCCACCAGCAGTATTCCCTTGGCATCCCAGAAAACAGTTGTCAACCTTTTTGGCTGACTGTTGAACACGAAATTTCTTCGGGGTTGGGGAACTGGTGTGCTTCCATTGGATTGAGCTTTGTTTGGTTCGGGGTCAAAGTGGTGGACCCATATTTCGTCCACTATCACAAATCTTGTCAAAAAGTCCTCTGGATCTGCACGATACCTGTCCGAAAGTTGCCTTGAAAATGTCACTCTGCTCCTCTTCTGATCAGCGTTTAGGTTTCGCGGGACCCATCGTGCCGAGACTTTCTTCATACACAAATGATTGGTCAAGATGTTATGAACTGTGCTGGTTGACAACCCTATACTCTCTGCTAAATACCTGATGGTAACTTGTCCGTCTGCCATAACCATGTCCAGGATCTTCGCAATGTTCTGTTCGGTGATCACTGTTGCTGGTGGCCCACCTGCATGGGCATCTTCGCATGATTGTCTGCCACATCTGAACTCACGGCACCACCTCGCAACTGTAGAATATGATGGAGCAGACTGTCCTAATGTTTGTACCAAGTCGTCATGAATTTCCCTTGGCTGTAAGGTTTTCAATTGCAGGTACTTAACAGTTAATGACCGCACGAACCTATTTTCCATTTTCATAGTTCTTACAGATGCTCTACTGCAAACATCTGCAAAGAAGAAGATACATGGTCAAATAACTTGCACTGCGGCATAAAGTCATCATAAGATGTCTACTTTCTGTACATGTTAAAATCATGATCCTACATGAGGGGGAAGGGGGTCAGTATTAGAGCATATTGAACGCCCCTCGTACCATATCGATGACCACATTGTACCCAATGATCAGTTTTCGTTCTCACCTTGTTTTTGCTATTTTCTCTCCCAATACATACACAAATTCAATATTTCATCTGAATTTTGAACGTGGAGAGTAAATAAATATTGCCTGTATTTGTGAGGATTGAACTTTGCGTTTATACCCGGCTGCACTGCACAACCCTTCTGAATTGTGTTTACCGCTCATCCAGTGATTCAGTGCAACGTTGCCACATGGTCATTCATTGCAGTCTCTCTCCCTATTTTTTCTCGTAGCGTAACCAGAACTAGCTACTGATGAAATAATAATAATAATAGTAATGCTCTCAGGGTTCCAGAGGGTCCGATCTCAGTCTACTTTTGTTTTTAATATTGGTGTTATTGGTGACAGAGAGCAATTTAGTAGACCTAACTTCAAAATTAAGAATAACGCAAGCAAGTAAAATTAGTGTACTCACCAGCTTAGGCATCTCGCAAAACACCGATTTCAAATTCAATCGTTTCATCTGCAGTGTCCGTGTCACTGTTACTTTCCTGATTGGCCCTGGGGTTTCGCAAAGTATTTATTTCTAATTCAGCAGTTTCTTCTGCAGTGTCAGTTTCACTACTACTTTTCGAATTAGGAGAATAATATACTACAACATCGTCATTTCCATCTTCCATTTCAGTGCCACTGTCACTGTGAGAATCTTCCAACACACCCACACCTAAATCACCACTTTCATCGGTGTCACTATCGCTTTCCAAGTTGATGATAACGGAATCGTGATCAATTAATCTTTCAATCTCCCACATGCAATTTTCTAACCTTTTCACATGTTCAACATAGTTTTTCCACTGCTCCCTCCCCATTTTATTAATGCCTTCTTCCATGAGATACAGCACCTCATTCGCTCCAAAATTCTTGTTTCCATTGGCATTGTGTTCTTTCACTGCACTCCAAACCGTTTCTATGGGGTTCAGCTCATACTGAAAAGGTTGTAAACGTACAACTTCATGTCCAGCAGCTCTAGCCATCTCATCTAATACAAATTTTTCACAATATTTTGCTTTGTGTTTTTTCTAAAATTTGTTGAAGCTCTACTTTGGTCATTGAAGGTCCCAAGAGATGGATTTGTTTGTTAACCAAATCTGGATTTCCTTTTTGGTGCTTCTTTTACTAGGAACTTTTTCAGCTTTGCGCGAATGATAACTTGCATTATCAAATACCAAAACTGAATTTGGGGGCACGTTCGGTAAAGGTTGCTCTCTAAAATATTTTTCATAAACTTAAGCGTTCATTTCCCCATGGCGATCCACACTCTTTTTCTTCCCCCGAAACAACAGCTGCGCTCCAGGCACAAATCCATCTTCGGATCCTGTTTGGACCAGAATAATTCCTTCCCCCGTGGTTCTTTTAGACCTGTAGTAAGTCCTTCGCGCTGCGCTTGAGAGGCTGATTTGATTGTCGTGTCAACCCATCTTTTGGATTTTGTGTGACCCAAATTCGCGCATGTTTCGTCAGTATAAATTATTAGCCTTCCTCTGGCTTTCTTGATTGCCCTCAAATATCGGTGTCTCCAAGATACAATATCGTCTCTGTTATCAATCAAGGAGGAGTTCTTCTTTTGTCTCATGAATTTAAACCCCATCTCCTTCAGAACCTTGCGCAAAGACAATGGTTCGATTTTGGGAAGTCCACCAACTTGATTTAATCGTTCACAATCTTTTACAATAGTGAGTAGTTCGTTTTCTCTGAAATAAACTATGAACGTGTCTTCTGATAGCTCTTCTGGTAAAGCCGTCATAAATTTGTAGTCGGGTTCTTCGTGTGTCATTTGGACGCTTTTTCGTCGGTGTTTGTAGTTTACCACCCCTTTAATAAATTCCTATCTTATGTCATAAATAGTCGACATTGCAATACCAGTCGCATCGTTTGTGCGTCTTACTGCCTCGGAAACTGAAATGCGGTTGTTCGGTCCATCCCTAAAATACGATTATACGTTAAGAACAAGTTCTCTTTCGCCACTTGTCAAAATATGTTTAGATTGTTTCTTATAACACTGCGGAGAAACAAGTCTGTTGTGATTTTCGATTTTGATAATACACGGGACCAATAGCGCATGTTTTGCCTATTGACCTCACCATTTACGTAAAAATGGGCTTCATCCGAAAAAAGTATCTGCATAGCGAACTGCGGATTTACCCTCAATTGCTCAATAACCCACTCGCAAAACTGGACGCGACGATCAGGATCGTCCTCCGACAAATGTTGCTGCAATTGCTTCTTATATGGATGCCACTTATACTTTTGGAGCACCCTATGCACTGAACTCTGACTCACGGCACACTGCATTGCTAAACGACGTGCGTTTCACTGCGGCGACTTTGAGAAGAACACCAGCACGGCAGTAGCTGTTTCTTCATCCGTGGCTGTCCTTAGCCGTCCACTACGGGGTCTATCCACAACTGTTCCCGTGTCGTCGAATTTGGTCAATAACCGTGCCACTGCAACATGCGATACAGGTGCTCGTTGTGGATGACGCGCATTGAAATCGGCAGCCACTGCGCGGGCACTCCTCCCGCCCCATATTTTGATGATCTGGATTCGTTCGTCCCTCGTTAATGGTATGATTCACAACTTGCAACACAAAAGAAACGCAGTCAAATTCACAACTTCAATGTGGATTTCTGTTTATCCCATAAAGATAAATACATTTTGACTTCAGATTCGGTGCATTCGGTATCACATGACCCACGTAGCGTTTGTAATAAAAAAGTTAAATTCAAGATGGCGGCACCAAGATGACGGCCGTCCACGTAACATACGCCAGAAAGTGTCCCCCTAACCCTCAAGTTCACCTACCACATCAAATTCGCTGAAAGTACATCCATTTGGATTAAGGGACTTTTGAGATACCCTGTATATCAAGTTAGCCCAGAACTAAAAGCAGCATTTAAATATAAATGTGGTAATAGCCTTGTAAATATACCACTTAGAAAATAGTACTATTAATTCTATAATTAAAATTCTATTTACGTACGAGGGCTAGTCAAGACAGACTTGGACTGATTTTTTTTCTAGGCAATTTATTATTACTCAGCAACAGGCACATGATCCTTTTCAAAGTAGTCCCCGCCTATTTGAATGCACTTTTTCATTCGAGTCTTCCAGTCCTCAAACACGTGTCGCAGGCCATCCTTTGAGAGGTCCTTCAAAACCGCCTCCGATGCCTTCAGAACCTCGCAATTATCGGAGAAGCGGCGTCCACGCAGTCAGTCTGGATTTTAGGGCAGGGAATAGAAAAAAGTCGCACGGTCCGAGATCTGGGCTATACGGTAGGTGTGGCACACAGTTGATATTGTGCTGATGTAGGTATTCGAGGACAGCATGTGCCACGTGTGGTCTCGCGTTGTCATGGTGGAGTCTCCAGCCGCCATTGCGAAGGTTTGGTCGTTTCTTCGCAATGTGCTGCCGTAAGGTCTGAATGACTGACACGTGTCAGTAGTGCAGTTACAGTAGTGCCGGAGGGAACAGCATGCTGATACACCATACCAAGATGATCAAAGAACGAGATCACCATCACCTTGCCTGCTAATTCACAATCTTTGCCTTTTTTGGTGTCGGCGAACCTGGTGTCTTCCACTGCGTACTGGCTTGCTTGCCCTCAGGATCGAAATGATGAAGCCATGACTCATCGCCGGTGACAATTGACTCCATATAGGCGTCTCCACCATCCTCAAACCTTTGCAACAGCTCCCTGCAAGTGTCCACTCGAACGGCCTTCTGCTCTGGTGTCAGGATTCGCGGAATCCATCGCGCACACACTCGGCTCATGTGGAGGTGGTCATGCAAAATTTTGAAGGCACTGCCATGAGATATGCGTAGTGCGGCTGCCAGATCGTCGATACTGATGCGGCGATCTTCTCTAACAATGGCTGCTGCCGTGTTAATGTTCACCTCAGTAACAGGTGACGCTGATACACCTAGTCCACCAGCTTTCGTGATTGTCATTCGGCCCTCTTTAAACTCTTTGAACCGGCAGAGCGTCATCTTTGAAGGCTGCTCTCAACATTCCTAGAGTTTCTGTTGCACTTTTCCCCAGGCGATAGCAGAACCGTATAGCTGCAAATTGTTCATCTCGTAATGACTCCATTTCTTCTACAGTCGACTTCTAGAGGCGGCGCAGAACATCACCTGCAATAAAAAGTCGTGGTTACCAAACATGCAATGATTCCTTAACAACATTTTATATATATGCACAGCAAGACCCACCCTACTTGTATGCCAAACTATGAAGCTCCAGCGTTAACAGAACTGCCGGAAAAAAATCAGTCCAAGTCTTTCCTGACTTGCCCTCGTATTTATACAACACTCACACGCACACGCATCACTAAAAAAAATACATAACGCACAGATTTTCATCTACGTCTGTATATGATGTCAATTACATAGAGGATAGTGGCCAAAGTCGGACCCTCCTTTTATTTCCATTCGTAAATGCTGATGCGTACCGTCATAAAGTGCAATGTGGAGAAAACATAACAAAGGTTGTGTAGTGTAACTGGCAACACTGAGTTACCATGTGCAGCGGCGTAGTGTCGTCATTATCGTTAAACCTGTGATTGCAAGTTTTTGTAGCGGAGCATAGAAGTTGGAATTTTTTTAGTTAGTCTAAGGTAAGTCACAGTATTTTCTATAGTTTCCTGTTCTTTAAGTGCTGCAGTTCAAAACTATTATAGTGGGTTGTTTGTTTATAGGCTAGGAAATATAATGAGCAAGGTGCCCTTAGTCGGACCTCCATGAGTTGCCAAACTCGGACCTCCTGAAACTAAGAAGTTTTATGTTTGTAAGTGTCATAAAAAGGAATCCCGTTTGTGAAGAAATTCTTCATATATATCGTTTCAGATGTCCCAGAGACAGACCAGTGCCCGTCGAGGAGGATGGGATCCCGAAGAGATGGAAAATGCAATTGAATCAATTAGAAAGAAAAAAATGGGTTGGAAAAAAGCATCTAAAGCATTCAATGTACCCAAAACAACATTGATGAGACTTGCCCAAGAAAGGTATGGAAGTCCAAAAGCGGCAGCACGAACAAAAATGGGAAGGCCTACAGTACTTGGTGACCAACTTGAACAAAAGTTAGTAGAGTATTGCCTTGTAGTGGAGAAAGGTTTTTTTTCTTTTTTGATTAACAAGGGCGGACTTGCGACGGATGGTCGTGAATTTAGCTATTCGAAACAACTTGAAGCATCCCTTTAACAATGATGGTGCAGGTGCGAAATGGCTTAAACTTTTCCTTAAACGACATAAGGCACAGTTGGCAGTGCGCAAACCGACTGGAACATCATATGCTAGGGCAGTAGGATTTACAGAAGAGAATGTTGGCAAGATTTTTGACAACTATACACAAGAACTTGAGAAGAAACACTACGCAGCTGAAAGAATTTGGAACGTTGACGAGACCGGTTTGTCGATTGTGCAAAGTAAAGTTCCTTGCGTTATTGGACTAAAGGGGAAACGGCAGATAGGAGCCATCACCTCAGCTGAAAGAGGTTCCTTGATAACTGTGATAGTGGCAATGAGTGCAGCTGGCAGTTTTGTTCCTCGATTGGCGATTTTTCCACGCACCAATATGAATTCAGCTCTAGAAAGAGGAAAACCTCCTGGAACTATTGTGACCGTTCATCCGTCAGGTTGGGTGCAGTCGAATATATTGACCGAATGGTTCAAGCACTTTATTCAACGAACGAAACCGTCTGAAGAGCAACCTGTGATGCTCATACTAGATGGGCAATCAAGCCATACTCGCAACGCCGACATCATCGATCTCGCTAGAGCTAACCACGTCACAATCATTTCGCTACCATCTCATTCAACACATAAAATGCAACCCCTAGACCGCACCTTCATGGCTCCACTCAAAATTCACTATAGCGAAGAAGTGCGTATTTGGCTTAGGGAAAACCAAAGATCTCTTACTGCATTCGATGTCATAGAGCTGTTCGGTAAAGCATACGTTAAATGCCAAACTGCAGAGATCGCAATGAACGGGTTTCGCTGCACAGGCTTGTATTCCTTTAACAGGAACATTTATCAAGCCTCAGAATTTATCAGTGCGTCACAAGCGGCTCAGTGCAGGGAGGGCTCAAACATGATACCTACCGTGTCTGTTGCGGAAATGGTTTCTCCTCTAGAAAACACCAATCCTCGCCAGAACATAGTTTGCTGTTCTCCATCGCCATCCATGCTCGATCAGCCTGGTCCTTCAACTGCCTCTGTGCGTTCTGAAGTGGGTACAATGGACTCTTCACCAGAAAACACCAATCCTCGCCACAACGTAGTTTGCTGTTCTCCATCGCCATCCATGCTTGATCAGCCTGGTCCTTCGACTGCCTCTGTGTGTTCTGCAGTGGGTCCAATGGACATCAGCTCAGTTCCCATCATGAAGAAGAAGACTTCAACACGAGGTAGAAAGGCAACTTCATCCAATGTAATAACTTCTTCGCCATACAAAAATGACTTAATGCAGTCTGTGCGGAAGTCAAAGGAGAAGAAACGTAAAGAAGATAAAGGAAAAGGGATTAAAAACAAAGGAGATGGAATCTCTGGAGTAGGAAAAGGACAAAGAAAGAGACAAAGGAATGGAAAGAAGATTGACAAGGATGAGCAAGAATATGAAAGTTCAGAAAGCGAAGACTTTGTATTATTTGATACTGGAGATTCCGATATCGACATGCCGCACGGAGGTAACCCAACTAACGACGATGCTGAGTGCTTGTTCTGTGGTGACAAATTTTCCATGGACTGTAGAGAGGAATTATGGATACAGTGTGCAACGTGTGGTTTGTGGGCACACGCAGAGTGTACAGACAATGAGCGAGAGATCTATATTTGTGATTTCTGTCGTTAAGAAACAAAAAGGAGTTGGACTATTTTCATACCATCTATGTATTTTTCAGTTTACACTATATTTTGCATAATATTTTGCACTATATTTTGCATATTAACTATTGAACATTGAATTAATGTGTTTCAATACATTACTATTCTATTCTTCTATATTGTATTAAACTTTATTTTAACTTTATTTTGTACTTTATTATGCTTAAACTGCATATTTCTATCTTGTTAAGCTGAGTCAGAAGAAGGGGTCCGAATTTGGCAACATTTTCTCCACACTGCATTTTCGTCACATTTTACGAAAAGCTTTATTAATAAAATTTGATTAGCTGTAACTTATATCCGAACACACACACGTTTAGGAAACATATCAAAGAACGCGTGTAAAAAAAAAACAACTACAAATAATAAACAATAATAATTTTATATGCAAAAAACAAAATGGGGGTCCGACTTTGGCCACTTTCCTATACGAATTATCTTTTAAAGAATACGAAGATATAAACACTACAAAACTCAAGAGTAAAAAATAGAAAGAAAAAAGGAGGAATATGGTTGAGACGAACACCTCAAACAAAATGTCACCACACTTCAAAATAACAACAAAAGAAAAATAGAAAGCCAATGGTTGGTTTGTATAAAATTGGCAATACAACATCACCCTTCATGAGTTTCGCTGCAAGTGTTGCTACCTCCTGAAAGCAAAACAGTTTGCCGTCAGGTGAATAACCTCCTGTTTGTTAATGAGTGTGTGTGGGGTGGCTACCGAAAAAGGAATGCCAAGTCGCATTCCACAAGAAATACGCAAAAATGTCCATTTTTTCGACAAGATCTAAGAGAACATTGTGAAATAAGTGTCAAACGTGAAGGTAGCTTGATCATTGAAGAAGGTATCATGACTTTATGGTATGATGGATGTGTTGGGAAAATATCATAGAGGGAGTTAAGAAATTTCAGAACTGATGAAAGATTACAATTGTATAGGTTTAATAGAAAGTTAATTACTGAGCTTGTGTTTAATAACAAACGTACTCTTTATTTACCCGAACTTGATATTTTAAGTAGGCCCGATTTCTGCACTAAAGCGAGGGGGCACGGTAGCAGTGGTAATCACTTCTGGTTCAAAAGGTCCCGGGTTCGCTTCCCGGCCTCGCCATGTGAGTTTGTGGTGGACAACACTGTGCTCTTGTCTCTGATATGGCCTGAGCTGCTAAAAAGGGACGTTACACCCACACCGATTTAATTTTTTGCACCAAAGCGAAGTGTTTCGGTACCTTTTCCACCAAAGATACGAAGCCTACGTGAAGGAAATAGTAGCGAAGTTCGCTCACATAAACCCAGTGTGCGAATTAACGGGGTGGATCAGGAGAATTTCTCCCCTTGTTGTGCTGGATGATAAGTTTTGGATGTCCCTATGTTATCTAATTTGAAGTACAGTGTATCTCCCCCATAGTACAAGGTCCCTTAGTTCGCACACTGCATAAACCAGATTTAGAGAGTGAAGCGAGTTAATTGTGAGACCACCTGAAGCTACCTAAAAACCAGAAGCTCTCAAGTCACATAATAATAATAATGGGTTGCCCTGTAGCTCAGTCGGTAGAGTGACCGATTACCAATCTTCATCTTTTAGTTTCATTTTCAGGGACTAGGAACTATGCAGACACGGGACCCATAGTTTAAATTGGGATACGAACCACTTCGCTTTTTGAATCCCAACTATTGAGCTGACAGCGGGAAACGAATCCGCGACCACGCGCGCCCAAGGCGAGCGCTCTAACGATGAGGCTACAGGGAAGCAATTAATGTGTCGAATAAGGGGTACAAGAAAGTGAAGGGACTCGTGACACCGCAGGTCACCACGTGATATGTCCGTTCAATGGTAGGCAAATGCCCCTAAAGGTTGCTGAACCACCGATGTATTATTATTATTATTATTATTATTTTATTATTATTATTATTATTATGTCAGGGCAATCAAGTGAATGTATGTGTCATTTCCCCAATAAAACAATCCTATAACGCGGGTATGTTGATAAGTGCATTTGGATTACAACAACATTTCATAGATATTTGTACAATTGCACTTCCTTATTGCAAGATTGCATTTTTTTAAAAATATACTGCCCTTCAATTCGGTACTTGTCGGCATTGTCAATACATAATAATTAAATTTCAGAGACGGCGGATCGACGCGTAATAGCTTGGCAGTCGTTGGCTAAACTGACAAATGTTTTATTGACAAAATTCGAAGATTCATGGCGACCGTTGAAAAAGCAAAGATGAAAGTGTGAAACTCCCTGAGCAATTAGACTACACAACTATTTCCGTAGATATAAGAGTATTTGGATACACGGGCCGAAAGAAGCATGCTTCCTCGGCTCATGTCGTTCTTTTCCGAGAACAGCCGATCCACTATGATAACGAACTCCAGAATGGTATAGTTGCCTAATTACTTATTAATTGCTCAATGTAGAAAAAAATGTAGCCATTAAAGTTGTATGCGTCTCTTTCGATAGCATCATTAACAATATTAGAAAATAATCAGGTTACATCAAGTTATGACGTCTATATTATATTCACGTTCAACATCGCATCGAAGTTCTTTTCTACATTTCTATTACCGAAAGGATCCATGAATAGTACTCCTTTAGTTTCTATATTACCTACACACAGACAAAAGTAATCCCTATTTTCATAAACGAATATTAAAATGTATTTCTTATTACATAATTGTAATTCCTTGAAGTAATCGGATCTAACCTTTCTTTCCCAAAGGATTGTATTTATCTCAACCGGAACGAAGGAAATATCCCTCCGGCCGCTTTTAACTATCATAATCTTTGCCCCTGTGTCTATGATAAATGAAGACAACCACGCCCTACCTTGTAATGCTGTAAAATGTATATAATTGACAGAAATTTTTTTGATAACGAACTGCAAAGAAATTTGATTTCACGTGGCTTAAAGTACTAATCAATACCATCCATAAGCCTGCTAGATAAGATAATACTTTCCTTCTCGTTCAGATTCAATGTCATTGCAAATTTCTCTATTACTAATTGACATTGTATCAGCATTTAGAATAACATTGTGTTCATCGCTGCTTGAATCCTCTGCGGAAAAGTCAATTACCGGTGTTTCTTTCCCTACATTAGCGTTACTGCCAAATTTCTCATATATGTGACCCATTATTGTATTCATTTCAGACTGACTACCCTAGTTTTCTTTTCATTTTTCACCTTCAACCTATTTCCGTCATTATTACCGGAAACATTTGTCTCTAAAGGTCTCTCCAGCAGGGTTTTTAGGAAATTCCCTTAGAAGCAAGTTGTAATTCTTTTCTTACGTTTATTCCAACCTTTCTCCGCTAGATAATTGGCCTTCGTGTGCATATACAGTTAGTCACAATTTTGTTCGTACAGATGACATTTTTGTGTTTAGAACATTAACCTGTCTATCTATTTTTGTAAAATGATTAAAATATTATGCTGTTCGTAAAATGTATATAAAAGCAAGCTAATGGCAGGATTGCAAAGCTTTTATGTATGTAAGAAAGAAATAAAATAATTATTCTTCCAGAACCTCCCGTTATTTACGCCACTTTTTTGTTCGTACACTACACCTCCACCCCCAACACTGATTATACAAATCGCGTCGATGCGAAGAAGAAGGCAGTAGATAGGAATGTTAGCAGCTCACTTCTGCTGTGATAGTGTGATCAAGGTCGTACTCCCACCCATATCTTCTATCTATTGTGATCATAATGGGTAAGAGAAGAGAACTTAGTTGTGAGTTGAAGGACGTAATCATAAATTTGGCATTAAAGGGGTATTCGATGAGAAAGATTGGTACGTTGGTAAAGAAATCACATTCCACAGTTCAGTATATAATTAATAAGTTTAAATATAATGGGTCTACAAAGAATGTGCCGAGAAGAAAGAAAGAAAGGAAACTAAGTGAACGCGAGGAACGCTTTGTGGTGAATAAGATTAGAGGTAATCCGAAATTAAGTGTCCCAAAGCTCCGCCCAATGGTTGAAAGTGTGTGTAACAAACGTATGTGTAATGAAACTGTACGAAGAGTATTGCACAACTATGGATTTCATGGTAGAATGTGTCGTAAGAAACCGTTCGTTAGCAGAAAGAACCGTGCTGCGAGAAGGAAGTTCGCTAAAGAGCACCTTGACAAGGACCAAGAGTTCTGGGACAGCGTGATTTGGTCCGATGAAACAAAAGTGAACTTATGTGGGTCAGATGGGGCAAGCAGGGTTTGGAGAAAAGTGAACACAGCTGATAGGGTTGAGAATACAACATCCACAGTAAAGTATGGGGGTGGTTCTATCATGATATGGGGGTGCATGTCATCCAAGGGAGTAGGGACATTAGAGTTCATAGATGGTATAATGGACAAGCACGTGTACCTTAATGTTTTGAAGCGAAATGTAAAGCAAAGTGCACAAAAAATGCAGATGGGAGCCAACTATATATTTCAACAAGATAATGACAGCAAACATACGGCTGAAATTAATAGAATGTGGTTAGTATGGAATGTACCAAAGTTGCTGAAAACACCTCCTCAGTCCCCCGACTTAAACCCCATCGAACACTTATGGGCTACTTTAAAGCGTAATGTGGGTAAACACGGGGTTTCTTCGAAAGACGAGCTTAAGAGGGTAGTGATGCAATAGTGGCAGGCAATCAGTGCTCAAACATGTAAAGACCTTGTTAACTCTATGCGTGCAAGATGTCAAATGGTCATCAAAGCAAGAGGATATGCCACAAAATATTAAATTTTCAGTTGTTGGAGTTTAGTTTTATACATTTTGATACTATATTCTCAAGTGTACGAACAAAAATGTGACATAAAATGGACGAAGTATTTGTTTAGTGCACAATATTAGCACGAAGGAAAACATATTTTGTTTTTTGTTTACTATTAGTTAATATCGATATGTTCTTTTTTTCAAAATACAGGTCGTTTAAATAAATAATTAAATTTAACGTGAAATTTCTTGCTGACATTTGAAAATTTTCGCCTGTACGAACAAAAATGTGACACACTGTATTTACACACATACACGTGGAACTTCAAATGCAATTTTTATTAGGGAATGTATATCTCTTTGTATCCGAATAAATCTATCCGGTTTGATATGAGTGTCTGCGCAAAACTTATGTTTTTCACTACATTAAAGCAAGCCTCACGTTTAGTATTACTAACTGTAAGTCTAGCACAACTTAGAAGACAAAATCATAAGGGCGCCAGTGGCAAGTATTTTTATTAATAAACTATAATTCATGCCACTTTAGTGCAATAGGATTTGTTACTTCAGCCTTTCAATCGCATTGTACTACATTTCCCGTAATTTCGTCGCACAGTTTAAAAAGGGGCATTGTTTGTAGTCATAACTTGTACCATCTTGAATGAGGATTTCTTCCGAACAATCTGTCCTTGTAGGTGACAAATAACCAAAAGTATGGTAGTAATGCACCATACTTTTGCCTGACTTAGTTAACTTTTTAATGTTGTCTTCAGCATTGCAGTAAATTTGCTTACTATTCAAAACGAACACCAATGAGTGAAAAACGTCAATCAACTCCTTAGTAATACACTTTGAATTATAAATGACGTACACATTTTGTTCAGCGAGTATTTGGCTGAGTCACGAACCACTATATAAACAAAATGAGATACGCTGTATGAGTAATCACTAAAGTCGATTACGTGTTTTCAAGGTTTCCAGCATTCGACAGAAAATGTTACGTCCAAATAATGATTCAATGGAATGCAAGTAAAGCTATGACTGAACTCACAACAATTCCTTTAAATATTGATGATTTTTTTTTTTTTTTTACCAAGTTTTGAGGGAAAACTTTCTAAATGCACTAAAAACTTAGAATATAGCTACGGCATTTTGTTGCGCACTAAGCATCTCGAAAACGGGTAAAAAGCTTATGTTTAACGGAAGTAACACCAACGTAGTAGAATGCACGCTCCCAAGCCCAGGTTTGTGTATAAGCGATCCAATTGCATCAAGGTACATAGGTACAAGGTACAAAATCATCCACGCTATTACTAACCTGTTTCATAAGATCGAGTTGTTTTACACTATGTATATGAATAATGAAAGGTAGTGCAACATGTTATAAGTATTGCTCATTGCTCAATTCCGTTTTACATTTGTTTACTTTTGTTTTGTATTCACTAATTACATTGAAGAAATCATCATCGTACTAATCATTAGCAGATTTTTCCTTCTACCGAGATTTTTTTTTTTTTTTTGTAAAACCTTTTTAAGACTTAATGTTCTGTCAATTACATACACTAATGCCTCGGAATCGGCTTCTGAAATTGTATGTTGCCTATGCATGGAAGGTTTTGTATTTTTCAGTTTCGCTGACAGGATAGAACTTCCTGTACCCCGTAATTGCGAGGTTTGGAAACCTGAATGTCTCATTTCACCTAATCCGATCATATTAAACGTTATAGAACAACCTCTTACTGGAAAATTATTTACAGTGAAAGTGTATTCTCTTCATCCTTCGAATTTGCATTTTGCACAAATGACTAAAGATGTTAAACCCTTTTTTTTCGATTGAAATGATATTTTACAAAAATTGTAACACAATACCTGATCAAATTTACTTCTAGTAAATACAGATAATCATGTGTTTCAAACCTCCGATCAGCTTCATTTGTGATGTCACACCACTCTTCTTAATCTTGATGACGCGGTGGCTCAGTGGTAAAGCGATTCCCTCTGGTGCGTGGGGGCCCTGGTCAAATAAATTCGTGATGGATAATTTGGTGTTCGCGGGTTTTCTCGGGGTTCCCTCCCACTCCATTCTCGTTTCCTCCCACTTTATCATTCCACAAATTCTTCCATCATCATTCGCTTGATTTAATCATCGTGTCCCTTAGTCTACAAAGGCGGAATTGTGGGGCGTTAAACTGAAATATTTTATTTCATTTTAATTTTTCAAACAATGTCTCAAATGCATGACGTAAATCATTAAGAATACATTCCTGCTGATTAGTCATTGACACGTGATTATTTCCTGAATTACTAACGTTAGCTTCTTTCTTTAATAACTGTTGATTGTTTGTAGGAATTGAAACACCATTATTACATTTTATTGATTCTACATCATTGTCGTATTCGCGTGTTTCTGAATTATGAATTACATACTTTCATTTAATATGTACATGATTTTATGTACTTTTTCATTATTTTCCAGGAATCATTTAATCAAAAATTGTTTAGGTGGCACGCCTTTCTCAATGTGTTCATGAAACACACCTGATGATTCTTCTGCCTCACTATCAGGTAAGAAATATCTGCATTTTCTTAGAGAAACTTGTCAGCTCTGTATCATTTTCCTTGGCAGGTTGTTTACTGTACTCTGTAATTATGTTGACATTTTCTTCACGTTTACTATTACTGTTTTCCCGAAATAAACCTCCAAGCGTAATTGAAGATCTAGCACATTCTTTTGCTTAAGCAGCTAATTTTGATGTATTGTCAGAGGTACGTATATAGTGGGTCATTAACCCCGCCAACATTCCTCTCATTTCAGGAGCGTTTGAATGTACCACGCTTACTGGTGTGTTTCGGAATATCCTAGATGTTATATTAGGGTTACAGTCAGGGATTTCCACATTCATTGTATGCTGTGTGAAAACTGGCTTACTGTAAGTTTCTTTCCACTTTCTGTTACGAAAACGTATTGGTGATTCGGGTTTAACAATGATCTTATATTTTGTATGTAGTTTGAAAGCAATGTTTCTATTTCTTTATCCATGTATATGTTTGCAGATCCTCTTGTTGCAGCAGCCTTGTGTTCGTACACAGGAACCACATACATTATTTTCTGTTGCATTGTTGACTTCATTTGCTGCAGTTTTTTTTTATTTTATTTATTTATTTTTTTTTTTTACAAATGAACTGCTTTTGAATTCGTCAATTGTCATGTTCACAATTGCAGCAGGTCTTTCTGCGGTGTTTAATAAAAGATTTATTAGTAGGTAGTTTATAGCTACTGAATGTTCTTTCACTGACAGTGCGCTGCGCTACTTGTAGTTGCATCTCTTAAAGATAATAGCGATTTAAGTTATTTCGCTGTTTCCAAATATAGACTGCTGTTTTGAAGTTATGACACCGGCCTGCGTTTTAAAACATTTTTGCTGTCTTAGAATTTAAGAGCTGATTTGTATGCACTGAAGTATGGTGAATTCAGATTTGGAAAAAGTTTTCCGCCATCACGTCAGGTTTTTCTGTTATTTGTAAATTCTTTATATGTTTATAAGGGGAGTGAAACAATTACTGGATTATGTTCGATAGTTCTC
Source organism: Thermobia domestica (assembly GCF_964235325.1). Classification (NCBI taxonomy): domain Eukaryota; kingdom Metazoa; phylum Arthropoda; class Insecta; order Zygentoma; family Lepismatidae; genus Thermobia; species Thermobia domestica. The sequence goes on along the minus strand of NC_137460.1, from coordinate 215,226,178 downwards.
TGAGCGTTTGCTAATTGCATTGCATCAAGGATTAATAAGTCATTTTAGATATAATGAAATACGTAAAAGTAAATACGTTATACTCTGGGTTGTCATTTTACTAAATTTATCATTTTTCTATATTTTTGTGTATTTAGGATTTTACCCCCACGATAAGTCTTGCTGTACTTTCAAGTATGTTTCATGCTCTTGGAAGTGAGGCATGTAGAATAAAGAGGCCAGTCAGGCACAATCTAACATTTTATTTGAGTGTCCCGATTAGGTTAACATTCCTTCTTATGCTATTTCATGAATGTTATGAACAAATAAATAAGTGAAAAATCGGATTTGTAACGAAAGTGTACTTACCCATATTCAGACCAGAGGCTCTGTACGTTTTTCTGCTGCACGTTTCTTTTATTGGTGAATGATCGTTCCCTGGAGTTACGTTTATGTTATTCAGAATCTTCTCGTTTCAGTGCCCAGCAGTAGTCTGCAAACATGGATATGTCACATCGACCTAGATATCTTCTCAATTTCTTTCACGTCCGATGAAATCTTTCTCGCTGTTCTTCACTCAGAGCTCCCAGGTTTTCGGGAAAATAGTCAAGATGGGTAAACAAGAAGTGTTACTTCAAACTCCTAACGTAACCTAACCTAACCGAGACGGCGAAACTTTTCTTACATGTCTGTCGCAATATCTTGCTACTGGTGTTCTTCTACATTTCCAACGAACTTTGCAACCACTTCTTTAAATGCATTCCATGCCTGTAATTCTAAGACATTCCTGCTGTCCGTAAATGTGGAGTCCTTCACGAGTTTCCTGATTTGTGGCTTATCAAATATGCCCTCTTTCACTTTAGCCTCTGATAAATGTGGAAACACGAATAAAATATGTGAGACAAGAGCCGTTCTTGTGCAGAGCTTTCACAAATTGCTTGATGATACCGAGTTTGATGTGCAAAGGGGCAGTAAAACTTTCTTTGAATAAACTAAACTGGGATGTTTCACATTTTTTTGTTCTTGGCATTAGAGCTTCTTTTTCCTTCCATTAGTTTTGAAACCAATGGGTGTCTCTTGCTCTGCTGTCCCACTCACATAAGAAACATGGAAATTTGGTGTAGCACCCTTGTTGGCTCAGTTGGATACTGATGACCTTCAAAACCCCAAAATTAACAGTTACGTTCTTGGTACAAGAATTTTTCCAATAACCTCTGAAAGGTTTCATAACTTTCACGAAATATGCTACAGGAATGGATGCATATTTACCACCATTATGTAGGAACATTGTCTATAGGCTGCGTTTTGACGAGCCAATAAACGCCAATCGTTGGATCGTAGGTATCCTCACCTAACTAGTGATCTAACTAAATTACTAGAAATTAAAACAGAACTCGATTACTTGTTCGCTGGTTTCCTAAAACGCTCATGTGACTTAGCGCTGTACTAGACTGGCCTTTAACGGATACTTAATAAATAACTACGACCGCTTTCCTATCATCTATGCTTTAACTAATCTCAATTGTTGTGAAAATCCACGTCATGCAAATATTAACAACTGACATAGGAATATTGCAAGGAAAAATTAATGATATTCTTTCACAGTGCAGCAAAGAAAAGCGATACAGGTAATGCAAAACATAGGATTTTACAGAAACTTTACGTGATAGGGCAAAATAAGCAAGTTTTTAAAATCAGCTCATACGTTTTGCAAAAAAAAAAAAAAAAAAAAAAAAAAAAAAAAAATAAATAAATAAATAAATAAATAAAAACAGGAATTCATCAAAAGACAAAATCATCGCAGGCCTGTGTGGTAATTTTTCCTTCTTCCAGTGCAAAGTGAAATCTCTTGGATTTCAATTAATACATTGAACGAATCCATTTAGAAATAAGTATGTTCAGTTCTTCGCATTCTTGTGTACTTCGTTTCTTCGTTAGACATAAGTATTCAAACCCCCGTAAAATAATAGTTTCTAATTGTTTCTCTTCTTTCAGATTTGTAAAATACTTTGAATTTGTAGATACCAATCGCTGTTGAAATTTCTTCTATTGAAGAAACTTAAGAGATTTCCAGTATCTTTTTAACTTCTGTGCTTTTTGTTTATTTTTAGTCCCAGTTACAGAAACTCTACCAATATACAACAACCATTTATCAAATAATGACCAAAATTCCAGTGTAAAATCCAATGGACTATATTTCGAACATTGACCTTGTGTTGCAGGGCCTTGTTCTTGTTCGCCCAACTTCGGTCATTTTTCCTAGTTTTCCTTATTTTCCTTTCTCAGAAGCGATGAATATTGCTGCTTTCTTTTTTCATTTTGTATACTACCACCAAAATGCTCATCAAGACGTAAAACAATTGAGGTACATCCATGCATGATGCAATGTTTACATCGCCTTTTATACGTGTCACTTGAAATTTCATGCATCGAATACTTGTCATTTCTTGCCTCCTGTGAATATTTGTTGCCAGGAATGAACTTCTCGAAGGTTCGGGAGCGAATTGGGAATTCTTTTGTTTCATTCAGTTAACCCCTTAACGCCGGGATTCGACTCTGCTCGTACAAAAATTCACTTTACGCCTAGTTACTGTTTTGTGGTTAGGGAAACGAAATATATAATCATTTTTTAATTTTTGCCATAGTATTATTATACTACGTAGTATGTTGCTCAAAAGCAACATTCGTCAATTACTTGGCGCGGCCAGTTTATTTGGGAGAAATACGAACTATTCTGCATGAAATTGAAGGTTTGCTTTATTTTGATATCCAACATTAATGAATATAATACTAAATATATATGTCTGTTTTCTACAAAATACATATATTAATCACAGACGCACTTTCACTACTCATGTTGGAATTCATGGAAGCAATTTGAATGCTTCGTTATACACAGGTTCATTTGACATTTCAAGCACGTTACAATGGAGATTTCCACTAAGATCAAAAATGTCATTTTTATACGTTTATTTAGGAGAAAATGCCTTTTTAAAACCTCCCTCCGAAGATTTTAGATTAATTTTACTTATTTCGTGTGATATTTTACTTGAAAGTTGCCTGAAATTTTATATGACGTCACGAGAATGTAAAAATTTTCTGATTGGCTGATGCGTGCGTGACGTTTGATCTCTTATTCCGGGTTTCACTCTTACCAGAAGTGGGTTTTAAGCTGCTGTGAGCTCAAAAACATTCATTGTATAACATTTAAAAGAAAAGTTTTTTCTTTTCATTATGGAGCCGGGATTTGTAAAAGGTTCTTCCTCCAATCTACTACAAGTTGACAGCGTAATGGTAGCTGAATTTTTTGCGCGAAATCCAAATTTCGTTGGTGCCGAAGTGAGAAGTGCTAAGACGAGAAGGTAGGTGTTTTTATTATTTTTATTATTCTCATTTAACCAGCTAAATTTCTAACAATCTCATTGAATTTAGTGTAGACTACGTTTATTATAGATCATGTACTTAGTTTAATGTAATAAGTATATTGAGGTTTGTATAAATATTAAAGGTTGCTTCACTTCGAATTGCATTACCTGTACGCAATACAAACTGTCCTGTATACAAAGTAAAGTGGTGGAGATATTAGTAATACTAAAATATTGATTTATGATCTGTGTATTTTAGAAGTTAAATTATAAATTAATTAAATCCTTCAACACATGCACACTAATATCCCGAAAGTTATAACCGCGCTTTTCTGCCTGTATTACGTGAAAACAACGGTGCGAGGCTGATTTTGTGTTTGGGAAGGTTCTAGATTACTGGTCCCCCATGTAGGTTAGTAGTTGGGTTGGTTTCTTTCTGTACTTAAGTTTATACATTTAATTTACACAGTATTGCCGAGCGAGCGTTAGCGAGTGAAGGCGGGTTAGAGCCTCGCAGGGCACGTTGTTTTGTCTTTATTACTGCTCAATGGGAAGGGGGACCAGTAATCTAGAACCTTGCCATAATTTACTCAATCATTATGGTAAACATGATGCGGCTAACTTTTAATATCTCCCCCAGTCTTGTTCGGTAGTAATTTTGAGTCACTTGACTGATAAAAAAAAGAAATGATTTACTTGCGTTACGAGGCAACGTAGTAGTAATAGGACGGGTTAGTGGCCCCACAGGATCGGTTTTTTCCACCTTTATCATAATTGCAATACGGGTTTCGGATCCATGGAACGTAGATGTGAAATGGACCAAGGCTGATAACCATTCCTATTTCCTTTTTGTACATATATCTTCTATCTATAAAATTCAAAGTACTGAGTGACTGACTGATTCTCCCACAGGCCAAACCGCTTAAGTTAGAAATTTGAAATTCGGACAGTACAAAGAATTTGAGACTTAGGGTACCACTAAGGAAGGATTTGTGGAAATTAGACGGCTTGGGGGGAAAGGGATTGGAAATATTTTAATAGGATTGCCATATCTCCGAATCCTTTAAGCTTAGAAGCTTGAAATTTTGTATTTGGACTTTTCATTTAAAATAATTAGACAGATATTTCAGGGTTTTTGGAAATTCACCCGGGCGGGGAGGAGAGGGGAAAAAAGGATGGGTTTGCAATTCTAGACTGCGGGGGAGAAACAATATAAGTCATAAATGGGTCAAAATGAGATAAGTCAAAATTTGAGATCTATGTGTCATGCTCCACCTCCGGTTAACTTGATGTAAGTCAATTCTAAACGTGAGTTGAATAATCGCCTCCTTAAAAAAGTTTTTTTTTTTTTACTTTGTTTCTTCCACGCAGTTTAGAATTATTATAAGATGGTGTCGCTATGTCGGAACATTTGAAGATTAGAAACATGAAATCAGGACTTTTCATTTAAACTAATTAGACACGTATTTAAGGGTTTTTAGAAATTCGACGGGAAGAGGACGGGAATTATTTTAATTAAATGACCATATCTCCGAATCCCTTAAGCTGAGAAAGTTGAAAACTTCAACAATCATATAAAATAGCAAGGTAAACAAAGGAATGAACTATAACTACTACCCCACTCTTATGATAACCCGGTGAAATTACTCAGAAAAGTACCCACGTTTCTCCTTGCGTGTAATAAACGGGAAAGTATGCAAACACGTGTCTGACGGTGTGTAAAATTTCCGATTATTAGAGTGGAAGGGGCTCAATTGTTGGTCTGACGCAGCGAAGCGGGTACGTTCAGCTAGTTTATTTATATGCCCTGTGAGTGAGCTTTGGCGAGCGCGCAGCTCATTTTGAACAAAAGGCACAGATTGCCAAGACGTTTTCCTTCCAGAATTACGGATTTCTGTGCATCGTCTCGCTTCACTCGCTCCCACTCTCAGATATGCACTTCCACCGGCTGCCACCTTCTAGTCGCACCTATAGTTTAATAAAGGATTCAATAAGATGTTACTTGCAAATGCATTTGCTTGATATGTGCAAGTTCTAGATTTGCACAGCAAGGCTTCAGTGAGATTTGGGTTACATTAGATCCTTTCTGCTTAATGCAGCATAAATTGATACAGGGAGTTCAATCAACGTTAAATAACGTGAATGCACCGGTTGTGGACACTGAGATATTTGCACGAAATCTCTGATTTGATGCTTAAATCATTAAAATATATTTGTGACTACTTATAAGTATGTAATTGATTAATACTTAATGTTATTAATATTTCTCTTTTTATCGTAAAGTGCAAGCACCTTATACGGGAATTCTATCATACTAATATTAAGCAGGTTTTGTCTTTGTTAATGTAGATTAATCAGTAAGCATATTTATTATGTTTTCTTAACAGGCACCAAATCTGATTCTGAAAGTGAGATTGACAAATGTATTCAGAATGATGAGAAAGATGTTGCTGTTCCTAGTAAACGAATAAAAGGAACTGAATCATCCGATGAGACTGATGTTCCGAGCGAATTGAAATTCTGACGCGGTCTCGAAAACTTGAGTTGGTGGCGTACAGGTTGACGCTATGGCACGTTAAGCAGAAGGCTGTTTTATTCCCTGCCCAGTTTTCTTTTGTCAATGTTCATTAATATTTTACGGTGAAAGAAGGTATTTTAATATAAATCGGTTCTTCGACCATGTTCGATCTTTTCATATGTTAGTACAGCCCTTCAGGAAATTTACTCTAAGTTGTTCATTCTATTGAATGTCAAAATGAAAGAAAATTTACAAATGAAGTATGCATTTTGTTTTGGGAATTGTGACTAAAATTGTCAATCCTGTTCTTAACATTTTTTTTTCTTTTTTTCGGTCTGCTTTGCAGTATTGATTTTATATTTGATATGTATGATACATGGTAATAGCCTCTTTCTGCATGTTACTTTACCCTATGAGGGGATAAACAAATTTAATGATATTGAAAATGATAAAAGTACATACAAACATGAATATTTTTTCTGAAATAGTGTATAGCGATAGTGGTTACATATTACAGCGGCCTATAAAATTTTAAAGTTTTTCTACTCACCCCGAAATGTACCTTTGTTTCGTACTTGTATGAAAGTGTGCTATTTGCATTTTTCTTTCAAAGGTTGGAATTGATTTAATTTGTATGTTCTCTGTTAGCAGGATACTGACTTATCGTGCAGAGAAAGTGCCGATGTTGTTCTGAGCGCAGAATATCCAAATGTTGTAATAAAAAAGACACGTTTGATACGATGCCTTGCTAGTGCAGGTCAATCGGGTACGAAATTGACAAGGAATTTAATGTCAGTGTTTTTTTACTGATAAAGAGATGAGTTCCAGCTTTATTACTGGTCATGGACAAATAAAAAAAAAAGTCTCACGACGTAATTGCAGCAATAAAGGGTATGTATATATTTTACATGCTTCCTACACATGTAGAAAATTGCTTCTTATTTTTGTATGTGAAAACAGCATTTTTTTCATGGAAATAGTAATGTGAAACGTGTTAATATTTACGTACCAAACAACAATTAAGTATTAATACAAAATTATGTAATTTCAACCGATAACGATACAAAGGTATGGGACCGCGGTGGCTCAGTGGTAGAGCGTTCAGCTCTGGTGCGTGTGGTCCCTGGTTCGATCCTGGGAGCCTAAGTGGGGTTTATGGTGGACAAACACCGTATGAGTGGGATTTCTCGGGTCCTCCCACTTTCTTCATTCGATCATTTCATTCATTCTCATCACTGTCTCATTTAGCCCACTTGACATAAACGTGGGACGTAAAACTGAAAGAGTAAAGAGAGATACAAAGGTAAAAGTTGGAAATCCATTATTTACTGCGAAAAAGCTGTGTGCCTTACTGTAGTGGAATTGAGTTACGAGCGAGGGAGGCGGAGCTAAGCGGGATAACGAATTAAAAAATTAATATACTAGGTTCATTTTACTCGCGGCTTCCGCACTCCTTGCTCCATCTCAGTTTCGCGGAAGGCACACTACTCTTTAATTTAATAATGGATTTCCCACACTCCACCTTCGTAGGTCAATGCTTTTTTTTTTTTTTGTTAGGTTACGTTTCAGTAAATACTATCTACTAGTCGAAATTAAATTAGAAGAACGTACTACATGTGTAAAAAAAACATCTTCTTGTATATAATGCTAAATAACATACAGATGGTGATCAGAAAAATGGAAACACCTGAACGAAATTGCAACTTACCAGATTAATAGGGTGTCGGGCCACCTTTCGCATTCAGAACAGCCTTGATACGACGTGGGATGGAGGCATAGAGGTCGTTAATGGTAGCAAGTGGAATTTTACACCATTCCTCGTGCAGGGCATCGGCCAGTTCTGTGTGAGAGGATGGAGGTGGAAATCGTCGCCGCAGTCGTGTTTCCATGACGGACCACAGATGTTCAATTATGTTGAGATCTGGGGATTGGGCGGGTCAGGGGAGGTGTTGAACTTCATCCCGATGTTCCTCAAACCACGCTGCAACAACGCCAGCTGTGTGAATGGGTGTATTATCATCCTGGAAGATGGCGTCATTGTCCGGAAACAACATCCGGACCATAGGATGCAAGTGGTCTCCTAAAATTGCGACATAATCGTTGGCAGTGATTCGTCCGCTAAGTGTGACCACAGGACCCAATGAAAACCATGATATGGCGGCTCACAGCATCACCGAGCCGCCGCCATGTTTCACAGCTGCAGATCATAAGCTTCTTTGGGCGTTCTCCACACACAAACACGGCCCGTGGTTTGGAATAGAGTGAAGGATGACTCATCCGACCATATCACACGTTTCCAGTCCTCAACGGTCCAAGTTTCATGGTCGCGGCACCATTTGCGGCGTGCGAAAGCGTTATGGTCCCTGATGAGTGGTTTGGCCCGTGCAATACGACCCCGTAAGTTCATGTCATGTATTTCGCGGCGGACTGTGATTGTCGAAACAGGGTGGGGCAGGTGCTGATTGAGTTCCTCCGTCACTTGCTCCGCTGTGGCAGGACAGTTCTGCGTGACAATGCGCTTTAATACCCGGCGTGACCTGTCACTCATGATTTTCTTCCGCCCACTGTTCCGCTTCCCTGATGTGGTTTTCCCGTGTGTTGTTTAGGCCGTCATCACCTTCGATACTGTCCCACGCGACACACCTAACACAGTAGTCACTGCCGTCACACTCAATCCACATAACCGCGCACCAACAATTTGCCCTCTTTGAAAATCTGAGAGGTCTCCCATTTTACACTACCTCCGTCTGCTGCAGCCACTGGACACTGCGGTTCCACTGCGCTTGACGTAGTATGGAGACCGACCTAACACACTACCACCAGCGGTCCGGCGCTGCGGGCGCCACGACCCTACTGCCAATCCATACATCTGACGTGTTGCCAACTACACGTGTTTCCATTTTTCTGATCACCATCTGTATATTCGGAACTGAGCTGTTCTATCTTAAGATTTTCGCACTTGCGCAGTATAGTAACTAGAAGAGAGGTAAGGACGCAATCAAGAGAAAATAGATGGAAATAAGTTATTCCATGCCTTACTTACCTTCATAGTTTCTATTTCTTCGCGAATGCAAAAATTTGAACTCGGAACAACCCTGTTCCGGATATATGTTGATCAACATAACAAGGTGTTGTTTATAGGATGTTGTTAGGTAGGATGTTCTATTCAATTCATTCAATTGAATATTCAAAGTAAATTAATAACCACTATAGTTTGATGTTAACGATGATTAAGAATAAAATGAACGTGCGCATTATAAAAGCATGCTGTTCCAAACTAACGCAGTGTATTATTTTCAACAGATTATGTCCTCATGAAATTCCCGCAATGCGAACCGTCTACTATACATGCTGCAATGACTGATAAGTGCGTGCAGGCTTGTAAATCGATGAAGAAGAGAGCAGAAGGGAATTTATTGGAATAGGATACAAAGGAGATTGAATATCTTACTGAAACGTGCAAGATTAAGTACCTGTTTTTATAAATATTGGAGCTATCTTTTGAGTCTTCCACAAATGTGTGTAGAATTTTTATTATTATTAAAGCACTGTGTGTTAAACATTTATTTAACTATTGTAATAATACTGGTTTTTACTTTATTTGCCTTGTTATTTCGAGTTTTGGCGTTATAGTTTTAAGCTTAATTAGCAATGGGGATCTTCGCTTCTGACTAAGTTTTATCTTCTATGTAAAAAGCATTAACGTGTTTCCTTGTGTGGTGGAGGCAACGTAGTAACAAAAGAAGGATTTTTTAAAAGTGTTGTAATTCTAGCCTTTGAACTCTTTCACGGTTGCTGACATGAAACGGCAGTACAAGCAATATATTTCACCTGATATTCCAAATATATCTGCTCTAAAAATACCACGAACAACTCTACATAGATGGAATAAGCGGGAAGATATTTTTGGTGAGCACCAAAATAGTACTGGTTTTTTGACAAAGGGAACACAAAATACGAATAATAGTTACTATGAGAGTAGAAATGGTACTTGTGAAATGAATGTCACTTGTAGTAATACTGATAAATTCGATATGGAACATAACACACTTTCCTCTCACAACGTCAGTGGACAATCAAGTACGGAAAACCTCCCAGAAAGGGACTGTAGAGACAATTATCTTTCATCATTTGCTGTTGACCTGGGTAACACGACGAATGAAACGTATTCTTCTTATTCAATGTGTTCTTCTGAAGTTTCAGTCGAGACTGTATCAATATGTGGTGAACCGTCAGTATGTACATAAGTGAGCGTGCTCTCTGAGTCGATTGGAAAGGAAACAGTAGAAGATAACAGTGTTTTAAAGGTAATGAAGTTTGTGAAGAAACAAGCTTACCAAAGTTGCTGTTTCAGATCATCTTCAATTATTACATTCTATCAATGCAAAACAAGTTCCAAATTCAAAGTATAGGCTTTTCAAAATTTTTAATAATTCAGGATTACTGTAGGTTCAGAAACAATACTTTTGCTGTCAGTGTGCATTTATGTATGATTCACCATCGGCGTCTCTTCGTTGTGCATGCACTAAACACTCATGTAAAATAGCTCGCTTTTTTTTTTACCTTAGATATTTTAAAACAACTTGAAAATATGTTTTCCCGACCTGGCTTTCTGGCTAAACTTTCAACTTCTTAGTCAACACATGAAAACATTTTGGAAAGTGTTAGATATGGTAAAATATATAGCAAATTTAGAGAATAGCATCCGTTTTTAGACCAGAATAGTATTCTGTCATTGACAGGAATTATTAATGTAGATGGTGTTAGTTGCTTTAAAAGTTCCAGTGTTTCGTTTTGGCCATTCTATTTTTCTATTTTAGAAGTTTTCTCTTCTATAGTTAGGCATATAAGTTTCTTATGTAGCAGCTCATTTGTTAATATTACAAAATCTTCAATAACAGTACTGTTATCAGATTGGAATACATGTGTAATTGGTTGACCAGACCATTGTTCTCTAAACGCAGTATAAACTTGTTTCTTCTTAACAGAAAGAAATATATGTTCTTTGGAACAAGATTCACAATTAGCGATATAGATATCGGAAATCTGACATGCGTAAGGCACCCCATCAAAAATAAGAAGAAAGTAACTGTCATCATGCTTCCTATTAATGTAATGATTAGATGTGCAAAATATTACTTTTCCCGTTTTTTAATTGCCAATTCGAGAACATTTATGTATGTTAACTACTTCCTGTTTCTGAAAGCAATGTTTTGTGATAGAATTACCTTGGGCTTTGCGAATAATAGTTTCAGGTTCACAATCATTACGTTCAACCTTTGAAAATGTAACAGATTTAGAACTTAATACAAATTCATCGTTTACTGCAAGTTCAGCAAACGAATCATCACTAAAAATTATATTTTCTACAGCAAATCCAGATACAATTTGGGCAGCTATTTCCTGTGTACCGTGCATGTGATGTTTTAAGGTTCCATTTAAAGATTCAAACGGGTAGCAAGAGAATGACTGCAAAGGTCCTGCATTTCTGACACAATCTGTAAGATGAAGCAGGTCGTGGATGTTCGATGACATATACTTTTCTCCATATAAATACTGCATTTGGAATACAAACGAATGAAAGCATTTCTCCATCGACTCCATATTTCTCACATTGACTGATCTTAAAAAACCTGCCATAGGTGTAACAATCTGCAGAATATGATTGAAATATATATCGCTGATAAACATATCAGAAAAAATTGGAAAGTATAGTAAAAAAAGGTACTCAAATTCTATAGCTTTCCAATTTCTACGTTCTTTCATGGACCGTGGAGTATGTAAAAACAAACCTGAAATGTCCTTCCACTTACATTAACTCTGTTTAGTTGTGAAATTACTTCTACTTTTGTACAGTCACGGACATAAATAAATGGAAGTTGGAGCCATTTTTCTTATGGCTCAAACCTCCATTTATTTATGTTCGTGACTGTACCTACTATTCAATGTTAATCAAATTTAGTCAAGAATTAAGTGTTGTATTTAACTTTTCTCATCAACATGTAACTGCTTCTACTCTCATGGTATTTTTACTATGCAGCTAAACAATGTTAACATGTTTGTTTCCTGTTCTGATCTCAGGGGCTCAATTCCAAACTTTAGGAAGTTCTCATCATAACAGTATTTCACAATTTCCTTAGAATAACGTTTTCAGTTTAGGAAATAAGCTTCCTCATTCATATTTTCATGTGTGTGTGCTGATGTAATCTAGTAAAGTTTTCTTTATTTGAATAAATGGTAAATGTTTCGTACTTAAAATATTGTTTATAACAGGCACGGAATTTTGTTCTGCTTGCTATTACTTCTTTTTTAAAATTGTAATGATTGCGGTTAGTTTGACCGTACAGTATTGAGTATAATGCTTTTTTTTTTTTTGGTATTAGTATATAGACAATAGTTAAAGGGACGTAAACAGGGCTTTTCAGATTGGTGTAATTTCGAGGTGTGATTATATATTTTAAAAACTTATCTCTCGACCAAACTTGCAATCTACTTCGTTCAAGATAGGTAAAGGTGATTGCAGCTAAAATTATTTTGAAAATTTCTTTCTGTTTAGCGCCTCGACGTTTCGAATCGCTCCGTCAGAAACTATGTATTGTAGGACATCTGTTCTTTATTTTTCACGTGCAGAATCACTTTCGCGAGATTAAGCAATCGGAAAACCACTGTTTATTGGAATTACTAGATGGGTCAAAAAATTATTGTAACAAGTACATAAATATGTAATTTTATTATTGTGTATTTTTTGTACAAAAGAATAAAAAGTATAAAATAAAAAATCTCATTTCTTCTTTATGACAGTAAGTTAGTATTATCATAGTGAGCAAACCTGTAAAGAATATGGTAAACGACAATTCTTTTAAATTGCTTATTTGTTAGCTGTTTACAAATTGATAAATATTTAAATTTGTAGGGAAAGAAATGTAATAGGTTCGTTATAAGTTGACTTAGTTGCTTGACAACGCGTTTGTGCGACAAGACATAAAGCATCCGATAACCTGTATCATTTTTTTTTAATCTGAAGAGAACCAATGCCATACTGTATAAGCAAAGGTTTAATGGCATTTTTTAAATTTTTCTTCACAAAAATCGTATTATAAAAATGGTTTGTCGCTCTGTTGCACGCAGCCAGTTTAACATAATTGTCACTCGCTCGCCTTCTGTCAGACATGACTCCTGGTTATCATGACTATAAGATCAGGGTGACGAGTGACCGGAAAATCCTTGAAAAATCTGGGAATTCTCAGATTTTCTGCTAATAATCAGCAAAATTTCAATCTTTCGAAAAAATAAAGCAGTGTTGTTCTGTAACCGTGTGAACTTTTTGCCAAGATTCATTTTCGAAATAGCTGGACCCTAGTTAGTATTTCAATTAATTGCATTATTATATGCAATTTAGTAATATTTGCAAAAAATATAAAAAAGAAAAAAAACTTTAGCAAGAAACTATACAGTATTTCAAATTTTGTCTTCAAAATTACATTGATTTACACAAGTTATGGCAGCCAAGGAGACTGGTTAAAGTGCATGATTTATCACTTTCGTAACATATGTGCTGAATATTTCGCAAAGTTCTATATTTCCAAATTCAGTTCTCAAGTTTGCGAGTATCTTCTTAAAACTAAATTATCAAAAAGCAGTGTTGAGAAAAAACAGCAACAGATATATACATAGCTTGTGTGAAGTCACTCTTTTACAAATACACTTGGAGAGCTTACTGTAAAGTGACAATTTATAAAATCTACAATAATTTCATGTGATTAAGTTACTTACTAGTACTATAATTGTTCAAGCATGCCGTGCATTATGTAATAAATTAGAAATAGACCACAGATTTTTCTTAAACACAAGAAAAGCCTTGCATAAAATATATGCACCGAGATCACCAACAAATATTAATAAAGAAAAACATCCTTAAGCATTCGCACTTGATCAAATAAAAGGAGAACTTTCCTTTCAGCTAGATGTATATTTTTTAATATGTACCTTCCTCTTTTTTTTTTTTAAAAAAAGCCGATGATTTCTTCTTCCCTCTCCAGACTCCATGTTTGACTAACCTAACAGATGCATTCATGACAGTAGTGCGTTTCAAATGAGCTCTTACAGGAAGTTTGATATCACGCTCATTTAAATTCATTCGTTACACACATAGTTATATTTAAGATGAAAGTTAATGTGGACATTACCTTCAAGTTCTTCTCCGACATTGGACATGGCTTCTTGCAGTAGTCGCTTCCTATGCCTCTTCTCATAAGCTGCTCTGGACTTTATGGAGAAAGTTTCATGTCGAGGTTGACAATCAAAAATATGGGGAACCACCGATTTCTTCAGGATAATACGACCACCCGGCATCAATCTGAATCGCACGTAGTTCTCCATGTCCTCCTCTGACTATACGTGAAGATAGAAAAAAAAATAGAAATCAGAATAGGCTTCGTACAGAATAGTTGATAACAAGCTAACTACTGTTAAATTCAAAGTATTTTCAAACACACAAAACACCCTATTTTATTAAAACTCATAAGCGGTTTTGACACTTATAATTAGGTTTCGTACTTGGTTACAGGTAAGAAACCAGGTGATTCGGACATATCACTGCCTTGATAAGAGGTTTACAAAGTGGTCTGGTCCTATGTGTTGAGGTAATATTCCAGTATTTGTCTCGTGTAAATTACAGAAAACCATTTACTGCCCACTCCACACACCTCAGAATTATACCTGACTGCGACGCGTTATAGGGAAAATCCCGCATTTTGGCATAAATAGACCTTCGATGTGTATAGTTGGGTAGATTCCCTTTGCCATGTACGTGTGCAAACACTGCGAGAGTTCCGAAGGAAACAGAAGGAAATTCAAATTTGTGGAAGTGTTTGAGGGGAAAGAAAATACTCTCTCACTCCTCCTCTTCTCTCTCACATTCACGTAGTTGCACTCCCATCTACCTTCTATGAAACTCTTGCAGTATTTGCAATAGTACAAGGCACACGGATCATTAGTGAACGCTCCCCATAAACTAGCTGCAGATGTCTCTGCAAAATTTTAAACAACAAATCAGTTTTGGAACAGACATCTTCAAGGGTTAGCAGCAAATGTAAGTTCCTTAAATTGTCAATAACCCGTGCACACGCGTTATACGATGAAGAAGGTGTACCATTTTCCGAATTTACCAGTATCGAACCTTCCATATACAAAAATACCAGTTCTTGGTTAAAACTACGCACAGAAAAGGCATGTGCAGCTAGGGGTCAAGTATTGGAGAGTAGGTCCAGTTGCAGTAGTAAAAACCACACAGAAGAAATTTATTATTTCTTAATTGGGGGTTAAATTCGGAAGTTGCCATCTCGGCAAGAAATGGATAACCTAACTTCACCTAACCCAACTTATCCTAACCTAATCTGACCTAAATTGACCGGGATGGCAACTTGGGAACAAATGCCGTTAACGGAAAGGAGAGAAGGAAGGGATCGGGCCCCCAACTTTGAGGCCACATCGGCTCTTTAAGTAAAGCTAGGATTTGGAAAGGAAGCGGTCCTGGCCATTTTAGAAAAGGTACCATCCCGGCATTCGCTTGAAGACAGGAAAACTTCAATCAGGATGTCCGGCCTAAACGAGATTCGAATCCACGCTCGACGTACCCAGTGCCGCGTGGTAGACGTACGCTTTACCCCTACTCCACTGACTGGGTCACACACACACACACAGAGAAGAAAGTAAGCGTACTAATAACCGTAAGCGGTAAGGGTATAGGAAACTATTGCGCGACTAATAACGCTATTTTTTTAAAAAGTGCAAGGAAAAGATATCGCATAGTAATAGCCTTCGTATAAGGAAGTTTAAAACATTTTTGGTGCAAATTAGCGTAACTTTACCTAACCCAAAGTCAAGAAAATGTGTATGGCGGGACAGTCACCTACGCCCTTCTCCCTTCAACAAACGAATATCGTAAATATAAAGTAATAAGTGAAAATTTGTTAAATCCTTAAACTCTTTTTCTAATTAAATTCCCGAGATACTCTGCGATAATACACATTGCACTTAGTTATAAACAAAAGTAAACAGAGGTCATGTTATTATTTGATGTCTTACATTCTTAAGTATGGAATAGGTACACGCATCTATATCCTTGTACTTAAATGTAGCGGTTATAAAACCATTAAACCTAGTGCTTCCCTAACAGGCTAAAAAATGTAGGCAAATATTTCATTTTAGCTGTGATTAGAGCTTTACTATTTTCTATTCAAAAACAAATATTTGATTTTTAGAAAATACTTACTTACAAAAATGATCTTCACAAACAAAACAGACAGTTGATTGTTTGACAGAGTTCTTCCGGCGTATAGCTTTCATCCATAATTGTCGCCTCTTCCTATCTTATGGCACTGTCACGAATACTTTATCTGGATTTTTAATCGTCGTACTTTGACACAACGGAACTATACATCATTTATTTTGTTTTTGTCGACATAATGACATTCAACAAGGACCTCCTTCAATCATATCCTACCTAATACTTGGATTTCGTTTGTCATTTGTTATGTAGTGTATGAGGAATGACGTAACAATATGGCGACGGGTTGTTTTGTGCGCAACTTAGAGACTTGACAATCAAAGCCAATTTTAAGCATGATAGAGCTAGCTGTCGTAAAAAAGAAAATTATTTTCGTGGTCAGTGATTATAGTAGTTATTTTTAGTGCATTAAAAAAATAGTGGAAATCTCCATTGTGTAGCCGTTACATGACTGTTTCTTACAATGCTGTTTATCTTCAAGTAATAGACAATGTCCGATGCCGTCTAAATGAATTTCCAGTAGCTGGCCCGCGACGTTTCCTCATTTTAGATTCATGTTGGATCGAAGATGAAGACAGCCTCCCGATTCCTTCTGGGACAGACCTTTCCCTTTTTGCAGAGATCTTCAGCAATGTTAAATCTAAATCGCCGTTCTGCTTTAGGTTTTCCATCAGCTCGAGCCGCCAGTTTTGGTAGTAGGAGACCTTAATGCGTATCATCGTCTACGGGGCTCTGTTCGTACTGACGTCGTGGCCGTCAAGTAACGGAATTTCTTGTGGAGAGTGGATTGTTCCTCCTTAGTGACGAGAGTCCAACTCACTTCTCCACTGCCCCTGGTACCTATTCCTCTCTCGACCTCTCCATGTGCAGTGCTGGTATATTGCCCTCACTGCGATGGAGAGTGCACCCTGATCTTTGTGGCAGTGATCATTTTCCGTTGTTCGTGGACGTTCTCTCTGTTACTCCTCATTTATATCTCCACCGCTTCAATCTTAAGCGTGCGAAATTTCCTGAGCTCAGTGAGTTTCATTGTCGTGATGATCTCCCTATAGCTGCTGTCGCAGAGGATTTCGAGCAGACTGTTCTTGATGCTGCTCACGGTTCTATTCCAGAATGTGGTGGCGACGTCACACGCCACGAGTTGCATGGTGGTTTATGGATATACGTGAGGCTATTCTGGCTCGTCGACGCGCTCTTTCCACTTTTAATCGTCATCCAACTGACGAAAATCTTCAGCGTTTCCGCATTCTACGTGCTCAAACTAGACGTCTTATCAAACTCTCGAAGCGCCAAAGTTGGAAGAGTTATGTGTTGTCTATGAATAGTCACACAGCGATGTCCACTGTGTGGCGTTGGGTCCGCACTCTTACTAAAGCTAATTCTTCAGTTTATATCCCTGCTTTATCAATCAATGGTGTGCTAGAGACTAACCCTTCACAGATAGCGGACACTTTGGGCCAGTATTTTGCATCTATGTCCGAGTGTGGTCACTATCCTCCAGCGTTCGTTCATATTAGGACGCAGTTGGAGCGGAATTCAAACTACCGTAGCGCCAACAGCGAGGATTTCAATGCCTCTTTCACGCTTGTTGAGTTCAATTATGCTCTTCGTGAATCCTCCAATACCGCCCGAGGGCTTGACCGTATTTCGTATGATATGTTGCGCAACCTCTCCCGCGATACTCAGCTTGTTTATTGCAACTCTTTAATCGCTTGTGTGTAGAGGAGTCTTTTCCACCTGTCTGGCGTGAAGCTCTGATTCTTCCCATCTTAAAGTCTGGAAAAGTCGCAACTAATCAGACGAGCTACAGACCCATTGCCCTTATGAACTGCGTCTGTAAGCTGTTTGAGCGCATGGTCAACAAGCACCTTGTGTGGCATTTGGAATCGAATTCACTTTTGACGATGTTTCAAAAGTGGATTTCATTCCTTCCGATGCAGCACCGACAATCTTGCTTATCTTGAGGGTCAAATTCAGGACGCGTTTCTCAGCGGAGAACATCTAGTAGCTATATCTTTTGACTTAGAGAAGGCGTATGACACAACCTGGCGTTACGGCATTTTAAAACAATTATATGACTGGGGTCTTCGTGGGCATAAAGCACAATTTGTTACGAATTTTCTTTAGGAGTGACACTTTCGCGTGCATGTGGGATCTAGTCTCACAGAGCGGTTTGTGCAAGAGAATGGTGTTCCACAAGGCACTATCCTTAGTGTTAACGTTGTTTGCTGTCGCCGTCAACAGTGTTCCAGGATCCTGTTTCGCAGCTCCAGGGTCTTGTTTCTGGTTTGTTTTATGTTGACGACCTTGTAATTTTCTGTCGCGGCATTACTCGACAGCTTCAACTGACTCTCAATCGTCTTGTTCGCTGGTCGTATGAGACGGGATTTCGCTTTTCCAGCGAGAAATCCCAGTGTGTCACTTCTGCCGGCAGTGTACCTGCATTGTTGACCCGGACGTGTATCTTGATGGCCGCCGTTTGTTCTTCGTTTATACTGTCCGTTTCTTGGGTGTGGTCTTTGACCGTCGATTGTCGTGTGCACCACTTCGGGTTTCCGTTAGTGGTGGCCTTCGGCGTACTCCAGCCCAACGCCGATCACCTTATATCGCTGGCCTGAAACTAAGTCAACATATTCGCCGGCTGAACGAGACGGTTCTCACTCCAAAAAGAAAAAAAATCTACACCAGTTAGTAAGCCACCTGCAGTTTCTCTGAAATCTGACATGGTGGAGGACGAACTGATGGATTCTGAGTGGGCTGTTATTTGTGCTCGTGGGAAGGTTCGCCTTGAACGTTGACATCTTCCAATATGGCGATTCTCCAGTGGAATTTTAATGGCTTCGGTAGTCACCGTGAGGAATTGATACAACTGGTCACCGACAACTCACCAGTTGTTGTCTGCTTGCAAGAAACGCATTTTAAACCTACCCAGTCCTTCCTTCTTTCTAAGTACACTATGTACAGATGTGATAAGTCAGATGCTGGTCACGCTGCTGGCGGCGTGGCCGTATGCGTCTCCGATTCTATTTATTCTCGGCAGACTCACCTTGTCTCTCGACTGCAAGCAGTTGCGGTGCGAGTCTACTTCTCTCGTCCGCTTAGTATCTGTTCGTTATACATCCCTCACTCGGAAGCCTTTTCAACCGCCGATCTTCTTCAGCTTTTCCGTCAGCTCGAGCCACCAGTTTTGCTGGTCGGAGACCTTAATGCATACCACCGCTTGTGGGGTTCTGTCCGTACTGACGATCGCGGTCGTCAGGTAACGGAATTTCTTGAGGAGAGTGGCTTGCTCATCCTCAACGATGGCAGCCCTACTCATTTTTTCACTGCTTATGGTACCTATTCCTGTCTCGACCTCTCCATGTGCAGTGCTGGCCTTTTGCCTTCACTGACATGGAGGGTGCATCCCGATCTTTGTGGCAGTGATCATTTTCCTTTGTTCCTTGACGGTCCCCCTGTAGCAGCTATTTTACCTTTCCGCCGCTTTAATCCGAAGCGTGCTGAATGGCATAAATTTAGCGAGCTCAGTGAGTTTGATTGTCGTGATAATTTCCCTGTAGCTGTTGTTGCAGAGAATTTTGAGCAGACTGTTCTTGATGCTGCTCATAGTTTCATTCCAGAATGTGGTGGCGAACTGTCCTGCCGACGTGTCCCATGGTGGTCTGCGGTGATCCGTGAGGCTATCCTGGCTCCTCGACGTCCTCTTGTAACTTTCAATCGTCCTCCCACTGAAGAAAATGTTCAGCAGTTCCGCATTCTGCGTGCTCGCGCTAGACGCCTTATCAAGCTCTCGAAGAGCAAAAGCTGGAAGAGCATAAATAGTCGCACATCAATATCTACTGTGTGACGTCGGGTCCGCTCCCTTACTGGAAGTTATTCTTCTATTAATGTCCCTGCTTTATCTGTGAATGATGTACTTGAGACCAACCCTTCAGAGATATGTGACGTTTTGGGCCAGTATTTTGCATATATATCTGAATCGGGACACTACCCTCCCACGTTTGCACGTATTAAGACTCGGTTAGAGCGGCACCCGTTAAATTTCCGTAGCGCCAACAGCGAGGAATACAACGCCCCTTTCACGCTTGGTGAATTCGATTCTGCTCTTCGTGAATCCTCCAATACTGCCCCAGGACTTATTGGAAGATTGGTTGGCGTCTGGAGTGTGAGGGCGAGATGTATCATCATGCTGGCTCATGGTCCGTTTCGTCCAAAAGGCGTGAAGTGAAGACTGAACCAATTTCCGAGGGCGAGCAGATGATAGGGTTGCTGGAATCGAAGTCGAAGCGACGCTAACACCACTAGAGGCACTGGCACTATTCAACACCGGCAACGGTCGGGTGACATGCACACCTGGAGTAACCGAGGTAAGTATTGGTAAAGAACCAAAGTTCGAAGCTGGCGACGGAGCTGGCGCGGCCAACAACGGAAAATCGTCAATAAAAGACACTGGCGGTGGCACCCGCGAAGCGTCGTAGATGCGATGTACAGGGCAATCAACCGCAGGTTGATTGCGTTGACAACGGCACTGAGACGTAATCTTGAAGAGTTCGTAGCGAGAGATGAGATGGACACGGCGGAAGACTGTGGGAAACACTACCGGGGCTCAACGTATTCAATACGCGAGATTCGCTTGAAGAATCAATCGAAGTCCCCGCGCGCGCAGAGCAGCGTTCCTCTTCCTAGGCTCAAACCTCGAGAACTGGCTTGTAACCACCTGTCTCCTGTGTTTTGTTGTCCCAGGATCCAGGTGGCGCCGTCTGATTGGTCGAGGGCAGTAAGAGGATCGCGCCCCCGGCGCGTGAGGCTTCATCAGCTTTATTATTTTCTGATGGTACAAACTGTAATACAAAATTTCTGAGATTGAACACAACATGAGCTATGGGTAGCAAATACCAAACTCTACAATATTTTCTATTATAACAATATATCACAGCTTGATTATCACATGAAATCAACACATTGCGAGGATATGCAAAAATGATGGCAAAGGCCACAGCCAAAAATTCCATCACGAAGATTGGAAACGAACGTAATGCTGTCCACTGGAACACTGGAGATCCTTCCTGGTCCACTACTGCTAGACTTGTGGGGGTTGCGTCTGTATACCAGTGTAAATGAGGTATAAAGTCTTGCGAAATGGGCAAAGGGCGAGATTGCACATTGTGAATTACTTGCACTACAAACTTGAAAAGTTTTTGGTGGAGAACTGCATAAGCCATTGGATATGTGAGTGTAGAAACTGGAGCCACCCAAACAATATACCCGGCCAGGATTTGGCGGGCGCGGTGAGAGTGTAGTATTAATTGCCAAGGGCAATTACGAATAATGTTGAGGTATCTAGAGTCGACTTGGAGAGTATTCGCATCTAGGGCAACTTGTATTCCCAGGTAAAGTAACTGACGGGAAGGCACCAAAACGGATTTTTCCACATTAATTGCCCATGTGGTTTGTCCCAACACTTCCAAAGCTTGACGGAGATTAGTTGGAGACCCAATAAGTAGTATGTCGTCATAATACACCATATATTTTACCAAGTGAGAGACGTGGAACTGCAGCTCCTGTAGCACAAAACGCTGCATAATGAGGGGGCTCAAGGCCCACCCCATAGGGCCCCAACACCAAAAAATTTACGAGTATTGAGACTCAAAGATATGTGGTAAAAACCTTGTTGCAAGTCAATTTTCATGAGATAGTCAGTAGGTTGCACCATGGAAGAGAGTTGAGTCACTTTAGGGAGTGTAACATGCGATACGGTACGGTAATACTTTGTCCAATGGGAGCAATCGTATATAACACGCACACTTTGATTATCTCCCTTTGGAATACAAAAGATAGGGAACGAATTCACTATGTTATCACTAGCTTCCAGAATGCCTGCCTCTTCGAGAGCACTGATCACTGAATGATATTTGTGGTGTGTACGACGAATTTGACGTTGTGCTTGAAGTGGTGGAGTATGGGTTACCTCCGAGACACAACAGAAGGTACCCGGAGTATCAAAATGGATACACTGAGGGAATACACGAGGTACACCAAAATTTGCGAAAAGAGATTCTGATTGTGGAGGTTCCTCTTCCTCCGTTTCACTTTCACTAAGATCATCACTATCACTGTCACTAAGAGAAGAAGTGTCACTATCCGAAATGGAAGATTGTTCGTCGTCTTGCTGAGGCTGATCCCGCTGCCAGGGCATTGCAGAGAGGGCTTCAATGGCTTCCCGCCAAAAGTCCCAATCATCCGGGAGAACGAAGAAAGGCTCCTGGATGCGAAGATGTTGTACCACATCAATGTTCCGTTCTTGTTCGGCTAAGAACAAAAACAAGAGGCGTGGATCCTGTGGAGCCCATTGTATATCTTGTGGTTGAAGGTCCAAGGCGACGACCAATTCCGCAAGAGGGTCCGGAAGCTGCATGGGCTGATGTGGAAGTTCCTCAAGGGGGTTGGCCGGCGCACCTTCAATAGGCAAGGGGGTCCAAAAATCCACTGGCGGCGGAGGGGAAGCAGGATCACTCCTGCTTGGTTGCAGACGTTGAATTCGCAGTCTTCTTTTTCTTGGACGTCGCCTTCGGCGGCTGCCGAAAGGACTGTTGAGGCATCTGGATATGAAGTCCCGGGATGCTCGTAAGTGAAGCGTTAAGTGAGGCAGTTCGCCAGTCATACTGAAGGGCGATGCCAAGTAGTTTAATCCTTTCCAACAGGAACTGACGATCGGCTTCAGAGAGTTGAGCCATGAAAGGATATGAGATGAGAATATGCCGAAGTTCCGCTGCGTCACGGCGACCAAGCGTCGTATCCATCTGACGGGACTGAAGGTAAGCGACGGCGGCTGGAACATCGTATGAAGCACCAAAGGGATGCTGTTGCTGCTGCTGAGTCTGCTGCTGGGATAATTCTCGCACTTGGGTTGTGATGGCCTGGAGGGCATCGAGAAGAGCCTGGTTGGCGTCTGGAGTGTGAGGGCGAGATGTATCATCATGCTGGCTCATGGTCCGTTTCGTCCAAAAGGCGTGAAGTGAAGACTGAACCAATTTCCGAGGGCGAGCAGATGATAGGGTTGCTGGAGTCGAAGTCGAAGCGACGCTAACACCACTAGAGGCACTGGCACTATTCAACACCGGCAACGGTCGGGTGACATGCACACCTGGAGTAACCGAGGTAAGTATTGGTAAAGAACCAAAGTTCGAAGCTGGCGACGGAGCTGGCGCGGCCAACAACGGAAAATCGTCAATAAAAGACACTGGCGATGGCACCCGCGAAGCGTCGTAGATGCGATGTACAGGGCAATCAACCGCAGGTTGGTTGCGTTGACAACGGCACTGAGACGTAATCTTGAAGAGTTCGTAGCGAGAGATGAGATGGACACGGCGGAAGACTGTGGGAAACACTACCGGGGCTCAACGTATTCAATACGCGGGATTCGCTTGAAGAATCAATCGAAGTCCCCACTCGCGCAGAGCAGCGTTCCTCTTCCTACCCTCAAACCTCGAGAACTCGTCTGTTGGTACAAACTGTAATACAGGTATTTCCAACGAAATGTTGCGCCACCTCTCCCGCGATACTCAGTTTGCTTTATTGCAGCTGTATAACCGCCTCTGGGTAGAGGAGTTCTTTACGCCAGCTTGGCGTGAGGCTCTGGTTCTCCCAATTCTAAAGCCTGGGAAAGTCGCAACTAGCCCTACGAGCTACAGACCCATAGCTCTTACGAGCTGCGTCTGTAAGTTATTTGAGCGCATGGTCAACAAGCGCCTGGTGTGGTATTTGGAATCGAATTCACTTTTCAGCAAGTTCCAAAGTGGCTTTCGTCGTTTCCGATCCACTACAGACAATCTCGCTTACCTCGAGGCTGAAATTCAAGACGCCTTTCTCCGCGGCGAGCACCTTGTAGCTATATTTTTTGATTTAGAAAAAGCGTTTGACACTGCATGGCGTTACGGAATCTTAAGGCAATTATATGACTGGGGTCTTCGCGGCCATCTGGCAGAATTTATTAGGAATTTTCTTCACGAGCGCTTTTTTAGATTGCGTGTGGGATCTAGTCTCTCAGAGCGGTTTGTACAAGAAAATGGTGTTCCACAAGGCAGTGTCCTTAGTGTCACGTTCTTTGCTGTTGACGTCAACAGTGTTCTTTCGCAGATCCAGGCTCCTGTGTCCGGTCTGCTTTATGTTGACGACCTTGTCATTTTTTGTCGCTCCCGCCATCTTCGCGGCATTACTCGTCAGCTTCAGCTGACTCTCAATCGTCTTGTTCGCTGGTCGAATGTGACGGGATTTCGCTTTTCCACTGAGAAATCCCAATGTGTTCACTTCTGCCGGCAGCGTACTTGCATTGTTGACCCGGACTTGTATCTCGGTGGCACCCGTTTGTCATTCGTAGATACAGCCCGTTTCTTGGGTCTGGTCTTTGACCGTCGCTTGTCGTGGGCACCATACATTCGTAATCTCAAGTATACTTGTCTTCGAGCTCTGAATCTCCTTCGCGTCCTTTCCTACCGCACATGGGATGCTGATCGTACTATTTTGCTTCGCCTGTACCGTAGTCTAATTCGGTCCAAGTTAGACTATGGCTGTATTGCCTATGGCTCTGCTCTGATTCCTTGTTGCGCCAACTTGATACAGTGCATCACCTGGGTATTCGGATTGCTACTGGCGCCTACCGTACTAGTTCCGTTGCAAGCCTGTACGTTGAAGCCAATGAACCTTCCTTAGCGTATCGTCGCAGGAGGCTCCTTAATTATTCTGCACATGTGCGCTGTATTGCCGACCACCCTTGTGGACCACGAGTCCGTGGTGGTCGGTATTACGAGCGCTATGCTGCACGTCCATGGTACATCCGGGCGTGTGAGACTTTCCTCGCTAATGATTTCGTATGGCCCTCTCTTTCTTTGGTTCAGTTTTGTGCTATTCCACCATGGCTGCTTTGTATACCTCGTTATGATACACGTTTGTCTGTACATTCAAAACAGGCTACTAGTTCCCAGGTGTACCAACAAGAGTTTGTTGCACTGTTAGATCAGTACGCCGATTTTAATGTGTTCTATACGGACGGTTCTAAGGATGGTGATTCTGTAGGCTGTGCCTTTGTCACTGACGAGGGCAGCTCAGAATTCCATTTGCATCGCCTGTGTTCCGTGTTTACAGCTGAATTAATTGCACTTAAGCTTGCCTTGGACCATGCTCTCTCGCTTTCTTTACGTCGTGTGCTCGTTTGCACCGATTCTCTGAGCGTAATTCTGAGTCTACAGAATGTCTTCAGTATGCACTCTGTAATTCAAGACATTCTTGTGAGATGCCATCAGTTGCAGCAACAGGGTTGTGTCGTCGTTGTCTGCTGGGTGCCTGCGCATGTCGGCATCGGGGGAAACGAACGTGCTGACGCAGCTGCCAAGCACGCCGCCTTGGCTGGGGTTGCAATGGAGCATAGCCTTCCTTGCTCCGACCTTCAGAATTATTTCCATTCTTTGATGCGCTCTCACTGGCAAGCGGATTGGGACCAGGCGCTAGAGAATAAATTACACGCAGTTAAGCCGGTACTTGGAGAGTGGCGTACGTCTTCTTGCTCCTGTCGTCGAGATGAAGTGCTTTTGGCACGTCTGCGTATCGGACACTCTCATCTCACACATAGCTACTTGTTACGTGGTGTGAACCGTCCGTATTGTGAAGAATGTATTGTCCCTCTGAGTATTCAGCACATTCTTGTTGAATGTCGTGAATACTCAGATCTCAGAGAACGCTTTGGACTGCCTTGTTTATTTGCCCGTGCCTTGGGGGATAATAGTGATATTGTTAGCCGGGCACTTATTTTCGTATCTGCCATTGGGGTTGCTCACGTTCTCTGAGCAGTTTTAGCTTGTATAATTTTTTTATTGCTGCTACATTTTTATCTTTTCTCCCGTTTTTAGTGTTGTTTTCCTATATATTGTTATTGTTATCTCTTTTACCTTATTTATTGTTTTATCTTTTTTAGCGTTGGTTTGTTTTCCTTATTCTTTAGCAGCACTTTTTGAACACTGTTGGTTTTAGTTACTTTCATTTTTAATAGAGCAGTTCTGTGCAACCTCACTAATCGTGAATGGGACATATAGCCTCGTTTCTGGCGTCCCCATTAACCCTCCTACTCACTCACTCACTGTCGTGTGCACCACATCTTCGGAATCTTAAGTACTTTTGTCTTCGAGCTCTTAATCTCCTTCGTTGCCTTTTCCACTGCACATGGGTCTGCTGATCTTACTGTTCTGCTTCGCTTATACCGTAGTCTAATCTGGTCCAAGTTAGACTATGGGTGTATTGTGTATTCGTCTGCTCGCTCTTTTCTGCTGCGTCAACTAGACACAGTTCATCATCTGGGTGTCCGAGGGCTACTGGCGCGTTTGGTACAAGTGCTGTTGTCAGCTCTTATGTTGAGGCCAACGGACCTTTGTTAACATTTCGTCGTGAGAGACTGTTGTAAAATTTTTCAGCACATGTGCGTCGTATCCCTAACCATCCCTGTAGACCTATCTCCGTGGTGATGGGATTTACGAGCGCTATGCTACACGTCCTCGTGCTACACTCCCATGGTACGTACGGGCGGGTGAGAGTCCTCTCATAGCCGATTTCATGTGGCCCTCTCTCTCGCTGCTCCAGTTTTGTTCTGTCCCGCCCTGGATGCTTCGGCCCCCTCGACTTTATTTACGTTTGTGTTCTTATTCGAAGGAAGATAGCAGCTCCCAGGTCTACCAGCAGGAGCTCGCAGCATTACTCGACCATTATCCCGATTTTAAGGAGTTTTATACGGACGGTTCTAAGGACGGGAATTATGTTCGGTGTGCCTTTGTTTGCAACGAAGGCAGCTCAGAGTGCCAACTGCATCATCTCTGTTCAGTGTACACCGCAGAATTAACTGCAGTTAAGAATGCCCTGGATCATGCTTCCATTCGTCGTGTGCTGATTTGCACCGACTCAGTGTCGTTATGAGCCTACAGAATGTCTTCAGTCCGCATGTCCTCATTCAAGACATCCTTGTGAGATGCCATCACTTACAGCAACAGAACTGTGTCGTCGTTGTCTGCTGGGTGCCGGGTCATGTCGGCATCCGGGGAAACGAGTGTGCTGACACGGCTGCCAAGAACGCCGCCTTGTCTAGTGTTGCACTGGAGCATAGCCTTCCTTGCTCTGATGTTCGTGGTCATTTTTCTTGCTTGATGCGCACTCATTTGCAAGTGGTTTGGGACCAAGCACATGATGATAAACTTCACGCAGTTAAGTCAGTTCTTGGGGATTGGCGAACGTCTTCCTGTCTCAGTCGCCGAGATGAAGTGCTCCTGGCGCATTTGCGTATCGGGCACTCTCATCTCACGCATAGTTATTTGCTGCGTGGTACGTACCGTCCATATTGCGAAGAGTATTGTCTCCCTGAGTGTTCAGCACATTCTTGTTGAATGTTCTGAATACTCAGATCTCAGAGAACGTTATGGACTGCCTTCTCTTTTACCCGTGTCTTGGGGGATACTAGTGCTATTGTTAGCCGGGTACTTCAGTTTATTCGTGCCTCTGGCATTGCTCACGCTTTCTGAGTTTCTTTTAGTTTTTTGTTAATGTGTTTTGGCTGCTAAATTTTTATATCTTCTCTGAGCTTTTATTACTTTTTCTTTATATATTGTTTCTGTTATTATATATTTCATGTTATGTATTCTTTTATCATCTTTGCACTTTTTCTTTTCATTTAGCAGCACTTTTGTTCCTTGGGATTATATTCGTTTCAGCTTGTTCCTTTTTTAATCCTGCAATCCTGAGTAACCTTGTTTATCGTGACGGGGACATGTAGCCTTGATGCTGACGCCCTATTAACCCCCACCCATTCCCATTTGTGAACAAGACTCTACATACTTTATATGCATATATGGAATTAAAGGAAATAATTCTAATGTAGTATATATAAACAATTAACATGTTTACTTATTGTGTCACTTAAATGTTTTGACTCTCGTCTCAATTAAACATAAATTACTTATTTCGCCTTCTCCCTTTACCTACTAAACCTACCATACTTTCACAAACTTTTCTCTGGAATTTGCTTGTAATCGTACTGCTCGTTCCACAAAATGTTTAATATCAACAATTTTTTTTCCCTCTCGATAAATTTTTGAAATGTTTCGCAAAAGACCTACCTCTCGCTGTAAGTAAAAATGCTTTGCCCTTTCTGATAGATAATTCAATGGATTCGAGTGCAGTTTCTTGTACAATTTTATCAGCTTTTCTATTGTTCTTTCATCTATATTACATGCTTCCATCCGAAGTAAGGCACATAGTGCAGCTGAAATAGTCGCACATTTTTCAGCAAGATATAATAGCCTATAGATATTCTCCGCCGTTGTTATAGAATGGGTCATTAATCCTGCTAGCCTCTCTCTCATTTCAGGAACCTATGAATGTACAATACAAACAGCAAGTTTACGGATTATCCGGGATGTCATGTTGTCAGCCCATTCAGCATTCTTCCATATTTGCTGAATTGATTGATAAAATTGGCTTCCATTCATCTTTTTCCCACTTTTAGTTACAGAAACGTAGTCACAGTTGGGCACAAATGCTGGTGGAACATATACGATGTAATTTTCTATCATACATTTCGTTTTTTTTTCCATGCAAATATTTACAGGGCCGCTTGCAGCAGCAGTTCAGGTTCAAAAACTTGCACTACACTTATTTCCGTTATTAAAGTTTTCTGAGTCCTCCCTTGCGTGATTTTCATTTGGATAAAGAATGCTAACAAACAAGCATTGTTTATGTTCTTCTATTTTCATGTTCGCTAGTGCAGCACGACTTTGCGCAGTATTTAATAGCAGACACAGCAGTAGATAATTCTTATAGTAGAATGTTCACTTTCAGGTAGTATTAAATTTTTACAGCCCCTTACGCACATTGCTGCATGAAGAGTTTCTCTCATCAAATTTAACAATTTCTGATGAAGAAATTGCACTTTTCCCTTCTATCATGAATTTATACTTACCTTTCGCCTTTAAGTGGCGGATTAATTGTGTCCATTTATTGATATGCAAATTTAGTTCCTTAATTTCGGTTATGGGTTTCCTTTTGATATGGATAAAAGTTCAGAAAGGTGTTCAGGGAGCCCACATATTATAGCATAGTTCCCGGCGGTTTTACTTCTATTATTTCCGTAAAGAAATTCCTCATTTTAGATATTGCCTCATCTTTGTAATTTCTTCAATAGAAGAAATGTTGGATGTATCAATTAATTTCCGCGTTTGGTTAATGTGTTGTTCCCTGTTCTTATTTTCTATTATTGATGTTGATGCACCATCTATTAGTAACAGCCACGCATCAAATGTATTCCAGAGTGCCGTAGGAAACTCTATTTTTGTTAAAATTCCAGCATTCACGAGAATTTATTTTTCATTTTCCTTTGTGAATCTCGGTTTTCTTTTGTTAATTTCTCAGTGCAGCCTCTTTTCTTTCATAAAATTTTATAGAAGACCACACTTTCTTTCTTTATATTATATGTACAATTAAATATATACGATTTATATCGTCTTTTTACTTTTTCGTGTGATGATTTTGGTGAAAATATCGTATATTTTTTACTTTCTTGGGCCGAAGGAGTAGACATTCCGTAAATATTTAGGTAACTTCAGGACTGATTTTGAGCATATGGGACATCATCTCTAGGGTGTCTCATAAAATAACAGTATCTTAAAACTATTGCTCCCTAGGGTTTTTCTGATTCATTTCCGTATTAAATGAAAATATATGAAATTTGAAGTCTCCAAGTTAATGTTTGTTTGTTTCTAGGAGCTTCACGTTGACGACTTGCTCGTACTTTCAGTCACAGTTTTGGCATCCTTCTTGTTGGCACTTTGCCTGGAACAATCCAGCTCATCTTCAAGGTAGAAAGCCAAAGCAAATTAACAGCGTCTGGACTAAGTGGATGACCTGAATAGGGATCTGGTTCACCATATACCCCATTTTCTTTCACAGTATTTCTTGCTTTATCAGCCTTGCGTTTTGTTACACCAGGAAAGGTTGTCAGTATTTCTTTCCTTGATATAGTTCCAGGCACTAGAGGCAGAAGTTTCACCTTGTCATTATAACATTTAACACTTGGTAGAGCTGCCCCTATGTTGTTTGAAAACTGTTCGGACTGCCTACAACCACTGTCATCCGTCGATGAATCTGTTTGTAGTGCTGCAACAGGAACCTGATAAACTTTTGCTAAATTTCCACTGAAATGCTCTTCAGCTCCCTTCTGTATTTATTTCCGTTTTCTTAGCAAATACTGTCTTTGCTGATGAACTTTCACCTTGTATGATTTTTTTTTTTTTAACAGGAGAGACGTTAAACAGTTCTCCATGTTCATTTAATTCAGCTTCACTGTCCACAAACTGTTCTTCATTAATCTTATCATGGCCTTCATCAGTCTAAGAGGATACTTCATGCTGCTGCTCGTGCTGAGATACAGCTTTGCCAAGTTTCCATGTATGTTCAGTATGGCACATTTTGCACACAAAAAAGTTCCTCTGACAAATTTTCATACTCTTGTTCTAAGCGTGCAGCTAAAACACCGACGTCAACAAAGGATGAATCACTTCCTTTTTTTCTGATATTGAACTTATGCCTTTGTAGGTTATCTACACAACTAATTCTGTCAGCAGAAAACAAACTAGCCATTATTCACTGCTTTATAATGTGTGCAATGACTATCTATCCGAAACCGCAGGTTCTTGAAAATTTCCTTTTCAGATACAAAAATAGACTTCCAATATTTTCATATCCAAGTGCTACAATGGTCCAACATCCTAAACAATATTGTGACACTAGAAATGAAGAGAAACAACAACAACAAAAAATAGCAGAATGATTATTATAAAACAGATTCTTTCAGTACATTTCTCAGAACATGCGACGGACAGTCAAAGTGTAACAACATTGAAAAAAGGTAAGATCCTGCAAAGTCCTTTACTGGTTTGTTACCCTATATATCCCTTCTCCTTGATACCAAATTTCAGAATTTTTGAAGATGTGGTTTTTGAGAAGAATGTCGTTGAAGTTACATTTCGCACATTTTCAATGTTCTGCTACCGTGTGCACGCCGATTTGATTGATTGTGATAATTTGGAAAATTATCCAATCAATAAAACCAGGGAAACACACACCCTGAACAATAAACAAGTTTATTGTCGGTCTCGAAAGCAACAGAGGTTACACGCGATGGCAGAGAGAAATACCATATAGAGACATAGGCCGTGAAGCGGCTACCTAGACACAAAAGGCACACTGTTTCAATAACTAAACAAGAGAACTATTTAGGTATTATAAACTATTTATTTGAACTAAGGTAAGTTAGACACAAGTGGAAGTTATATTCTGTCTGCAACACTGATGTCAGCTGACTTAATGAAATGATAAAATGGACAGAATACAAAGAGAATAGAGGGTGATAAAATATGATTGAATTAAAGTAAAAAAAAATGGTAATTTAAGATATTCGTCCACTGTTCCCAAGAAATCGTTTTACTTAACTTATAGTTGCTAGAAGACGCTCATGGACCACAATTCTGGCTGCCTCTTCTTAACCCACGTGGTGGATTCCTTCTTGGACGCTCTCTTCTCCCGGATGGTTTCCTCAGCTTCTTCTTTGAAAGATTGGCTCTTCGATTGGAGACTGCGTTGGACACTGGTTCTATATACTTGATTAAAATAATAACTTTACAGATCAATGACGCTACGAAGAATTGGAGCTCCTCACTGGTTCCTGCCGCTACGAAGAATTAAGTATCGAGAATCAGAGACGAATGAGCGACGAATGAGAGCGAGGCATGGGTGTCTTCTCCTTTTCTTCCCGCTGGGTGGCTCGCTCTTAGGCTTCGTCGCGCTAGGCTCGCCGACTTCCAACTGGCCTTCCTGTTACCCTCAAGTGAGTAGATGAGTTAAGGACATCATCCTAATCATTCTGTGAGCGTGGACGCTTACAGATTGGTGCTCCAAGAGGAACAACTCTCGATGAAGAAGATCCTGGTATACTTGACAAGATGTGGGTGAAGATTTCTTGGTTACGGTGTACGGTTTGAAGTTAATGAATTGAAATATTATATTACAATGAATTTGAATGTAAATAAAAAGTTAATTACAAAGGTCACCCTGTTACAAATTGAATTTTGGTTAATGGGTACCACCCTTACATAATCGCTTGAGAGCCTTTTGCTTTTGTAACGAAAATGTAGTTTTAAATTGTATATTTAATTGCTGTCTTCATTAGCTGATCTTGGTACATCTTTGGTCTTCGGTAGTTCTTGGAGTTGGTTTGATTGTTGAAGTTAAAACTGTGAAAGAGATGGAAACGAACACGAAGTTTTGAGTTTTCTGCACTTAACACTGCTGAAGGGGGGGGGGCGGGGTGAAGAAGTGTCTATTTACACTTATATACAAGGATTAACATTTTTGTACACTGTGTGTAATTCAGCGCGTAATTCGTTGTCTTTTTATACACTATATCACACACTGAAATACATGGTTACCATAATAAGCAGTTTATAAATGAAGATTAATGGAACAATAATATGTTAAATACATGGTGTATTAAAACAACACTAATTAACCCTCAAAGGACCAAGGGGGCTATAAAGTGTCCACACTTTTGAATATCATTGTTTTGATGTTGAATATTAATGAGCCCCTTCTCCATATTTTTATTCTGTGTCAGTGAGAATCTAAAAGACTTGTTTCGATGAGACGAATCTTTCTCCTCTGTTTCGTTGGTTAATAATAAAAGCAAAATTCGACGGTGGACACAAAATAACCCCCCGTGGTCCAATTAAGTACCTGGAATTTTGGAATTTTTTTTTTAAATTTCTGCTTTTAGCTGGCTACTGTGTTCATATAGTAGACAAATGACTGTCTACATCTTCGGCATTAGCAGTACAAGGGTGATACTCCTTTGAGAACAGTTGTACAGTCTGTGAACAGT
Source organism: Thermobia domestica (assembly GCF_964235325.1). Classification (NCBI taxonomy): domain Eukaryota; kingdom Metazoa; phylum Arthropoda; class Insecta; order Zygentoma; family Lepismatidae; genus Thermobia; species Thermobia domestica. Next base: position 215,193,065 of record NC_137460.1, on the reverse strand, counting down.
CTTTGTATAGTTTTCAGTGCGTTGTGTTTCTTTTACAAGATAATAATGAGTAGATATTTGTCGGAAAAAGAAATAGCGGAGGAACTTTCTTCTGATGTGAGTGAAACTGAGTTAAGTGGTTTAGAAGAAGATATAAGTGAGACCGAGAACCATGTAAGTGACATCGAAAACATTTATGATTTTGGGATGAAGTTTACTATTCCAGTGACTCGGAATCGGTAACATCAAAATGTAGAGATAATCCGAATGGGAACGATAGTAAGAGAACGTATGTTTCTACAAAGTACGTAAGCAAATCTGGTAGAGTGTACGTTGATAAACCAGCAGCTTGTCTACGAAGAACAAAGCAAAATATTATACGTGAACGACCTGGACTAAAGCCAGACGGTGTTGTAAACAATATTCGTGAATCTTTTCTGAAATTTTTCACAGACTAAATTCTATCAGAAATCGTGAAACATACCAATGAAGAAGCATCTAGAGAAAATATTGACCCCACCGATGAAAGTGAAGCGCTTGCGCTTATAGGAGTGCTTATTCTGATGGGAGCAAATGATTACACTAATTTAGACTATCATGATTTGTAGTCTGAGGAGTTAGGACGATCTGTATACATTGCAAGCATGAGTCGGAAAAGATTCCGTTCTCTTCTCAAAATGCTTCGGTTTCATGACAAGGCTACGCGAGAGCAAAGGAAAGCTAAGGACAAATTTGCACCTTTACGCGAAGTGTTCAACCTTCTGAACGACACGTTTCCGAAGTATTGTAAACTTGGAACTAATACAGTTATTGATGAAATGCTTTCCCTTTTCCGCGGAAATTGTAAGTTCAAAGATTTTATGAAAGAGATACCCTGTCAAATACGGCATACTCATCAGGATGTTAGCTGACTGTAATCACCGATACGTTTATAATATGGAAGTGTATGCCGGTAAGGAAGAGGGCACAACAACTGCCTCAAGAGGACCAAAAGAAGTAGTGAAACGACTTGTCACTCCTATAAAGAATACAGGTAGGAATGTGACTACAGACAGGTACTACACGTCAGTAGAATTGGCAGAAGATTTGTACACTGACTATGGTCTTACATTAGCAGGAACATTACAAAGCAATACATTCCTGAGAAACTGAAATCCATCAACAATAGGAAACTACATTCCATTATGTTTGCATTCACTGATCCCAACAGTGGAAAGCTTCCGGTAACAATAGTGTCCTATGTAGCTAAGGAAAAACCGAAAAAAAACTTCTATTACTACTGTCAACATAATGATGACAAGATATCAGATACTGAGGGTAAGAACAAATCAGACAAATTTATTCTATAACGCAACAAAAGGTGGTGTCGATACAATCGACCAAATGGCACGTAAATACAGCACCAAGAGAAGTACACGGAGATGGCCATTATCCGTCTTTTTTACGCTTATTGACATCGCTTGTATAATCGCATATACCTTGTACACAATGAACTTTCCTGATTGGAATAAAACAAAAAGTAATAGAAGGCGCTTGTTTCTTCAAGAACTGGGAATTGACTTCATCAAGCCAAACATTGAAGAACGCACCAAAAATGTTAGGGGTATGCAACGTAATATTGTTTCCTCAATGGAAAACGTACTGAAGAGAAAAAGCACCACACATCGTCAGGACATTGCAGGTCTGTAACAACAGTCAAAGGTAGGTGTCATGTATGCAGCTCCCAGGCGAGAACGAAACGTGAAAAATAAAACAAGCTTCCTAAAACAACAAGTGTGTGTACCAAATGCAGCAGATTTGTTTGTGGGAAACATAGAAAGTAAACATTTGCGAGAATTTTCAGCTCGACACTGAAAACTCCGATTAAATATTCCGTGAAAAGTTCCGCACTAGAAAGTTACTTACATCAATAGCATATGATCAGTGGCGTAGATTGTTCTAGAACTCAAAATTAGTGTGATGTAAACATTGTCAAGATTATAAATTTAGTATTAGCTTCACATAATAATATATGAAAGCTACATAAAATATATGGTATCATCCGTCCAATTAATTTTATTGAATAATACTCAGCATACAGTTACACACAAATAAGCCTAAATACCCATGTGGACAATCATAAATATTATACGAAAAGGTATATTTGTTAATTATACTAAATTTCACAAGAATAAAATCTCATTTAAGTGCAATAATACAGTGGACATTTTTAACCCCCCCCCCCTTGGTCCACAGCGAAACGGGTTGACGCTTGGTCCTGCGAGGGTTAACACTATATTTGTTATGCACTTAGATGCAAAAGTGTTTCCTTCCCCTCTTTTTTTCTTCATATTGCACAGTTCTTGAAACACTAACTTGATGCACTCTTTATACTGTTTGGGTCTCAGCTGTTTGAGAGTAGAAAAAAAATTGAGTTAACCAAAATTGGACGCATTTTTTTTTTTAACTGTACACATTGGTGGTTTGGGCTGGACGATAGTTTTCTTTGAAAAAGGCACTGACGCTTTATTGAGCATAGTTCGAGGCACTGAATCATAGTTTTCTTGGGTTTGTGTGGACGTTGTGCAAGTGACAAATGGAGGAGACTGTGGGTCATGAGTTAAAAATTCGTTATTAAATGTGAATGTTATACAAGGGAAAATGACAGAGGTGGAAAATTGAAGGAAGGGGGGTTGAGTTTACTATCTAACCTCGCTCAAACAAAAAGAGTGTCCTAATCGTCTCTGTCAGCCGTATTCGTCGGTCCCATGCCCTGCAACCATTTCTCTCTCATCTCTGCTGTTGGCATCCAAAGCTTCAGATTGTCAACAGAGTGAGTGCCATGCAAGGAACCATGTCTTAGGTCTAACAACTCGAAAGCCTTATTTCCCACACGAGGAGGGGCCCCAAATTCACGTCGAAAAATTTGTAAAGTTGTTTATTAACGGCGCTACTCACCGGGTGTGAGGGTAAGAAAGCGAGATCACCTTCTTTAATTGTGGGCAGCTTTTCGCCTTTCTGCTGCAATTTGTCGTTGCGACGCTCGATCTTGAGATCAGCCATAAGTAAACGTTATCGTTGGAGTCTTTTTCTTTCAATGTGGTTTGCCACACTCGAGCGATGGCCATACTAGGGTCGTCGTTAAAATGTATCTCTACTGCTGACATTCTAGTGGACGAGGAAATTGAGTGATTCAGCAGTATAATTATTTGAGATACAAAAAGCGTCCAGTCTTGATGTTTCTGTGAACAAAATAGGCGGAACAGGCGTGACATGTCTTGTTGAATGCTTTCTACCGGTGACGCCGGATGGTAAGGAATTGTCCGCAGATGACTAATGTTACATCGAGATAAGAAGCTCTTAAAATGATTAGAGACAAACTGTGGACCATTATTCGTTAACACCTTTAATGGTACTCCTAGGTGTTAAAAATATCTGCTCTCCAAACACTTTACTATGCTCTGTGTGGTTGCACTCCTCAGACAATATGCCTGGACTACTCGTGAGTAGCAATCCATGACAGTGAGCAGAAATGTTTCGTCTTGCCTGCCACGTGGGAGAGGACCAAAAGTCTATAGAAATCAGTTCGCCTTTAGAGCTTGGAATAATGGATCCCATGGAAGGTGCGGTGGGGATCTTTTGGTGTTTCGTGCGCATGCATGCGACGCAATCATGAATGTACCTTGCAACATCCTTGCGCATTTGTGGCCAGTGAAACGCTCGCGAAATGCTGGAGAGAACTTTGTCTCTGCCGCAATGACCCATGTTGTTGTATGACTCTATGACTTTGGATCGTAACTGGTGTGAGAGACAGATGCGAAAACGATCTGGGAAGCGAAAGTCTTTAATTGTGAGAATGCCATCTTGCAGTTTGTATAGGGTGTCCCAAGATCTTTTACCACGGGGGGTCGCTGCGTTCTGTTGAGTGTCGCTTGACGCAGAAGGCATTTCTGGTGACGCTGTTTGAGACGCAGACTTTGCTTCAATATACTGAATGATAGGATGGTAGTCAGATTCACTGCGTTGCATGTCAATAAGTTCCTGTCTGGTGACACGTGTGACGTCATCGTTCAGCACATTGAGGGCGTGAGTTCTCACAATTTTATGTTCCAATGAAGGAAGCAAGCGTGTGAATGCATCAACACATTCGTTCTGTCTTCCCGGGACGTATTCTATTGAAAAATCAAAACGTTGAAGTTGGATGAAGCAACGTGTTAACCTGGGGTTCCATGAACAAACATTGTTCAGAGACGTGAGTGCCTTGTGGTCTGAAAGGACAGTGAAATGAGTGCCAAGTAGATATCCCTCCCACTTCTTTACAGCGCACACTATTGCGTAAGCCTAAATTTTCTTTATGGTATATTTGGACTGAGCGGGGGATAACATTTTCGAAAAATATTCTATGACACGCTTATTGCCGTTCTCATCAAATTGAATTAAGGCTGCAGCGACGGCTTGTAGATTGCCGTCCGTTTGGATGAAAAACTGTCTGTTATGGTCTGGAAAGGGCAGCAGAACGTCTTCAATGACGAGATTGACAAGTTTATTCAAAGCGATTTCACAGGTTTAAGTCCACTGACAGCGTGAGTCCTTTTTCAATAAATTAAAGAGAGGTGCTGCTAAGACTAAAAAACTGGAAATGTAACGGCGGTGCCATCCAATGATGCCTAGCCATCTCCTAAGAGATTTCACATTGTGAGGCTTGGGGAGACGCTTAATGGCGTCTGCAGCCTGGGGATTCTTCTTGTATCCTTGGGGAGGTGATCTTAAAGCTCGTCTATTTTCTCTGGCCTTTGATGATGTAATGGTGTAACGGCGTTAGCACCTCTTAAATCTGTTACTAAACGGATGGATGGCAGCCCATCTTCTTCCGCTGATTTCTTCGGCACCACGTGAAGCGGATTTAAATGTGGGGAAGAGGCCTTTTCGATCACCCCAAAGAAAAGCAATTTATCTATCTCACGGTTAAAACAGCTTCCCTATATTTGTAAGCAATGGGATAAGGTTATCGTACTATTGGTTCAATATGAGTGATACCAAAGTCATGTTGGATGTTTCGACACAAACCGGGAAACTTGGCGAAAACGTGACGATGTTTGAATAGTATATCGGTGAGATCCTGTTTGTATTCAGATGGGACATGGGAAGATTCAACAGCTTGAAGGATTTCAGCATCAGTAGCAAATAATTCTGGATGCTGTTCTGGAGATATGCCCCGTCCATTGAAAATGTTACTACTTTCTTCTACGCAAGTACGACCTAATGCTACTAACTTTTGGAAATTTACATTCAAAACAGTTTCGTCACCCTAAAGTATGACATCGTCAGGATCGTAATGCAACTCGTAGCTCTCGTCGAAACGATGTTCGCGGTTAGAATTTGACTCAGAGTCAACAGACGTACTGACACAGAGGCTGTTACTATAAAACTGACTATTATCACTACTTTTGTGTTTTTCTTTCTCACTGGCCACTGGCAAAATATTTAAAATAGCGCAAAAGTCGGAATGATGGAAAGTAGCTCTGCAATTACCATAATCAAGTATAGTACGCAGCTGTGAAAGTGCATCTAGTCCGAGAATAATTTGCTCATTAATATTAGGCACTACAAGAAATGGTATGATAATTTCTAGTTGACCAAGCTTCACGGGAATAGAAGTTCTACCCTTTACGTGGGCGCGTTTGCCTCCGTGGAATACGACGAGTGATACGTGAAGAACTAGTTCGAGTCGCGGTGACGAGACAATAGTGCTTATTTTAGACCACATGTCTTTGCTTATGAGGGAACATTCACTTCCTCCGTCCAACAAGCACGTATATTCTTCATCTAGAGTATTTACTACGACTTTCGAACTGCACGTGCATTCGAGAAAGTCTAACTGCTTATTCGAAAGGGCCTGTATTTCATTCTCGCTTTCGTTGTAATCGTCACCAAGATTAACAAACTGAGAAGTATCACTTCGTGGGTCTACATATAGCAATGACTGCCTGACGCAAAAGGTCTTACATTCAGTTTTACACTGGAAACTAGTTTCTTCACTGGAGGATTCACTACCAACGTTCACGGTGTCTAAGCTATTCTTGACCTCCGTACCAAGAAAGCTGCGAGTTAGTTTAAATGCTGCTCTTGTTGGTAATACATTTCATCGTCATTTATAGGTCAATACAATATAGTTTACAAATTTACCTCTAAACAGAAACAAATGCAATTTCACTTTTAAACAAAAAATCACATCTAAACAGAAATAAATGAAACTAACTGTGTATCCTCCTTTGAGTAATACATAGTATGCATATAATAGATCCACTAATACATGTCTTTATATTTTTAGTTTACAAATACATCTAAACAGAAATAAATAAATGTAACTCCTAAACAGAAACAAATAAAACTCATTAGCATAATCTTTACAATTAAATTCATAGTACTTTATAATAAATCCACTATTACAGGTCTTCCAGTATACTTTATACATTTTATGTAGCTATTAGATTGTGTTCGAAGCTTAGAGCTGGGTATACGCCATATTTCTGCGTATACTCTTATGCTGCCTGGTGTTATCACGGTTGATGCTGTATCGGCGATTAACATGGGTTGGCGTACTCAAACAATACAGATTTGTTGTAGTACTCTTATTGATGAGTTCACCAGCCGCGGTTTTCAGTTACTTTTTGCAACTTCAATTGCATATATCCAACAGTGGTGGCAATTATGGCTGGTCTTTTTCTAATCCCTTCCCAAACTTAGTAAATATGATCCAGCAGGGTTGGTCTTGTTCTTTCATGTCTCACATCGCATTCTCTGGCCATTAATGCCCAGACATTTTCAATAGGGTTTAAATCAGTTATCTTAGCTGCCACTCCAATACAGATATATCAGGATGATCTTCTAGCCACTGTCTTATGCTCCTCGACGTGTGAACGCCTGGATTATCTTGCACTAATGTAATAGTAGGCTACTCATCTTCTGGGCATATTCTACACACAGAAGGCAATAAACGATCCTTTAACATAGAAATATATTCCTCAGAAAACATTCTGGGTGAAACCTCGACTAGTTCTCCTACACCAGCATGTGAAATCCAACCCAAAATACATAGTTTCTCCCCCTAACAACTGCTGTCCGGACGCCATGCATGTATATGTTCCTCATCAGAGGAAAATGTCTTTTCATTTGTTAATATTTATTTATTTATTTCGACTTATTTTACATGTCGAGGTTAAGGCTATATGAAGTCTTATCTAACACCTAAACGTGATATAAAATTGAAAGATCAAAGAATATAGTTAACAATAGCAAAAAAAAAAAAGTAAAAAAAAACGCACATAACACACACAAATATAATATGGTGCTACACGAAAGTACATACATGTTACAATATGTAATAAATGTTGAGTTTTATTCTTTATGGGAAGCTTCTCTATTGGCTCTTCTGTCTCTGTGTCCATTCAACCCTGCTTCAATAACAATAAATTATAAACTGCTCTTTTAAAAGATGCTAAAGAGTTTGACTTACGTACCGAGGTTGGCAAAGTATTCCAATCACGACACGTTGAAGTTATATATGATTTGGAGAAATGAGTATCCCAGAAGTGGGGGGATGTTCAGCGTGCTGCTCAGCGTAAGTTAACCATCTTTCGGCATGGTCATGGGCACTTGAAAAGAAGGGTGCACAGTAAACAGTTTTCTTTAAAAAAAAAAAAAACAACGCGTCCAATGTTTTTCGTGTTTATACTAACTCAAATTATCCCTGAGTGCAATTGGAGCAACGTTAGCGAGCGGAAGCTTATTATAAACATGAATAAAATATCGAAATGATCAAAACTTTTTATATCGTGATATTTTACGAGCTTTGAAATGGATCCCCCTTTTTAATCAAATATGGTAGTCAAAAATATATATAGTATTCCATTAGAATTACAGAAGCTATGTTGAAAACATCACTATCTTTAATTCACTGTGGCCGAGGAAAGTATATACTTGAGGGCTAAGTTCTGACAAATGTAATCAAATGTTGGGAACGACAAGGTCTGAAAACATGGGTCCCAGAATCGGTGGAATCACTTTATACTTGCTGTTACATTCGCTTCGGCTCAATTCAAAGGCAGCACTGCATACAGAACAAGGGGCAGTGAATAAGGGCTTGAATAGGAAAAATCGCACAAAGCTAGAATACGTTTCATTCTCTTCCTTAAATGCCTAAGATGAACATACTAATTTTACATCCCTCTATCGGTCTTCTATCGCCATCTTGAAAACAATGGCGGTCAAAGTAAGTTTTCATAAATATCTCGGTTTCTGTTAATTTCACGACAAAACTATTTATTAACTAACATGATCATCGAAACAATATCTACAAAAACTTTTCTTTAAAAATTTTCGATAACTGTTATAACATCTCGCGCCTGTAAATCGGTCTAAACTTCTACACATTTTTCATCTAGTCACTTCTTTTATCACCAAATAAGTATGTTTTTCATCATTCCAACATTTTGCTAATAGAAATGTGATTGTATTCCTGTGTTTGTAACGCTAATAGCACAGAGGTGTTATAGAGTGTTGATGTCCAACTAAAAGCATTAAGCACACTGAAGCCTAAAGTGGCGTGTGACTGTGGGCAAGGCATAGGTAACAAGACGAAGCTCACTATGTCTACTACTACTACTACTACTAAACAATAATAATAATAATAATAATAATAATAATAATAATAATAATAATAATGAAAAAGAACAAGTGTTTCGCCAAGGATTTTGCAGCCATTTCCGACATCCTATCGATCCTTCCAGCTTCAAACTTTCCTCACAAACTGCACTTGGTTGTTTCTGGATTTCGGCGCTAACCGGGCAGGGCAGAGCAATGCTGCACAGGCAACGGAAGGGGAATGCGGGTAACGAAGTATTTAGATTCTAGAACCTGTCTCTCCAAAATGTTTGAATCAAAGATTTGTAAAAAACAGTTATTTAATTAGATATTTTGAGAGGATAATTGTATATAATAAAACATTTTGCCTTAAATTTAATTCAAGCAAGATATTCACGCAATATTTAATTTGACCACCTTTCTTCCAAGATGTAAGCACAAGCAGGGACGATAGAGGGGTATTAACCTAAGGTGTGTAAGGAAAAGAATAAAATTTATTCCAGATTTGTGTGATTCTTTCCTCTTTATTTGGCCATTGTTTTCGGTGTTCAATGTGAAATCTTAGTCATAATAGGCAATATTAAACTTTTTATATGTTTCATGCTTAAAATATATTTGAAACCTTGCCAGTTACGTATCAGTGAGTGCCAGTTGCGTACAATCGCGAACACTAACATCAGTAATGTTGTTCTGAGATGCACAGTTGGCCGGAGTGCAATGCGGGTAAAAGATATATAGATTTTCGCGCTTGTAACACGAAAACGGTGAGTCATATGGAAAATTTGTAAGCAACGCTCTTTTAAGATATTCTGACGATCATTTTGACCAAGTATTTAGCCGTAAAGTAAATTGTAAGCGAGATATGTATGAAAAACTTACTTTGGTCGCCATTTATTGAAGATGGCGGAGAAAGTAGAGCCGACAGAAGGGTGCAAAATTGGTATATCAATCTTGGGCATAATGTTTATTATAGACTTTTATTTTTTCCTTATTGGGATATTTTTCTCCCTTGTTGACTCGCCTAGTGGATTTTCCTAGTTTTTATCCGCAAGAGTAATTCAATCATATAGTTTATAAATCAACACGAATCGTGACCGTCACAAACTTAATGTTTTTATTTCTCTAATTCATGTTAAAATGACCATTGTCATTTCTTGTTACAACAAAAGAACAGTTGAATAGCACTTTTTGTAAGGTATGATATGATTTCTGTTCAAATATTAAAATAAAATTCATTGTAAACTATTTGATCGTTTTCTCAACTTAAAGAACTATTGCTTTCTGCACTTAATACTCGGCCACTGACTATGGAACTAGACGTACGTAATGCTCTGTGATACTGAGAGGAGCAGTAAGAATAAAAGAGAGTTGATGCTATTCTAATTAGTTTTAGGGTGTAGTCAGTTGGTATAGAAGTTAGAGTTGTGACGTAGAGAAACTATTTACATAATGGAAAAGGAATACCAATTACTAAAATGTTTAATGATGTGTGTGATTGTTTTTAAGCTACTAAAATTTTCATTTCCAGTGAGGTTTTGAAATATTCAGATTTTAACCGTTAGTTAATTAAAATGTCTCTTTTGTGTGTTTCAGGTAATCATAATTCAAGCTAAACTGTCACAAAAACGCAGAATTAATAGAAGAGCATACAATGTTCTCCGTTGAAACAATTAAACGTAACGAATTGTATTTTGCCAAATAAATTTCCCTCAACACTTGTAAAAGGTAACAAAATGTTTAAGAACGTCTTGGAAAGATGTTCAGGAGTTTTTCATGTAGGAACGTTAACGAAGTCAATCAACATCAATCTACATATATTACTTCACTATTGATATCACATTCAAAAGTATGTTCTTAAATGAAAGTAATAAACTGAGCGAAACAAATTAGTTTAGGGCAATTCAGATCACGGCTTTTAAAACTATGAATAACTATTGCTTTTAATCAAAAGACTTACGAAACGCTTGATTTATGTCAAAATTTTGGGTGAACAAAATATTTCAATAAAAATAAGGACAATACAGTGGGAAGTTGATTTTAAGATGGCTACTAGAAGTAGTGCAAATACTTGAAAATTATTGAGATCTACGTCGAAATTCGTTAGTATGGTAACAATATACATTAAACAATCAAGTTACGGCGTTGATACGTCATCCTAACTATTCAACTACTGCAGATGGAATCAGAACTGGAAGTAGAATGGCAAAACGAATTCCACAAATATTCGGAGCATTCTGAACACTTGTCAGTTTTCTCTTTTACTTACTTTTGTAGACCTGATCCTTAAGAGGTAACCCTCACCACACCATTCGATAAGAACGATTTCTAAGGACAACGTTTTCCATACAGTTGCAGCAACGTAAAGTTACTTTTATCAAAATGTATCTCATGAAGTTACGGTTAAGTTGCTGAAACTGTTAACATTTTAAACAAAAACTGTAAACATTTGGACGTGAAAGGTCAAAGGCCACGAAAAATCAGAGGATGAACAACAATATTCCCAGCAACATCCTGAACCTAAGAGGACGAATTAAGTGAAGCTGAAGTAGCTTTTTGTGCGGGATGTGATGAATCATTTGTCGATTACTGGGTTCAGTGTGGACAGTGCACAGCATGGTGGCACGATACTTGTTCGTGATATGAAGGACAGGGACGGTTCGTGTGTGATTATTATTAATGCGCACTTTTACATATTTATTTGGACACTCTTCGTCTCCTAACAGCCTAACAGTACACATTTGACTTTTTCATTTATTTTTTTCCTCAAACACACTATGTACCATGGGTCCACAAGCTGTATCACTTTGTAGTCCAAAAACCAATGGTTCCTTCATGTATTAAACATTTTTGACTCGTAGTTCTCAACATAATGCAGCTAGAACAAAATTAAGGTTATGTGCGTACTCTTGCCCCACTTTCCCTTACCATTTAAAGAAAAGAAACTTTTTGTTATATTAACAACAGTGCTTGTTCAATGATATGACCTTATAACACATAATGCTAGTCACCGACACTTATCAACATTGTTGCGCAAAGAGAACTTAAAAATCTTGGATATAGATAAACTTTGCAGAAACAAAGATAAAATATTTTGTGTACTTTGTCAACACTGTATTAGCAGAATAGTTCAATGTAATCAGAGTTACTCTGCATGCTGTCATACACAGATTGATAGAAAAATACGTGGTTGATGAAATTCACAACTAACAGACTCGAATTGACATTTGGGGTATCCTGTAAATAGTCTCTTACAACTCCCAGGGAAGGGGAGTGCAAGACTCACATCATATTTATTTATTATACTTGCAATATACAAATATTAGAAATAAAGTCAATACTGTGTATGTACAATGGATGCGAGCCTGACAATATTTTTTAAAAGACTTTTTGGTCGATGTAGACATGTTTAAAACATTTAAAAACATAAATTTGTGGTCCACGGAATTCTCTCTTCTCCTGGTCTTGCTAGGATTAACGCATTTGAATCAAATCTCGGCAAAAAGTTTCTTCCAAATATTTTAAGCTCGTTAGCCACAATGATCCGACCACAAATTTCAGAATCATAGTTGCTTGAAAACCTATTACATAGTTGATATTTCCCGTAAGTGTTAACACAGAAGATAAGAAATAGTTTAAGAAATGATAACCGTGAATGAATATTATCATAGTAGATCGAAAATGTCTAAATCGTGCGAATTTGCCAATTAAAAATAATGATATTATTTATAAATTACAAAACCGAACTTCCGCAAAATTTAACGGACTGGACCCAGCCGTTATACACGAATACAATCCTTGATTCTTTGGATAAGTTTGTTCGTTCAAGACGATTTAACCAAAAATGTTAAACTGTTCAAAAAATATAATACCAAGTTTTGTTTTTTATCATACAAAAATTGTGCTCCTGCTTCCGTTTTGAAGCAAACGCTAATGTATGAAAGATAGGTTGCAGTTTAATATTAACAGTTTCATGTAAATATGAGGTTAAATAAATTTTATTCTGTAACTTTAATCCGATTTACATTAAGTCTGAGTTACCCAGAATCTCAAATTCTCTATGTCGTCCAATATCTTATTTTTCAATTGATATTGGAGCATTTTGCTTCTTACATTTTTAAGAGAAGATTCTACGTATTTGGCAAACACTGAAAAGCCATCGACAGTTTTTATACTTTTCTCCGCAATCACCTGCAACACATCTGCAGCACTTATCATCTGTTCTGAAGGGCGTTTTGAACTTCTAATTGCTGCTCTCCGTGACTTCGATGTAACAGGAGAATTAAATGTCCTTTCCAAATCGTCGTCTTCGTTAACAACAATGGTTGTATATGGTACCATCTGCAAAGAAATTTCGAAGTGCTGCATAATCCAAATGCACATTATAATGTTAAATTAAAAATAAAATGATCTGGATACGAAAATGTTACATTTAGGTATTTCTTTCTTCTAGGTACCTCAAACTATTCATTCTACCTTACTGACAGGAAAATTCCAATACAATATTCCATTAACTTGGCACGTAAAGTAAGGTCTTGTAAATACATAAGTAAACCTTTTCGAATTAAAAGTCATTTATTTAAATCTATTTGGAATCCAGTTAGCATCCACTGTCTAAATTTCTCAATTCTCTGTCCCTGTTTTGATTTACGTAAAAAGGAACTTATTTCAAAGCATACAGTAAACAAATTCATACTCATAAACAGATATATAATCTCAAATAAATCACAATAATATGTAAAATGAAATAAATACGGCCCACGGTTATGCCGGTTAGGCTAAAGGAGACGGTGATGATGAGAGATGAGTGAAATGGTGGAATGAAGAAAGTGGGAGGAAACGGAAGAACCCCGAGAAAACCCACGAGCACGGTGTTTGTCCACCACAAAATCCACATGGCGCGAGCTGGGATCGAACCAGGGACCCTAAGCACCGGAGGTGAACACTCTACCAGTGAGCCACCGCGCCCCCATAATAGTATGTAAGTATGTGCCAAAAATATATACAACATACCTATGTACCATTAAATATGTACCTTCCTGAATGTGTACCTTAGCGTTTACGGAATAAGTCCCATTCAGTAATTGTGCTTCTTAATCGCCTTTTCTTGCCACTCAATTTATCCCTCATTGTTGAAACACTCACGAAACTCGATGTATGTTTCAAGCACAGCCCTTGTAGCGCCGTTCTTTCATTGAGGTCCTATACCTCGTAAAATACCATCCGGCATATCGTCGGGAACTTCATCATCATTAGACTGAGCTGCTTGGTGCAATCTGAATTATCGTAGTAGAAAATTGTGTAAAGCGCAGAACGCAAGAATAATTAGTTCCAGTTTTTCTAGTTAGATTAATTTTCGTCAAATAAGTTCTGAACCTATTGGCCAAAATTCCGAATGCGTTTTCGACAAACCTTCTTGCTCGACCTACCTGGTAGTTGAATATTTTTTGAGCCACATTTAGATTCCGAAAGCGGAATTTCTTCATTTGCATTTTTGAAGGTGAAAGGCATCATCTGCTACAAATAAGTACGGAACCATTTTATTTCTTCCGAGTAGAGAGCGGTCAGGAGGAAGATCCAATAGAGTGTCATTTATGGTATGAGCCAGAGACTACTTTTAAACACCCTCCCATTACTTCCTCTGATATTTACCCGCCATTGATGTATATTAACTTACACGTAGCGCCGATCGTGGCTAGTAACACAATACTATCTGTGCCTTTGTAATTACGGAACGTTGCCCCTTCGCTTCTGGGAGGACGAAACTTCACGTACTTACCACGTAACGCACCCAGTGACAGTGGGAAGTTCCCCTTTTCTTCAAACTGCTTGGGAATATGTTTTCAAAAATGCAGAACTTCCAGAAAATGCACAAAGAAGTTTCAAAATGGGGCAGTTTCGAGTCTTTTTTTTTAATCTACCTCTCTCTCGTGACCCTATGTAAGGAAGGCGTATTTTATTGTCAAATGCTTTGAAAAGTTTGTCTACTATTTACGAAATTCAATTTGTACCTTACAGATAATTCTTACAATATACTCATTTTCATTAGATTCATTGTAAACTGGTTTGAATTGTTTTCAACATTTAGAAAATTTAGTTTATGCCTTATATGCCAAGATTTTTATTGCAAGATGTTTTAAGAAATTTCTGAAATTTCTTTAATATTTCGAAATTGTGCTCAGATCTCATTCATATTTTACAACTGTGAAGGAAAATAAATGTTTCAACTTGTAGAGCGGCAAAGATTTGATGAAAGTATAATTTTACGAATTTATGTGTTGTTAATTTTTCAAATATTTCATTAAAAGAAGAAAGAATTGTAGAATTCATTTAACCAGCTGAAATCAAATGTCAGAGGCAAATACCAAAAGTAACATGTTAATTGTCAAATGTTTTCTTTCAGTTATAGTGAACATTAAGGGAACAAAGACTCGACAAAAAAAAAAAAAAAAAAAAAAAACGAAACAAATTCTGTGAGACCAAAGTCCAGTTTGGTGCGTGTTTTATACAGGAAGTCAACTCTACTTCTATCGCTACCTCCACTTCTGCAAGCTTAATCGGACTATCTTTCTTCCAACGGCTCTTGATTGGTGGTTTTCAGTAAAACCGACTAATCGAATTTCAGTAGCGGGGCGCAAAGTCGGATTGCGTACATCAGAAGCTCTATTCTTTCAAGTTACTGTGTCATTAGTCTTCGCTGCCTGTATCTTCGATTGATTCTAACACATGACCGTTCATTTTCACTTCAATTCCGGGTGTTGTATGATGTAGTCCTTCTTTCTAGTCTGCGTCGTCGCAGGTAAGCCAGGTTGCGGAGATGTGTACATTGACAACGGGAGGATTGATTTCATCTCTTATTTGTTCTGCTGATACTTCTCCCTGTTCGTCACTATTTTGCTCAACGTAACGATTTCTCTCAGTTTCATTTCTCTGCGTGGCACTGCGAGGCGTTGATACGTGCGCTATGCTTTGGTGTTGTGTACTCAACATCTTCGTTCTGGTTTTCTGAGGCCTGTTCAAGAGCGTGATTTGAATCTAGCTCCCTGTCGCTTTGGTTTTTAGGAATCGCGTTCTGTGGACATCTAGCTCCCTGTCGCTTTGGTTTCTAGGAATCGCGTTCTGTGGACATCTATGACCACGTCTACTACGGTTGTTGCTAGTTCCTCTTTGACACTTCTTGTGTCCGATTTCTCGGCTTCATTTGTCTGTTCGCCTTTCTGGAACTACGTCGTGGACCTCGATTGCCTCTGTGACCTGTGGGATTTCTTCAAAGAGGTTGTCCCGTGTTGGTTCTTCTTTGTGGTTCTGGTCACGTGTTCCTAAATGTCGTACCATTTTGCACGGGCAGCTAGTTCGGTTGTGTCCTGGCTCCTATTCCACGGTAAGGACGTGACCGCTCTCTTCTTTCTCCAGGAGAATTTTGGTCTCTGGTAATGGGTGTTTGTACCTATTGGATTCTTCTAGAACCTTGCACTGCATCACCGCTTTGATTTCGCTGAGCGTTTCGTTCGGACTGGTGACTCTCGATATGATCCAACTCCTCGATGTTCTATAATGTCATGGACAGTTGCTCAGTATTCTGGAGGTGTATTCCCATTAGTTGACGCTGGACCCGAATCTGTGATGTGTTTTTCACGTTCGACAACACTTCGGTCTCCGACATTGTCGAACTCAGTTCCTTAAATGTTATTATCTGCTGTTTCCAGATGAATTGTCGGAGCGTCTTTCTGTAGTCAGGCGGTACCACGTGTTGCGAAGTTGAGTTAGCTTCCTTTGTGTGATCACTATGAAGGCAACTATAAAGTCCACAAAGGTCCTGAGCTGTTGTAAATGGTTATCCACATTTTCGCAGCAGCTTGGAGGATTCATGGAAGGATCGAAAGAAGTTCTGATTGGGCGATTTCATAAAGTCGACGGTCGTTCAGCAGTCGACCTAGAAAGCTTGAGAAGACTAGCATCTGCATCGAGGTCGAAGGTTGGCAACTCGTCAGTCTTGGTGCCCTTAAAAACTTCGTCCGCTTCCTTGCGTTTCTAGTGATCGTTCTTCTGTCCTTTGTCTCCTGTTGCATTCGCTCCTCGAGCAGTCGCAGCTGTAGTTTTCTTCGTCCTGCCTATCTAGCCTCTCTGTCAATTTGGCAGCTATGATTTCCTCCAGCGGTTGGTATTGCCTGTGTTGCTCTTCTCGCAACTTTTCCATATCCTGCGACTGCTGTTCTTTTAGTTTTTCCTGCAGGTTTCTTTGTTCTTTTAGTTTAAGCAGTTTGCTTGATTCTTCTCTTTGCTCTTTTTTGTTCTCGTCAAACTTCCTGCTCAGTTCTTCTTTTGGTCTTCTTACTTTTCGTCAAACTTGTTTTGTTCACCAAATTTCTTGTTTATATTTTCCATGAGTCTGTATACCATGAGCAACACCTCTGTATTTGCGGGATTTATGCTGGAAGCGTCTGTCTGTTCTCCCTTCCTTGTTGGTGTTTCTTCAGTTGTCTGGGATTGTCTTCCCTCGGTTGACACTACTG
Source organism: Thermobia domestica (assembly GCF_964235325.1). Classification (NCBI taxonomy): domain Eukaryota; kingdom Metazoa; phylum Arthropoda; class Insecta; order Zygentoma; family Lepismatidae; genus Thermobia; species Thermobia domestica. The sequence continues at coordinate 215,175,954 of NC_137460.1, read as the reverse complement.
CTGTGTTGAGAACCCTACAGGTGACACACTCCGGATTGGAAGAGGATGGGAATATCTTGTTCCCACACACCTCTTCCACAATCAGGACAGGTCTGTTGTTCACCAGCTAGCATTTTGATCCTTATTTCTTGCGTCTGTTCGCACAGTCTTGGCATCTGAAACTAGGAGGATGCTGATTTTGTGCCGAATTATGTCTGCTTACACAAAGGAATAAATTGTATTTATTAGCTGCTAATTTAATTTCTAACACAATCTTTCAAAGCACAGCAATTAAATGAATCTTATAATTACACACACACATTTTTCTTTATTCATGTGATAAGCCACAGTGACCATTTTCCAGCAACTTTCCCTTATGTACAGCCATTCCTACTTCTAACTTTCCTTTCTTAAAATTAACTACCCTTATCCTACAGTTATGCTGATAAGTTTCTATCTTAGCCTAATACGTAAAGAATACCTTAAAAACTAAAAAAAAATGTATACATTAAATATAAATCAACAAAAGTAAAAGTTATTCCTATACGAATATATAAATACATGTATAAATAACTATGATCGAATAGTTGAAGTTTCGATTTTTTTTTTAATAAAAAAGAGTGAGTGCTAAAATTTCAATAACTAGAAGTGATTGACCTATCTATATCTACTCACCTGTTTACCTCTTTTTGTTTTCTCTTGCTTCTCTTCTTCAATTCGGTCACTTATCATCAATAAGAAACGCATGCAGAAAATGAATCTTCTTCACGATTTCTAGACAAATGTTCAATACTGGTCTTCGGAATCTTGCTTTTTTTTTTAACAGTAAATTCGCGTAGACGGAGTTATCCAAAAATAATATACCATCTTCATCTCACTGAAAGAGAAATGAAATTGAGAGAAAAAATGTTGAACTTTGCTAATAGTACTCAATAGAGTAACGGTTCGATTTCAGTGCATGTTATAGAGGCCTGTGTGGTATGTGATAATCATTTGTTTGTATACGATCATATTTTGCAAAGAATATATGGTGCTAATTCCTAAAAACAATTTTCGAGTTCCTGTTCGGTTGCGCCAAGTTTTAACTAGTGAAAATGTTTAATTTATTCGAATCTTAATAGTGGAATATGAGTATGGTTCAGATTCTTGGTACCAATATTTATTTTATTAACACCACCATTGAAGTCTCCGTTCCTGTGTATATGACGTCGTGCATGTAAGTTAAATGGGAAACAAACTGAGTATACGTTCCTCCTACTTCAAACTTTCTAATTAACTAAAAGTGGGACCTAAATAAACCACATGACGTCTAAAAAAATAGGTTTGACACGGAAGTGTGAGATTTCGAAGGGTTTCGAACCCACGATCCTTTTAATTAATCGCTTAATAAAAGTAAATGGAGACTGATTTCACGGTAATGGAAATTATCCTTCCGCGATATTCCAGGGTTTTAGGAAAATACGTTTCCATTAACCGTAATATCATACGAAAAATTTATTTATGCACCGTAGGGTATCTCTTTGTTTTCATGGTGCAATGGTAAAAAGGAATTAGGCTCTAATGTCTGATCTATAGAGACGAACTGGAATGACTTCAACTTTCTTTTAGAAAATTAAAAATTAAAGAAATGTTGAGAAAACGAAGTGACTAATTTTAATATGAATATTCACTCAAGGTCCTGAAACTCAGTTAAGTTTAGTCCGTGGTAGATTGAACTAGAAATTTCCTATCAAAACCTTATTTAGAAAAAGTGATTATTATTACTGAGGAGTTTCGGGATGCAACAACTGCTTTGTAAAAGAAAAGCTTACAAATATGGGTTAGCAGTGAATAAAAGCTTTAATAATTAAAAATAAATGTTGAAAACAAGTCAAGTAGAACGAAAAATGACAATGAATTTTGAAGGTATAATAACATATATAAAAGGGTAAGGTGTAAGACCTTAGAACCTCTTTCTTGACCTTTGACTTGAATAAATTTTTGAAACTGATTTGACATACATGATGAAAGCAATGAAATTGTTTTTCGTAACAATTCTTAAGTGTATTAATTTCGATTATTATTACATAATGAGTTTTCGTAATTAAGGATACAAAAATAATTAACTCATAACCTTACATTGGCCAATATCTATTGACGTGATTCATGAGAAATAGCATATAATTAATGTTGATCAGTTGCTGCCTTGTTATTAGTGACATCTAAAGATTTATTAATTCAAAGAAGGGTATAGTTTCTCTGGAATCTACGTTTAAATAACGAAATTTAGACTAAGTAAATCAAGTAAATTAGTGGAATAAATGACATAAGTGAAATAAAAGAAGTCATGACTTCGAAAGAAAACTTAATAAGTTTATAAAGAAAAATGAGACTACTTAATAAGCATAACTGATCGATAGCTGACTTTTTAATCTTCTGTAACTACGACTAAACCTTGGGGCCTAGTTGAGATATGTTTGCATATTATGTATCATTAAGAACAAATAGACCATAAGGATATAAATATCGATACGAGTAACAGCGTTGTCCTACCATACGTAATATATATTCTAACTCATACAGAAATATACCAACATATAAATACATAAATAAGATATAGACATGAATTAACCATTGTGACTATTATTTTTTTTCCTATGCGAATCAGTCCCAGCTTGATAAGATATCTCGTACTTCCAGTTGGAATTGAAAGCTAAAATCATGGTGCGAAGATTGGCTTCGATGTGAGTTTTATCTTTTTCATCAAAATGGCATTCTCTTCTGTATAAATGGTATATAATTATTTGACAACATCCTTTAACCCTCGGATGCATGTCGCTTTTTTTCTACACTTTTACATATGTGGGGTCAATTTGACCCCACGCAATATTTGGTTGATAATAATATAACATAGTATGCATGTTAGGTTAATTAGATTACGTTAGGTTTGGTTAAGTTAGGTAATGCGGAGGTATGTTAAGTTTGTTTAGATTAGGTTACATTAGGCAAGGTATATAGTTCAGGTTATCGCGTTTTATTCATTAATATAAGGAATAAACCAATTACAAATATTGTTCAGATATTTTAACTGTTTTCCTCTTCCTCGCTTTCCGAATAGTTAAAAATAGTTCACTCTTCTTCATATTAATATGAGTAACAGTTCACTTACACTTATCCGAGCTGCAATTCAGCACCATAATCTTACTTGAAACAAAAGATTTCTTGAGCAAGGAAAACAACACTAAATATGAAGAAAGTACCCATGTTTTGGCTTTGTCACATCAATACACATCACTGACATTCAGAACACACTACTAACACACTACTGTGAAATTTGCACACATACTTCTCACATCTGCTGCAACGCTGTGATGTCTTCCTGTCCTCTTCCCTTGTACAGATCTGACATCTTACTCTCTTGTTCGAAGATGTAGGAGCCAATGCCTTTGTTTCCCTCTCTACACCGCAGAGTTTCATCGCATCAATCACTGGTTTCTTTAGGTTCAAACTGTGGCACCTCAGCCTGATGTGAGGAAGAATCAGTTCGTTCGCCAACTCAGTTAGAAAGACACGGCGCTTGTGACTGATCCCTGAATGATAATCCGGATGTTGTGATAAGTAGCATGTGTATGCATTGAGAGCGCCTACGTTGATTACATTATAAAAGAGGGCCATTGGCCAGCGACGCGTCTGTCTCCTACAGGTGTATGTTTGAACCAATTTGTCCATGGCGTCAACTCCACTCTTTGTTTGGTTGTAAAATTTTATGATTTCTGGCTTCTTCTTGGAATCTTCCTCATCCACGCCTGTGTCATGATGCATGGTGCTGAGTAGAATGACGTTCTTATTCTTTTTCGGTACGTAGCTTACTAGGGTAACATCTTTATTGAAGACGAATTGTGATGTGCTAGGCTGTCTTGACTTAACATTGACCAGCGCAGGTGGAATTTCACGTCTGTTTTTCTTTATTGTACCAACAATAGTTACATTTTGTACCAACAGTTCCTTAGCTAAATCATAACTTGTGAAAAACTGATCAGTTGTGATATTACTGCCGGAGTTCCGCAGCGTGTAGCACAATGTCTTCACGACGTTGCTGGCGAGGTTAGTTTGAACTGGTTCCCCTGGCTGTCGTCCCAAGTACACTAAACCGTCTTTTGCGTAAAAGTTCTCAGCATCACACAACCAGAAGATCTTAATGCCGTATTTACCTGGTTTACTTGGCATATACTGCACAAACTTGCATCTCCCACGGAAAGGCACTAACTGTTCATCAATCGTGAGGAAAACTCCGGGAACCATAACTTTTCGACAATTTTCTATGAAAAGTGTCCAGATATATCGAAATGCAGCCATGTGATCAGTTTCCAGACGCAAAGCGCGGGTTCGCTTGTCATCGAACCGGAGCAGTCTTCTGATATCTTCGAAACGATTCACGCCAAAAGTTGCTTTGTATTTCGGATTAGCGAATTTGCTGAGAAAAAGTTCGCGAATAGGAACATCCCAACTTCTCTCAGTACCTGCGATAAGAAGGATGCCAATAAAAGCCTGAAGCTCTTCTAATGTTAGGTCAGTCCACTTTTTCACTGATTTCACTGCCACTCTTCTTCCTTCTAAATTCGTGCACTGCACAATTTCCTCCAAAATGTTACGGGAAATGAACAAATCAAAGGCATCTTTGGGTGACGTCAAGACAAAGCCCCGCGGGAGACCTTGTACATTCCTTACGATGTTGTGCCTAGCAGTCTGGTGAACACCGGGTGGTTTGCTTTTCCACTCAATTCCATTCTTCGAAATCATACCGAAAGACGCTTGCTCATCCCTTGCATCTTCTTCTTCTTCTTCATCATCATCACCACCATTATCCATTTCAAAATCACTGTCTTCCCTCGGAATGTTTTCCTCCTCTGAAACTCCATCATCTTCGTCAAAACTGTCCAAGTTGCTGGCAACACCATTATCATCCTCCTCCGTAAGCAGTTCGTTTATTTCATTTAGAGACAATCCTCTTTTTGTCATTACTGTCTATGGCACTTTCAGTCTAATAAACAGGATTTTATAAAATCACGTAAAAGCAATAAGCATGCACTTGTTCAAACCTAAAATGCGGCGTTCTTTCACACACGGTGTGCAATTGTTTCTGCAACACAAACAAACATGAGAGCGGAGCACTGTAGAAATGTCGTCCGACTATACACGCGGTCTGTCAACAACAACTGATTGCAGTGTTGTCAGGTTACAGTGGAAAAAAATATTTTCAAATAAGATAAAACAACCTTTTATTCGCGACAAATTTTTACTATACTTGCAGCAATATGCGAATTTATGGAAATTTTACAAGAGCATAAGTTTATTCCCAGAGAAAATAAGATCTCGAAATCAAAACTTATAAAAAATATCCAGTTTTACAAAAAGATTCATCATCATCCCTCGATAATTCGAATGATGATGATTGTTGTTCTGCCCTAAGGCAGGTCTTTGACCCGAAGGTCCCTGGGCAAGATGAGCCCATGGTGGTTTTTCATTGCCTTCCATGGGATGATGATGACGTCCTAAGGACGGGACCTACAGTTTAACGTGGGATCCGAATCACATGTGTCCCCACCGGGAATCGAACCCGGGACCCCTTGATTACAAGGCGGTGAGAGTAACCACTTATCCACCGGGGAATACTGATTTTAAAAGATTTTCTCTACTTTGGGTATAGCTGAACATTATATCCAGGCCAAACTTTTTATTTTGAACGTTTCTAAACTATTTTGAAACTGGGGTCAAATTGACCCCACATATGTAATAGATGGGTAATGATAAAAAATGGTAAAAAAAATAAATAATAATAACTTGCAAAACAAATGTGTTTACATTCTTTTGTAGTTGAAGCATCCTGCTTAGATGTCACAGAACATCAGGATTTTTCAGTGAGATTTCCTTGTAATACTAGGAAATAAAAGCATGTTGGGGTCAAAATGACCCCACACATGCATCCGAGGGTTAAGTGAAGTACTAATATTCATAGCATATGTTGGGGAGTTGAATTTGTTTTCCTTATTGTCATATGCTGCTGTTGCCATGACGGATTCAACAATAAGATCAAACTTTTCTGGTTTCAAAGCCTTGAGATAATTCTTTTACAATCGAATCCCTTTTCTTTATTCCTAACAATTGCTTTCCCAGCTTCCTCATCTTCCTTGACGTAATATTTATTTGGTGCCTTTGCCTATGTGTCTTTAATTACCGTGCACCAAACGAACATATTGAAATATTATTCTTAGCTGCAAGTGAGATTTCATCCGCGCTCATTCTAGGAGATACTTGTTCTTTGAGGTTCGAGTCAACAGTCAGGGATCTAAACAGAACAGTCTGTGCTTCTGCTTGAGAGAAGCTCTTCGTGGCATTTCCAAGCTTCTGAGAGATCGATTTCTATGCTTCCACATTTTTTTTTTTTTACATAGTAACCAAAACAATGCGGACATGGCAAAACTTTATTGGATGAACCTTTAAGTAATGATTTCCTTACAGGCTCCGCTTTAACAACGCAATCCCCATAAAGATAATTTCCTTTCTTTCGTAAAACAGGTTTTCTCTCTTTACTTTCTGAAGCTTTCGATAAGATTTCGATGGACATCTATTTTTATTTTGTGATTCCTTGCAATGTGTCTAACAAACTATGTAACTAACATCTGGCAATAAAAACAAAAATATCTCTCCCTTGAAACTATTTTCTCTCCCCATTCTCAAAACCCACTCAAGACAAATTGAATAAATCCAAAATGTATAGAAAGCACTTGTAAGGCCGAAAAGACAGAACAGTCACACAGCTGGATGAGTAGAAAGCCTTCCCACGTAGTTGAATTTGGTTTCTGGCACTAAACGAAATATACATATATTCTATAAATGCATTTGGGGTTTTGCTGCTGTCTTTATAAATGTCAAAAGTCGGTAATTAACAATTGTGAGTATATTTTATTAACAACAAATAACTAACAAGAAAAAGAACGTAGATACGAAATTGGTTTGATATAGTGAAACACTTGTTAGCTTTGACTTGTATATGCAATAAGTTATAGTCCTTATTACATACCATGAGAATATAATAGTCTTTTTAGCAAAAATCGCATCAACCTTAAGTTTAAAAAAAATAGTGACAATAATAATTATTACATCTTAAAATGTATTAAATACAACACTCTTACGTTTTCTTTCATATATATTAACTTATCTGCAATGTAATAATACCAGGACTCAATTTTACTTTCACAAAAATAGAAAAAATTTAGCATAATAAAAACATGGAAGTTCACTCACCAGACAATTACGTCAACTGAAGTATCTGGCAATTTTACATGGCGGGCAGCAAATTCCCAGCATACTTCAGTTGATGACAAATAAGAAATTAAATTCGTAAACCAAAAGGAAAATACACTGCCGTAAAATAAAACAGTAACCAGAGTAACAGGACACATTCATAATAATTTATAAATAGCTAGTTTCTGAATACATTACACCATTTTTCAAATAACTTTCTCAGTGCTTCTTTTTTCCAAATATATTCAGTATTTTCCAAATATATTCATTCAGTAATAAATAAACTCAGTTGCCCTATTCACCTTTTGGTAGACGTTATTCATCCGATCAACAATGGTAATAGAGCCATTCGTAATACTTTTTTTTTAAAAAAAAATCCTCTTCAACCTTAGAGGAAGGCAAACATTTCTGGATGTAATCAATGGCTAATGGATGTAGGAAGTATATTTACTAAAAATTCGGGAAAGATAATAAACAATAAACAATGAAGGAGCAGCAGGTATTTTTTTTAAAAAAAAGTGGCTCTAGTCACTCACAGTTACCATACTGCTTGTATTGAGAAGACAAGGGAAACTCCTGGCAATCGCATTCACCCAATGGGAACTTCGGCTCGAAAAACCGAAAAAATTAACTTTGGGGCGCCACATGCAGAAGACCAACGCCAGAGAAAGCAGGGTGAATTTTACAGAAGTTGATACATAGTTTTCAAAAATGCTAAAACCAGGATAAGTAGAAACGTGCGCATGTGTTTCAGCAAAGGCTGAAAGCATTGTTTCGCGAATTCGTTTAGATTCTTTTCACGCTTAAATTCATCCCTTAAGCGTCGTAAACGGTATTTTGCAGTACGTTGTATATGAAAGTTAAATAATAGAATGTAAATATGTAAGGCATATATAACATAAAGAAATCATTAAATTACATCAAGAATAACAATAAAAGAGGTACTCCCATGCGCAAAAAAAATTGCGCGTATACTGTAACTCACGATTTTCCGTATTTTTTCCTTTTTCCTTACGTTTATGGGTAAAATTGAGTTATTAGTATGTGGAGATAATAGAGAGCAATCCATCTAAGGAGATATTTCCAAAAAATATAATAAAATAATAAAAATATAAACAAAAAACAAAATTATGCTCGGTTTTGTGTATACTGGCAACGATGATTTCTAGGGATTTTTTCAGTAGTACAGCACGATTGCGGAGGGAATTCAGTAGGGAAGTCGAAGAGATGGATGAAGGAACTGGATACTGAACTAAAAGGTTGCATTTATTGGTTAAAACCTAGTGTGTAGATTGCCTGCCAAATATAAATTAGCTTCTGTAACTAAGATGTCGTACGAAAATATAGAATTAAACAGAAAAACTCTTATGTTAAGGTTCGAAGCGATACGCACCATGGTTATGAAGATTATTTCTTAAGAAAAAAGAACAAACACAACGTAGCCTCTGTGGTTAGGTGGATAGAGTGGTGGACTCGTAGATATTTTATTATTTTGACACCACATCGAATCCCATCCTATCCCATCCCATTTTTTTTTAACAAAACACTATTGGAAGTGTATAACTTTGATGTTAATAAGAACCGAAACACCCCCTCCATGTAGCGGACCGTCATCGTCGGGGAGGGGGTGGAGCTGAGAGGGCGGCTTCATAAGTCATTCATTTATCACCCCTCATCATCATCTCATTGCTTGCCCTCTCAGCCGCGAATACCGCTACCGGACTCGCGGGTGGTTGGTGGGAGTCGGGAAGAGGAAGGTCTAGTGGACGTCTTCCTCCCCTTGAGGAGGACGTGCACCCACCCGGCCTCCTGTTGTGTGCGTCCAGTGTTTGTGTTGTCCGCAGTGTTTAGTCTTTGCATATATAAAAAAAAACACAAAAAAAATCAAAAACTACAAAATACAAAAAAACGAGTACAACTAAAAATACAAAAAAATCCGCACCTTTTTGTTTTGTTTTGTTCTTCCTGGGCTGGTGGGGGTCTATCATTTGGTTGGCCAGGTTTCTTTTCTTTTGTTTCACCTCTTACTTTTCCGGGGCCACGCGTTTTTGTCGACGGGAATGGTTTTATTGCACTCCCATTCCCCTTGACCGCGTCGGCCCCACGCTGATCCTAAGTTTGAGGGCGTGGCGAAGGGATTGCCAGGGGGTAGCGTTAGTTCCCCTATTAACGCCCCGGTGTGACCTCACCCCTTTTTTCATTTATAAATGTTTACCAAAATCCTTTTCTTATGGGTAAAAAAACTTTCTTAACTGAACCGGGCTCTCCCTCAAGGAAGAAGCCCAAACAAAATGTTAGTGAAATTGCGGAACAGACAAGTATCGCGACCCCTGTTGTCCGATATCTTGTAATTAAAGAGAAAGACGTTGATAGTGCCAGTACAGAGGAAAACCATCCGAGTGCTATTAAGGGCTTATCCCCTTTTGTCATCAATAAAGTTATTACTTATCAAGCCGGGCAGGTTAAAGATATAAAGAAACTGCGGAATGGCACTTTATTGGTGGAAACGACAGACGAGAAGCAAACGGCGAAGTTACTTAAGTTAACTGCCATTGGACCGGTGAACGTGTCAGTCGAACCGCATCGTATGCTGAACGTTTCACGAGGGGTGATATCATGTTGGGATCTCCTCAACGCCACCGAAGAGGAGATCAAGTCGGAATTAGCGGACCAACACGTTATAGATGTAGCTCGCATCAAGAGTAAGAAGTCAGGTGAACTTGTTGCCACCCAGTCCTTGATTCTTACTTTTAGTTTGCCCACGCTTCCGGAGTCTGTGAAAGCTGGTTACTATCGCTTAAAAGTTCGGCCCTACATACCTAGTCCTCTGCGCTGCTTTAAATGTCAACATTTTGGACACACCAGCACGTCGTGTAATGCGAGTGCTGCTCTTTGTGCGAATTGTGGCCAGGGAAGTCATGGTGCGGAGCCCTGCAAAGCGACCAAGCCCTTCTGTATTAACTGTAAGGGAGAGCATTCTGCTTGGTCTCGGGATTGTCCAGCTTATCAGCGCGAGAAGCGTATTCGAGAACTCATGGTTGTCGAGAAGATTTCTGCTACAGATGCGAAGCGTCGATTGAAAGAAAGCCATCCTTCCTCGCTTTCTGTTCCCTTCGCTACTGTCGCTGCTAGTTCTCGGAAATCTGTAGCTACACAGACCGTTGACGTTTCCACCCAAACGGACTTAGTCTCAAAGAGCAGCTCTGACTCGAAGACCCCAGTTACGAAGATGAGCGAACTTCTTAAGACCCCCGTTGCAACAACGAGCGAACATTCCAAGCCTTCAGCTGTAACGCCGAGCGAACGCCCGAAACCACCTCGTGTTACTGTTAGTGGTGGTCTTCGGCGTACTCCAGCCCAACGGCGATCACCTTACCTGGCTGGCCTGAAACTCAGTCAGCATATCCGCAGGTTGAACGACACGGTTCTCTCTCCCAAGAGACCGAAATCTACTCCCGTTCGTAAGCCACCTGCAGTTTCTCTGAAATCTGACATGGTGGAGGACGAACTGATGGATTCCGAGTGGGCTGTTATTGGACCTCGTGGGAAAGTTCGCCTTAAACGTTGACACCTTCCAGTATGGCGCTTCTTCAGTGGAACTTGAATGGCTTTTGTAGTCATCGTGAGGAATTAACACAACTAATATTTTACCACTCGCCGGTTCTAATCTGTTTGCAGGAAACGCATTTCAAACCTACCCAGTCTTTCCTTCTTTCTGGGTACACTATGTATCGGTGTGATAAGCCCGATAGTGACCACGCTGCTGGCGGCGTGGCAGTCTGTGTCTCTGATTCTTTTCATTCAAGGGAGATTCACCTCGTCTCCCGCCTGCAAGCAGTTGCGGTGCGAGTATACTTTTCTCGGCCGCTTACAGTTTGTTCATTGTACATTCCTCATTCAGAAGCGTTTAGCACCGCCGATCTGCTTCAGCTCTTCCATCAGCTCGAGCCGCCAGTCTTGTTTGTAGGAGACATTAATGCCTATCATCGCCTGTGGGGCTCTGTCCGCACTGACGGTCGTGGCCGTCAGGTAACGGAATTTCTTGAGGAGAGTGGCTTGCTTCTCCTTAATGATGGCAGTCCTACTCATTTCTCCACTGCCCATGGCACATATTCTTGTATCGACCTCTCCATGTGCAGTGCTGGTCTCTTGACCTCATTGACATGGAGAGTGCACCCTGATCTTTGTGGCAGTGATCACTTTCCTTTGTTCCTTGACGGTCTCCCTGTAGCAGCTAGCTTACCTTTCCGCCGCTTTAATCCGAAGCGTGCTGACTGGCATAAATTTAGCGAGCTCAGTGAGTTTCATTGCCGTGATGATCTCCCTGTAGCTGCTGTTGCAGAGAATTTTGAGCAGACTGTTCTTGATGCTGCTCATGGTTCCATTCCGGAATGTGGTGGCGACGTGTCCTGCCGACGTGTTCCATGGTGGTCTGCGGAGATCCGTGAGGCTACCTTGGCTCGTCGACATGCTCTTGTAACTTTCAATCGTCATCCCACTGACGAAAACCTTCAGCAGTTCCGCATTCTGCGCGCTCGGGCTAGACGTCTAATCAAGCTCTCGAAGCGCCTAAGCTGGAAGACTTATGTTTCGTCCATAAATAGTCGCACATCCATGTCTACTGTGTGGCGGCGGGTCCGCTACCTTACTGGCTCTTATTCTTGTATCAATGTCCCTGCTTTATCTGTGAATGATGTACTTGAGACTAACCCTTCAGAGATATGCGACGCTTTAGGCCAGTATTTTGCATCTATCTCTGAGTCGGGACACTACCCTCCCGCGTTCGCGCGTATTAAGCCTCGGTTAGAGCGGAACCCGTTGAACTTCTGTAGCGTCAACAGCGAGGATTACAATGCCCCTTTCACGCTTGTTGAGTTCGATTCAGCTCTTTGTGAATCGTCCAATACTTCCCCAGGGCTTGACCGTATTTCCTACGAAATGTTGCGCCACCTCTCCCGCGATACTCAGCTTGCTTTATTACAGCTGTATAACCGCCTTTGGGTTGAGGAATTTTTTCCGCCTGCTTGGCGTGAGGCTCTAGTTCTTCCCATCCTAAAGCCAGGGAAAGCCGCAACTAGCCCCACAAGCTACAGACCCATTGCTCTCACGAGCTGTGTCTGCAAGCTGCTAGAGCGAATGGTCAACAAGCGCCTGGTGTGGTATTTGGAATCGCATTCCCTTTTGAGCAAGTTCCAAAGTGGATTTCGTCGTTTCCGCTCCACTACCGATAATCTTGCTTATCTTGAGGGTGAAATTCAAGACGCCTTTCTCCACGGCGAACATCTTGTTGCTATATTTTTCGACTTAGAGAAGGCGTATGACACCACATGGCGTTACGGAATCCTAAAACAATTATATGACTGGGGTCTTCGTGGGCATATGGCCCACTTTATTTCGAATTTTCTTCACGAGCGACACTTTAGAGTGCGTGTGGGCTCTACTCTTTCAGAGCGCTTTGTACAAGAAAATGGTGTTCCACAAGGCAGTGTTCTTAGTGTCACGTTGTTTGCTGTCGCAGTCAACAGTGTTCTTTCGAAGATCCAGGCTCCCGTGTCTGGTCTGCTTTATGTTGACGATCTTGTCATCTTCTGTCGCTCCCGCCACCTTCGCGGCATTACTCGACAGCTTCAACTGACTCTGAATCGTCTCGTTCGCTGGTCGAATGAGACTGGATTTCGCTTTTCAACCGAGAAATCACAATGTGTTCACTTCTGCCGGCAGCGTACGTGCGTTGTTGACCCGGACTTATACCTCGATGGCACCCGTTTGTCATTCGTTGATACAGTCCGTTTCTTGGGTCTGGTGTTTGACCGTCGCTTGTCGTGGGCACCACATGTACGGAATCTTAAGTACTCTTGTCTTCGAGCTCTGAATCTCCTTCGTGTCCTTTCCCACCGCACGTGGGGTGCTGATCGTACTGTTCTACTTCGTTTGTACCGTAGTCTAATTCGGTCCAAGTTAGACTATGGCTGTATTGCCTATGGCTCTGCTCGTGATTCCTTGTTGCGCCAACTTGATACAGTGCATCACCTGGGTATTCGTATTGCTACTGGCGCCTACCGTACTAGTCCTGTTACAAGCCTGTACGTTGAAGCCAATGAACCTTCCCTAGCGTATCGTCGCAGGAGGCTCCTTCTTAATTATTCTGCACATGTGCGCTGTATTCCAGACCACCCTTGTAGACCATGTCTCCGTGGTGGTCGGAATTACGAGCGCTATGCTGCTCGTCCTCGTTCTACACGTCCATGGTACATCCGGGCGTGTGAGAGTTTCCTTGCTGATGATTTCGTGTGGCCCTCTCTTTCTTTGGTTCAGTTTTGTGCTCTTCCACCATGGCTGCTACGTATACCACGCTATGATACCCGTTTGTCTCTGCATTCGAAACAAGCTACTAGTTCCCAGGTGTACCAGCAGATATTCGCCGCACTGTTAGATCAGTACCCCGATTTTAGTGTGTTCTATACGGACGGTTCTAAGGATGGTGATTCTGTAGGCTGTGCCTTTGTCACTGACGAGGGCAGCTCTGAATTCCATTTGCATCGCCTGTGTTCCGTGTTTACAGCTGAACTAATTGCACTTAAGCTTGCCTTGGACCATGCTCTTTCACTTTCTTTACGTCGTGTGCTCGTTTGCACCGATTCTCAGAGCGTGGTTCTGAGTTTACAGAATGTCTTCAGTATGCACTCTCTCACTCAGGACATTCTTGTGAGATGCCATCAGTTGCAGCAGCAGGGTTGTGTCGTCGTTGTCTGCTGGGTGCCTGGTCATGTTGGCATCCGGGGAAACGAACGTGCTGACGCAGCTGCTAAGAATGCCGCCTTAGTTGGGGTTGCACTGGAGCATAGCCTTCCTTGCTCCGACCTTCAGAATCATTTCCATTCTTTGATGCGCTCTCACTGGCAAGCTGATTGGGACCAGGCCGTTGAGAATAAATTACACGCGGTTAAGCCTGTACTTGGAGAGTGGCGTACGTCATTTTGGTCCTGTCGTCGAGATGAAGTGCTCCTGGCGCGTCTGCGTATCGGACACTCTCATCTCACACATAGCTATTTATTATGTAACGTGAACCGTCCGTATTGTGAAGAGTGTATTGTCCCTCTGAGTATTCAGCACATTCTTGTTGAATGTCCTGAATACTCGGATCTCAGAGAACGATTTGGACTGCCTTGTTTACTTGCCCGTGCCTTGGGGGATAATAGTGATATTGTTAGCCGGGCACTTAAGTTCGTTTCGGCCATTAATGTTGCTCACGTTCTCTGAGCAGTTTTAGCTTGTGTAATTGTTTTATTGCTGCTAGGTTTTTTTTTAAACTTTTCTCCCGTTTTTAGTGTTGTTTTTCTATATATTGTTATTGTTATCTTTTTATCTTATTTATTATTTTATCTTATCTAGCTTTGGTTTGTTTTTATTATTTTTTAGCAGCACTTTTGTCTTTGTAAACACTGTTGGTTTTAATTATTTTTATTTTTAATAGTGCAGTCCTGAGCAACATAATTAATCGTGACGGGGACATATAGCCTCGTTGCTGACGTCCCCATTAACCCCCCTACTCTATCTATAAGAACCGAAACAGTATACTAAGGAAATAACTTATTGATAGTATCCTTTAATCGACGTATTTATTCAGTATTAGAATACGTGTACTATTGCAAACAGCTATTGTTTTCAGTTTATGGTCTTGTATGTTACCTGCCCGTTCTTGAACAGCAGACAACTCACTTCGGATTTGTGTGTCAAGAACAGGAAAAATAACATACGCGACCTTGACAGTCTTCCCAAGTTTACCCCTTGTTATATCGACATGACGTTACATCGAATGATGCTTGTTGTCGTGAAAAAAAGGAAGAAAGGAAAAAGCTGATGTCAAATTATCGTTTGTCTGTGTGTGTGTGTGCTTGTGTTTTTTTTCTTTTTGGAGTATTTACTTTCTCCCTCTCTCTCTTTTTTTCATATCCACAATTGCAAAAAATTATGACCGACCTTTGTGGGTTTATTGGGAATAGGACGATTTATTTTGGATTGCTAACAGACGACATTTTTTTAACCATTTGCTTTAAACTTTGGCTTTGTGGCTCTTAGCACCCACGAAAGGTCATTATAAACTATATAAGCAGTTCCCGTTTTCACCGGCCGCTGAAAAGATATTGGGGAAGAGAAAAGTGCTTGCCGTAAAGATAATGAATAAAAAAAAACAATTTAAAACAAATAATTTATAAATCTTTATAATACACCATAGATGTTCATTTTACTTCGACCTCACTCCCCCTCGCAGTAGCAGTTGGCCCTCGCCCTCGTTCACCCTCGCCCTCACGAATGGAATTGTCCATCTCCCTCGCGCGCCCTCACCCTCGCTGTCGAAACTTGTCCTCGCCCTCGCGCACCCTCGCCCTCGCCGTCGAAGATTGTCCTCGCCCTCGCGCACCCTCACCCTCGCCATCGAAGCTTGTCCTCGCCCTCGCGCACCCTCGCCCTTGTCCTCGCCCTCGCGCACCCTCACCCTCGCTGTCGAAGCTTCTCCTCGCCCTCGCGCACCCTCACCCTCCCCATCGAAGCTTGTCCTCGCCCTCGCGCACCCTCGCCCTCGCGATAGGGGTTGTCCATTATCCTCGCTCGCCCTCGCTTTCGTGCTCAAAACTTTTCCTCGCCCTCGCGCACCTTCGCCCTCATATCATTGAGGGTGAGGAGGCCTCGTGAGGATCAGAGCATCCTATTTGTTGAATTATTTCCTTATCGTCAGTGGCGGATCCAGGGGGGGCGATCGCTCCCTCCCAGAAGAGGAAACTTCTACGTCTATAATATAATAATGAATAGAATAGTACCTGCTGTGCCGCCCCGGGATATTAAGTGTGCCCCCCCCAGATCATTGTTTCTGAAAGAAACACTGCTTATGAAGGACTTCTTTTTCTGCGAAATGTTATCTCAATTAGTTCCAAAGCGGCTGACTAACATATCGAGCCCTTGTAAGAAGAAATGAATATGAAAGTACACTTGGATAGGTTAATTTTTGAGCCATTTTTCGTGGCAATTAAAACGCAACTCCTGTAGCTTTCTTAACTGCACGGGAAGACAACTAATACGTACTCACGGAACGGCAAATATTTTATGGCACCATTTTCATTCTATGAACCTTAATACATACAAAAACTTTATATTTCCAAATGAAACTATATAGCGATATTAATGGGTCATTACAAAAGAGTGGGGCGTAACTGTCCCCCTTTGCCCCCCTAATCGCCGCCCATGCTATGATGTGTGGCACATTTGTGCGAAATTAATAATAATATGATTAAACTGTTTACCAACAAAATACTGCTCGTTTTGCTGAAGTGGCTTTTCCTAAGTTTTATATGTTTCATATATCCTACAGTTTTTTTCAGGCATTTTTTTAAAAATTTGTCCAAATTTATATTTCTCCTTTTACCACACAATCGTTCAATACTTGCACTGCAATATTTACAATCAGTATATCATCCTGTAACGTATTTTATTCCTAATAAAAATCATTGAACAACACAACATACAAACCCTATCTCACTGGCTTGCACGCGAACCTTTGGTGCATGGGGTCCTGGGGACAATTCCGAGTGGGAGAACATTGAACGACAGTGGATCGAAACTTATTAAATTTATTTTGTTAAAGCAGCTCTTTTAACAAAATTTCAGTATTAACGTGTTAGATATTTCTATTTAAGGACAAAAAAAAAAAAAAAAAACATATTATTTATTTTGTAACTAAATGATAGCTCTACCCACGTAGATTATAAAAGCAGAAACAATGAAAATCGACTGACATTATTTTAACAAATATCGATTCAGATAATAGTTTGGGTTGTCACGAAACTATGAAAAGTTAAAAATTCCGATTAATTGTAACAACTTCATCAGTGGTGGACATTGGAGGAGGATGTATGCTATTAATCAGCCCATTTCATGGGCATCCAAACTCACGAGCCCAACGCTCGCTAGCTCGGCATTCGCGCTCAACCGTTTTCGGGTTCAATAATTAAGTGCTACCCCGAGCGCCAATGAAATAAGTCAGCGCGAGTCCAACTGAGGGAAGTGTGCCCGAGCACGATTCCCAAAGGAATAAATGAGCGAGAGCCCAGTTGAAAAAAATGAGCCCGAGTCCGAGAGAGTCCAGAGCAAAATGACCATCTATGAACCAAAGTCATTCCATCAAGTCTTTCTCCATCTGATCTACTGCATTCTGATGGTTCTCTCATTGATTGTGTTTGTTCAGATATCAGCGCTCTTGTCATTTACTGCTGAATGACGTGAGTGACTGTCTGTCTGTCTACCAACACTCTTTAAACATGACAGAGTAGTAGACACTTCTTATCTAAAACCTCTCCAACACAGGGAGGGCAACAATGAGGCACACTTACTTCTTAATGTAGCGCTATTTCTACCCGGAAATTTTCATGGGAAAAATCAAATATTATTCTTATTTGCATTATTATTTTTAATAATTATGTACGCACACACGAGAAATTGTCTACTGCAATTAATTGAAAGGCAAAATACGATTAATGTATAACCTTGCTGTGACACTAACTTTTCATCTAGGGGACATGGCAGATGATATTTTAAATTTTGCCTCTCTCCAAAAGAGGTCAAACAGCAAACTCCAAAACAGTTGCTTTTAAGGAAGCTTGTCCTTCTCCCTCGCGTGCCCTCGTTCTCCTGAAGGAAGTTGTCTCTAGCCATCGTGCACCCTCGCTCCCGCAGTAACACTTGGCCCTCACCCTCGTTCACCCTCGCCCTCTTCGTCGAAGCTTGTCCCCGCCCTCGCGCATCCTCACCCTCGCTGCCGAAACTTGTCCTCGCCCTTGCGCACCCTCACCCTCGCCATCGAAGCTACTCCTCGCCCTCGCGTACCTTCGCTCTCGTTGCCGAAAGTTGTCCTCGCCCTCGCGCACCCTCACCCTCTTCGTCGATGCTTTTCCTCGCCCCCGCGCACCCTCACCCTCGCCATCGAAGCTTGTCCTTGCCCTCACGCGCCCTCGCGGCCGAAACTTGTCCTCGCCCTTGCGCACCCTCACCCTCGCCATCAAAGCTAGTCCTCGCCCTCGCGCACCCTCGCTCTCGCTGCCGAAAGTTGTCCTCGCCCTCGCGCACCCTCACCCTCTTCGTCGATGCTTTTCCTCGCCCTCGCGCACCCTCACCCTCGCCATTGAAGCTTGTCCTCGCCCTCGCGCACCCTCACCCTCGCCATTGAAGCTTGTCCTCGCCCTCGCGCACCATCGCCCTCGCTGCCGAAACTTGTCCTCGCCCTTGCGCACCCTCACCCTCGCCATCAAAGCTAGTCCTCGCCCTCGCGCACCCTCGCTCTCGCTGCCGAAAGTTGTCCTCGCCCTCGCGCACCCTCACCCTCTTCGTCGAAGCTTTCCCTCGCCCTCGCGCACCCTCACCCTCGCCATCGAAGCTTGTCCTTGCTCTCACGCACCCTCGCCCTCGCGGCCAAAACTTGTCCTCGCCCTCGCGCACCCTCACCCTCGCCATCGAGGCTTGTCTTCGCCCTCGTGCACCCTCGCCCTCGCGGCCAAAACTTGTCCTTGCCCTCGCGCTCCCTCGCCCTCGCGTCACTGTGGGCGAGGGAACTTGAGGGTGAGGATGCCCTCGAGAGGGCCACCCTCGCCAGGGTGAACATCTTTGTAATACACTGTAAAGTTACGAGCGATTACGGCTAAGAATTTAACGTGAGATTAAAATTACGAGTATTATGTATTATGATTAAACAAACAATATACAATAAGTAAACTACAAGCAAATTATATATTTAACAACCTGAGTGCTTAAAATCAATTACTTTATTTTTAATTTTTTTAAAATTATTTACTTTGATTAGATGGCCTTTTTGATTTATAGGAATGATTTTTTAAAAAATTTTATTTATAATTTGCGCTAGCGGCAACGAATGAGAGTAGGGGATAATTTATATAACACTTGCGTTTTATTATGCACTGCACAAGGAAGGTGGGGATTAAGTCAGCAGCAGTTTTTTTTTGGGGCTTTTTTTTTTTTTACAGAAATTTGGTTTTCTGTAAAAGTCAAAAACTAATTTGAGTGTTATGCTTATATTTACTAAATTCTAACGACGACAAAAAACAATTTCAAAATGCAATCATAAGTCTGTGTAAGGAATGTTTTCGTTGAACGAAGCTAAATTATACAGATCTATGTATGCGGAACACGAATATTTCCAAAAGATAGCATGAATATGAACGATAATCATACCATATTTCTACATTATATAGTAGCGTGAAAACCTGATATTAAAATGATATAACAAACAGGCATAAGCTTTTTTTTTCTAGCACGGCAACACATTAAACTTAACTCATTAAATTTTGGGAATTACAAATTATCACCTTACGTGTCGTTGTATTCCTATTCGTTTTCACGTTCGAGCGACGAAAGAAGAAATTGTAGTAATAGTGATAAAAATCGAATTCGAGATTTCAATGAATTCAAGTTTCACGCCCCCACATATCGAAAAAGTAATTATGATGTCTGTCCATATGTTCGTCTGTCGGTTCGTCACGCTTTTTCATGTATTCAAATAGAGGCCATACTGTTCGACGTATCTGGACCGAATTCTAGACATGAAGTTTTTATAACACTTTTAAAAAACTAACTAACTATATGGCCTATGGAACCCGGAGGTTCAATGCCGCGTTCACAAAAGCTCTCCACTGACTTCTATTCTTAGCTAACTGCATCCAGTTTCTACTTTGTATTCCAATCTCTGCGAGATCCATCTTAATATTGTCCTCCCATCTGCGTCTAGGTCTTCCTAATGGTCGTTTTCCGATTGGTCTTCCGATTGGTCAAGACTTTGAAAGCATTTCTACTTTCTTCCATTCTAGCTACATGACCCGCCCACCTAAGCCTCCTAGACTTGACGACCCTAACAATGTTGGGTAGATCATATAAATTGTCTAGTTCCTCGTTATGAAGTTTCCACCATTCCCCATTCCCGTTCCTCTTGGGTCCGAATATTCGTCTCAGGATCTTGTTCTCAAATACTTTCAGTCTATGTTCTTCCCTCAGAGTAAGTGCCCATGTTTCGCAGCCATACAAAACAACAGGCATAATAATCGTTTTGTATATTTTAAGCTTCAAATTCCTCGACAGAATTCGCGACAACAAGAGATTTTGAACCGAATAGTAACACGAATTCCCTGCTTTGAGTCGACATTTAATTTCTTCGTGAATATGATTTCCCTCTCTCAATATTGATCCTAGATATTTGAAACTATCCACTTTACCAAAAGTATTATTTAATATTTTAACGCATCCATAATTTGCTGTATCCCGGTCCCGACGCACTTCCATGTATTTAGTTTTCTCTGCATTTACTTCTAAACCCATGTCCCTGCAAGAGTTTAATAAGATCTCTGCATTTCTTTCTATTGTTCTCCTATCATCCCCTATTAAATTTACATCATCAGCATATGCCATAACCTGGTGAATACCGTTCAACTCTAGGCCCTGGTTGCTATCTTTGATTTTCCTTATAGCGTATTCCAGAACGAAGTTAAATAATAATGGCGACAACGCATCTCCTTGTTTCAGGCCATTTTCGACGTGAAAGCTCGTGGACAAAAATTTTCCTACCCGGACTTTACTTTGGGATACATTTAAACATATCTTAATTAATCTAATTAGCTTTCTCGGTATTCCAAGTTCTGTAAGGACGTTATATAATGTTTCTCTCCTAACCGAGTCGTACGCCTTTCTAAAATCAATAAATAGTCGATGTACCGGGGTATTGTATTCCCACTTTTTTTCGAGTATTTGGCGAATGGTAAATATTTGGTCGTTAGTTGATCGATTTCGTCTAAATCCGCACTGATAATCTCCAATAATTTCATCTGCGTATGGGGTCAGTCTTGCTAACAGAATATTTGAAAGGATTTTATAGGATGTTTATAGAAGAGAAATGCCTCGATAATTATTACAGTTTTGTAGCCTTTCTAGTAAATTGGAACAATGATTGATTCTTTCCACTCTTGTGGCAATTCTTCCTTGTTCCATATAAGGAGAATGAGTTTTTGTATCTTGTTCCACAATTTTTCGCCCCCAGCTAAAATTAACTCAGCCGGAATTTCATTTACACCCGGAGATTTGTGTTCATAACACTATCGTTTCGAATTCTATATCCTCCGACACCTAAAAATAAGGGTAGTTTACTGAAGGATGAAAATTTAAAATCATTAAATTGTCTCAAAAACGGCTGTAAAGATTTTGTTTGTATTTTTACAAATATAGTATGAATCATTGCTCTGAAAAAATACGTAAGGTGTAATTTACTGTATGGTATGCATTTTTTTGAACAATTTTCTCAATCACATTTTATAAATAAATGTATCATTAATAACCTGACAATATGACACAACTCGTTCGTCCTGTAAACATTCAGAAGAGGTAGTTTAGCCTACTCTTCGACGATTTTCCCATTAACGTCTGACCCAATTTTGTTCATATTTCATAAATAAATGTTACATAAATAACCTAACGATATGGTATAATTCCATCATCCTAAAAAGCTAGAAGTGGTATATTACTTTTCGGAGCAAGTTTTACCCTACGATTTTGTCGATAATTACTCTGGCAATTTTGTTCGTATTTCATAAATAGCATAACTCGTTTGTCCTGAAAAGATATACAAGGGATATTTTATTCTTGGGGATGACTTTTTTAACGATTTTCTCAGAAAGTACTCAGACGCTTTTGCTCATAGTTCACATACAATTATCTGCTTAATAATTCTAATGTATGGCATAAGTTATTTCTAACAGAAATATGACGAATGGGTACTTTACTTTTGGACGTAAGTTGCTTCGAACAAAGTTTTCTAAAACACATTATTTTATTCGCATTTCCCAAATAAATGTTTCAGTAATAGCTGCAGCCTAACACGAGTCAGTTTAAGAAATTCGAGCGAGAAAATTCAGTGCGTTTCATCCGCACCCATTCTTAAATATATTTTTAAATGTTACACCCAATCACAATTTTCCTAAGAAAATCGAAACTTCTTTTTAAATGTGCCTTGCTGTGGCCAAATGGTTCAAGTGCATTGGTTCTGGATTTGATTCCCGGTGAGAGCTAGTGTATTTTTATCCAACGTTAAGGAATAGGTGCAAAGAGAAAAGTGTTTAAACAAGTCTAACCAAGCTAATGAATAATACAAAGAAATAATACAATATTACGAAATTCTAGAAGAAACGTTGTTAATATTAGATATTTGCGTGTAAAAGTCCAACCCATGACTGTCAGCTCCAAAGGTAAGAAAGTGAAACATCCAATACCAGGTTAATCAGTGGTCTCTAGTTAAAGCTATCCTACTAGGAAGTGATTGAGATACCAAAAAATATTGTAATCGCTGGGAGACATGTTAGGAGAATACATTGGGTGAGAGAGTTTAATACTGGAACTCATGAATAGTCTCTGCACCTTCGTTTAGTATTGAAGTGCGTAGGTCTATATAGGTTTGCATTGAAATGAGCATTAATGCACAACATCTGTTGAACATTACGGGGGGCTTGCGGACAGGTTTGCAGTACATTTTACGGGGTTCGATATTGTAACGATCCTAGCAAACTCCTCAGCCTTTCCGCACTGCACTCTATAAGTTAAATTCGTGCTTAATTAAAACTATGTGTTTAAATTTAACACTGTTAACCGTTAATACCTGTGCACAACGGGCAACAATCCGCCAGTAATTCTTTATTTTTGCCCTTTGTTTTAGCGCCATAAATGTCTTTGTTCATAAATTTCTTTGTCTATGGTTTTGCATATACGTAGCGTGGACATTAAATTTTGACTTCTACGCCATATGCATCTAATTACAAACACACCTATAGAACGAACACAACAAACTTGGAATATATAGTTTATGTATGGAAAATCATACACGAGGCGCTGCACGGGAGAGCAGTGTGCATACATATGGCAGTCAACTTCCTAAGAAATTTATAATAATAATAATAATAATAAAAACAGAAAACGAAACAGTTATTTACATAATGTATTTATTTAAGCATGGAAGTGCAATAGACTTAAGTTATTTCTCTCTCTCTCTCTTTGAAGGCAACAACCTTTAGGGTGCCAAGACGTAGAAAAGGACTTGTGGCACTCATGACTATAGAGTGGTGTGTGTTTGGCACATCGGGTTCCTTCGTTGTTAGCCCCAGCTTTCTAGACCGGATGCAGTTATTCCCGGTAGAAAATACAAGAAAATATACCTTTCTATTACTATTAAAGTAAATAATTACACTCATTCCCTCAACGTGATACTTGTTTGTTTAACTGTATACAGACAGCTGATCCATGGGAGAATCGTTGATAATAATAAATAAAATAAACTCGACAAATATTCTTGTAATTTGCTGGGCACGCCAGTGTGCCTGTTATCCGGTTGTGGCACACTGGAATATAGGGTATGGCTTTCTAATTTTTCCCCAACTATTTTAACTGCTTCAATTGAAATTAATCTATAATAATAAGAGTGAATTTAGTCTTCTTTCCCTTCGATTTAGAAATAAGGTCCGCTAGAACTGTATATTTAAAAAATAATAATACAGTACTCAGAATTTTATAGAGTAGTTTGTTTTATTCGAAATGACATACTTTCTGCAAAAGTTTGGGTTGGAATTATTTGAGATCAAATCTTTAAGTTTTACGACCCATGGTTATACCGACTAGGCTAAAGGACACGGTGATGATGAGAAATGAATGAAATGGTGGAATGAAGAAAGTGGGAGAAAACGGGAGAACCCCGAGAAAACCCATGCACATGGTGTTTGTCCACCACAAAATTCACTTGGTGCGAGCTGGGGTCGAACCAAGGATCCCATGCACCAAAGGTGAACGCTTTATCACTGAGCCACCGCGGTCCCTCTGAAATTATTTATAGGAGAGAGTGACTACTTTATGAAAACTTGATATCGAACACATTTGTTTAAAAATACCAGCTTTTTGTGAAATATTGCTTAATATTCAGGAAAACCTAAGTCAATAAAATAATAATAATAATAATAATAATAATAATAATAATAATAATAATAACTAACTCTATGGACTATGGAACCCGGAGGTTCAGTGCCTCGTTCAGAAAAGTTCTCCACTGACTTCTATCCTTAGCTAATTGCATCCAGTAATAATAATAATAATAATAATAATAATAATAATAATAATCTTAAATTAAAAACTCTCTGGACCTAGTGCATTGGCACAATTCCACGAATTAAAAAGAGTTTGTTTACTTCTCATGTAAGTGTAGAAGGACTTAATCCCTGTTGCTTTCAATATACGAAGAAAGTGTCCAACTGTCAAATGATATGCTACATAAAATGCCCTATGCAACATAATGTAATATAGAGTCATCATTTCAGGTTGTCTAAAGAACACTTTCGTTTTAGCAAGAAAGGAAGAAAATAGAAAATACTCAGTTTTAACCTAGTAGAAAGTTTGCAGATTTAAGAGAAAATGTACAGTGTTGTTGGATATTAAATGTAATTCGGATTAATGGAGTAAGACACCGTAGTTCATTGTATGAAATATACTGGGAGTGACCAAGCCATTGCCTATGGAAATATCGAAAGAGATACGTTAATGATGTTAGTTGCCAACTGTTGTAGAAATGAAAAATTTAAGGAAATCTCTAAAACTCTAAAATCACAGATCCAAATTGACTAACTGCTAAGTAAAACTGCTAAATCTGACTAAAGCAAAAAAAAAAAAAAAAAAAAAAAGTCTTAATGACCTGTGTTACAGTTTCAGACACATCATTCTCATATCAAAACTACGATGGAAGTAAATTATGAAAACAGGTGAATTTGCAGTTCTGGAATACCAACAAATGATTTTGCTAGATGTAAATTTTGGGAAAACATTTTTATAAGGTTTTAGATTTATTTATTGGTTTGTTTGTTTATTAGCTTATCCATGCCTAGCAAGTGAATATGGGAGAACTATGAAAAAAGTAAATAGACGCTTGCCATTTTGTTATAAAATTACATGACAAGTGCATTTGATCTGATTCCAAACAGTTATCGTCAAATATACACGGTTAATGAAGCACTCTGTTTAGAAATATTAAAAATACTTCAACGATTTATCACTCTACAAGCTGTGTCTTCACAATCGCCTCCTTGGCGAATTCGGAAGAACGCGCACCTAATAACGGGTGGTTCACGCCCAGCTCAGGGCACTTTATTTTTACTTTTTTAAAAAATGTTTGTAGACTCACCTTAATGCAAAGGCGATTTAACGTATTTTAGGGGAACAATTTTGTGGTATAGTTTTCAAAGCGGAAGTGGGACCAATTTTTGGCTGCGGGACCACCAATTTTTGGAGACATGTCGCTAGTTGCCTATCGGTAGTCCACCGACACTTACGGCATGGGGTTGTCCCCTCACAAGTGAGGCAGATTGTAATCGACCAAGAGTGTTTGGAAAAATGGGAAACATCTTCCTACTTCGACTTCTGAATAATCCGTTTAGGATCAAGTCGAATCAATGCTGAATCACGGGAAGGTAGAACAAGTGAGGCAATCTTTCCAAGCACTGCGCTGAAGAGCCTCTGTCTCATTCAAGACTTAGACTCTTCAGGAAAAGTAACAAGTTTATTACTTATAATTTATTCTTTGAGTCAAAGTATTTTGCAATAAACCATCGTTTTGTAAGATATTTTTACGATTGTATACTATTAATTTCAAAAAATGTACACATAATATAATTTCCCATCATAGATTTGAAAAAATCAAAGTTCGAACAAAGAAAGATCTTCGATCCACATGTCTCTTTCATTATTGACCCTTAATTTATTTTAGTCCTAGGCAAAGCGAATCGACGGGATGGCTCTAAGTGAAAACATTCATTTAGATGGTTAAGTAATCTGGAAATTCCTGCTGTTATTTCACGAAACACAACGAATCATGAGAAACAAAAACAATTTTGCTTACCAGGGGAAGGGAATAAATCATCTGCTTACGTTTGCTTAACTAGGAAGAAAGCAAGGGCGCCGATCCTAGGGGGCCGGGCCCCTCAAAGCTCAAGTAGGCCCCCTTTGTATTTATGAATATACAATATTTGGCATAATTTGAATGCAATTTGCCTTAAAATCCTAATATATATCGTCTGCATTTGAATGCCCTCCCAGAAAAAAAAATTACAGAGAAATCGGCGCCCTTGGAAGAAGGTCTAGTGAAAGGAATGAAATGCTTAAAATTGAAAGAAGTGTTGAATACTAATTTACTTTTCTCCATTAGAGAGAGTTGTTCAAGCATTACGTTATCACATTTTTAAAGATTCTCGTAATTTAGTAGCGTCCCGGACATAAACAGGCAGGCAGAACGCTGGATAATATGGATGTGTTAAGAAAAGACCTGTTAAAAGTAAAACTTATGATATAATTTTACATATTACACATCTAATAATGATGTTTTATAACAAATAACTGCACTGCACTGAATCAGGGACGTATCCAGCGTGAGGGCCTGAGGGCTGTCCCCCTCCGAAACTCAAGCACTTTTTAATAAACATGCTTTTACCCTTTTGAGATTCTTTTATATCAGTTTACTAATAGTCAGTGTCCAAACTTTGGGCAATGTGCTGTTGTCTTGTTATAATTCTAAGAACATACATTATTGCCATTATACCATTTGGAATTAAAGAACAGGAATTAAATAGGATTAACATTTTGTTTCCGTTCTGTTTTTAACTTTAATATATTAGAACGATACACTCAATGTCTTCTTGCTATTTTTGTTATGTGATATACGTAGCAGACAGTTTTCTTTAGTTACATTTCTCTCGAAAATATGCTTCATTTTGTTTGTGCTATAATGCAGTTTCCAAAGTAAACCGGTTTATAAATGAAAAGTAGGAAAAAGTTTAAGAGAAATACAGAACTGTTGCATTATTATTATTATTATTATTATTATTATTATTATTATTATTATTATTATTATTATTATTATTATTATTATTGATATTGATATTTTTAAAACATTAGAATTACGTGCTTACGAGGATTCGTGTTGGGCCCCCTCCGAATAGAAAACCTGGATACGTGTCTGCACTGAATGATAGATGTGTGAGTCAACGTGTAGACGGGCGCGCTAGGCGATATACTCCAGAGCATGAAAAATAGATTAAGACCACAACTTGCAGTTCTTCTTGCCGATTGGTGCTTTCTGCAATGATATATCGGATCATACGTTATGTGTAACAAAGGATGGTCGGATAAGCGAGACCATGGTGTGTTGGTGTTTCACGCACCTAAACCTGTAAAATGTTTGTATAAACGATTATCTTTCACTCCCTAGCTAAATTTGTGGGTATGATCACACACCTTGCCTCATAAAGTATAGTCTTATAAAGAAAAAAATATTTTTTTTAGCTAAAAGCTAAAGGGAAGTCAACTTCAGTAATTTACTTTAGTTTTTTTTTTTTTTTTTTTAATAATGGCAAACTAGTCCATTTCATCACGATAAATCACGTTTGATATTAAGATGTCTTTTTCTGTCCGTATATATCCTTTACATTTTGTTGGAGACAAAATTGTTATTTTCCCAAGAAAACAGGTGAGAGAAGCTATACAACAACATGAACTGAAAACAATAGCTATTACCAATAATACTGTAATCCTGGATATCAATAAGTTGTCCTTAGTATATTGCTTCGGTTCTTATTAACATGAAAATTATAATGTTTTGTAAAAAAAAAAAAAAAAAAAAAAAAGGATAGGATGGGATTCGATGTGGTGTCAAAGTAATAAAATAACTACGAGTCCGCCACTCTATCCACCTAACCACAGAGGCTACGTTGTGTTTGTTCTTTTTTCTTAAGAAATAATCTTCATAACCATGGTGCGTATCGCTTCGAACCTTAACATACGAGTTTTTCTGTTTAATTCTATATTTTCGTACGACATCTTAGTTACAGAAGCTAATTTATATTTGGCAGGCAATCTACACACTAGGTTTTAACCAATAAATGCAACCTTTTAGTTCAGTATCCAGTTCCTTCATCCATCTCCTCGACTTCCCTACTGAATTCCCTCCGCAATCGTGCTGTACTACTGAAAAAATCCCTAGAAATCATCGTTGCCAGTATACACAAAACCGAGCATAATTTTGTTTTTTGTTTATATTTTTATTATTTTATTATATTTTTTGGAAATATCTCCTTAGATGGATTGCTCTCTATTATCTCCACATACTAATAACTCAATTTTACCCGTAAACATAAGGAAAAAGGAATAAATACGGAAAATCGTGAGTTACAGTATACGCGCAATTTTTTTTGCGCATGGGAGTACATTATACTTGAGGAAAATAAGTTTACAAAATATTACCTTTAATCACATTCTGCACTATAAAACACGTAATTTTTACGTTCTACTTTACTGATCAATGCACTGCTAGTGACTGAAATGTCGTACAATAAATGCACGGCGAACTGCATGCCTCTGTTCGTCATGAACAACTATCATATCTGTACCATCATCATCATTTGCAAGTAACTCTGGTTGATGGTCATCATGTTCATATAACCCGTTCGATAGTAAAACCGCACAAGCAACTATTACAATCGTCGCAGTTTCTATTTTAATTCCGAGCTCCTCCGTGGCTAAGCGGTTAGCGTACGCGCCTTTGGCGTGGGAGACCCGGGTTCGATTCCCGGCGGGAGCTCATGTGGTTCGGACTCCACGTTAATCAGTAGGTCCACGTCTCATATAGCCTCGTTGCTGAACGGGCCGTTAAACTCAAAATCAACCCAACTCTATTTTAATTCCCTTTTCGTTTTCCAAACCAAGGAATATGCTCTTCCACACTCCAAACATCCTTTCTACTGTATTCCTTGTTCTATTATGAGCAAAATTATATCGATGCTCCTCCTCAGTGATCCCTGAGATATAAAGATATCCTCTGCAGGGATTCGCATTATCACTTAATAGGATTCCATGCAATCGACCATCTTCAAATTTTGTTTTCACTGAGCTATTTTGAGAAATTGTACTGTCATGAGTACTTCTCGGTCAGCGTGCAACTATGTCTATTATGTCCAGTTGAGAATCACACACTACCTGAAATAAACAAAAAATACACATATAGTGGAATTCGAAAGGAAACCCACTTGTTTCTCTAGCATTATAACTCTACAGGACATTACAGACTACGCGCAGACCGTCAATTTCGAATGATGCGACTCTTTGCCAGTTTTAAAGAAGAAAAAATGAAATAGTTAATTTAATGTCCCACGATAATGCCAGCAACGTCGAAAGCAGACGGATGATTATTGAAAGTGATTGATCATGAAGTGGTTGAATGAGAAGTAGAAGCAAACGGGGAGAGCTCGAGAAAACCCACGAACACGATGTTGTTCACCACTAGCTCTCATGGCTTGAGATGGAACCAGTCTGTCCCTTAAACCAGAGGCGAGAGCTCTCTTACTGAGCAACAGTATCCCCGTTACCATTACAAAGAGTTAGCCACTTTCCGGTAACTAGGAAATACGAGAGATGCTGTAGTGCCCTTTGTTTGAAGATGTTGAATATTACATACGAATGAGAACAAAAACTAGAAATGAACTACAGAAACCAGTTTTACAGTGGTAGAGTTCATTTATTAGTTTTCTCTTTATGATATTACTTCAAATATATGTTCTGCCCAAGTTCGTTCGATGTAGAGAGCTCTTCCAAGAACCACTTTTTAGTTCTTCCTTGTTAAATCTAATAGAGGGCGCGTGGAAAAATTGACACAGAAGACCGAATTAAGAGCATTGTTTTGTTTGTGTTTGATCTGTTTTCTTGAATTCTGTTACCTTTGAAGCGCTGATATTGTAAGGTCGAGTTATTTATAATTTCCGATGAAGGTAGTGAGAACGTACTATGTTGATCCACTATGAATCATCGGGACAAACGAATTGTTGCTTTCCGTTCAGAGACAAGGGTTCAGTGAGTGCTCTGTCAAGTGTTGTATGTGCCGCACGTTACATGAAAGTTAATTGAATCCCTAAAATAGAGTGTGAGAAAGTGCATATTAGTCGTGTGATGTTTTGGGAATTTAAACAAAGCAATATTGCTACGGCGACAGCTAAAAAAATATGTGCAGTGCATATGCAAAGGAATGATAACCGATCGAGCAGTTAGAAATTGGTCTGTCAAATTTTGTTCTGGAGATACGACCTTAAAGACGAACCTAAAGCGGAACGTCGTTCCGACTTCATCGATATTTTATAGGCAATATTGGAGCAAAATCTACGTCAGTCAATAAGAGATATAGCAGAAAGGTTGAATACATCACAATCAACTCCTTTCCACTACTTTGAAAAATTACGGAACTCAGTAAGTTAGGAGTATGGGTACCTCACAATCTCAGCGAACGAAATAAAGAACATTGCATGTCAATCGACATAAATTTGCTTTCGGGGGAAAATCGTGACTTTTTTAGACACGATCATAACAGGTGATAAAAATGGGTTACGTATGAGAGTACTGTCCACAAAAGACAGTGGTTTGACAAGGACCCCTAGCAGATCGGAAAGCAAACATCCATGAAAAAGAAGATTTTGTTGTGTATGGTGGGATTCCCGAGGAATCATTCATCACGAATTGTTGAAGTCAAGTTTAACAATTACTGCAGATACATACGTTCAGCAGTGGCAGAGAGTGCAAGAGGAAGAACTCCGAAAAAAGCGTCCTGCACTCGTCAATCAAAACGTCATTCTGTTGTACGACATAATAATGCAAAGATGACTAAACAGAAAATTCTTGAGCTTGGAGTCTGCTTTATCATCCACCTTACATTGCCCCATCACACTGCCGACTTTTCCGTTCCTTACAAAAAAGCTTGAATGGAAAACCTTCAATTCTGAAAGGCAAGTCATTTGGTGATGCTGTTGAGAACTTCTTGCAGTCTAAAGCCAGGAAATTTTACAGTAAGGAATTTATAAACTGGAACAAAAAGATTGGGGAAGATCATGCATAATGGTGGTGAATGCGTACATGCGTAATGGCGGTGAAAGTCATACAATTTTGCTTTTTGATGAAACAGAAATAAATGTCTGATTGAAAAACGGAAAATATTTATGGCTCGACCTGATAATTTGTTATTTGAAGAAGAGATACACAAGAAAGTCCGTAGCTCTATCATCCTTCCGACAGTGTTGCACCCTCTTCCATCTAATTATACAGTTATTAAAATGTATTCACATATTTTGCTGATGATCAATGACTTCTGTTTGTGATCTCATTCGTGCCATTCACATACATGTTTAGGGTACAGGAATGACATGTTGGATATCATTGGTATGTGGAATTAAAAAAAAAAAAGTTAAAACTTGCATAGTATAGATAAAAGTAATGATCACAATTTTGAAGAATTAATGGCATGTTGTCTCGTTTTGAGAAAACAAGATGGAAGAGAGTAGAATAACGTTAGAAGCTAGGAATTCTCTTTATTTGTAATGATTACCGCAACATTAAGTGAAAAATAAGTTCTTCTATTGCGAAAAATTTCTCCATATTCACCCCTTGAATTTTTAGTGGCCACATTGGTACCATCAACACATCGTGTTACACCATGAAATCCACTAATGGCTGAATATCTTTGCCAATTTTGTACCATTTCTTCCCTAGTCCTGGAAAACTTGCTGTATTCTGGAAGGAATCTTCTTGATATGGTGGTATGATACATCTTACCCAGATCAGATCTACGGCAGGCTGGAACAAAGAGAATCTTCAACAATTTCTGTTTTAGTAACATAGTGAAACAACAAATGCGTCAAATTCCATTCATCAAAATCTGGTGAGAATTGTACCGTCGCCAGGCATTGAAAATGATACTAATACATAATTAACGACAGCAATTTATAATCTAATACGAAAACATGGGAAAAAGAGAAAAACACCTTATACCGGCATGGTCGGATCTTGAAATTCTTCCAAATATGTTGAAGGCAAAACGTGTTGTATAAGGATGAATTTATTTGCTTCTGTTAATTATGTTTATTATTATACGTAAACTACGTGTAATTCAACGGAAGACCTTTCATACTCACTACCCGTCATTACCCTTTAGCCTCTTTATTGTTAAAAAAATCAGTATTGCAAAAATACGTTGACATCAAGTTTTCATATGAACATTGATATGGATGTATTTGCTTTGAACGCAACCAGTGAAATATTCAAATTATTTAAATCTGACTCTTCGCGCATTTCAATACAGCAATGCCCATCTTGTAAGTTTATTTTTATGATTTCCTATGAAAGTTCATGGGGAGGATGGGGAACAGAGAACCACTTTTTCTATTTTCGTCTTCTACTTAGCCCTATTTAGGCAAATTTACTTCGATGTAAAATGATCAAATACTTTTGTATATTATCTTTAATATGACGTAATAAAGTACCACTAATCTATTCAGGTTTAGTTGTGCGATGATTTTCTTATTTTCATTTTGTTTGGTTCACAGTTCCCAATATAGGATATGAATGAACCAGTAGAATTGGGTACATTGAACCACACATTTTATTGACAAAGAAGCTTAGGACACATGCCACAGAAGTACTAAAAATTGTACAAATTGTTACAATACTAAAATATAATCAAAGTTATTTTTGTGGATTACTCAGATCACAAGGAAATTAGGCCAAAACAATGACAGTGTCAACGAACGTTCATATTATCAAATTTTAAAAAAAACAACAACACACACACACATACGAATCTGTCATTTTGTTGTTGTAGGGAACTTCGGAATATTGAAATGAACTCTAATATTTAATTGATTAATAAATGCCAGTTCATCAAATTCAGACAAAAGAAATGCCCATTTATTTTGGACTCTTCCTTAAGAACTGGGACGTAAAACTCACAGATTTCATTTCATTTCATTTCATTTTCTTTCTTAAGAACTGTATCTCAAAATTTTCCAAGTCCCAAAATTTTCTTTGGTGGTTTTAGCAACGTAATAACTTGTTTCTTGTAATATTCCTCATCTGTTAGCCCTTCTAAGACGTAATCATTTATTTTTATTGATGCTAAATCTGGCTCCATGACGATTTTCTCAACGTGTACTTCCTCTTCCTCTGGTAAGAGGATTATTCCATCCATTGAAAGTCATCCTCATATAATGGCAAATTATCTACATTACTGTCATCTCAATCCTTATTGAGAATATGATTTTTTTTCTTTTCTTGAAAAGGATCCTTTTCTTCTTTTTTCTAACTTTTGCCTTTTCTGTACTCATATTCTTTTTTGATCTGTGATCGGAATCATACTTCCTCCTTTCCGTTTGTTTTCCTAGCTTCTGCCCCGTGGGAATGGACCTAAGTTGCTAGGAGAAAAGACTAGAAATGGACTGTTTCCTGAATCGTTGGCAACTAGTGAGAAAATTTCCATTAGCTAATCATTTCTGGAATCAGAGCTTGTTCTAACTAAAATTCGCCGTCAACATTCTTACTTTTTGCACGTGGAGCAGAGGTTGTGGCTTCAGATACAATTTTATCTTGTTTTGGGACATTTCTGTGCGGATTAGAAGGACATGGTTCTGTAGTGTGATCAGAAAGTGGATGATCAGTGACTTTACTTGGCAAAAAAAATATTATCAGAGAAAATATTTCGATTAAAAGGGACCTCAATCAACAGATGCTGCGCGCTGGGTTCCCGCTCTCCTCGAGTCCACTGTACCAACTGGCTGCCTAGTCTCCGTTATCCAGTTTTAAAGGCTGGATGTACAGGCGGTGGCCCCTGATTGGCTGTGGGCTGTCGGAAAATCGGGCACTTGCCCAGGACAATCTGTCTGCTTTATTTTCCTCTGAAATTACATGAACAACTCGATAACAAAAATTATTATATAATATGTGAACAATAGCGTACAAGTAAGGAACACGACAAATTTTTCGATTTAGGCAATACACAACAGCAAGATTGTCTAAGTATACAATAGGAATGAATTCAGCATACAATAAAATGGCGAAGGCTGCTGCCAAGTATGCCATGACAAATATAGGATACGCTTTATCAATCTGAAGAAAGAACAATGGAGTAGCATTGTCATCTATGAGGGCCAATGATGAAGGTGTATCGTCCACATATAACACAGAGGTGGAGATTCGATTGTCCCTTGCTGCTTGAACGGCGGCCTGGGCGAAGGGCGATGCTTCTTGATGTAGAAGTGCATGGGCCACAGGATAAGCTAAAGAGGTGACTGGAGTAAGCCAAGAGATGTAGCCAGCTAACACCTTACGCACATGACGGGTAATGTTCACTAGGTGCCACGGCACGGATTGCACAATCTGAAGATATTTGGGTAACACTGTCATACAATTCTTATCGA
The DNA here is from genome assembly GCF_964235325.1 of Thermobia domestica. Taxonomy (NCBI): domain Eukaryota; kingdom Metazoa; phylum Arthropoda; class Insecta; order Zygentoma; family Lepismatidae; genus Thermobia; species Thermobia domestica. The sequence goes on along the minus strand of NC_137460.1, from coordinate 215,141,341 downwards.
GATTGACTTGCATTCCAAAGAATGCCTGTTGGCGGGATGGTGTGAGAATAGATTTCTCAGTTTATGGCCAAAGGAAGTTGTTGAAGACTGGCAACTGCTGTATGTAAATCCTGCTTTGATCCAATCAAAAAGAATTTCGTCATAATACACAAGAAAACGTACGTACACTGCTGGGAAGATGAACACGTAGTTTTTTTTTTTTTGCACCACTGCCACTTGCATGAACAATGAGCTTAACGACCAAACCATAGGTAAGCGACGAAAACGGAAACACCTTCCAGCTAGGCGGATTCCAAAATAACGGCGTGTAACCGGGTGTAACACTAAGTGGTAAAAACCTTGAGAAAGATTCACTTTCACGAGGTAATCAGTAGAAGAGGCAAGGACACTGATGTCAGACACTTTAGGTAAGGTTACATGGCTGGACTTTGAGTAAAAAGGTGTCCACTCCGAGCAATCGTATACAACACGTATATCATTATCTCCTTTTGGAACACAAAACACACGAAATGAGTTAAGTACTAAGTGTTTTGGCACATCTTCAACGATACTACTTTGTAATAAGCCAAAAATCATGGTGCAAATCTCAACGCGTACGACGTAGAACACGAGGGGCCACAACCGGAGGCGTATGATGTACCATGGATACACAGCACAATTTTCCCGGTGAGGGGAAAAGGATTGGTGGGCACTATAGTTCGCACTGGAAACTGCGCAATATTGGATTCAGGAGGTTGTTCATCAGACACTGAAGAACGATCACCTGCTTCGTCTTCGGACGGAGGTTGTTCCTGTTGATCTTCTCGGGGGTCCCCTTGCGGAAATTCACTAAGATTTTGAAGGATACGTCTCCAAAAATGCCAGTCCTCACGCAGAGCTGCCACAGGTTTCACTATTCCAAGGTCCCGTCGGAGGTCGATGCCACGCTGATCAGCCAAAAAGAGGAAAAAGAGGCGTGGGCCCCTGGGAGGTCACTCGACGTCGTTCGGTTGGAGGTTGAGGTCGAGAACTAAGTCTGCCAGGGGGTCTTACGGCTCCATGTGAAGAATAGCTTGGTGCAGGATATCATCTTGGACTGGATCTGGAGGTGCCTCCAGGATTGGAAAAGGAGCCCAGAAGTCAACAATAGGAGGCTGCCGAGGATCGTACTGATCAGGAGGTTGAGACTGCAGAGCCATTCTTTGTATTATTCTTCTGCATAGTTAATGACACCAGAGGAAATATTACTAATCTTACTTATTTTGCTTTCAAAACGATAGTGGGAATTGGCATCAGTGCAAGCACCACAACAGCCTATTCAGCTCAGTTAGCGATTAAGGGATTTGAACAAACATGAAGACACTGAATTAGGCTTACGTGAAACCTCGGGAGGTCTGTTTTAATTTTGTGAATGATTACATTAATGTTTTGTGATGTTATCTTACATTAAGCTCATGTAACAATGTCATGTTTTAATGCTGTTTTACTGATGTTTTTTAATCGTTTGAGATGCATGCTTTTTAGAACTGTTTAAATCATCATAGACATCACTATACGTAACTTCATGAACATGTTATGGAGGACTTTTCTTTTTGGCCATTCGAATAAAAAATATAGTGTTCTGACACATAAAGTAAACCGGAAATTAGATGTTTCTAAACCTTTTCTCTACAACGTTTTGCACATTATCGGCTTCATTTTGAAAGTGACCATGTATGATAAATTTATGTGTGATATTTTGATATTCTAATTATTTACTGCATATGAGCAACTTGCAAGTAAATACTTATTCTTGCGCTGTCCAGCACAGTTATCTGAATAGAAAACGACATTGAAATTAGTGCTTGACTCTTCGACTCTTTTGCTGAGAATATTTTGAGATAATCAAGGATGCAACATCCAGTTTCAACAGCGTAACAATTCCTTTCTGTTTCATTCCAAAAATAAAACTTTTAAACCACATATTGTAAAATTTTACCAATTTATTTTGCTTTTGCAATACAAGGATGAACTCTGGTCTCTAGGTACTGGCATTAATGCCTGTAAGACGTATACACCAACATGGTATACGTTGTTTGCGATTTCTTTATCAGCAGCGTTTGCTTTTTACGATATACGTACAAAGAAACATACCTGTTTCTTGTGGTACGAAGTCAGGTCTTGTTGTTATTATAATCAACAAGTCCCTCATTAACACATGTCTCGGTTAAATAATAAGTTGTCAGTCCCTGTTCTCCATACTGTTTTATCTCGCGTAAATACCCCCGACGCCACAAAATAATATAATCTCTATGTGTGATTACACTATTACCTTTCCGAGATACAAATTCGAAACCGGTTTCATGTATGAGATTTGCTATGAATATTTTTCATATTTGATAGATCAGGGTCATTATTAATGGCAAGTAATATCTTTCTGAGAGTAGGGATCTCATTATCGAAAAAGAATTAGTGTACTTTACGACGAACGGCGGACCTTACAAAATCATCGCATGTTTCGTCCAACACAATTCGCAAAGTTTCTTCTTTTTTCGAGGCGTTGACACACTTCCAGTTGTGGAATATTCTTTCTGCGCACTATTAATACTTGAGGCAGGTACACCTGTAAGCTCAGTTGTGACTCTGAGAATGTCTTCTTCCTGCAGTTTCATATTTTTCACAAAGATCGTTAAAAACGTTTAACCCGAAGATGTTCGTGGCAATTTTAAGCGGTTGTCCTTGCTTTTGTTTTATAACACGAGACGAAAAAGGATTATTGTCTCATCGTCATCATAAGACTCTGCATTCAACAATTTCAAATGAGCAGGGTCGGCATGCGAACGTATACACATGCACAGTAAATACTATATGTCCAAGTACGAGCGAGATTGATATAAAGCTATATCTGTTGTTAAATATTGTATATATTGTGTTTATTATCACAAAATGCAGGATAAATTCAGATATCTGTATATGAAATTATTATTTTCGTAGAGATTAAATTGCGGTAGGATAATAGTGCAATTAAATCAACAAATTACTGGTCATCGACCCTCTGGTAATCAGTTGGGTTTGTTTACATCTACGTTTCTTTAAGACTGGAACGACTTTAGTCTCGTATTTCGCTGTCACTTAGAAATGACGATATATTTTTCGTCACAATAACAGGAAGATAAAAATATAACAATAGCGTCAAGTGAACACGTATTTTGAAAACAATTTAAACTTCCCAATTTTTCTAAGACCTCCTAAATAGCCGTTTTTTTTTTAGAAGTGCAACATTCTTCTGTCGATTTTTTGTTGTTAGATCTATAGTCATCCAATCACTGTTCAGGTATAGATAAGAAAACCTTCGTTTTGTACTGCGGCTGCAAACTGATCTATCCCATTTCTTAACTGAACGATAGTCGGTGCAGTTTAAGCACAATCCTCGTTTCTTGTTCTTTTTCAGTACCACAATTCATGCAAAATTTCGAGCTACCCTTTGTGGTCCAACTACGTGCTTTTCTCCAATATCATTTCCATACATTTCGTACTCTATCGTTTGTCCATCTAAAGTAGTAATGAGTGCTTTATCTTATATTGTTTCGTCGGATGTACTGTGCAAACGAAACATTCGTTGTTCACCATGTTCCTCCCCGTCACATTCTGGAATTGTGTATGAGGAGTTTCCTACACACATTTATAGGCTCCTAATGGCTTATCATTTTCACAAGCTGAACAATTCTTAATGGAAGCGAAACTTCGTTTGACTGGATTTTGATTTTCTAATATGAATTTCCCTTCTGGGAGTTCAAATTGTTGTTCCCTATTGTGGTGATTTAAGAGACATGCGTACTGTTGTAATTTTCAATAAACCATTAAGTGATCTGACATGTTGTTTCGTAAAATCATCTACCCTCATTGGCTACGACGCACTTTTAAAAGTTCCTTTCAGGACTCATACCAAGTCACTTTTTTAACTAAAAGTTACTTTTCTTTTAAATTTGTCACTAAAAGTTCCTTTTTAGGACGTAAAGTGACTTTTTTGTTTGTGATTTATGTTTTGCATTGGCAATTTTCTAAGGAAAAAAATTACAAAAATAAATGGAAAAAGGCAGAAGCTTGTTACTCATTACTCTTCTGAAAGTTTCAGTACTTGCTGCCACATGTAAAACAGGCAGCTTTATTCTCACTTCAGATTTCATTCTTTCTAAAGCACAGTGGATGGTTGGTGGATGCTTAAGATCTCAAGGTGGGGTTGAGAACCCTTCTGTGTCTATTCTTTCTTCTGTCATAATAGTCTTTTAGTTTTCTCTCGTAATAGTTAACGCTCTCTACAACGTTGTGTATGTGTGTTTGTGTGGTTTATCGTGTACGTCTTGTGCTATGCCTCTTGTATGTTCTTCTTAAGAGTAGGTGATGAATTTGAATATTTCATGGCTTTGAGAACTCTCAATGCTAAGTTAAATATAATGTCTGGTATGAAGAAATTTGGAAACAGGTCAGAACTGGTTCCACTTACTCAGAAGCTTCTTACATCTGCTAAGTCTGATTACCATAACTACAAAGCATACTTAGAAAACCTAAGAAAGAAATTAACTCAAAAAGAAGAAGTAAAGAAGAAAAGATGAAACAAAGCAACAGAGAGAGGTGATGGAGAAATTGACTAAGGAAAAAAGTGGCATGATGAGATTTTGGTCACTTTTTGTGCTTTTGGTCACTTTTTCATGTGCTTTTCGTAACCTTTCAACTATCTACAAGAGACCAAACCACTATGAACCTTGTGCTTTTTTAACCATGGATTACAAACCTTCTTTTTGTTTACGTGGTTACAAACCATTCACAAATTTTATGACTCAATTTTAGTTTTTGTATTTTTTTGTCTATATTATTATTTTTTAAAATTTGTAAATAGGCTTGTGTACAGAATTACATCGACAATAATATCGGATGCCTTTGGAATACTTTATTGAAGAAGTACATGTTAAAAGTTAGGTATATAACTTGCTAGCTGTATACTTCATTTACAAGTATGACGTCATGAAGAATTTACATTTATTTGGGTAAATTATTTTATAGATATTACAATAATAGATAACTAAAGTAAAAGCGACCAAGGGAATTAAGAGCAATTATATAAATTAATGACGAATCTCGGACATTAATATTTTCTATGTAAAACTCGAAATAAAGTACTTAGGTCGCTGTGTTGATCACATGTCTACTAAAATCTCTTGTAGATGTCACAACCGCTAGTTAGGTTTTGCGAAAAAGAAAGTTAACTATGTACTTTAAACAGGAAGTCAATTCTTTTCAATAGTCAAGACTATGTTAAAGTGATTAATGAAATGCTTGAGATATATATATATACTAGGTTTATTCTGGTGTACGTTTAACCAGCTAGGAGTGTGGTATATCCAGTTTTATTTTTGTGTATGTGAAGACACGCACACCGAGCAAAGCAAGAAATGCGTGAAGGTCACATTGTATACTCCATTCCCGATTACTACGCATTCATTTTACGTGCTGTTCCAAATTTCCGTCTGCATTACACTCAAACTTATCTTCATTAGCTTCAAAAATTAACCACAACTTTACGTGCATCCATGTGGTAATCTTCGCTTCTACATATGACTAACTTATTGACCGAAAAACACTTTCCATCAGGTTGGATAACTTTTTTTAAAAAAAGTTTTAATCTTTAGGACGATCAATTTCAAGATACGTTTGATCTTCGGTATGCTCTCTCTGATGAATGGTATATTTTTATTTTTCTACGAATTTCCCTTTGCCACTTTATATCAACAGTCACTAATAATAATTTTTCCACCTCGCTGCCTACAAAGTGAACAGAAGATTCACTGAACTATTTATTATCGATTTCAGAGGAATGAATTTCTCTTACGACTTTGGTATGGAATATTTTCATTGGTAACGTGAACTTTTAGGTCCCCACTTTTCTGTAGCAAAGGTTTCTGATCAGACGTCTATTTTACCCTTCTTCAATACTTCATACGAGAAGCGTATTGGTAGGTCTATCTGTACTTAATGAATTCTTAATTTTCCTCTGACGCTCTGCCACTACTCTCTTACAAACCTACCTGGCTTTCTGCATAGTTTTGATTTTATGAGCTCGAGTTCTTCCTTGTAAACATTTCTGTTTACTTAGTATTAGAGCATTCCATAGTGACAGATACGGCATGAAAGGTTCAGATTCTATATTTCCATTATTTTTTCCCACGTTTCACTTTTCTCTTATTCGTTGTAGCATTCGTCCGTTTGGTTTCTATGACAATTTTGAATTTGTACAAACTTGTAAAGAAGTACATTGTTGTAGTTGCAAGATTACTTCACTGAACAAGTTCCTACACATTTCGGCACCTTTCCGTGACAAATGAATTGACATAGCAAGCAATAGGTGTGCATTACAGATAGAGTGGTTCGGGGGAAGACGCCCTAATTTTATGTTTAGAAGATCATAGCTGATTGAAAATTGTGTACAGGAGAAAACAATTAATACAGTTTTGAAGGCTGATCCTTTGGTAACCTGCACCGAAAGTATCATTTCAGAACATTGTATAGCAAGTACGCTGGAAGAGAACAAACACAACATGAAAATTTGCCATCTTCCCACAACTATACGGGGGAAGATGCCTCAGAAATCAGGATCGCGTAATGCATGTATTAGAAAAGGAATAGGTGTAATATATAAAAATATATGATTTAAACATTTATTTACAGTAAACCAAAGCATGTCTGCACTCTTTTCTACTTAAAGATAAATAAAGTACAAGGTAATTCTGATCTACAGTAAGATATTACATGATAAAAAATATCTACTAAACTAAACATACATAATTATGTAATTCCAAACAAGTACGCTTACATTCCTCAATATGTAATATTATAAATGAAACATACAAGCATATAAAGTAACACAGATGACATAATATTTGGTTTGTTTTGCACTTTTAGAGTCTACTGCTCATGCCCATTACAATGATATACAATTCATTGAAATTAACTTATGGAAAACACTCTACACTACATTTTTTTTCCAGTGTTCTTATTCTTGAAGCAAACATCACAAATATCTGGCTGTTTGGTGCATGTAACCACACTTTGCACCCAATGCATAGTACCGTAAATTGGGGTGACTTCGGACATTTTTTAAAGTTTTTTTTTAGTTTATGTTTGTAATAATTATAATACCATAATGGAAAAAATAATATATATTAGTCAAGGCTTTACTTATCATTTGATGGCCAGCAAAGAAAGTAGACATGGTTACAAAAAAAGTAAAAAAAACAAACAAAACATAAACGATGTCCGGAGTCACCTCACATTCTGGGGCTGCTTCGGACAGTATTTATTTTTAATGTATTTCCGATTTATGTGCATCAACAGGAGTGTATTCGGACATAATTTGTTAAGCATATTATACGGGGTGATTAACCATGTCATAATTGACTTTTTAATATAATTGTTTTTAGGTTTCTTTTTATTTATTTTACATTTATTGTTTTCATTTCAGGATTATGCTTTATTTCAATTTACAATGATGATGAAACCAATACGGGTAGTGTTAAAAAAACAAGGAAATGAGACATAAGAAATTTGAGATTGACAAAAGAAGATACACAATTTTTTACTTACATGTAACACACTTATATTGCTTTCTGGGAAACTCTGCACACTGTTCGTGTGCCCATCCTTTGCAAACTTGACACCTGACACACTCTTCTCCAGGCTTACTTCGCGACCACAGCTCACTGCAAACAATGCATGGGGTATCTTCTGAATCACTGGCTTTTGACGTGTCTCTTATGAGTTCTGGGTGTTTACTTGACTGGGATCGAACCACGGACACCATGCACCAGAGATAAACGCTCTACCACTTAGCCACCATGTCCCCATCATTCAACAAACTTGTGTATTAGTTGTAACGTTAATGCTTCTGGTAGGTGTGCATATGATATGCATTGTAATTAGTATTCTTTTCATTATTTCGTCAATAATATGACCTATAATACATACCTTCTGGCCCCATTCTATGCTTTCTGAAATAATCTTTCTCCAAACGTCTTTTAACCCTTTCAGACCTGATTTTTTGTTTACTCTCCGGTGTTATTGTTATTTTGAATTATTATTCTTTATGACTTAACAAATGAAATACAACCGCCAATTTGTTTGCGGATGTCATATTTAGAGAATTATGGACGAAACATTTTGCGTGCATTAGGGTTGAAATACGTATGTAAAATAAAAATGGGATTAATCGAACACATCATTGTGATCTATATAGTTTAGAAACTCAAAATACATCACTAAAACAAAAGGATAATTTATTGCAAATAGCTGGTTTCGCCAAGAATAAAACAGCCTACTTGGGTGAGCTTTGTCCATTGTGACAGCTCCTGCAAGTAGTCTACAAGAAATGTGCATTGCTTTCTGACAACAGATTAAAACACCACAGAAATAGTGGAAAGTGATTTAGAGAAGTTCAAAGAATTCTGACATAAAAACCCAGCCATTTAGAATCCTCCAGAGTAATTATATTAAGCTTAAAACTTAATGTACACAAATGTGACCACCAGGTCTGAAAGGGTTAAATGTTCGATATGGAATGCCGTAGAACTTGGCAGCCTGAAACGCAGTCATTCCTCCCGTAACAACTTACTCTGCGGCCATCTGAAGGCTCATTTCACTCAACTGGGCACGATTGGATATTCTTTCGTAGTTGCGGGGCGTTGTGGATTGGAGACGACCTATAATAAACACAAGTAATTATAAAATGAACATACATTATTTTGAAATGTTAAATGATATTGTATTTTAATAATAATTACATTCAATGTATTTCGTCAGTACAGAAAATAGGGACTCCTATGAATACTTAGGTAGGATGCTTTTCCTGAAAAGTTAACATTAATTTTCCTCTGAAACAATCAGGAAGGCATCCTTCCCCAAAGCAGATCGATGGCGTCTTTCCGCGAGAAATTTGATGCATCTTTCCCAACAGTCGGGGCAACATGCCACTACCGCCTACAGAACAAAGCACACATGGAAGTCAAGGAAGCTTAGCACAGGAAGGAAAATTACTTTTCTATCTTTCACACATTTACATATTATTACCTCACATTGCGTTATAATATATATTTCTGTACAAACTCTTAACACCTAATTTCATTTTTGCGTCTTTGAAAGAGGATGAATTTTACTTTTAACCGAATAAAAACAAAAGTTTTTATTTACGGGCGAATGTAACGTCCAACTTTTCTTCTCAAGTCACCTCCGAACACAATGGATGTATCGTGCTGCCACCTGCATTCAAGGTCACAGTGAGAGCGAAAGATGCGTCGCCCCCGTATTGCATCTTCCCCCGGACCAGTCTATGTAGACACACTCCATATAATTCTTTGTTATCCAAACAAGATTCCCGTAATCTACTCAAATAAGATATTAAACTCTCACGGTTAAATGACTGCAAAATGGAACGGATTAAAGCAAAACTAAAATTATTTTTATTAACGAAATTTCTTGTGTGGACTTCAAGGAATACTCTCGACGAAAAAAGAAATGAGTTAGGGATGGTACCGTATGGTTTGTCGAAATATATTCAGTGAAATATATAACCTCAAAAACTGTTAAGGTTATCATGAAAATTTATATTTGTACTTCGCAATGGAAAAAGAAGACACAGGGGTTTTTAATTTTTGATATTTCATCTCAAAGGGAAGATAACTGGTTGGGTATTACAATTGTAATTATTAAAGTTATAAGATGTCCATATAACGGAATTTCTGAAGGTTAGTGATCTGGAATTTTAAATTTTGACATCTGAGTTTAAAATAAATAGACACTCATTTAAGCATTTTTCTTTGTTTTACTTAGAAGGAAAGTAAAAGGTCTAAAGGTTAAACTTGGGCTAAAGAGCTCAACCGAAATGTTTAAAATTTTTACAGTTTTACGATTTGTGATTTTCACTATGGAGAGAGATTTGGCAGTTCTACAAAAAAGAGGAGACATGTAATGGAATTATTATAATACTATGCCCCCCTCCATGTAGCGGACCATCAAGGTCGGGAAGGGGATGGAGTTGAGAGGGCGGTTTCATCATTCATTTATATATCAACCCTCATCTGCATTTTTGCACGCCCTCTCAGCCACGAATACTGCTACCGGTCTCGCGGGTGGTTTGTGGGAGTCGGGAAGAGCAAGGTCTAGTGGACGTCTTCCTCCATTTGGGGAGGACGTGCACCTACCCGGCCTAATGTTGTGTTCGTCCCGTGTTTGTGTTTTCCGGATTGTTGAGTCTTTCAAAATATAAAAAGAAAACTAAAAATAAAAGAACGAGCAAAATTAAAAATAAAAAAATCCTTTTTGTTCTTTTCTGCACCTTTTTGTTCTGTTTTGTCCTTTCTGGGTTGGTGGGGTTGTGCCTTTTGGTTAAGCTGGTTGTTTGTTCGTTTATCTTTCTCCGGGGCCACACGTTTATGTTGACGGAAATGGTTTGGTTACAACCCTATTCCCGTTGACCGCGTGAGCTCCATGCTGATCCTATGGGATTGCTAGGCGGTAGCGCAAATTCTCTAGCCCAGCGCCCTGATATGTCGTTGCAGCGTTCACACCCATTTTTCCTTTTTTTCACTGTTTATTTCAATAAAGACTTTGGGTACAAAAACAATTTACATCGGGTCCAGCCTCGCCCTCTAATAAAAAGCCCAAACTTAGTGAGGTAACCACTCACGTTACAGACAATGAAGAGAAGTCCCATGACCCCTGTTGTTCGATATCTTGGAATTAGATATAATTACAGTGATAGTGCCAATTCTGATGTCACCCGTCCGAGTGCTATTAGGGCTTATGCACTTTTGTTATTCATAAAGTTATAAGTTGTCGCCGGGACAAGTTAAATATATCAAGAATTACGAAATGGCACTTTACTGGTGGATACAGTGGACTAAAAGAAACGGCGAAGCTACTTAAATTAACAGCCATCGGAACCGTAAACCTGTTAGTAAAACCACATCGTTTACTGAACGTTTCTCGCGGAGTAATATCGTGTTGGGGCCTCCTTAATGCCTCCGACGAGGAGATTAGAACCGAGTTAGCTGACTAGCTTGTTATATACGTAGCTCGCATCAAAAGTAAGAGATCAGGTAAATTATTTGCCATGCAGTCACTCATTCTTACTTTTAGTTTGCCTACGCTTCCAGAATCCGTCAAGGATGGTTATTATCGCCTGAAGGTCCGTCCTTACATTCATAGTCCCCTGCGCTGTTTCAAATGTCAGCATTACAGATACACCAGCAACTTTTTTAATGCGAGTGCTACTTTTGTGCCAACTGTGGCCAGGGTGGTCATGATGCGGAACCCTGTAAAGCGACCAAGCCTTTTTGTGTCCATTGCAAGAGAGAGCATTCTGCTAGGTCTCGGGACTGTCCAGCCTTTCAACGAGAGAAACGTATCCGTGAGCTAACGGTAGTGAAGAAGATATCTGCTGCTGACGCTAGGCGTCGTTTAAAAGAAAGCAATCCACCTTCGCTTTCTATCCCTTTTGTCACCGTTGCAGTTTCTTCTAGGAAATCTGTGGCTACCCAGAAATGTGACGTTTTCACCCAGACCGATCATGTCCCTGAGAATCGCTGTGAGCCCAAGACCCCAGTTGCATCAACGAGCCTGGTGGCTGTTTGAGCGCGTGGTCAGTAAGTGCGTGGTCTGGTATTTGAAATCGAATTCACTTTTGAGCAACAATCAAAGTGGGTTTCGTTGTTTCCTATCGACTACTGACAATCTCGCTTATCTTGAGAGTCAAATTCAAGACGCCTTTCTAAACGGAGAACATCTTGTTGGTATACTTTTCGACTTAGCGAAGGCGTATGACACCACATGGCGTTCTCATTAACTACAGAATGTGTTTTACCGAAGTGCCCTTGTTCAAAACATTATTGTGCGATGCCATCTTTTACAGCAACAGGACTGTGTCGTCGTTGTCTGCTGGGTGCCGAGTCATATTGGCATTCGGGGAAACGATCACATAGGCACAGCTGCCAAAAACGCCGCCTTGGCCGTTGTTGCCTTGGAGCACAGTCTTCCTTGCTCCAATCTCTGTAGCCTTTTTAACACCTTGATGTGCTCTCACTGGCAAGCAGATTAGGACCAGGCCACTGAAAATAAGCTTCACGTTGTCAAGTCGTTTCTTGAGAACTAGCAGACGTGATCGCAGTGTAATCGTCGAGATGAAGGGCTTGTGACTCATTTGCGCATAGGCCATTCTCATCTGACCCATAGCTATTTGCTGCGGAGATGGACCGTCCGTATTGAGTAGAGTAGAAATTCCCTCTGAGTATTCAGCACATTCTTGTTGAATGTCCTGAATACTCAGATCTCAGAGAACGTTATCGACTACCTTGTATTCTTACCCGTGCCTTGGGGGATGACAGTAATGTAGTTCGCCGGGTACTTGATTTTGTTAAAGCTTGTGGGGTTGCTCACGTTCTCTGAGCTCTTTTAGTGTGTTCGTACTCTTTTATTGCTGCTAAATTTTTAAATTTCTGACACGTTTTATTGTTTTCTATATATTGTTATTGTTATATATTTTATCTTATTTATTCTTTTATTCTCTGTTTTAGTTTTGGCTTTTCGTTTTCTCATTTAGCAGCGCTTTGGTTTCTCGACCACTATTATTTTTAGCATGTTCTTATTTTGATTTTACAATTCTGAGCAACCCTGTTCATCGTGACGGGGACATATAGCCTCGTTGCTGACGTCCCCATTAACCCCTTTATTCTATCTATCTACCAGATCTCAGAGATCGTCTCGGACAATCTTGTCTTGTAACCTGTGTTTCGGGAAATGAGAGTGATGTTATTAGCCGGGTACTTAAGTTCATAGTATATTGTGGGGTTGGTCACGTTCTCTGAGGTCTTTTAGTTTGCTGTTTCTGTTTTACTTCTAAATTTTTATCTTTTCTCCCACATTTTTTTTTGTTTTTTAATATTTTGTGATTTTTATGTATTTTATATTATTTATTCTTTTATCTTCTACTTTTGCTTTTTTCATTTAAGAGTGCTTTGGTCCATTTGAACTATTTTCATTTTAGCCTGTTCCTCTTTTAATCTTACAGTCCTGAGCAACCGCGTTACGGGCACATGTAGCCTCGATGCTGACTCCCTGTACTCATTCCATTCCATTGTTTGATTCTGTGCCCCTTCGTATATTCTGAAGCAATGTACGTAACCATCCTAACCAGATCGAACCCAAATTTTGAAACCCCACTTTTTCGGCCTTGATTTTGTTTGTTTCCAACCCGGAAACTTGCAGGTGACTAACGCTGCAGGACTTTGATGTCCGCGTTTACCTGCAGCAGATTTTGCGAAAAGCATAAAATATCTGCAAAATGCACCATCTTCTTTTGCTCAATGTAGTAGCCAGGTGTACTTCAGAAACCAACTTGAGTTGAGCTTTCTGTTCTGCCCATCTTGTGAAGTTTGAGGGAATTTGTAACTACCTTCTCGTGCAAATAGATTTGAAACAGTTCTAGTTTTAAGTTGTCATCTAAGGATTCGATTATTGAAGGCAAGCAATCAGATAAATATATATTTGACTTAAGGGATACACTAGGATGAACCTGAGAATGTCCTTCAGAGGTTGAGGAAAAATATTGAGAACTATTAGAACCCGAACACGGCGGCAGTGACGGGTCAGTTGAATAGGCTGTATCAATCTGGCTTGAAGACCATGACTGAATTTCTGAGCCAGATGTTTCCGGAAAGTAACCCAGAATACTTGATAGTTTCTTTTACGATTCATTTCGTTGTTCCATGCACAGCACTTGATATTTAGCTATATCCGCGTGTTGTAAGTTATTAAATTGCTTCTTTTTATTAAAAAAAACTTTTATTTGAAATCTTTTGAAAGAGTCTAATATTTTTCAAACAAGTTCCAAAAAGACTAGTATTAAGATTTGTAAGAAAAGTTCAATCGAGGTTCGACAAACTAGTGTTTACAGAGCTTAAAGATTTCAATGTTTAAAGTTAACAATCACACATACAAACTTTTTGTTAAGTTTTTGAAAGTGGGATAATAAATCTGAAATGGACTTCTGTTACAATTAATACGAGTTGTGTAACGACCCTCTCCTCCTAACCCCACTACTCGAATCCAAATCGAGTGCCACAATATAAAAGAAAAAAAAAGGAAAAGAAAAATTAATAAGTTAACAATCGATTTAAACTCGCGCAGCAGATCCGAAAGAAGGGTCTTAGCAGAACAGACACATCAACCCAAGTCGCCACGTCACTTCGTCCGGATATATATTACTTGTGAATACGATTAACATAATGCACAAATGTAAATCAGGTAATAATTAATAATAATAAATAATAAGAAATGAAATTTCAAATTTGGAATAACAAACTTTATTACAACAAAAAGGTGGTTGTGTATATACATTAATGCGTTAGATTAATATATATACACAAGACAACAATAACAACAACAAAAGATCATATATATATATATATATATATATATATATATATATATATATATATATATATATATATATATATATATATAACCCGCAAAATTATTCGTAATTGATTTCCAAGTTTGAACTATTCAATTCAATTAATTCTCGATTCAAAAGCCCGATAGTTCAACCGCAAAGTCAGATTGCAAATTCGGTACCTCAAAATATTTGATTCTGAATACATTCAAATATAAAATTCGAAGTCAAATAGTAGGTCACTTCGGTAATAAATTATTATGATAGGCATCATATTTGGCTATGTAATTTATGTTTATATCTCAATATTTTTGATTTTGTGCAGCAAACTGTGATATGATAATGTGTACATAAAACACTGATGCCTACATAGTACATGCACGGACAAGGAAAACACATTGATAAAGAAAGATAAAAATACAATAAAAAATATTTTTAAACCATGAAAATTCTTTTGAAAAACGCAATAAATAAAATAAGTTACTTTAATATGTGCACATGACTTTAATATGTCCTTTAGGGAACTACAGTCTTATCACGATGCACTGAAGACAACAGCATAACCGATGTATTCTTCCTTGGGACATAGCTCGCATTGGTCAACTCTCCATCAAAGCAAAAGAGTGTCGTACTTTCTGATCGCTTTCGGATATCAACCATTTCTCTAGGGAGGTTCCTTTTGCACTTTCTTATTTTACCAACCACTGTTGTTCTCTGAAGAAGTAATTCTTCGATGAGTTCCATGCTTGTCAATGGTTCGTTTATTTAGCCATCATCAGGGGTTGTTGCCTTGTGCATGTGTTACTTAAAATATATTTCTCCATTTATTTATCTATCTATGACATACGAGAGCATGGAAAATAGTGGGGACCGCATAACCCCAGGTGTGGTAAATACGTTTTGCTTCTTAAATGGTCTTATAATTTATAAATAAAAAATCGTGAATTGTAATGAGTGAATAGAAAACACCTTAAAAACAAATGTCTTGAATTACAGAGAAGAATATGAAACAAACAGAGAAAATATATGATCATAATGGAGTCTGGGGTCCGCACGGGTATATACACTATTAATAATTAAGTTAAAGTTCGTAGCGCATTGCATTGTTGCAAAAAAAAAAGTAATATGCAATTCCATTCTTTTTCCTCGTTGCTTACATTGTTGTTGTTTTCTGCAACAGAATTCTGACGGAATTAATTGTTGTACAAAACATTTGTTGCATGCAACTGCAAATGTGACTTCTTAACTCTGTAACTTCTGCAGTCTATGCCCTTGGATTGAAAATGTGACCTTGTTATTGAAACAGCATTTAAAGACGTATCACCTATCTGATTTCTCTTCTTATTTTTGACATCTGTCACTATTGAAGATATTCTTTCTGCTTCCGCATTTGAGTGTGGCAAACTAAGTACAATTTTTGACAATGTTTCCAGATTTGGAAATTGTATCTCCCCGGTGAAATCCTTGGTCTTTGAAATTTCATGCCACATTTCGCCTATTTCCATTTTACTCATAACTGCTTTCTGTTCTTCAGTGAAAGAGTTTGGTAAATTTCTCCACTGGATTGTTACTTGGTTTCTATCAACAACATCACTGAACAACTTTCCCTGTCCTCTTAGCTCTGAAAGTTTTATTCTTCCTTCAACAACAAGGGCAATGTTGGGATCCAGGAAAACCATCTCTTTGAACAAAACATTTGTACAGGGTACACGTTTTAAAAGTTCTTCAGCAGCCACAATATAAAACTGCAAACACTTGTTCTTAAAACCCCCTCCATGTAGCGGACCGTCATCGTCGGGGAGGGGGTGGAGCTGAGAGGGCGGCTTCATAACTCATTCATTTATCACCCCTCATCATCTTCATATCATTGCATGCCCTCTCAGCCGCGAATACCGCTACCGGACTCGCGGGTGGTTGGTGGGAGTCGGGAAGAGGCAGGTCTAGTGGACGTCTTCCTCCACTTGGGGAGGACGTGCACCCACCCGGCCTAATGTTGTATGCGTCCAGTGTTTGTGTTGTCCGGAGTGTTGAGTCTTTGAAAATATAGAAAAACAAAAAAAAATGCAAAACCAAAAATTCTATAAAAAACATAAAACATTAAAAAATACAAAAGAATCCGCGCCATTTGTTTTGTTCTTCCTGGGCTGGAGGAGGGCTATCTTTTTGTTTTCCAGGTTTCTTTCGTTTTGTTTCACCTCTTCTTTTTCCGGGGCCGCGCGTTTTTGTCGACGGGGGTGGTTTTTGCACTTCCATTCCCCTTGACCGCGTCGGCCCCGCGCTGATCCTGGGGTGTTGGGCGTGCTGAGGGGATGGCCAGGGGGTGGCGTTGGTTCCCCTGTTAGCGCCCCGGTGTGACCTCACACCCTTTTTTCCTTTTTATGTGTTTACTAAAAATCTAAATTATATGGGTACCAAAACTTTAAAATCAGATCCGGGCTCTCCCTCACGGAAGAAGCCCAAACCGAGTGAAAGCGAAAGTGTGGAAAAGACAAGTATCGCCGCGCCCGTCGTACGATATCTTGTAATTAAAGATAAAGATGCTGATAGTGCCACATCTGATGCAAACCGTCCGAGTGCTATTAAGGGCTTATCCCCTTTTGTTATTAATAAAGTTATTACTTACCAAGCCGGACAGGTTAAAGACATCAAGAAATTGCGGAACGGCACTTTATTGGTGGAAACTGTCGATGAAAAGCAAACAGCGAAGCTACTGAAATTAACTTCAATTGGAACTGTGAACATGTCAGTAGAAGCTCATCGTCTCCTGAACGTCTCTCGAGGGGTGATATCGTGTTGGGATCTCCTGAATGCCTCTGAGGAGGAGATTAAGTCGGAGTTAGCGGACCAACATGTTATAGATGTAGCTCGCATAAAAAGTAAGAAGTCAGGTGAACTCGTCGCTACCCAGTCACTGATTCTTACTTTTAGTTTGCCAACGCTTCCAGAATCTGTAAAGGCTGGTTACTATCGATTGAAAGTTCGGCCCTATATACCTAGTCCTTTGCGCTGCTATAAATGTCAACATTTTGGGCACACCAGCACCTCGTGCAATGCGAGTGCTGCAATTTGTGCCAATTGTGGCCAGGCTAGTCATGGTGCGGATCCCTGTAAAGCAACCAAGCCCTTTTGTGTCAACTGCAAGGGTGAGCATTCTGCTTGGTCTCGGGATTGTCCAGCCTTCCAGCGCGAGAAGCGAATAAGGGAGCTCATGGTTGTTGAAAAAATTTCTGCTGCTGATGCTAAGCGTCGTTTGAAAGAAAGCATTCCTTCCTCGCTTTCTGTTCCCTTCGCTACTGTTGCAGCAAGTTCTAAGAAATCTGTAGCAACCCAGACGTCCGACGTTTCCACCCAAACCGACTTTGTCCCCGAGCCTAGTATTGACCCCAAGACCCCAGTTGCAACAACAAGCGAACTTCTCCGAACCCCACGGGTTTCCGTTAGTGGTGGCCTTGGTCGTACTCCAGCCCAACGCCGATCACCTTATATCGCTGGCCTGAAACTAAGTCAACATATTCGCCGGCTGAACGAGACGGTTCTCAGTCCAAAGAAGAAAAAATCTACACCAGTTCGTAAGCCACCTGCAGTTTCTCTGAAATCTGATATGGTGGAGGACGAACTGATGGATTCTGAGTGGGCTGTTATTGGTCCTCGTGGGAAGGTTCGCCTTAAACGTTGACATCTTCCACTATGGCGCTTCTCCAGTGGAATTTGAATGGCTTCGGTAGTCATCGTGAGGAATTGATACAACTGGTCTCCGACCATTCGCCAGTTGCTGTCTGCTTGCAAGAAACGCATTTTAAGCCTACCCAGTCCTTCCTTCTTTCTGGGTACACTATGTACAGATGCTGGTCACGCTGCTGGCGGCGTGGCCGTATGCGTCTCTGATTCGGTTTATTCTCGGGAGATTCACCTCGTCTCCCGCCTGCAAGCAGTTGCGGTGCGAGTATACTTCTCTCGCCCGCTTACAGTTTGTTCATTGTACATTCCTCATTCAGAAGCCTTTAGCATCGCTGATCTGCTTCAGCTCTTCCATCAGCTCGAGCCGCCAGTCTTGCTTGTAGGAGACCTTAATGCCTATCATCGCTTGTGGGGCTCTGTCCGCACTGATGGTCGTGGCCGTCAGGTCACGGCATTTCTTGAGGAGAGTGGTTTGCTTCTCCTTAATGATGGCAGTCCTACTCATTTTTCCACTGCCCATGGCACCTATTCTTGTATCGACCTCTCCATGTGCAGTGCTGGTCTCTTGACCTCATTGACATGGCGAGTGCATCCCGACCTTTGTGGCAGTGATCACTTCCCGTTGTTTGTTGAAGGTCTCCCTGTTACTCCTCCTTTTCCGCTCCGCCGCTTCAATTTGAAGCGTGCTGACTGGCGTAAATTCCGTGAGCTCAGTGAGTTTCATTGTCGTGATGATCTCCCTGTAGCTGTTTTGGCAGAGACTTTTGAGCAGACCGTTCTTGATGCTGCTCATGGTTCCATTCCAGAATGCGGTGGCGACGTTTCCCGCCGGCGTGTTCCATGGTGGTCTGCGGAAATCCGTGAGGCTATCATGGCTCGTCGACACGCTCTTGCCAATTTCAATCGTCATCCAACTGACGACAATCTGCAGCGTTTCCGCATTCTACGTGCTCGAGCTAGACGTCTTATCAAGCTTTCGAAGCGCCAGAGCTGGAAGAATTACGTTTCGTCCATCAATAGTCGCACAGCAATGTCCACTGTGTGGCGTCGGGTCCGCTCTCTCAATGGTAATACTCCTCCTGTTGATGTTCCTGCTTTGTCTGTGAATGGTGTCTTAGTTACTCACCCTTCGGAGATAGCACACAATTTGGGCCAGTATTTTGCATCTATCTCTGAGTCTGATCATTATCCTCCAGCATTCGTTCCCATTAGGGCGCGTTTAGAGCGGAACCCGTTAAACTTCCGTACCGCCAACAGCGAAGATTACAATGCTCCTTTCACCCTCGTTGAATTTGATTCTGCTCTTCGTGAATCATCCAATACTGCTCCAGGGCTTGATCGTATACCCTACGAGATCTTGCGCAACCTCCCCCGCGATACACAGCTTGCTCTCTTGCAACTGTATAATCGCCTCTGGGTCGAGGAGTTTTTTCCACCGGCTTGGCGTGAGGCTCTCGTTCTTCCTATCTTGAAGCCAGGCAAAGTCGCAACTAGCCCCACGAGCTACAGACCCATTGCTCTCACGAGCTGCGTCTGTAAGCTGTTTGAACGCATGGTCAACAAGCGCCTGGTGTGGTATTTGGAATCCAATTCACTTCTGAGCAAGCATCAAAGTGGATTCCGTCGTTTCCGATCCACTACAGACAATCTTGCTTATCTTGAGGGTCATATTCAAGACGCCTTTCTCAACGGCGAACATCTTGTCGCTATATTTTTTGACTTAGAGAAGGCGTATGACACCACGTGGCGTTACGGAATCCTAAAACAATTACATGACTGGGGTCTCCGTGGGCATATGGCTCACTTCATCTCGAATTTTCTTCACGAGCGACACTTTAGAGTGCGTGTGGGATCTAATCTCTCAGAGCGCTTTGTACAAGAAAATGGTGTTCCACAAGGCAGTGTCCTTAGTGTCACGTTGTTTGCTGTCGCCGTCAACAGCGTTCTTTCGGAGATCCAGGCTCCTGTGTCTGGTTTGCTTTATGTTGACGACCTTGTAATTTTCTGTCGCTCCCGTCATCTTCGCGGCGTTACTCGACAGCTTCAACTGACTCTGAATCGTCTTGTTCGCTGGTCGAATGAGACTGGATTTCGTTTTTCTACCGAGAAATCCCAATGTGTTCACTTCTGCCGGCTGCGTACGTGCGTTGTTGACCCGGACTTGTACCTCGATGGCACCCATTTGTCATTCGTTGATACAGTCCGTTTCTTGGGTCTGGTGTTCGACCGTCGCTTGTCATGGGCACCACATATTCGGAATCTTAAATACTCTTGTCTTCGAGCTCTGAATCTCCTTCGTGTCCTTTCCCACCGCACGTGGGGTGCTGATCGTACTGTTCTACTTCGTTTGTACCGTAGTCTAATTCGGTCCAAGTTAGACTATGGCTGTATTGTCTATGGTTCTGCTCGTGCTTCTCTGTTACGACAACTTGACACAGTGCATCACCTGGGTATTCGTCTTGCTACTGGCGCCTACCGAACAAGTCCCGTCACCAGCCTGTATGCTGAAGCCAATGAACCTTCGTTAGTATATCGTCGCAGTAGACTACTTCTTAATTATTCTGCGCATGTGCGTTGTGTTCCCGACCACCCGTGTAGACCATGTCTCCGTGGTGGTCGGATATACGAGCGCTATGCTGCACGTCCTCGCTCTACACGTCCATGGTACATCCGTGCGTGCGAGAGCCTTCTTGCCGACGATTTCGTGTGGCCCTCTCTTTCGTTGGTTCGCTTTTGTGCTATTCCACCATGGCTGCTTCGTCTACCTCGGCATGATTTACGTTTGTCTGTGAATTCGAAACAGCAAACTAGTTCCCAGGTGTACCAGCAAGAGTTTGCCGCAGTGTTAGATCAGTACCCCGATTTTAGTGTGTTCTATACGGACGGTTCTAAGGATGGGGATTCTGTAGGCTGTGCCTTTGTCACCGACGAGGGCAGCTCAGAATTCAATTTGCATCGCCTGTGTTCCGTGTACACTGCCGAATTGACTGCACTTAAGCTTGCCTTGGACCATGCTCTCACGCTTTCATTACGTCGTGTGCTTGTTTGCACCGATTCTCAGAGCGTGGTTCTGAGTATACAGAATGCCTTTAGTATGCACTCTCTCGTGCAGGACATTCTTCTGAGATGCCATCAATTGCAGCAACAGGGTTGTGTCGTCGTTGTCTGCTGGGTGCCGGGTCATGTCGGCATCCGGGGAAACGAACTTGCTGATACAGCCGCCAAGAACGCCGCCTTGGCCGGGGTTGCACTGGAGCATAGCCTTCCTTGCTCCGATCTTCGTTCCTATTTTCACATCTTGATGCGCTCTCACTGGCAAGCCGATTGGGACCAGGCCATTGAAAATAAATTGCATGCAGTCAAACCACTCCTAGGTGAGTGGCGTACGTCCTCGTGCCATCGTCGTCGAGATGAAGTGCTCCTGGCGCGTCTGCGTATCGGACACTCTCATCTGACGCATGGCTACTTGCTGCAAAGACTGAACCGTCCGTACTGTGAGGAGTGTATAGTCCCGCTGAGTATTCGGCACATTCTTGTTGAGTGTCCTGAATACTCAGCTCTCAGAGAACGTTTCGGATTGCCTTGTGTTGTTACCCGCGCTTTGGGGGATTCAAGAGATATAGTTTGCCGGGTACTTGACTTTGTTTAAGCTTGTGGGGTTGCTCACGTTCTCTGAGCTGTTTTAGTGTGTTTTCGCTTTTTATTGCTGCTAAATTTTTACCTTTTGCTAGCTTTTATTGTTTTCTATATATTGTTACTGTTATCTGTTTTAGCTTATTTATTCTTTTATTTTCTCTTTTTCGTTTTCTCTTATTATTTAGCAGCACTTGTTTATTGTGCTTTGGTATTTTAAGCTTTTTCTGTTTACGTTTTTAATCCAGAGCAACCGTGTCAGTCGTGACGGGGACATATAGCCTCGTTGCTGACGTCCCCATTAACCCCCATTCATTCAATACTTGTTCTTAAAATGGTGCACACCATCAGCAGGAAGTTCGCAGAGAATATCTCCACATTCCGGCCCAACATATACTTTATACAAGGGAAGGAAGTGCTGGGGATTTGATACGTTTAGAGACGTTAGGGCGTTTGCATCATTCAAAACTGCTGGTAAAAGGAAATTTTGGCATATTTGTTTTAACAATAATACTGCATTCTCTGACATTTTATGAATCAGTACACTTCGAGATTGAATTTGTTAAAATATTCTAAAACGTATTTGAGAAACAACAAATAAGCTTTTGTGTACTTGTTGTTGAGTTCTTTCAAAATAAACTCAGCACTCTTCGTTCGAATACAGCAATCTGGAAATGATGAAGAAGCAGGTCCCGGTTCTCGAGCAGACGAACAACGCATTGATGAAGAGCTAACCACCTTGTGGAACTTAATTTTAGTATTTTCTTTTTTTTCCACATTGAAATATTCTTGTAACTCCTGTAATTGCAAGCATCGTTTAGCACTACCCGACACGTAATTTGAAACCCCTCGAAAGAGATCTTCCGGTGATCTCGGCAATTTTGAGCACGCGTTGCTCGCAGCTAAGGCTGCAGAATGGCAAATACATTTCACTAACAAAACTTTTCGAACATGCCCTTGAAGCTTAGTGAAATTTTTTTTTTTTTTGTCTCTATCATTACACTAGCTCCATCACTTGCCATGCCTAATATTATTCAGAGGAATGTTTTTGGATCTTAGGCATTCTTTGAAAGCGTTGTATAAAACTTCTGCGGAAAAGTCTGCTACGCGTAAAGGAATCAATTCTAAAAGTTCTGTTCTGACGCGTCCATTAAGGGGAGAAACGTATCTAACCAAAACACAGAAATATTTCTCTGAACATACGTCCGTACTCTCGTCAACGAGAACAGAGAATTTAAAGTTTTTAAGAATTTGTACCGTTTCGTTCACTTCTACCTTGGCAACAAAATTGTTCAATAACGCGATACATTTCTGTCTCCCCATTCTTATCTCCTGAGCAATTTTACTGTCAGGAAATATTTCTCTCAGCACAGGAACAAGATTATCTACAGACTGAAATGGAACATTATGTTCTCCGACGAATGCATCTAACTTTAATTCAGCAGTTTTAACCTTATATTTGAAATTTTGTTCATTGGAAGCTTCTCCTTGAAAAAACAAAGGCACAGGTTTCGCATTACTTATTGTTTTCACATTCTGAGTGTGCTTCTTCCCCGCTGCATGTTTTTCAATTTCACTTTTCCCACAAAAAATAACGTTACAAGCAATGCATTTGCATTTTAATTCATTTTCTGGCGCTGGTCTTAACCAATGTTTGAATCGTTCGTCTTCCATCCATTCCGTTTTGAATTTCTTAGCCCTATACGATTTCTCTTCTTTCGACAACTCCCCCCTTTTTTCCCTCACATTTTTGGTGTACCAGGCATTTTACCTTTACTTTGTTCCATTTTTTTCAGAGAAGAAATCAATATAAAATTCAATAAATCAGCATTAATGAATAAACACAAAAGACAATTCACCACTACACACACACAAAAAAAAATCCATATATCTACCGAATAACTTCACCGGCAACAATTTTTTTAATATTCAAAACCGAATGCTTTTGTTTTAACCCACAAAAACCCAAACATTGTTCAAGTAAGAATTTATGAACAAAACTTTCATGGTTCACTAAATGAGGGTCTTAGATAACAGAAATGTCCAAAAAATGTTTTTGAATTAATTGGAAAGCCAATGTGACTCCTGTGACTCAGCGAGGAACAGACGTAGTTTACAGCTTCAATTTAGTACATGACCAATTACTATTTTACTAAAGTAATTATTGACCCTTTTAGATACAGGAAAAATAAATTATTAGGGAGTTAAATACTTACTTATCATAGAAATAAATAAAATATTTCCGGAAGCTGAAACGCGCTCGAGAACTCCATGAGCCACAGGAACGAAACAAAGCTTGCTACAAAGGTTTATGTGTGGCTTATAAAGTGCAATGGGTATTTGTGTAAATCGTTTGAAAATAACTTTATAAGGTCAACAAGAAATCAATGTGACACCTGTGTTACACTAAGGATTTGTGGGTTAAAACACCACCTTTTAAAAACTTAATAATCCTTATGGATGAGGGGGACTGTACAGAATACACAGCACTCGCGATTTTCATATGCTAGAGTACGTTGTTACCGACCCGAACTCACAGTTGTATGACAAAAACTGCAGAGTCATAGGCGCACATTGTCACCAAATTTTGTCGCCATCCTGGTGGCCAGAATAACTATCATGGTCAGCTGTGTACGGGAAAGAGTATTCGTTTGTTTTTACATTTTTGTTCTCTTCTCTTCTGAAGTTCTGGTTCTGCGCGCCACAAACATTTCTTTCAACTATTGAAGGATGGAATAAAAATAAAGAAAGAAAAAACAATCAGTTGGTGACATTTAAAGCTAGAAATCCTATCTCCCTCTTTTCTCAGTATTCGTCCCTTCCCTGGATCAGTGGCCAAAAGTCTAGTCGCTTGAATCTTTCAACAGGGTGGAGCACCATTGATCTATTTATGAGCTTGAAGATATTTCTTTCTAGTGTGGTAATGCCGCCCAAAGCAATAGCACACGTGCAGCGTTGGTCCATTCACAGACATTTGGTAATGACATCCCCAAGCCAGGCCGCGGAAGGCTTATGAAAAAAAAGTTTTCCACTTTGTGTGTGGGATTCTAGAAAGATTTCCACCGTCTTTCGTCATACTACTGCGATGTTTAGTATTATTTATTAAAGATCTAAATTTCCCTACATTTTAATTCATTCGTAAAATATCCCTTTTTCTCTCCTTAAAAAAATCTTTGCTAAATCTCCCTACGCCACGGGAAATTTCCCTCAAACTAGCATCACTGAGTACAAGCAGCACTGTCATTTTAAATTTCCCAAATGAGGAGCAAAATTCTCCACTTACATAAAACTTCCATGCTTTTTAAAAACTTTTTGTTTAACATCCTACGATTGTGCCGAGTAGGCTAAAGGAGGCGATGAGGATGAATGAAATGCTAATATGAAGGGGAAGGAAATGGGAGCACTCCGAGTAAACCTACATACATGTGTTCGTCCACCACAAAATCCGCTTAATGCGAGCTTGGATCGAAGATGGGAGCCCACGTAACAGAGAGTTATTAGTATATTAGAAAACAATTTATTGAAAATTAAGAATGGTAATTGCCCTTCCTACGCCCTCCAAGTTATGTCTCTGAGTACCAAATCCATAACAATTACTATTTTCATTGAGGTTCTTTCTTTTAAAAGAGAAAAAACTTAGAAAGAACACGAAAGGAAAAGTGTGGCGACAAGAAACCTAACACTTATCCACTTCCCTTCTACGAATACGTCTCTACGCTGAGTTTGGGGACATAGTCCATCACCTATGGCAGATACGGGAAAATTATCTTGTTCACACTTCTCTCTAGTTATTGAACTATTGAGCTGCTTGTTTCGGAGATTTGGTGTTAGTGTCTTAGGAATTCAGTTTTCTTATTGTTGTTCCATTGTTGTATATGTATGTGTGTGAATGTGCGTGTGTTACACTCTGTGTTGACGTTAAATTTAAGTGGAATTTTCTTATTGTGTGCTCCCAAAATTTCCAACATAATGATTGCGTTCGTGATTTGCGAGCAGAAATACTTAACCTTCCCCCTAAGAAAGTTCTGAAACTAGATGCTGTACTAAATGTAAATATACCAGGTGTTATGTCATCTAATACTACCAGTTCGGGTTTGCTTCAAATTCACACCGCAAATATCGAAAAGTTAACAGATAGAACTGATAGGTCTCATGCCAGAGAAGTTACAAAGAGAGCAATTGTAACCCTAAATAATTTGTCTCCCAAGAAGAGAAAAATAGAACAGTGTACCTCTACAGAAAATGACTTCGTCTCTGAAGAAGTTAAAACTCTTAGAAACCAAGTAAAGTAGTGACAGGAGAAAAATCGAAGATTAAGTGAACATTTATCAAATCTGAAACTAAAAACTAAGTGCCTTTCTAAGAAACTTACAGCCGTACAACAAAATCTTAATAAGCATTCCCGAAATGTAAAAAAGCAAGTTGAATCTGAGGTACTCCGAATTTTAGGGACTTTTCTCCGAAAATCAAATATCAAGTGCTTAGTGAATGGCAGGAAAAGAACTAAGTGGAGCACACAAGATATATGTACAGCGATTACGCTGTGTGCTATTAACAAAAAGTGTTATTTATTCTTAAGGAGTAAGTTGGGGATTCCATTACCTGGAATTTCTACTTTAAAGAAATGGATTTCCCGTTCATTTCGTTGTCGTCTTGGTGCACTATCAGAAGTGATTAATTTAATGAAAACAGAGGCGGAAATATTCTCCACTATCGAACGCATATGCGTAATTTCATTCGATGGAGTGAATATTGACAGCAGGGTTACGTACGATCAAATGGAAGCTTGCATAATGGGGCCACATAGCAACGTGCAAGTTGCAATGGCTAGAGGACTTTCTGTTGGTTGGAAGCAGTTAATTTATTAAGGTTTTGACGAGACCATGACAGCAAATTTGTTAAACAAAATCATATGTTCTTTGGAAGATGTTGGCTACTATGTTGTTGGCGTAATATCTGATCTGGGGCAAAAAATCGCGCTGTATGGAACGAATTGAACATTTCGTATGTAAATACATGTTTTCAAAATTCGCGAACGCCAAAGAAAAGAATCTAGGTCTTCTCTGATGTTCCACACCTATATAAACTTCTAAGAACCCATTTTTTGGATGAAGGATTTACCCTTCCTGGTAAGAAGAAAGTAAGAAAGGAAAGAATTCAAAAGTTACTTCAATTAGATAGTGGGGAAATGAAATTGTGTCATAAGCTGTCTACTGCTCATATCAATGTAAAAGGCAGAGAGCGCCAGCGAGTGTAATGCAGCTATTTTCTAATCACACTGCTAAAGCTATTCGCTATTTAATGCTAGAAGACCACCATCTAGCAGATTTCATTCAACTTGTGAATGATTCATTTGATATCTTAAATGCCCGAAGTAGAAATGATGAAAAAGATGTCATGTGGCTATGGCACAAATCAAGAAGTTGAAGAGGAAATTTTGAGAGGTCTTTTAGGCTACTTGTTAGGGAATGGGGGTAGGAAATTAACATAATCTCTTGCCATTCAGAAGGGTTTTATGACAACTATTCGCTCACTATTTGGCCTCTTCTCTGATCTCAAATCATTAAATATATAGTATCTGTTGACAGGAAGATTAAACCAAGACTGTTTGGAGAATTTTTTCTCGCAAGTATGAGGACTTAGTCGTTTTTATGACAGGGGCCGCGGTGCCTCAGTGGTAGAGCGTTCACCTCTGGTACTTGGGGTCCCGGGTTCGATCCCAGCCCCCGCCAAGTGAATTTTGTGGTGGACAAACACCGCGTGCGTGGGTTTTCTCGGGGTTCTCCCGTTTCCTCCCACTTTCTTCATTCCACCATTTCATTCAGTACTCATCATCACCGTCTCCTTTAGCCTAACCGGGACGTAAAACTCAAAGATTTTTTTCGTTTTTATGACCATCTGACACCAACCGAATTTAAACACCGTTTGCGGCTTTTGTTTATGGGGAAAAATATAAATGAAATCCCTCTTTCAAATGAAGTTCCTATCCCGCAAGAAGATGATGGAGATTTCTTGACATCAAAATTATTAGAAGGAATTCTGGGAGATATGACGCAACACTTGGCAATGATAGGAGGCGAAACCGCAATCGCAAATATCTTTGTACCAGATGACAGAACACCTTCCGAATCACCGGCTATTGAACAACACACAGATTGCTCAGTGGAAGGGTTTCAATTTCTTGCTGGCCACATCGCTTATCGAGGAAGAAAATAAGACACATCAATGGGTACACTATCTAGTGATGTACTTCCTTCCACACCCGGTACAGCATCTTAAGGTTAGATCGAGTTTCTGTCGCGTGGTGGTCTCCTCGTTCCATAAGAGAAATGGATGTTAAAAAGGAGGGGTTTTGAACTTATTTTCAATGTCATTAATGGTACCAGCACAATGTCCGGTGGAAAAAAAAACCTTGTAAAAAGACTAACCGGGAAAATAAGTGAAAAGTATCCTGATGTGAATGAGCATTTAATTAAGACATATGTAAGAACTAGGATGTTCATTCTCATAAAATACATGAATAATAGAAATAAAATTATAAAATCAACCAATGCCCCAAAAAGAAAATCTCGACATTGGCATCCCTCAGCCACAGTGAGGCCTGCAACAAACAACTAAGCAGAAAACGGTACGTAGAATTATTATTTAAAATTATTTATTATTATTTCCTGTACAAACCTTGTCTCGTATTGCTTGTGGCTGTGCGCTTCTCTTGTCTGCTCCTCGAGACTTTGTCGTCAGCCTAGCTGCTCCTGCAGTGACGTCATGTCACCAGCCAATCAGCGCCCCGTTTCCGATATAACCCAACATTATTCATTCTAGTAACCTTGATACCTAGTATTCGTTTCGTCTGCAAACCTTTCGAATAAATCAGTGGTAATATACCTTCCCAGTAATCCCTGGGTTGGAATCAAAATCTATAGCTGAACTTGATTCATTAGGCTCCTCATTAGGAATCTGTACTGCATGGAAAGATTTACGGCCTTATAGATTTCTACGAGTAGTAAGTGGCCCTGAAAAAGAACAAAAACACTACCTTATATTCAATTACTAAATTTATTTACAAAAACCTTGACAAAGAATTATATCATCCGTTTCAATATTTTTTTTTCTAAAAATTTGAAAGAAAAAATAGTTAAGATGTGTCAAGTCTCAGCAAAAATTCACAGTATTACTATACTGTCATACCAATTGCATTTCTGAATATTTCAATCAACTATAGCCAAAACCAATAATGACTAAAGGGTCATGTCTCTAGATTATTACACTATCCGGCAAAGGTAAGATATTTGTTTGAGTTCTGTCAGTTAGGCACCATCCTGGTGTTTGTCTCGTGTGAATAAGAAAGTCCCAGAAAACCCTACTCATGATGGCTGGCGTGAAATGGCATTTAGACCTTCCCATGGAGTGCTCTCACTAGAATTCAACTCAAGTTAATATGTTTGGTTAATATGTTTAAAAAAATCTCTAATGTATCTGACTTTATCTATCGAAGCTGTTATCTGTCAAAAGTATTTAGAAGTTTGGGATCATTACAGCGGCATATGCCTCACAGTATCTCCATCATGCGCCGGTGGGAACATGCAAAATATTTGAAAATTTGGGATCTTACAGCATCTACGACCATGTGCCGGTGCTGTGCCATCAGTTGTAGCTCAGAATACTTATTAAGTGAACGCAACAAAATGGGGATGAAACTGATTCACAACACGGTACTTAATTGTAAATTATGGTTGAATTTAAATGAAATTCAAATGTTTTAATTTTGAAAAATGACTAGTTACGGAAATAGGTGAGAGAGAAAGAAAGGTTTTAACTAAGATAAAGGAATGAGCAATAGCCTGATATTCCAACGGGGCTGGAGTCGTCCTGGGCATCTGGAACGATGAATGTCTTTCTCTGGAGGAGCCTGGATAAACTGGAGTGAATCAACACCTGGATCTCTATCCTGTTGATCTGCAAGGGGCGTCGAGTTCTCTCTTGACAATGCGTCTTTTCGATGATGTTCTCCTACACCTTCATTCCACTAGTCTCAACTTAAGCTCGATGTATCTGCAGTGATAAACCAACAGAATGGTATTCTTGAGTTATGGACCTGGCTGTTCTCCAATGGTGTGATCCGCTTCTCTCGTTAATCCTGCACCTTCCTCAACCGTGTGTCGAATACCCCTTGTCGACGTGTCCTTCGTGGTTTTGTCAAGCTGTGAAATGATGACTTTGGAGTTCAATGAATGGGGAAGTATCTGGCTGTGCGTATGCGGAAAGGCAAGAAGGAAACTAATCGTGTTTATTAACAAATATGTGATTAGAGAAGCTGTCTGGAAATGTGCAATCTTAATAAAAAAGTTTTTGTTCTTTTGGATTTTTAAAGAGAGTTCATGATTCTGTAGAACATAGTCGCTATTTAATAAATAATTGAATTTGGCGAAGTAATTTAAAAGTTTACACAGTTATCTCACAATCATATCACTATGATTACACATACTTCACACTATCATTGTACCAGCAATTTTCTTCAGGTGTGTTAAGTGCGTTTCTAGACACTTCATTCTATTCCGATGTATAAGAGACAAGAAATTTTCTGCTTTTTTTACACATTACCTGATCTACTATAATTGACTCCGTTCTCAGCATCTTCGCACACAATGTTAAGTAATTGCCTAATTTCAGAGGCAAACGAATAATTTTATAAGAAATCGTTTCAAAACCAAAACTATTCACTTTCTTCACAATCAATCACACAATCCTCAAATCAATCAATCAAGCTAACCTCGCCGCAGTGTCCTGACTCTCCTCAGTCCTCTCACAATCAGGCTCTCATGCCTACTCATCCGACTTTAAGCGATGACCGTTAGTGATATCATGTGATTGAGCGAGGGATGTTGGATAATCGAGCACTCACTCGCGATTTCCCATTTGCTTTATTTCTTTCTAAAGGTATATATCGCATGTTTACTTCAAGAGTGACAACTCAAAATTTCCAACTTTTCAGAAGGAGCGTTTGAAAGTTTTAAAATTTGGTCTATTTTTACTGAAAACAATTAAATGTCTATCATTGATTATTCTTTACAGCTTTCCGTATCCTTTCTTGTAAACATTTGCCTAAGATCTTTTACCCATCTAAAATAAATGCGCATGAAATGGAACCGTATTGCCGCTATGTTACTGTTTTTGAAAATAAGATTATTCATTTTTGCAATATTTAGAGTTTAGAAATAACTATTTTGCAATTATCTGACTAAGATAAATATTTTTTTTTTATCTATGATCTTTTTTCTTAAAATCAACACGGTTTCCTTAAAAAACAAACATCCGTAACATTAGTATTCGCTTACAATTGACATACAAAGTACAGCCTGTAAATGCATATAACTTTCTGAAAGTTAAAGTTGGAGTGTTTGTCTCTTTAACGAAAACTGCATATGGTAATTTACTTCGAGAGAAAAAAAAAACTTTCATTTCAAAAATAATAATTAAAATTCTTACAAGAAATGTACATTTTATCTATTTTAAGATGCATGGATTGTGTTTAAACTTACAAAGTTGCGTATTAATTCTAGATTAGAAAATTTAGTAATAGAATGAAGAAACACAGACAAGACATGAAAATACACTTTAAGCAGCAGAGCAATGAACGCTAAACTTCGCAAAAGTGTACTCATTTTTAGAGTGCATAATAAAATAGGCTGTAATACTGAGGGATGATATTTTTATGTACAAAATCCATAGTTCTCTTTGTAAACACTCCAGGTTTTTTCACCAAACTTTTTTTTTTTAAATTCTCTTTCAGTGATTAGCTTTCTCCTGATAGTAATTGTTCCCCTTATGTCGATATCAGCATACGACATCTTGTAGAATAAAGATCTTAGTGACTCTCTTCAAACTTGCAAAATCTTTAAATCATAAAACTTTATATATTCGCAACTTTATATATGTAAGCAGAGGCATTTACAAAGAATGAAGTATTCAGATCTTATGTTTGATATCTACGTACTATTCTGACGAACAACTAATATGTGCTCGGAGCACACATTATTTAGACATTTGTAACATATTTTTGTCTTTCTGTTTCTTGAGTGCGGATATATGTGGCATCGCTTCCTCTTCAGTGCCTGCGGCTTGTTAACCGGTTAGTTGGGACAACTACTCCTCATCTTCCTAAATTAAATCTTACAGTTTTCAGCAAATTAGTGGATGATGCTCTCGTCAACATTAAAGGTAGTATCAATTCGTATGCAAGCTCCTTGTTGAACATCCTTCTGCGATGTGGCACTTTCGTATTCCATTATGGATTATGATTCATGAAAATAAACGAATTTAGTGCAGCAACATCCAACATATTCACGAAAAAACGACAGAGGCCACTTTCTTGTTTGTCTGTTGCAGGAATATTCTCGAACCAACTGGTCAATCAACTCTACGCCTCCCTTCGTGTCATTATAGTAGTTGATAATTTCCGGTTTCTTCTTTGCATTACTGTCATAAATTTTCGTGTCGTTATGCATTGTGCTAATAAGAACAACATTGTTATTTTTGGGCACACAGCTAACCATGGTAACCTTTTCAGAAAAGGCAAATTGAGATGAATAAATGGTTCTTTGTTTGGACGGTTCCATTATTGAGACTATGCACCTATTATTATTTCTCGTTGTTCTAACTAATGATAACTTTTTTGTGAGGAGATACTCTGCTAAGGGATTGCCTGTAAACTAATTACGAGGCGCATCCAGAAAGTAAGTTTCCTTTTTTTTTTTTTTTTTACAAAAACAAACATACTCTCAGGACACCATTTATTATCAACAGTTGCAGCTATTTTTCAACATAGCAACCACCGGAATTGAGACACTTGTCGTGTCTTGGGATCAACTTCTGAATTCGACTGTCGTAGAACTCTGCCGCCTGCGAATGGAGTATGCATGAGTAGGGGGATGAATGGGGACGTCAGCAACGAGGCTATATGTCTCCGTCTCGAATAACAACGTTGCTCAGGACTGCAAATTAAAAGGAAAACAAGATAAAACGAATACAGTTCAAATGAAAGAAAGTGCTACTAAATGAAAAGGAAAAAGGGAACAAGCAAAAGTAGAAGATAAAAGAATAAATAAGTTAAAATAAATAACGATGACAATATACAGAACAAAATATAAAAGATGAGAGGTAATATAAAAATTTAGCAGCAATAAAACAATGCCAACAGACTAAAAACAGCTCAGAGAACGTGAGACACGCCAATAGCATGCACGAACTCAAGCACCTGGCCAACGACATCAGTATCATCCCCCAAAGCACGGGGAAGAACAGAAGGCAGTCCGTAACGTTCTCTGAGATCTGAGTATTCAGGACATTCCACAAGAGTGTGCTGAATACTCAGGGGGACTATACACACCTCCCAGTACGGATGGTCTAATCCACGCAACAAATAACTATGCGTCAGATGAGAGTGTCCAATACGCAGACGCGCCAGGAGCACTTCATCTCGACAAGAGGAAGAAGATGTATGCCACGTTCCCAGGATCGGCTTAACTGCGTGAAGTTTATTCCCAATTTTCCTGGTCCCAATCCGGTTGCCAGTGAGAGCGCACCAAGCTGGAAAAATGACAACAAAGATCGGAGCAGGGAAGGTTATGCTCCAGTGCAACTGCGGCGAGGGCGTAGTGATGGGCACTATCGAATTATTCGATAGTTTTGTACTATCGAATGTATTCGATAGGCTCGGCAGACTATCGGATGATTTTTTTCTTTATAGAGGCGAACACACCAGCACTTAAGCTGACTGCTTTCGTTCTCCAGACCAGACTATCGATAGTTTACCGTTATAGCGGCCCTGCCGCCTTGCTGTGTGTTGAAAGGAAGAAACCAGCAGTGTTATTACGCCCTCTTCCGGGCCTAGTAACGAGCCACGTGAATAAATATTTTTGAAGAGCAGCGAATGAATTCCAGCCTGTTGAAATGTTTGGTACTATCGATAGTTATATTAAGACTTCAGGAGCCGTAGTATCTTGCTATGAGGCCCTGAAAAAGGCTTAATATCACTACTAGTTTTTCACAACCGAATGAATTTCAACCAATAATAGACTGTTAAAAACTCTCGAATGAATTTCAGCCAATGGCAGGCAATGGAGAATTGAGGAAAGAAATGACTGCATACGTATGCTCATTTTGTAACGTTATCGTGTCACCAGAAGAGAGAGGGGGAGGGTACAATTTCCCCTTCAAATTCCATTTCGATGTGTATTGCATCGTATAGTCCCGTTTGGCCGAATCCCGTTTCGCCGAACGACCTTACAGCTATTTAGATCAAAACTTATCAAATCTTCGGCGAAACGATATGCCGTTTGGCCGAATCCCCTTTCGACGAAAATGGAGTTAGGGAAATCTTGTCCTGTTTGAGGGATTTTTCCTTGAGAGTCAGGGAAAGAATTTCCTTGATGAATTGAAACAATTTCATGTACAACGACGATAAGTAAAACTCGAACTAGCCTCCCTTTTATTATCAGTAATGTGTACTTTCTAATACATAATGTGGTTTATTTTTTTATATTTTCGGCGGATATGGTAATGTAAGTTGATGTAACGCAATTCAAACATACCATATAATTTAAATAAATTTCATATGGGATTTATTGAAAATCATACATACAAGTACATATTATTGATCATGGTATTTATCAAAATCTTTCGCAGTCCATTACTTTTCTTGAATTCTTCTCACTTCACGGTTGTAGTTCCTTCACTATTCAGTTCCTAAAATTAATAATAATAATAATAAACTTTAGTACATTTGAAAGGGAACTTAACGAACTGATTAAGAGAATCTACATAAGAGAAAACAAAAATTGAAGGTTATATTTTCCCTTGTGATGAATGTTCTTGTAGAAAGTTTATTATATTTACAGAAATTGTATTCAATTCTACCTAGTGGTTTGCTAGGGCTTTCCTTTTATTTTAAGCAGGCTTATCAAGAAATACCTTATTAACTGCGTTAAATTGCTACAGTGTACCACGAATATACTAATGATAAGAGGAACAAAAGCAAGACAAAAAAATACTATACAGCACGATTTATAAATGGAATAGAATTAAATATGAGGTACACAATCATTCGCATGCTGAATCATACACCCCTATCAGTATTAATTTTGCTAGTTACGATACAGGCAGAAACTTTCAGTCAGAAAATTCAAATGTTACGCACCTAGATGAAAACAATATGATACTGCATTTACGTATTGGAAAAAATCTTTCTCTCGAGACACTAGTCTCTGTTTAAGAGTTTGAATCCTCTCCTTCAGCCGCCTGTAATTCGGATTTTGTTTCCTTGGCGTATTTCCCACTTCCAACATTTTCATTGCAGTTTCATTGCATTGCATTATGAAGGACCAGGTAATATAACACTTCTCCAAAACGGGTCTTGCAAATATATAACGTTAACATTGTCGTGTATCCTTAAGTATATAGTGCAGAGTGTTAGTCAATGCCGCTATCAAATCATTGATATAAGCAGTCCCATGTTTCATTGGTCTGTCTGAAAATTTCCGCTACTTTTGCCGCGCAACAAATAAATGAGCACAATTAGGCACTAGTCTGATACACTGTTCTTCCGATTTTGCTCAGTCTTTGCAATCTTATGTAAGTTCGGACATTTTCAATTAGCTTAGGTGTGGCCATTATAGGTTAGGTTAGTTTGTGATACTAAGAAACGGGCTACACATAAACAGTAACTGCTGCATTGGTTATAGGCTGTGACTGCCACTAAGAAACTAGAGCTGCTCAAGAAAATATCTATTGCTATATTGGTTAGCCTGTAATTGCCACAAATATCCTATTTTACCTGAAAATTTTGTTTGATAGAACAGTGTATCAGACTTAACTGCACAATTATTCTATTATTATTTTGTGGGAAGGGTGGAGTTCGCTGGCCCCTTCTCATTTTAGTGATTTTAGGTTTGGCAAAGCTAGGTTAGTTTCCTTTAGAAGTGATAAAATATACTTAGTTATGATGTGAGAAATAATATTTAGTAATATTTTGACCCTTGTACTTTGTAAAAATAACAAAAATAACTGATTTCGTAATATTACACATTCGGGGGCCAGCGAACTACACTTTTAACTTATTTTGTTGATTAATTTCCTCCTGACTTACAAAATAGGCAGTGTGCGAACCAAAGGGCATTTTACAGACGGAATAAACTCTCAAGACCATTAACATGGGGAAATTAAAAACTTATGGTAGACATTCAGTTATACACAAGGGGATTTATCCCTCAATCACAACGTAATTTGCACACTGAAAATAGGCACACTTAATTGTCAATCTAAACTATCTACATTTCAACGAACACATAAGTGATAGATTTATATTTTAGGCTTACCATCGCATGTCAACCCATGCAGATCTAGATACAGAATGCTGTTATAGGTAAATACGTGGGAAGTATTTTTACCGGTAACACCACCCTAACTAATAACTGATATTGTTCACACAATTATGTAGGACATATTAGCATCTTGTAAATTTACACATACAATTAACAAAAAAGAACGTGACTTACAGCAGAAACAACTATAAATTACTAACCTCTAAGAAGTAATTTTCCTGAGTAAAATTTATCAGATTTCCACTTCCACTCGTACACCTTCCCAATTTTTGGATTGTCGTTCTTACAACGATTAATTCTTAATACTGAACGAGTTTAGTACTTCCATAGAACAACGCCTTAAATATCTTCGTTGCCGTTCATCTTAAGTGTCTAGAATTTTCGTCTACTTTGAAGGCAACCGCTAGATCAACAGATGGCGACTGTTAATATGTTGTCGTAAGTCTTTCGCTATATCGAATGGATCGATATTCGATTTCGATCCTTACTACATTTGCAGCGCTGCAAAAAGAAGTCTTGAAAAAATTAGATTAAAACATTTACGAATAACTATAATTAAATATTCTTATCCTAGAACATAACATCATCCCTACAACATATAAACACAAATGGACCATACGAATAATCGATTAGGATTGACTTTTTCGAGAATGTTAAGTCCACAAGCCCTGCATTGGATAGTTCGTGATTGGATGCGGATTTCCCGAGAAACGCAACGTCGCATGCGCAGATTGGCTGCGGTTTCCTGCCAAAAGTGATGGCGCGCATCAAGATAAGTGTGGATAGCTCTTTTAGTAAATGTTTTTTCGTAAACATTGTTTTGCGAATAAAGAATGGTGGAGGCGAACTCCCAGTGCGTTCTTATGTAATGTTTTTTTAAGGACTAATGACATAATAAAACAGGAAGTAATGCAAAAATGTAATAGGCACCACTGGGACTTCAAAATTTCATTTCTCTGCTGTTTCCCATTTCATGCCATGCCGCCCGCGATCCGACTTTAAATTTCAAAATGGCGGCTATTATTTCAAACTGGCGGGCATCTACATTCTAGGGTCCAGTTTCTGCCTCTTAACTAGAAACTTTCGGAGTAAAAGCACGATACTCGAAAATTGCTGTAGTAGATTTTGACGGCCATTCAAAGTTAAATTTCAAGATGGCGGCGATCATTTCAAATGAAATGAAATGAAATAAAATCTTTGAGTTTTACGTCGCACGCTTATGCCGGTTAGGCTAAAGGAGACGGTGACGATGAATAATGAATGAAATGGTGGAATAAAAGAAATTTGGTGGAAACGGGAGAACCCCGAGAAAACCCACGCACACGGTGTTTGTCCACCACAAAGTTCGCTTGACGGGGGCTGGGATCGAACACGGAACCCCAAGCACCAGAGGTGAACGCTCTACCACCGAGCCACTGCGGCCCCACGCGATCATTTCAAAGTGGCTGGCATTATCACTACGGGGCGTAATTTTTGTCCCTTTAACTTACATTTCTGAGGGTAGAAGAACGAGACACCGGAATTTTGCTGTATAGATTTTGGTGGCCGTTCAACATCAAATTTGAAGATGGCGGCTATTATTTCAAAATGGCAAACATCTACGCTACAGGGCGCAGTTTTTGGTCTTTTAGCTTTGAGGGTAAAAACACGAGACACCCGAAATTTGCTGTATAGTTTTTGGTGGCTATCCGACTTAAAATTTCAAGATGGCAGCCATTATTTCAACTAGCGGGTATCTACACTATAGGGCACAATTTTCTTTTTTTTATCGTGTCCCTGGTCTTTAGACCTAGAAGCTATTTTCTATTTTGTGGTAATTATAAAATGTGTACACTGTTGAATGAAACTTGAGTTCGAAATTTTGCTGAAGGAATAAGAATCAAGACTGAATTTCCAGGAACACAGTGTTTCTAAACATTCCAGTATCTGCTGCTTCTCCAGGAAAATATAAATTCGCACCTGCAAGTTTCTACTCACACAGTGAGCCTTCCAATATTGTTGAGATTAGTCTGTTTCGCTAGAAATTCAAAAATTCCTTCGAAAGCAACATGTAGCTGGACACTGCATGTACATGATGTTGATACAAGCAACAAACACCTAATAACAAAATAGCTTCCTTTTTTTTATGAGAAACCAATGGCCTTTTCTCGGATTTAAAACATTCTGTCTACCGGACATGTTTCTTTTATATTTCAGACAGTGTACTGTTTCTCTGTAACCTGCAAATACATGCTGTCACCACATACCATGAACAGTTCATGTTTATACAACCCTTTTCTGCTAAAACAAACCACCTGGAAATCCTATTTTTCGTATTAAAAACATACCATGTACCAGACATGTACCAGACAAACTCCTGCTAGATGAACAATTCTCTGGAACCTGCATGAACATTCGGCAATACAGGAAAAAAACAGCTCTTGTTCACAGCAGATTTCTTTTGAAATTCAGCATACCTGAAAATCACGTTAAAAAACGGAACACATTATATGTAATGTGCAGAAAATTTTAGTTCAACATTTAATATACCGGCTGGCCTGGAACGCAAGTGTA
Organism: Thermobia domestica; assembly: GCF_964235325.1. Lineage (NCBI taxonomy): Eukaryota > Metazoa > Arthropoda > Insecta > Zygentoma > Lepismatidae > Thermobia > Thermobia domestica. The sequence goes on along the minus strand of NC_137460.1, from coordinate 215,102,647 downwards.
CATGTTTGCAATATCGGTGGAGTACAGTGTATGTGTTGGTACCGTTACATACGCAGACACGTTTTCACTAAATACCACGTGCTACACATGAACTTACATTCGCTGATCTGCACATGTCTGCAGCCCGGAACATTTTCTTCTAAACATTGCATGTACATGCGCGTCGCACAGGTACTGATCAGTCAATGTACAGTGCATACATGTGATTTCATGTCAGGAAAGAACTATTACATTCAAAAACAGGTGTTATATCCCGGATAAGTGCTTGTTCCTGTTCCAAACCATTTACTTTACACGTAACACCTATAGCACATGAGCAAAACATGCGAAAAAAGCACTGTGCATTGCCTTTTTTTTTTCAAAAGTTTTATGAGGGCCTACTTAAACTTGTAGATTTTAACAAGAAATTTCCATAGAAAGAGGAAGGATGATAGTATTGCAGTGGGTGCCCTGGCTTGACCCTAGCGACAGTAATGGAAACCGTACCTAGCTAAAAATACACTTCTCTTTCATTTTCCGGGAAAATCTTTTGTTTCCGTGTTTATTGACAGTGGAAAGAAAGCTAGTGAAAATGAAGGAAATTAGTGATTATTACAGGGCGTTTCCTATTGATAAGTCTCCCCGGAGCTATGAAATTTCCCTGGGTCATATCTCTGTTCATTTTGCGAATAAATTGTCTCCGGTTTGTTTATTGTATAATGAACACAACGGGTGTACACCTATTGATAGTTTTCAGTGGTGTCATAAACAATTACAATGCATCAATCTTTGTGCTGCATACTAAATTATGTTGTCAAAGTAATTTTTTACATGTACATCAAATATACCTGTGGTAGGATATCTTATTTGGACACTATTATACATAGTGCACATTCATGTATTCATAACGCAATAGAGAGAAAGCTGGAAGGAAAGGAAAGAGTAGGAATAAGATGTAAGTTGTTAATGATTTGAAAAATGGAAGAAAATACTGGGAGTGGAAAGAAAAAGCTGAAGATCGAGAAAGGTGGAAGATGCATTTCCAGACTTGAACCTAAGAAAACACACACATACTGCGATTAGCCTAGGACCTGCTGATATGCGGAATACTTAATAATAAAATATTTCTATTCATGCTTAATGTGGGTTACAAAAACATAAAGGAAACTACATTTCACAAGTTCTTGAGTAGCCCTAGTGCTACACGCGAGATGAGACGAGACAGGATTTTTCTTGACAAATGAAAGACGAGAAAGATATTTTCAAATAGAAAAACAATACGCTTTTCGAGATAAGGCAGCACTCCTTTAATATTCCGCCGGCCAGCAGGCTGTACGCTTCCCCATTCCGCGGGAAATTTAAATGATTTTTAATAGTTTGTAGTATATGAAAGAAAAGGTTCTAAAATAACTTCTATTGCTTACAGAGACATAAAGTAAAAAGCATTTTGTTGCCGAAGGTCCCTGTTATAATTTTGGGGGTCACTTGAGATAGTTGGTACAAACCGAGGGTGCGCCACGGGGCGCCAAAGATCAAAAAGTCAAGAAAAATGCTAAATTTGGGGTGGAAACACTCCCTAGCCCCCTTCTTTTCAATTTTGTTTGTAAAGAATTATATTGAAAATGTACGTACATCCTTCCGAATGCGAATCTTTTTGGTTGAGGTCTTAGAATGAAATAGTATTGTTACTATAAATTATTTTCTGACACCTTGCAAATTCGAAAAAAATGTGTAAAATTTGTCATTGCAGTGTATCAGAAAACATTTTTTCTGACGTTACGAAATGCGACTAAGTTATGAAATCACTTTTATATTCTTAAGGAAAGTCCCTGGTATAATTTTGGGTCCTTTGAAATACTTCGTCAAACCGAGGGGGCGCCAAATGTCAAAAAGTCGAGAAAAAAGGCTAAATTTGGGGTGAAAACACCCCCCCAGCCCCCTTCTTTTCAATTTTGTTTGCAAAGAATTTTATTGAAAATGTACGTACAGAGACTCACTTTAATATTCGGCCACCCCATATTGTTGTCATTTATGTCAAAGGGCGCATTGATGTAAATACATAGGAATTTGTAAGCGATGACAGGGAACAACTATCATGTCTCGTGTACTATTTTGTAATGTGTAGAAGTTGTAAATGCAAACTATGCCTAACTAACTGTTATGTTTCTACAAACTGCCTTCACATCATGCCACTTTAATATTCGGCCACTAAAGTGACTTGATGATCTTATTGCTGTATCTCCAGTTTACAGGACAATATGATTGGGGGAAGGAACGTCATATTGTTAGTTCATTTCTCGTCTTCGTGTTAGAAAGTGTGAATGGGTATTGGTTTTGCAGTATAACACTTCGAATGGGGCGAAAACGTTGTAACACAACATTTGAGCAGCGCCAGCTGGTCATTTTTCGTCATAAAAGGGGTATTCCAATAGGTATATTGCCCGTCTCTTGACTATACCACGAAGAACAGTCGGTGATATCTTGCGACGTTATAAGTACGAAAACAGGATAGAATCCGTGAAGCAGAAGGATTGCCCTAGCAAGCTAAATGAACGAGACAAACGTATGTGTATGAGAAAAGTTAAGAGAAACTCAAAATTAAGTGCACTGAGGATTACAGCGGAATTGTTGCAAGGATGTAGAAAGGATTACACCTAGAGATTGTTCGGAAAGTACTGAAAAACGAAGGATACCACGGAAAGGTAGCTAGAAAGAAACAATTTATCAACAAAGTGTGCAGAAAGAAACGGCTTCAGTTCGCTAAAATCTACGTGCAAGTGGAACCAGGATGATTGAAAGATGTTATTGTTGCTAAGGAAAGCAAATTCAACATTTTAAAGTCAGATAGCAGGGTTCTAGTGTGGCGAAAGGCTAATGAAGAACTAAGCAAACTGAATTTACTAGCAATAGTCAAATATGGTGGTGGTAACATAATGGTTTGGGGGTGCATATCTGCTGCCGGTGTAGATGAACTCAGGTTTATAAATGCTAAAATGACAAAGGAACAATACTTCAGCATTCTAAAAGAGACTTTACACAAGAGTGCTGGCAAATTTGGAATCCGCGAGACTTTTAAATTTTATCACGACAACGACCCAAAACATAAGACGTATGTTGTACATGAGTGGCTTCTGTACAACTGCTCCAAAGTTATCGAAACTCCACCACAAAGTCCGGACCTCAATCCCATTGAAAATTTGTGGGATGAAGTCGACGCTAGAGTTCGGAAAGTGGCGGTAACATCAAAGGAGGAACTTGAGAGAAGGTTAACAGAAGAATGGGTCAATATTGCTCCTGAATATACCGCAAAAATAACTGGAAATATGCAAAATCACTTGAAGGGGGTGATATACAATAAAGGGTATCCAACTAGCCATTAAAACATTTTTCTTGCATCGAAGAAGGCGACAAGAAAGTTCCACATTATGTGGTGGCCGAATATTAAAGTGATTATAATTTTTGTGTTTGGGAAGAAATATTCTGAGTTTTGTACGTTAGAGTTAAAATTATATGGTTTAATTTTTGTAAAAAGTTGCAGAAAATATAGAGGTTTCGCATAGCATAACCAATATTATCACTTTACTTTACTGTAGTTCATAATATAAGATAAAACTTCAATACAATGTGGTGGCCGAATATTAAAGTGAGTCTCTGTACATCCTTCCGAATGCGAAATCTTTTTAGTTTAGGTCTTAGAATGAAATAGTATTTTTACTATAAATTTTTCTTTTGAAACATTGCAAATATCTGCAGTAATAATCCAATGGCTTTTTTTATTATAGACATTGAAAAAGAAGTAAAATTATGCCATATAAATGAAAGTTAGTACTTGTACTTAGCAACAGCCCGGTCACAGCTTATGTACGATGCACTCAGGTCCCTTGGTCAGGGTCGCGTGTGGTACACCCCGAAGCATGGATCCACGCACAGGTGAACCTTACTCTCCGGGCACACATAATTCGACTTCCTATTTTTACGATTGGAACACACCACACAGTCTTTGCATTCGTCTACTTTCTTAGGCCAATGCTTAGAATGGGCAGCTTCCAACCTTCGTATTTTTGGAGATGTAGGTAGACTTATGCGCGACGTTCCCGGAACTGGTGGCGTCCCCAGAGCCACCAGCTCGTAAATCAGTTGAAGTCTATAGTCTCGTAAGGCACGGGAAGGTCGAAGAAAACGTAACAGAATGAAAGTTTAAAATACCTTTTTCAAGAAGGTAGAAGGAAACCTTCTTTGTGCATTTCATTGTCCGTCTCCGCGCGTTATACGTGTTTGTCATCTTGTCAGCATTGTCAACGTAACCCATGTGTTTATTGTATTCCACAACAATGTGCGGTTTGATTGCGTTATTATGGTCGTCAAGGAAGTTCTTTGGAAAGACTTGATGACGCCGTCTTCTCAAAAGGCAAGCGAACAATTGATTCTAGACTTTCTTCTGCGTGAAAGAATTCCAGCTAACACACACAACGGAAAATGAATCACATGGATTTGTACACAAGAAACAAACGACGCAGTTTGAGCTCGAGGGTTTGAGGAAGGGGGTAGGAGGGCAAGTTGTGCATATCGCCCACTTGTTAAAACGAAATGGAGATAACATAATCAACTTCCTATTCGGGGTCATAAATTACTTTCTGTGGCGACATATGTTTAGTCTAGAACGGCAGGAAAACATGATTGCCTAATTTCTCTCTTCCCCGCTTCCCTCTTCCCACCTCCCCTAGCTGTGGTAAAAAAAAAGTTTTCTTTTCCTTCGTCCAATAAGAACTATAGTATACATTGAACTACCATGACAATATTCCCTGCGAAACATTTATAAAAACTTTTGAAACGCAGAGTTTTAAAAATTTAAAAGCCATTCTTTTTAAAAATCACAAACCTAAATTCTTATCGCTGTTAAAAACTAGATAAAAGTAGGAATAGCACACTTATTTTTTAAAGTGATGTGCCTTATTGTATGAAGAGATAGTCCATAGTGAAAGGAACCAAAAACGCTGGTTCTCAACCGGTGTGTCGCGGGTCAAGGTAGACCTTTCGCCTCTGTCACTACAGTGACATGCTGGGAAAGAACGGATTTACTATTCTGGCAGTGTACTGACAAGTGGTAAATTAATGTTTTAACAACAACTTTTCGAAGCGTGACAGCCCCAAATCGAGTTTCATGTACGTATACAATATTAAGTAGCCCATCCAAGGCTCTGCACGTCTCATAAAAAGTGGCATGTAGTTAGTATGTGATGGCCACACCGAAAATAGTGGAAATACATAAATACACATTTTAAATTGTAAATATTTTGGTACTTACCTTAATGTCCATGCAGCAGTATTTCCTTCTTAGCACTCTGATTGTCATCCTCTCTTTCACTTCATTTCAATAGTTCATCTTCACACAAAGACACACACACACACACACACACACACACACACACATATTATATATATATATATATATATATATATATATATATATATATATATATATATATATATAGCAGTCTATTAAGTGTAGTTTGTAATCTTCCACAATTAATTGTTTTAAAGAAAATATATGCTAAAAATAGCAAATTTTAATGTTTCTTTGTTTATCCCACGTAGTTAATATAAAATTCACATACACAGGCTGATTGTGAGAAATTAATAATTATGTACAAAGTTTGCTGAAGTTATACCATATTTTCCGCTACTCAAGAAGAAAGCTATTATTGTGAACGAAAATCACCTTGTTCAAGTTTGATCCCGACAGCCTGTTTCGTCTTCCATTTAAAATTTGCCCCGCTTTGGAAAACACTCTTTCCGAAGGTACCGACGAGGCAGGAACACACACATACTTCATTGCCATCTTATGCAATTCTGGGAGACTGTGTACTTGCTTCTTCCAAAAATGTAATGGGTTACTCTCCCTGTCTTCGTACGGCAATTCAAAATAATGACATAAAATCATTATACTGTCCGCCGTAGGGTTCTTTGTTTCCTTTATTTTGGCAACTTGGTGGTCTAAAAAATTCCACAATGACTTACTGACACTTGATTGTTCAGCGTTGTTTCCTCGGGACTCAGAAGTATCGGAACTCGGAGCATTCTTCCTTTGTGACGCACAAAGAGACGACAATTCTCGGCTAACATAGATCTCCGCTTGCTTTGCTGTCGCCTCTATTCCAAATGCGGCCTTTTTGAAACGGGGGTCCAAAAATGTAGCCATAGCTGGAACTTTGCTTCTTTCATTAATGGTTAATCTTCGGGAGACTTCTCCCAGTAAAATGTCCTTAAATTCGACGGTAACTGGTGAAGTTAGGTTACTGACGTCATTGATTGCTTCCTGCAGTCCTCCTACGAGAGGAATTACTTTTGATGATGTAATATATTTCTCCCCTGACAATTATGTTGTCATCATTTCAAGCGGCTTGAGAAGAGATACGCACTCTGTTATAATTTGCCAATGAGTAGCATCCAATGGCGGGGACTGCTTGAAAAGCACACAAATGTAGCAGAAAGGTCCTGCTTTACTTTAGCAGTCTTTCCATCATATGAAGCGTCGAATTTCACTGCGTTTGGACTTCCTGCTTCAACCGTAATTCTGGACTTCGCATCTCTTTCTTCATACTTCTTAATTTGTCGTAAGCCACTGTACTTGATTTGAAGTAAGTGATAATAGTCCTGCACTTACTGATGATTGTTGTCAAATTATCATTTTTATTTAACTTTTCCAAGTTCTCCATAGCTTTAATTGAATCATTGACGATAAGATTCAACGTGTGTGCAACACAAGGAAAGTTGACTACCCCAAGCAATTCACACATTTTTTTTCATTTTAGCATCGTTGGTGGTAACAATTGCTACAATTTTGTCCTCTATGCGCCAGTTACTCATAATTTCTCTCAACGTACTGGACAAGTTGTCTGCTGTGTGACTCTCGTGTACTTCTACTGTGCATAGCAACATGGAAAATAATTCATAGTCATATACGCAGTGAGCAGTCTTTGTCAGAAACGAATCTGTATTTAGAGAAGACCACGTATCTGCAGTTAGGGAAACACGAAGTCCCCATTAATACATCTTCCACCTTCTTGTGTATCTTATCATATATATCTCAGGAAGAAAAGTCCGAGTCATCACACGTCTACTTGGCAGAGGTTATCTTAGTTCCAGCTCCTTTACAAGCTTTTGAATCCCGAATCTTCCACTACGGAAAACGGCTGAAAATTTTGCGCGATATCAAAACCTTGTCCAACTTTTTTTTTTTTTTTTTTTGTTCTGGAAAATGGGACCTCCGAAACGTTGCCTCTAAAGATAATTGTTTTCTCATTGTTGGGTTGGAGCTTGCTGAAGATGGCAGATTTTCTCCATGCATTGTGGCACTGGGGTTTGTGCAGGAAGAAGTAGAGGGGATAGGTCCTTCATGTATTCCCACATTGATATTTATAGCGGATTCTGTTGGACTGTCGGATGTTCTATAACCTCAAGTAATTTTGAGGTTTCCAATATTATCGGGTGACTTCTTTTCAAGTGGTCCTACATATTAGAGGTATTCCCAGAAAATTTGAAATCTCTTCTACACACCTGGCAAGTAACTACATTTGATGTTTTCTTAATAAAAAAAAATCCCATACGACGGATTTCCTAAAACATGCCATTATGGAAGATCTAGTAATATTTATCAAAATATATTGTTTATTTAAAATAATTAAGCAGGGAGGCAAAAGAACGATTGAAAATCACTCACACAAAATGTCCTACTATTATGCACACTACAAAAACACACACACACAGAGAGAGAGAGAGAGAGAGACAAACACTTAAAATTTCTATAAAAAATATCACGTCACTGGAAAGCAAGTTCGAGGACACTTAGCTCGAAACAAAAAGTTTTTAAGTATAAGCGTTAAATCTGGATTTCTGCAGCTTCCGAATTTAAGCAACCACACTGAACAGAAAAACTTGAATAACTAAATAATTACTAAAGATTCGTCGTAAGTAATGTAAATGACCTTAGCTGATGAAACACAACTGAAACTGCCACAAACATTTGGTATTCAGTCGGGTTTCGGGAAGACGCGTGTCTTCACATAAATATAAAAGCTTCCGGTGCCAGTAGGGGGTGTAGTAAAATGACAATCAAATCTGTGCAGACAAGAAAACATACGTATTCTTTGTCTGTGCAAATGTGGTCTTCATCGCGCAGTTTCTTGTGACGAAATGAAAATGCATCCAATGTACCAGTACATTGCACGCAGAATCCTCAGAAAGAGATAACACATTACGGAAAAACAAACCAACTGTATCAGGGATTTTATTTTTCATCGAAGAATGTCCCGTTTCTCTTTATTTAATTTATTACTCTCTAGTTGTGGTAGAGATAAAATGAAATGTTTGACTTTTACGTCCGACCGTTATGCCCGCTAGGCTAAAGGAGGCAGTGATGATAATAATGAATGAAGTGGAATGAAGAAACTGGGAGGAAACGAGAGAACCTCGAGAAAACCCACGCACACGGTGTTTGTTCACAACAAAGCTCACCTTGGCGCGAGCTGGGATCGAACCAGGGACCTCACGCACTAGAGGTGTGGTAGGGTTAGTAAAGTAGCCTATGATTTTGTAACAAACTAAAAGTAATTGTAAAGATATTATTCTTATTATTATTACAGTTAGTCGTTCGCGTTATATCCGACCATTTTCAATTTGGTGCTGCCACATGGCGTATCATGCTGAAAGTATGGGTCTGTTAGCGGGAGCAGCATTGTATCTGACTTTATAGTTGCGTGAGTGGTAGTAGTGAGTGTTATCAAATTCACCAAAAGTCAACCGGGAGGCCTATTGGGAGGATTACGTAATGGCCCTTTCGGTGTCGTCTCGAAATTTTGGCGTATCGTTCTGTAAATTATGTACAGTATGTACCCCTTGATTTGTATTCTAATTTCATTCACAAGGGGAAGTTTCCAAATCACGAGAGGTCCACGAAGTCAGTGGCGTAAACAGAATAACTCAATGGAGGGGCTAATAATTAGCATGTCAAAAAACAGATTGGTAATATAATCGAAAACCAATGCATTAACCATCAGCTGAAACATACTCGATTTGGACGGTTAAATTCCTTGACGGGCTCCTGCGACACGAAGTTTCGTATCTTATTTCAATACAGAGATGTGAGGTAATTTGCATGGAATACACCTATAATAAAAAAGTAAGATCATTTTCAGTTTTGTTTAGTTACTGAATAGTTAATTTCTTTAGGCTTTGTTTAAGTCTGACATGGTGGAGGACGAACTTATGGACTTCGAGTGGGCTGTTATTGCACCCAGTGGGAAAGTTCGCCTCAAACGTTGATCTCATCCGGTATGGCGCTTCTTCAATGGAATCTCAATGGCTTCTGATGTCACCGTTAGGAATGGACACAATTGACCAGTGACCACTCGCCTGTACTTAACTGCTTCCAGGAAATCCATTTCAAGACGAAAATCTGAAGCGTATCCGCATTCTACGTGCTCAAGCTAGACGTCTTCTCAAGCTTTCGAAGCGACAAAGCTGGATGAATTACGTTTCGTCCATCAATAGTCGAACAGCGATGTCCACAGAGTGGCGTCGGATCCGCTCTCTTACTGGAAATACTCGAGCTATTGATGTTCCTACTTTGTCTGTCAATGGTGTCTTAGTTACTCACCCTTCGGAGACAGCTAACACTTTGGGCGAGTATTTTGCATCTATTTCTGAGTCTGGATATTATCGTCCAACGTTCTTTCCCATCAGCTCCTGGTTGCCATTAGCGTTCCCACTTCCGTACCCCAAACAGCGAAGATTACAATGCTCCTTTCACCCTTGTTGAACTTAAATCTGCTCTTCGTGAATCGTTTAATATTGCTCCTGGGCTCGACTGCGTATCTTACGTAATGTTGCGCAACCTCTCCTGTGAAACCCAGCTTGCTTTCCACCAACTGCATAATCGCATCTGTGTAGAGAAGTTTTTTCCACCGGCTTGGCGTGAGGCTCTCATTCTTCCTATCTTGAAGCCAGGCAAAGTCGCAATTAGCCCCACGAGCTACAGACCCATTACTCTCACGAGCTGCGTCTGTAAGCTGTTTGAGCGCATGGTCAACAAGCGCCTGGTGTGGTATTTGGAATCAAATTCACTTTTGAGCAAGTTTCAAAGTGGATATCGTAGTTTCCGATCCACTACAGACAATCTCGCATATATCGAGGGCCAACTTCAAGATACCTTTCTCAACAGCGAACACCTTGTAGCTATATTTTTTGACTTAGAGAAGGCATATGACATCGCATGGCGTTACGGAATCCTATAACAATTATATGACTGGGGTATTCGTGGGCATATGGTAAATTATCACGGTTTTTCTTCACGAGCCACATTTTCGAGTGCGTGTGTGATCTAATCTCTCAGAGTGGTTTGTGCAAGAGAATGGTGTTTCACAAGACACTGTCCTTAGTATCACGTTGTTTGCCGTGGCTGTCAACAGTGTTCTTTCACAGGTCCCGGCTCCTGTGTCTGGTTTGCTTTATGTTGACGACCTTATAATTTTCTGTCCCTCCCGCCACTTTCGCGGCATTACTCGACAGCTTCAAGTGACTCTCAATCGTCTTGTTCGCTGGTCGAATGTGACAGGATTTCGGTTTTCCAGCGAGAAATCACAGTGTTTTCACTTCTGCGAGCATCGTATTTGCAATGTTGACCCGGACCTGTATATTGATGAAAACCGTTTGCCCTTCGTTGGTACAGTTTGCTTCTTGGGTCTGGTCTTTGACTGTGGCTTGTCGTGCGCACCACATATTCGGAATGTTAAGTACTCTTGCCTTGGAGCGATGATTCTGCTTTGTGTTCTTTCCCACCGCACATGGAGTGCTGATCGTACTGTTCTACTCCGCTTGTACTGTAGTCTAATTCGGTCCAAGTAAGATTATGGCTGTATTGTTTTTGGATCTGCTCGTGATTTTCTGTTACGACAACTTGATACAATGTACCATCCGGGTATTCGGATTGCTACTGGTGCCTACCGTACTAGTCCCGTTGGAAGGCAATGATCCTTCTTTAGGTATCGTCGCAGGAGACTTGTTCTTAATTATTCTGCACATGTGCGCTCTATTTCGGACCACCTTTGTAGACCATGTCTCCGTGGTGGTCCGATTTACGAGCGCTATGCTGCACGTCCTCAGTCGACACGTCCATGGTACATCCAGGTGTGTGCGAGTTTCCTCGCTGATGATTTCGTGTGGCCCCTTCTTTCGTTTGTTCACTTTTGTGCTGTTCCACCATGGCTTCTTTGTATTCCTCATCATGATTTACGTTTGTCTGCACATTCGAAACTTACTACTAGTTCCCAGGTGTATCAGCACGAGTTTGCTGCACTTATAGATCAGTGCCCCGATTTTAATGTGTTCTTTACGGACGGTTCTAAAGATAGGGATTCTGTTGGCTGTGCCTTTGTCATGGCCGAGAGCAGCTCAGAATTCCATTTGCATCGCCTGTGTTCCGTGTTTACTGCAGAATTCAATGCCGCTAAGCTTGATTTAGACCAAGCTCGCACGCTTTCTTTTCGTCGTGTGCTTGTTTGCACCGATTCTCAGAGCGTGGTTCTGAGTCTTCATAATATGTTTAGTACGCACCCTATCGTGCAGGACATTCTTCTGGGATGCCATCAATTGCAGCAACAGGGTTGTGCCGTCGTTGTCTTCTGGGTGCACGGTCATGTCGGCATCTAGGAAAACGAAGGTGCTGACGCAGCTGCCAAGAACGCTGGCTTGTGTGGGTTTGCACTGGAGCCTAGCTTTCCTTGCTCCGATCTTCAGAACCATTTCTATTCTCACTGGCAAGCGGATTGGGACCAGTCCTTTGAGAATAAATTACATGCAGTTAAGGCGCTCCTAGGAGTGGAGTACGTCTTCTTGTTCCCGTCGTCGAAATGATGTGCTTATGGCGCGTATATGTATCGGACACTCTCATCACATGCATAGCTATTCGTTACGTCAAGTGAACCGTTCGTATTATGAAGAGTGTGTTGTCCCCCTGAGTATTCAGCACATTCTTGTTGAATGTTCCTAATACTCAGATCTCAGACAGCGTTATGGACTGCCTTCTCTACTTACCCGTGTGTTGGGAGATACTAGGACAATTGTTGACCGGGTACTTCACTTTATTTTTGAATCTGGGGTTGCTCACGCTCTCTGAGCACTTTTTGTTTGTTGTTCCTGTTTTATGGCTGCTAACCTTTTATATCTTCTCTGAGTTTTTATTGTTTTTTATACATATATATTGTTATTGTTACATATTTTATCTTATTATTTTAGCTTCCTTTTTTCCATTTAACGGCGCTTTTGTTCAGTTGATCTTGTAACAATCCATTTCGTCGAGAGATTTTTATCTCTGAAGAATGGATTTGTTCCAAAGAAGAAGATAAAAATAAAAGAGAAAGTAAAACAAAGTAACGTAAAAAACATTATTTTGTTATTAATTGTTTGTAATTCTAAATTGAGATCATTCAGTAAGGAAAAAGAAAAAAAAGAAGGAAAGAAATATAAAAGAAACGAGTGAATTGACTTAAAAACTCTAGACGGTTGACAACAGGAGTGAGAGAGAGAAAATAGTAGTTGCGCGAAAAAGGGGGCGTGGCCTGCTTTAAGGTTTGGTTACGAGGCAGCGTAACCTCTGGTTACGTTGTCTAGTTCCTTGTTGTACATCCTGGCGGCTTGGCTCTCTTCATTCGCTTTGTTTCGAGAATATGTAGTGGCTGTTGAGTGTGATGTTCAACGGTTCAGCACTAGGAGAGTTTGAAGTTTCGTCCCAGTGTGAATATATACTAAATATCATTATATCAGTAAATGAAAGATATTATCATATATTATAGTTATTACGAGTGAAAAATAATAAGAAAATTAGTGGATTCTTTAAGATTGAGAAAAAGTGCCCCTAGTTGAAGTGAAAAAAACCTGTGATTTTGCAGTGTTATTTTTAAGATATTGGTGGTTATCGTGTTTAAGCTTTGTTCTTTAGCTATTGTCGTGATAATATTTACGATCTATAAGTGTCGTTTTCTTTCGAGAAATTTGCCGAAATATATTACATTTGTGAAACATGCCAGATACCTTGTGAATGGCGTTCTTGCTGGATTTGGTGGTATTTTTCTAGCAAGCAGTTGAATTTGTCCATGTGTTTATTGGCCTCTCTTTCTGTTACTTTCATTTACTGGAGTTACCAGTTTAACTGGGTTCTGAAGGGAACCTCAAATGGCACAAAACGGATAACTTGTCCTATTGCTTGCTAAATGAAGTCCAGGACATAGGAAGTCTGATGTTTCAAATAGGACTACAGGACCAAGGTGAAACAATTTGTCTCCAACGAGGTGAGTTTATATACTTATTAGTTAAACAAGTAGTTGTGTCACGTTTTTCGTTGCGTAACGATTTCGGTTGTCTGGTTGTGATATTAAATTCGTTTTTCTTTGTGGAAGAGAATACAGTCGATCTCATTAATTTTACTTTTGTATGCATTATTTGCCTCCCAACATTTTTTGGCGATCGGTTAAATCGGGATTCGAAGTAAATAATTACTCCTGACTTTTAGATCCAGTATTTTTTTTTTTTTTTTTATAAATTTGTATCTTCCTCTTTCAGTTTGAATACATTGGAAGTATTGCGTTCGAACAGGAATTGCTTTACAAGTTTATTCTTTCACTCCAGCTCCTGTTGTCAAAACTAATTGGTAATAATTACAAAATTGACTTTGAAGTTAAATTGAGAATTCCTTTAGGTTTGATTAGAGAAATTGGAATTTGGATTGATAGCAATCATTAAAAGGACTGTCTAGTTTGATTAATTTAACCCTGATACTACCGGAATTTTTTCATTACACTGAATACCCGTTGGGCCACTGGTGACCCCATTTCATTTAGTTGAGTTGATTTTAGTTTAGCGTCCCTTTTAGCAGCGAGGCTATATGAGACGTGGACCTACTGATTAACGTGGAATCCGAACCACATGAACTCCCGCCGGGAAACGAACCCGGGTCTCCCACGCCAAAGGCGCGTACGCTAACCGCTTAGCCACGGAGGAGCTCCCCATTTCATTTATTGAAGAAACACAGCCTTCTTTGTTTAAAAAAAACATTTAATAGTGCCCACTTTTACATCCTATCGTGTTTGTTTATACATTGTTATTAACTTAGCCTTTCTTGTCACGTAATATGCTTAATGTGTTAGTGCAATTATATAAATTAAGTACAGGCAGGCACGTAGCCAAGGGGTGGGTCCGGAAGGTCCGGACCCCCCTTCGGATCCAGAAATGAATATACACTGTATTAAGGAAACATGAAACAAACGAAACGAGAAAAAGATGAATCAGCGTCAAAAGTATAAAGCTACACCAAGCGTAACGAAACATTCCGAATTCCGTCTATCTCCATGTTAATACTATGGACTACAAATGACGATCGATAAACCGTTTCAATAAGATAGACTCTCAGATAGAACTTAAGAAATGCCGAGAATCACCAATAATATGAGTCATTTTGAATTTCGCGGCAACACTAATCCATTTTATGGGATGTCTCTACTCCCGAAAGAGATCTTATTGCTATCCTTGACGGCATTAAACGAAGATAAGAGAAAGAAGACAAATAGAACCGAGTTAAAATGACCTCGGAAAACTATATCTTTTTCAATACTTTTTTATATTCTTTTACTCAAGATTTCATCATAGTTTTTCTGATTAAAATACTTTCTAACATAACCTCATTTTATTGTCCTAAAAACCAATATAGGTACGTTGCCAGTAAAATAGTTTAGAATGATCGAACCCTAGTGTGATAACCACAGTATTTCGTCACAGACCCACCCTATTGCAAAATCCTGGCTACGTGCCTGGTGCAGGTATGCACATAGGGAAACTTAATAATTTGGATGGTGATTAGTAATATACCTGAATTTTCCAGTCTCATATTCTATTTTAAACATACAATTCGATTCTAAAACACTTCTCTAAATTTTTGTTTACCGGCGAAGTTTTTTTTTTTTGGTTCAGGAAATTTTGATCTCCAAGAAACAAACTACTTACAAAAGAACTTGTACAAAATTATACTGTCGTTTTAGTCGTTGTCAAATTTTACACAAAGAATAGCTGAGTGTTGCTTATACACGTATGTTTCGCATCTTTGCATATGTCTTGCATAACATACCGCTCAAAGAAACGACAACGACCACGTTTTCGATATTTATTGGCTTCTGAAGATATACACGAGAACTCTGAACGCCGAAGTCGGTTTTGTGTAGTTAGAGACTTAGCTAGTTCAAGAAGAAATATTCTCCATCTGTAATTACTTCTGCTGTTCCATTCAGGATTGAATGAAAACCAAATGATGAAAACGTTGAGAGCCCTGAAGCTAATGACGGAGGGGTCAGTTTCCTCAAAATGACACTAATTGTTAATCAATAGTAATGTTACCTGCTACATATGCGTCATGTAACGTACTTCCACATGCATCAAAAGCGTCTCTAATTGGAAATAATTTGTCGGGACTATGATTTTTGCCTCGTTGGTGAGTGTTATTGAAGCGTAAGCATCGAGATATCTGTATAAATCTATTTCTCTACATTGATTTTTTGGAAATAGGCCTGTGATCTTCTTTATTCTAACGTGGGTTCCTGTCACCACGGCATGGCGCGTCCTCAGGTTGCGGATCGAGGAGAAGGCCTCTAGATATAGAGGTTAGCTGCGAATATACTGAATAAGCAGTCGCGGACAGACGACTAGGAGTGGTCCTCCAGCTTGGGGGTTTGGGTAAGGCTAACACCCTCATCCTGTAAAAAAAGGTACTTGTTCAGAAACATTCACAAAAGCCTCGGACAAGGACTGATAACTTGGCACGACATCAGCAAAAGAAAATGGACATGAGATTTGGAACATGGAATGTTAGAAGTCTTTATAGGGCAGGCGCGTTAAAATCTGTAACGAGTGAGTTAGAGAAATACAGGATGGACTTAGTAGGAGTTCAGGAAGTTAGGTGGGAAGGAAATGGATATGAGAATTCCGGAAATTTTACGTTCTTTTACGGGGAAGGAAATAAAAATCACCAGTTAGGAACAGGGTTTTTCGTTCACAAACGAATATTACCAGCAATTAAACGGGTTGAATTTGTTACTGACAGACTTTCTTTTATTACTCTTAAGGGACGGTGGTGTGATATTATTGTTTTAAATGTACATGCTCCAACTGAAGATAAGGGTGACGATATAAAAGATAGTTTTTACGAAGAAGTGGAACGGATATTTGACCAACTTCCGCGATACTATATGAAGATTCTATTAGGGGATTTCAATGCGAAGGTAGGACGAGAGGATATTTTCAAACCGATTATAGGGAACGAAAGTTTGCATAAGGAAAGTAATGACAACGGTGTTAGACTCGTGAACTTTGCAACATCCAAAAACCTAATCGTGAAGAGTACAAAATTCCCACATCGCGACGTTCATAAATACACTTGGACATCACCAGACGGAAAAACACATAATCAAATTGATCACGTTTTAGTAGATAGAAGAAGACAATCTAGCATAATTGACGTCCGGTCGTTTAGAGGGGCTGATTGTGACACTGATCACTACCTGGTAGTAGCGATAATACGGGAGAGATTATCGTTGAATAAAGGTAATATTCAATGTCCGAAAACGGAGAGATTTAATTTAAAGAAATTAGAAGAGAGCCAGGTAAGAGAGGAATACCAGATTGAAGTTTCGAATAGATTCGCGGTTTTAGAAGACTCGGAGTGCACTAGCGTTGAGAATACTTGGATTGAATTAGAGATAGCATTAAAAGTTCACCAATAGAAAAATTGGGACACGCGGAAATACGTAGGAACAAACCATGGTTCGACCAAGAATGCATTAAACTAGCAGAGAAGAGAAAACAGGCAAAATTACGGTGGCTACAAAATCCGAATGAAACAACTACACAAAATTTCGCAGATATCAGGCGGGAAACTTCCAAAACTTTTAGAACAAAGAAACGGGATTTTTTGAAAGCTAAAATTAAGGAACTTGAAGATAATAGTAAAAATAAAAATATTCGGGACATGTATAAGGGGATCAACGAATTTAAGAAAGGCTATCAACCTCGTGCTTATATATTAAAGAAATCTGACGGAACAGTTCTCACCGATACGGATAGCCTCTTAAATAGATGGAAAGATTTCTTTGACGATTTGCTGAACACGCAGCCAAAAACTAATGTGCGTGGAGAAAAGGAGATACACACCGCAGAACCGTATATTCCAGAACCCAATCGAATAGAAGTGGAAGCCGCTATAAAGAAATTGAAGAAACACAAATCTCCGGGTGTAGATGAAATTCCGGCTGAGTTAATTTTAACTGGAGGCGAAAAAGTGTGGAACAAGATACACAAACTCATTCTCCTTATCTGGAACAAGGAAGAATTGCCACAAGAGTGGAAAGAATCAATCATTGTTCCAATTCACAAGAAAGGCGACAAAACTGACTTTTCGAGGCATTTCTCTTCTGTCAACATCCTATAAAATCCTTTCAAATATTCTGTTAGCAAGACTGACCCCATACGCAGATGAAATTATTGGAGATTATCAGTGCGGATTTAGACGAAATCGATCAACTATCGACCAAATATTTACCATTCGGCAAATACTCGAAAAGAAGTGGGAATACAATACCCCGGTACATCAACTATTTATTGATTTTAGAAAGGCTTACGACTCGGTTAGGAGAGAAACATTATACAACGTTCTTACAGAACTTGGAATACCGAGAAAGCTAATTAGATTAATTAAGATATGTTTAAGTGAATCCCAAAGTAAAGTCCGGGTAGGAAAATTTTTGTCCACGAGCTTCCACGTCGAAAATGGCCTGAAACAAGGAGATGCGTTGTCGCCATTATTATTTAACTTTGTGCTGGAATACGCCATAAGGAAAATCAAAGGTAGCAACCAGGGCCTAGAGTTGAACGCCATTCACCAGGTTATGGCTTATGCTGATGATGTAAATTTAATAGGGGATCATAGGAGAACAGTAGAAATAAATGCAGAGATCTTATTAAACGCTTGCAGGGACATGGGTTTAGAAGTAAATGCAGAGAAAACTAAATACATGGAAGTGCGTCGGGACCGTAATACGGCAAATTGTGGAGGCGTTAAAATATTAAATAATGCTTTTGATAAAGTGGATACTTCCAAATATTTAGGATCAATATTAACAGAGGAAAATCATATTCACCAAGAAATTAAATGTTGACTAAAAGCAGGGAATTCGTGTTACTATTCGGTTCAAAATCTCTTGTCGTCGCGAATTCTGTCGAGGAATTTGAAGCTTAAAATATATAAAACGATAATCATGCCTGTTGTTCTGTATGGTTGTGAAACATGGTCGCTTACTCTGAGGGAAGAACATAGACTGAAAGTATTTGAGAACAGGATCCTGAGAAGAATATTCGGACCCAAGAGGAACGAGAATGGGGAATGGCGGAAGCTTCATAACGAGGAACTACATAGTTTATACGGTTTACCCAACATTGTTAGGGTCGTCAAGTCTAGGAGGCTTAGGTGGGCAGGTCATGTAGCTAGAATGGAAGAAAGTAGAAACGCTTTCAAAGTCTTGACTGGTAGACCCATAGGAAAACGACCATTAGGAAGACCTAGGCGCAGATGGGAGTACAATATTAAGATGGATCTCGCAGAGATAGGAATACAAAGTAGAAACTGGATGCAATTAGCTAAGGATAGAAGTCAGTGGAGAGCTTTTGTGAACGCGGCACTGAACCTCCGGGTTCCATAGGCCATAGAGTTAGTTAGTTAGTTAGATCTTCTTTATTCCACAAATGTGTAATACATTCATTGTGTGCTTTTTATACTTCCGCCAGTATACGAAGCAATATGAAACACTGAAATTCATCCTTATCAACGTACGCCCATTTATATCCACATGTAATAGAGCATTCCTTGTTTGTCCATTTCAAAATAGTTTCAAGAATATTGGGTCTCATAAAGTGCTCGAAAGGAGATTGAACCGTATCCACATTCCTTATACTATGACGTGTAAGCTTTGCTTCCAGTCTTAATAATATTGCAAAACTGAGTCTTAGAGACAGAAACTGAGTTCTGAGAAGTCCTTAGTGGATTACTATTGTAGCTTTATTGTCCATTCTTCGACTTGAAAAGAAAATGCGGATTCATAAGATAAAAGAAAGGGAAAGTCAACATTGCAATAACATAAGATGACTGACAGAAATCAGAATCAAAATCAGAACAAGGATAGAAATATGTTTATCATCGTAATTGATCGTCCTCATTAGCAACAATTTTAGTGGATTATGCAGAAACACAACATTGAATAATGTGCCGCGGTGGCTCATTAGTAGCACCTTCATCTCTGCTGCCTGAGATTCCTGGTTCAATCTCAGCTCGTGCCAAGTGTAATTTGTGGTGAACAAACACAGTGTGCATGGGTTTTCTTGGGATTCACCCGTTTTCTTCCACTTTCTTCTATCAGCCATTTCATTTATTCTCATTATCGTCGTCACCTTTAGTCTAGGTGGAATAATCGTGGACTCTTTTCCAATTCCTTTTTCTACAATATTGAGTAAGGATGGGAAAAAAGGAAATAACGAAAATGAATAATATTATCAAACGAAAGAACAATTCCGAAATGTGTCTTTCATGAAAGTTCAGAAAACTAATAGATCAGGACAAGAAATACATCAGATATTGCAAGGTTACGATTTCAATCAGGAGCTATTTCTCATTATTTTCAGGACCCCGATGGATCTAGAGGTTAGCACACTTACCTTCGACCCAGAACCGGGTTCTATTCCCGGTAGGAGTACAGTTGAAGGAAAAAAAATGGTTCGGATTCCCCCACACTTAGTACGCCTACGTCCGCTTTAGTCTACAGAGCATAATCGAGTGACGTCAAACTCAAAACAAAGCAAATCATTATTTTAGATTTTTATACTACATCAAAGTATATCGGACTTTATTTACCATTTCCATAAAATAATAAAATCAATTGACAACAATCATTGACGAAAATATAAATGCAACAAAAGTAGAAGTCCAATAGAATATACTTACTTGTAAGTGCATACAGTGGGTCAAAAAAGTTTCCGTACATATGTTTTCCGGTTATGTATTGTAATATATCTTACAAAGTACAGAAAGAGAATGACAATTTCTATGAGTTTTCTATAAGGAACTCCATAATAAGCATATACATAAGAAAATAAAATATTTGGAACCTTTAATTCAGAAGAAAATCAAATATACACGACATACCGACCATATTACAAATCAAAAAAGTTTCCGTACACATAAAGAAATAAACGTAAATAAGGGCACCACTTTGCGTTTCGACCGCAGTTAGTGATTAATTTGGCCTCCTTTGGCCCTAAGTACTTCTGGCATTCGTTTTTGCATTGCAGTGACCAATTTTGATGTAGTTACAGGGAAGATGTTACTCCATTCTTCACGTAATGCACTTTTCAATTAATCCTTGTTTCTAATATTGTGTTTCCTAATGCACATCCCTAATTCATCCCTCAGATGCTCAATAGAATTACAATCAGGGTATTATGGATGAGTATGAAGTTGTTTCGGCACATTATACAACAACCACTCTTTTACTTTTCATGCAGTATGTTTAGGGTCGTTATCTTGCTGGAATATAAAAGAGGCTTCCGTGTTCAGTTTCTTTGCACTGTTGTGGAGATTCTGTTTCAGAATGTTTAGGTAAACATGTTGGTCCATTCTACCTTCGATAAAATCCAAATTTCCTACTCCAACTGCACTCATACATTCCCAGAAGAGCACACCACCACCTCTATTCTTCATAGTAGGACACAGATACTTCGGTTCCATGTGCGTATTTGGTTTCATCCATACACTAACTCTCACGTCGGATCGATTAATGTTGAATTTGCTCTCCTCACTAAATAAAACAGTTCCAGAAACTAATTGGCTTGTCAACATGGGCTTTTGGGAACTCTACACATTTCTTGGCGTTTGCTTTACTAACATATGGTTTCTTTCTGGCTATACGACAGTTGTAGCCCGCTTTTCTGATGACAGTGCGAACTGTTTTAGGAACCATTTGTACACCATAGTCAGTTTCAAGCATACTAGCTAGTTTTGGAGCAATTGTTTTGGGTTCATTTCGGATAGTTCTTAAAATAACACGTTCATGATTATCCTTTAGCTTTGTTGGACGGCCACTGCGCGGTCAGTCCTTGCAACTATTTGTTGCAATATACCTATTTAGAATGAATTGTACTGTAGAATGTGATTTCTTTACTGTATCTGCTATGTTTCTAAGAAATTTACCTTCTTGTCTTAATTTTACTATTAGTTCACGTATTGGAATTAGCACTTCCATTTTGACAAGTCATTTTACAGCCTCTGTAGGTCTCCCTTGCCCAAATTTAACTGCAGTAGTACCTTATCACTAGTAGAGCACGCTACTGTCATCTGTAACCACTGCAGATGCTGTTTGGTGTGGATTTTGCTTCCTTCTTTTGTATATTTGTGCCGTGTACGGAAACTTTTTTGACCTTAATTTTCAGCAACTTAACTTAAATCGTGTTATACTATCGGTATATTCAATACAATCACTATAATGTGTACACATTATAAGTAGACACAAACAAATTCAGCTAATGTAATTGCGATTTATTATTTATTTATTTATTTTAAGATATTATATAATTTGGAAATTACTAATTCCTGGTGTACGGAAACTTATTTGACCCACTGTATGTTGAGTTATCATTTTTGCTTCTTTCAAACATACACTCATCTTCAGAATCTAGAATCTTCATTTATATCATTATAGTCCAAAATTTCATCTATTTCACAATCGTCACTAGATGAAACATCATCACTTGCAGGATATTCTGGCAAAAGTCAGAATCAGTGATTTCTTCATGCAAATTTTTTTCTACGTCTTCGCAAGATAGATTTTTTGATGCCATGGTGCTTCGCATACATTCGAGAAAACAATTGAAGAATGTCTTGTGTCAAATTTCACTCCGAGTAATCAGTGGCATGTACCGGAAAAATACAAAAGTTATTAATAATTGCTGGGGTACTATATGACCCCAGTGGTACTCGGTGCAGGAAGTAGAGAAACTTGCGCTCACATACACACAAAAAAATATCACATTGTACCAAAGTGAAGTTCCAAAGCAAACATGAAAATCCAATGTTTTCCATGTTTTTAATGTAATATATTACGCGAGTTACAGTCTGTTAAACTTAGCTTGGGGTCATATAGGACCTCACGGTAGTAGGAAAGTTAATAATCAGAATTTGAATTCACTAGATTATTGTCGACATAATCCGGATTTAGACTTTCTTGAAATCGAAGAATATTCTGCATATAAGGAATAATTGTGAATTTAGATGCGTATGAGTTGAGTATGAGTTATGAATACGTGTATGAGTTACGATATTGCCTCCACAACTAAATACTCTTTCCGGTGAAAAGCTGGTATCCTGAATACACAAATACTTACGAGGCATAAGAGCTAATTTTGGAAAGTCACTGTGATGACACCTACGCCAGTGAAGGGAGTTTTCTTCCGTACCTGTAGGTGGCATTGAAAGATATGCTTCGATTTCCTCTTGCAGTAGGGCATCAAATGACTTTTTTGTGTTAGTACTGGTGTTTTCTTTCGTGATCTAAATATTGCAGCCAGACCACTAACGGATTTTGCTTTCTTAGTTAATCCTTAAGTCTCTTGTTCAGATGCTCGTTTCTCACTTCCTTGCGATTCATTTTGCGGAACACTGAAGCTTTTAGGCGAATGCAAATTTTTCGTTTCTATACCCACTGTGACCGAATCTTGTTTTAGCTGTCGTTCCACCTAGTCATGAAATATTTCTTATCTAACAAGTGGACCCAAAAAACTACAGATTCTAAAACAGCCTACCTTTCCTTTTTGTATCGTTCTTCAAGCCTCTACATGATTGAAGAAATCTTGTTTGAGTTTATTAGTGCGATCTTCTTTAACTGTTTCTTCACCTCACACATTACATTAAGATGGTTCATAAATTCTATCTTGTGCTGCAATATGGTCCATGAAGGGCAGTAGTGCACTTGTAGTTACATAATTTTCATCTAACATTTGATCTTTGTTCTATCTTCGTAGGTAAATGCAAATTCTCTATATTTCAACCAATTACTTTCACAAGTCAAATGAGAATAAACTGGAATTCCCAGAAGATTCAAAGTTGACTACTATCTAGTTGAACACGTAGCCGGAATAACGCGAAATTTCTTTCCTTTTTTCAATTTTCTCCCGTATTTCCTGTCGGAATTTTGTAGATGTGAACATAAGTGATTGTATATGACGTGCCTTTCTCAATATAGCTTGAACACAAATATCTTTGTAGAGTTTTTCGACAGCTAGATGAAGACTGTGAGCAAAATATCCAACATGTTGAACCTTAAGCACATCCGTATACGCAATCGTGTTAGAAGCTATCAAATGTATAAAATGCTATTTGATAACTTGTATTTGGGAGGTTATGCCAAAATGTAAGAAGACTATCTTTCCATGCCGAAGGCATACGGCTAAGTACTTCTAGGGACTATTTCCTGCGTGTTCAAAATCCACATCACCAACTTAGTCTAAATAGGTAAGTTTTCATACCTTGAATCTTGGCAAAGAGTGACGAGTAGAACTGCAGCAATTCAAGCCAGGCAGGATGGAGAACAACCCGGAAGGACCCGAGCCCGGGAATGGTTTTTGCTTAAATAGTCGACTCGACCTACGCCTTTTCCACCCACTAGTTAGTTTCTACTTTGACGCAGTTTCTTTAGCTGGCGTCAATTTAACCGTGAGGAAGCCGAAAGAAGAATCAGATGCATGCGCTTTTTAGCAGTATAGAATTCTAGCTTTCTAACAAGTTGCTCAATTACGCTGAAGAACCATATATATTATATTTGCATTTTTCCTTTTTTTTAAAAATGCATAAATAGTTGACTCGACTTACGCCTTTTCCATTCACTTAGTTTCAACTTTCACGTAGTTTAAGCTGACGTCAATTCAACTATGAGAAAGTTTAAAGAATCAGATGCTTGCGCTGTTTAGCAGCACAGAAGTCTGGCTTTGTAACGATTTGCTCAACCGCGCTGAAGATCCACATTTCTTCTATTTGCATTTTCTCCTTTTTTAGAAACAAACTTTATTTTATTATAATTAATTATTTGTTTATTTTAAATGGCTTATGTTACTTATGTAACGCCTGTTATTTTGTTTAGCGCTAACCCAACTCTGTGATTTGATGAAATCAAAGCAAGGGCTATGCTGATAAGACATACATGCGGCTCGAAGTAAAGAGGCACTTAATTGTTAATTCAATCAAAGCCTCCCTTGATCCGACTTTTCTGTGTTTCCTTTTCTCTCACATGCACAGAAAGGCGCAAGGCGACAAGAACTATACCTTGAGTCCGGCCTTTGGACTTTACCAACTCAAACTGTGTAACAATAGCTGCTTGATGTCCTTCAAGACTACCTGAAAAGTAGATTGAAAAGGAAAATGTTATAATTCAAAAATTCATAGAGAAATGTGTTTAACATAATATTGAAAAAAGTATCTACGATGAGAGACAACGAATATCTAGAGAAAAATTTCTACAGTACGTAGTAGAATAGATTAACAACATTGAAACTTCTGATGAAGCATCAACAACATGTTAGAAAATAATGTTTGACAATTTAAACATAACTCATTTATTAATTAAAGAAACAACAAACTACGATTACACAACAATTTTGTAATAACACATATGGCTTTCCCTTCATAATGAACACTAATTGCTGGCAACACTGTAAATCCATCTCTACATGCCAGAAAATTTGGCAACTCCTTTTTTACGTTCGAACATATCAATAGTCTTTTTAAAAAATAGTTGCACCTAATTCCTCAAAAATGCCGTTAAAATATTTATTTATTTCGCCTCTTTCCTGTAAATTTGACTAGCCTATATGAACAGGTACGTAACACACATCATTCCTACCACTAATATGAATCGTAATTCTTGTGGTTGCGTCTATTAGAAAACTTGATATCTATTTTTTCCAAACAGTGTTTTGTAATCTAGAAAATCAAGATAAGAATCTCCAAACCTTACTAGCACGAAATCGTTTTTGACATAGATCTCCAATGTAATAATCCCCCTCCATGTAGCGGACCGTCATCGTCGGGGAGGGGGTGGAGATGAGAGGGTGGCTTCATCAGTCATTCATTTATCACCCCTCATCTTCATATCATTGCATGCCCTCTCAGCCGCGAATACCGCTACGGGACTCGCGGGTGGTTGTTGGGATTCGGGAAGAGGAAGGTCTAGTGGACGTCTTCCTCCACTTGGGGAGGACGTGCACCCACCCGGCCTGCTGTTGTGTTTGTCCAGTGTTTGTGTTGTCCGACGTGTTGAGTCTTTCAAAAAATTAAAAAAAAAAACAAATATAAAAAAATCCTAAAAGGAAAAGCCAAAAAAATATAAAAAAATCCGCACCTATTTTGTTTTGTTCTTCCTGGGCTGGTGGGGATCTATCTTTTTGTTGGACAGGTCTCTTTCGTTTTGTTTCACTTGTTCTTTTTCCGGGGCCACGCGTTTTTGTCGACGGGAATGGTTTTCTTGCACTTCCATTCCCCTTGACGGCGTTGGCCCCACGCAGATCCTAAGGTGTTGGGCGTGCTGAAGGGATTGCCAGGGGGTAGCGTTAGTTCCCCTATTAACGCCCCGGTGTGACCTCACACCCGTTTTTCTTTATAAATGTTTCAAATAAATCTTACTTTTATGGGTAAAAAAAAGTTTTCAAACTGAACCGGGCTCTCCCTCACGGAAGAAGCCCAAACAAACTGATAGTGAAATTGAGGAACAGACAAGTATCGCGACCAATGTTGTCCGATATCTTGTAGTTAAAGAGAAAGACGTTGATAGTGCCAGTACCGAGGAAAACCGTCCGAGTGCTATTAAGAGCTTATCCCCTTTTGTAATTAATAAAGTCATCACTTATCAAGCCGGACAGGTTAAAGATATAAAGAAACTACGAAATGGCACTTTATTGGTCGAAACGACAGACGAGAAGCAAACGGCGAAGTTACTTAAGTTAACTTCCATTGGACCGGTGAACGTGACAGTCGAACCGCATCGTATGCTGAACGTTTCAAGAGGGGTGATATCGTGTTGGGATCTCCTCAATGCCACCGAAGACGAGATCAAGTCGGAATTAGCGGACCAACACGTTATAGAGGTAGCTCGAATCAAAAGTAAGAAGTCAGGTGAACTTGTCGCTACTCAGTCACTGATTCTTACTTTTAGTCTCCCAACGCTTCCGGAGTCTGTAAAAGCTGGTTACTATCGTTTAAAAGTTCGGCCCTACATACCCAGTCCTCTGCGCTGCTTTAAATGTCAACATTTTGGGCACACCAGCACGTCGTGTAATGCGAGTGCTGCTCTTTGTGCGAATTGTGGCCAAGGTAGTCATGGTACGGAACCCTGTAAAGCGACCAAGCCCTTCTGTATGAACTGCAAGGGAGAGCATTCAGCTTGGTCTCGGGATTGTCCAGCTTATCAGCGCGAGAAGCGTATCCGAGAACTTATGGTCGTCGAGAAGATTTCTGCTACAAATGCGAAGCGTCGATTGAAAGAAAGCCTTCCTTCCTCGCTTTCTGTTCCCTTCGCTACTGTCGCTGCTATTTCTCGGAAATCTGTCGCTACACAGACCGTCGACGTTTCCACCCAAACGGACTTGACCCCAAAGCGTAGTTCTGACTCGAAGACCCCAGTTGCAAAGATGAGCGAACTTCTTAAGACCCCCGTTGCAACAACGAGCGAACAACCCAAGCCTACAGCTGTAACGCCGAGTGAACGTCCGAAAACTCCTCGTGTTACTGTTAGTAGTGGTCTTCGGCGCACTCCAGCCCACCGCATATCACCTTACATGGCTGGCCTGAAACTTAGTCAGCATATCCGCAGGTTGAACGACACGGTTCTCTCTCCGAAGAAACCGACATCTCCTCCAGTTCGTAAGCCACTTCATCTTCTCTGAAGTCTGACATGGTGGAGGACGAACTCATGGATACTGAGTGGGCTGATTGGACCGCGTGGGAAAGTTCGCCTTAAACGTTGATTTCTTCCAGTATGGCGCTTCTTCAGTGGAACCTGAATGGCTTCTGTACTCACCGTGAGGAATTGATACAACTGGTCTCCGACGACTCACCAGTTATCGTCTGCTTGCAAAAAACCCATTTTAAGCCTACCCAGTCTTTCCTTCTTTCTGGGTACACTATGTATCGGTGTGATAAGCCTGATAGTGACCACGCTGCTGGCGGCGTGGCAGTCTGTGTCTCTGATTCTTTTCATTCTCGGGAGATTCACCTCGTCTCCCGCCTGCAAGCAGTTGCGGTGCGAGTATACTTCTCTCGCCCGCTTACAGTTTGTTCATTGTACATTCCTCATTCAGAAGCCTTTAGCACCGCCGATCTGCTTCAGCTGTTCCATCAACTTGAGCCGCCAGTCTTGCTTGTAGGAGACCTTAATGCCTATCACCGTCTGTGGGGTTCTTGTCCGTACTGACGGTCGTGGCCGCGAGGTCACTGAATTTCTCGAGAAGAGTGGCTTGCTTCTCCTTAATGATGGCAGTCCTACTCATTTGTCCACTGCCCATGGCACATATTCCTGTATCGACCTCTCCATGTGCATTGCTGGTCTCTTGACTTCATTGACATGCCGATCCCGATCTTTGTGGCAGTGACCACTTCCCGTTATTTGTTGACGGTCTCCCTGTTACACCTCCTTTTCCTCTCCGCCGCTTCAATCTGAAGCGTGCTGACTGGCGTAAGTTCCGTGAGCGCAGTGAGTTTCATTGTCGTGATGATCTCCCTGTCGCTGTTGTGGCTGAGGCTTTTGAGCAGACTGTTCTTGTTGCTGCTCATGGTTCCATTCCAGAATGCGGTGACCACGTTTCCCGCCGGCGTGTTCCTTGGTAGTCTGCGGAACTCCGTGAGGCTATCCAGGCTCGTCGGCTTGCTCTTGCCACTTTTAATCGTTATCCAACAAACGAAAATCTTCAGCAGTTCCGCATTTTGCGTGCTCGTGCTCGACGTCTGGTAAAGCTCTCGAAGCGCCAAAGCTGGAAGAATTACGTTTCGTCACTCAGTAGTCGTACGCCTATGTCTACTGTGTGGCATCGGGTTCGCTCCTTAAACGGCTATTCACCTTCACTTAATGTGCCAGCTATAAACGTGAATGGTGTTCTCGAGACCAATTCCTCAGAGATCGCCAATATCTTGGGAGGCCACTTTGCCAGTATGTCTGAGTCGGATCACTACCCAGCAGCCTACGCTCGTTCACGTCCTCAGCTAGAGCGAAACCCGTTAAATTTCCGTACCGCCAACAGTGAGGATTATAATGCTGCTTTTACGCCCGTTGAGTTCGAATCTGCGCTCCGCGAATCGTCCAGCACCGCTCCCGGGCTTGACCGTATTTCGTATGATATGTTGCGCAACCTCTCCCAAGACACTCAGCTGTATAATCGCCTCTGGGTTGAGGAGTTTTTTCCACCTGCTTGGTGTGAGGCCCTGGTTCTTCCTATCTTAAAGCCAGGGAAAGCCGCAACTATCCCCACGAGCTACAGACCCATTGCTCTTACGAGCTGTGTCTGTAAGCTTCTGGAGCGAATGGTCAATAAGCGCCTGGTGTGGTATTTGGAATCGCATTCCCTTTTGAGGAAGTTTCAAAGTGTCTTTCGTCGCCTCCGTTCAATAATTGACAACATTGCTTATCTTGAGGGTCAAATTCAAGACGCCTTCCTAAACGGAGAACATCTTGTGGCAATATTTTTTGACGTAGAGAAGGCGTATGACACCACCTGGCGTTACGGTATCTTAAGACAATTATATGACTGGGGTCTTCGAGGGCATATGGCCCAATTTATCACGAATTTTCTTCACGAGCGACACTTTAGAGTGCGTGTGGGATCTAGTCTTTCAGAACGCTTTGTACAAGAAAATGGTGTTCCGCAAGGCAGTGTTCTTAGTGTCAAGTTGTTTGCTGTTGCAGTCAACAGCGTTCTTTCGCAGATCCAGACTCCGGTGTCTGGTCTCCTTTATGTTGACGATTTTGTCATTTTCTGTCGCTCCCGCCACCTTCGCGGCATTACTCGACAGCTTCAACTGACTCTCAATCGTCTTGTTCGCTGGTCGAATACCACTGGATTTCGCTTTTCCACCGAGAAATCCCAATGTGTTCACTTCTGTCGCCAGCGTACGTGCGTTGTTGACCCGGACTTGTACCTCGATGGGACTCGTTTGTCATTCGTTGATACAGTCCGTTTCTTGGGTCTGGTCTTTGACCGTCGCTTGTCGTGGGCACCACATGTACGGAATCTTAAATACACTTGTCTTCGAGCTCTGAATCTCCTTCGTGTCCTTTCCCACCGCACGTGGGGTGCTGATCGTACCGTTCTACTTCGTTTTTACCGTAGTCTAATTCGGTCCAAGTTAGACTATGGCTGTATTGTCTATGGTTCTGCTCGTGCTTCTCTGTTACGACAATTTGACACAGTGCATCACCTGGGTATTCGTATTGCTACTGGCGCCTACCGAACTAGTCCCGTCACCAGCCTGTATGCTGAAGCCAATGAACCTTCGTTAGCGTATCGTCGTAGTAGACTACTCCTTATTTATTCTGCGCATGTGCGTTGTATTCCAGACCACCCGTGTAGACCATGTCTCCGTGGTGGTCGGATATACGAGCGCTATGCTGCACGTCCTCGCTCTACACGTCCATGGTACATCCGTGCGTGCGAGAGCTTTCTTGCCGACGATTTCGTGTGGCCCTCTCTTTCGTTGGTTCGCTTTTGTGCTATTCCACCATGGCTGCTTCGTCTACCTCGGCATGATTTACGTTTGTCTCTGCATTCGAAACAGCAAACTAGTTCCCAGGTGTACCAGCAAGAGTTTGCCGCACTGTTAGATCAGTACCCCGATTTTAGTGTGTTTTTTACGGACGGTTCTAAGGATGGGGATTCTGTAGGCTGTGCCTTTGTCACGGACGAGGGCAGCTCAGAATTCCATTTGCATCGCCTGTGTTCCGTGTTCACTGCAGAATTGACTGCTCTTAAGCTTGCCTTAGACCACGCTCTCACGCTTTCGTTACGTCGTGTGCTTGTTTGCACCGACTCTCAGAGTGTGGTTCTGAGTCTACAGAATGTCTTCAGTATGAACTCTCTCGTGCAAGACAGTCTTGTGAGATGCCATCACTTGCAGCAACAGGGTAGTGCCGTCGTTGTCTGCTGGGTGCCGGGTCATGTCGGCATCCGGGGAAACGAACTTGCTGATACTGCTGCCAAGAACGCTGCCTTGGCCGGGGTTGCACTGGAGCATAGCCTTCCCTGCTCCGATCTTCGTTCCTATTTTTACATCTTGATGCGCTCTCACTGGCAAGCCGATTGGGACCAGGCCATTGAGAATAAATTGCATGCAGTCAAACTACTCCTAGGCGAGTGGCGTACGTCCTCGTCCCATCGTCGTCAAGATGAAGTGCTCCTGGCGCGTTTGCGTATCGGACACTCTCATCTGACGCACAGTTACTTGCTGCGGAGGCGGAACCGTCCGTCTTGTGAGGAATGTATAGTCTCCCTGAGTATTCAGCACATTCTTGTTGAATGTCCTGAATACTCAGATCTCAGAGAACGTTTTAGATTGTCTTCTGCTCTTGCCCGTGCTTTGGGGGATTCAAGTGATATGATTCGCCGGGTACTTGAGTTTGTTAATGCTTCAGGGGTTGCTCACGTTCTCTGAGCTGTTTTAGTGTGTTTCCACTGTTTTATTGCTGCTGCATTTTTAACTTCTGTTAGCTTTTATTGTGTTGTTATATATTGTTATTGTTATATATTTTAATTTATTTATTGTTTTTTTTTCTATTCTATTTATCTTTTATTTTTTCTTCTTTACCAGCAGTTTTTTCCTCTTCTTTTAGCCTTTTCTTCCCATCTTTTAATTCAGAGCAACCGTGTTCATCGTGACGGGGACATATAGCCTAGCTGCTGACGTCCCCATTACCCCCCCCTAATCATTCATTCATTCATTCCAATGTAATAATCTACCTTGTCTTATATTCCATTTGCGGACAAAACTACTCCCTGTTCAGACATGCAAACTATGTTCGATCTTGAAAATTTATTTTCATGATTTATGTTAACATTTGTTGTAACGCTAGGTTCTATGTTACGTGCTTTTCCATTGATCATTCTCCACAATTACTTTTACCTCACTACTATATTTCGAGTAGTGATTATCCGATTATTCACTTCAACTTTCCTTCGTTAAACTTACGTCATCCTTCTTCTCTACTTCCGTTTTCATGTTTTACGTAATCCCATGATGGTTAGTTAATGGGTAGTCGCTTATTGATGGTTTTGTTAGTAATAACCCCTGAGAAGATTGCTCTCGAAATAGTTACTTTTTTTTTTCCACTTGCACCAGCCTGTAATCAGCAACATTCTTTTCTTTCTGTGTTTCACGTTTTCTGGCAAATACATCAGAAATTTCTAATTTAGTTCCTTAAAAATTTCATTCACTATTTCCTTCTCTTGCCTAACGAATCTCACTGGTTTCAAATGAGATTTAACCGAGAAAATATTCTTCAGAATGTTAATACCACGCTTCGACTTTACTATTATTATTTATAAGCATTCGAGTGAGAATGCAAGACCACAATGGTGCTAGTGGCATGTATTTTTTCACATTTGTGATTTCCATTTGAGGGCTGTGGATTACATTTATATCGTCTACAACTCATTCACAAAGTACGACACAGCCTGCAATGTCATTATATATTCTGAAAAAGGTTGACTCTTTTTAACTGAAATATATTCCATGCCAAATATTTTCTCCATCAACAATATCATTAATGGCGGATAAAGTCTCATTGTCTACCTCAGATTCAACTTCTCCCTACACACGTTTGTGTAGATATTAGCACTGTTTCTCATTTTTATATTTATTCGCCCGTAAAAGTAAAAAAAAAAAAAAATAAAATAAAATAAAAATAAATAAGAAAACAAACAGCACAGATACTACTTTAGCGGCATGGTATCGAAATCAAATATTACTGCGAAAATCATGGCATTACTGAAATCGCATACAACACGTTTAAATAATGGCCATTTGCGTAACTTTTGGTAGCAAAATATACGGTACGTGCTCAGCAACCATGAAATAGATGTTGAATCGTGTTAGCAAGTAATCATTTCAAATACGGAAAGGAGCTTGTTTCTTACAGATACACCTACGCAAAAAAAAAAATGCCTTTTTTATATTACCGAACCAGGCATCCTGTGGTATCAAAATATACTATCAGATCGTCGTTTTCTTGAACGTACCTCCTAATTACTTCTAGTTGTTGATCGCTACACATATACAGGGCGCGGAAAAAGTCCCGGAACGTTCCAATATCTCTCAAAATATACAGATCAGCAAAACAAAACACAATACGTTTTATATTTTTTTTTTAAATAAAGCTATCCAATGATACCAGAATCAACCCCCTATTGTCACTCCATTTGAGGGTATGGAGGGTAACTTTAAAATTTTAAATGGGAACCCCCATTTTTTATTCCATATTTTGATTCTTCATGCAAAATGACGAAGATTTCACCTAGAATTGAAAACAGTGGCTTCACGGATGGGGCTTGAATCGACACAGAAGAAAGGAGGGGTACCAATGCATTATGAACATGCGACTTATAAGTCCCGTACTGCGTGGCCATACAGTTAGCGTGCTGGACTGCGGCGTCAAAGGTCGTGAGTTCGATTCCCGCGCAGAGCAAAATTTTATGTACCCAAGTAATGAATTCATTCCTTTTAACTTTGATAAGAATAATCTATTTGTCCGACAACTTGGACGTAGTAGCTATCTGCCACTTTGGGTACTTGATTAACTTGAGTCCCCTTGCCTCTCACAAATCGGGGTGCTTGATTAACGTGAGTCCACTCGACTCTCACAACTCAGGGTGCTTGATTAACGTGAGTCCCATCGCCTGTCATAAACACTGAAACATTAAAGAAATTATATCTGAAAATGTTCAAATTGGCCAGCTGCCCGCTCTTGGCAATGTGCTAATCGAAAATACACTTCTTGTGAAACAGTTTCCAATACCTCTGGTTAACGACTTTGAAAGATTGCGTGTTCTCTCTTTCAGCTCGGCAAAATTTTTCAGTTTGGTCCAGTAAACCTTACTTTTTAAAAATCCCCAATAAAAGAAGTCAAGAGGAGTTAAATCAGGTTATCTTGGTGGCCACTCTCTTGCACCTCTTCGACCAATCCTTCTTCGAGGGAAAATACTATTTAGCAAATTTCGCACAGCAACCGTATACTGAGGTGGAGCTCCATCTTGTTGAAACCATACACGGTCAAATGCATTTCTAACGATTTATTGTATTGCAGGTATTATTGTGTCCTGTAACATATTGAAATACCGTGCACCATTCAAATTTCTGTCAATAAAAATGGCCTAACAATACGATTACACAAAAGTCCTGCCCAAACGTTGAGTTTCTGCTGATACTGGCTATGATAATCTCTCTTCCAGTGAGGATTTCTATCAGACCAATACCTCATATTATAAATATTGAGAGAACCATTTAACTCAAATGTAGCTTCGTCAGTGAAACAAGTCCAGAAAATGACCTATCATCATTAACATACTGTTGCATCATATTGTCGTAAAATTCAAGTCTACGATCAAAGTTATCCCCTGGAAGTTCTTGTACTAATTTAATTGTATAAGGATGATATTTTTGCAACTTAAGAACATTACGAACTGAACGTTCAGTTATTGCTACATGTTGGGCTTCTCCCCTGGTCGATGTATGACAATTGTCTTGAAAATGTAGTAACACTTCCAATGACTTTTCATCATTCGCCGCATTTTGAGGTCTTCCAGAACTTGGTTCGTCTTTAACCGAACCCGTTCGTTTAAAACGAGTCACTGTCCGAAATACAGTTGATTTTGAGATAGGTTGTCGTTGTTGCATGAGTGTCATTGAATAAATCTGCAATTTCCTGGTATGATCGTAGTCTATCTCCATATCCCCTCATCATAAGGATAGCTATTCTTTCTCTTTCCGAAAGAGACATTGCCGAATAATTAGCGATGGAGGTAAACAAACAACTCAAAACAGACCAAATAAATTGATAAATGTTAATTTACCTATGCATTTGACAGCAAAGTACAAAGCTGAGCTTTACTCTCAACAAAAGATGTATGCAGTTTAAACTTTGCAAACAAACTGAAGTTTGACCAATTAGACTGCCTTCTACTACATGAATAGGTCACACAAGTCGCTCGCTATAAGCGTGAGAACTGAAATTGGCAGCGCTATTCCCTGTGGCCACACAGTCAGCGTGCTTCCCTTTAAGATCCGGAGTTCGATCCCCGCTCAAGGCAACATTTTTTTGTTACTTCCCAAATAATAATTCCGTACGTTTTAACTTCAATTAGTACTTTATTTAAGTTACATTCAATACAAATTTTGATAATTGTTATGCAAACTAGCTTTACGAAGTGGTTCTTAATAGTAGGGTTATTAGAATTGGAGTCCATAGGATTATTTACAACAAAATGACCATTTCTGTAGCAATTTGTATTTTTTTACAAGTTAATAAATTCTGGAAAAATACATTATTTTTTTAGCAAAGTTAAAATGTATGAATTCATTATTTCAGTAGAAGAAATACAATAAAAATTCTACTCTGCGCGGGAATCGAACTCACAACCTCTACGTCCGCAATCCAGTACCCTAACCATATAGTCACGAACTACGGGACTAACAGATCGCATTTTCATAACCCCTCCTTTCTTGTGTGTCGATTCAAGCCCCACCCGTAATGCCACTGTTTTCAATTATGGGTGAAATCACCGTCACTTTGTCTGAAAAATCAAAATATGCAATAAAAAATGGGATTCACATTTAAATTATAAATTTACCTCCGTATCCTCGAAGGGGGTGCCGATGCGGGGTTGATTCTGGTATCATTGGGTAGCTT
Organism: Thermobia domestica; assembly: GCF_964235325.1. Lineage (NCBI taxonomy): Eukaryota > Metazoa > Arthropoda > Insecta > Zygentoma > Lepismatidae > Thermobia > Thermobia domestica. The sequence continues at coordinate 215,067,596 of NC_137460.1, read as the reverse complement.
TCTAAAAAATATGTAACACGTGATTTTTTGTTCTGTTGATTTGTATATTGAGAGAGATATTGCACCGTTCCGGGACATTTTTGCGCACCCCGTATATCAAACGGAAGAGCAGCATGCTATATATTTTGGCCAAATTTGTTATCGCTTTCACATAATTCTCCCTCTTTCTCGTATTCTGCAATAACATCTGCGAGATCATTGTGGACCAAATCATTTCTCGATTTACTCTCTAATCTAATATTCTGTAAAACTCTAAGAGAGTTTATTTCTTTGTTCCTAAGTTGGAAAGTGCTTCAGAGTGTGCTTTGACCGATACACGCTAGCTTTTACATCATGTAAAAATGTATCCTGAAACAGTACGTTCCGCACCACGTACATGCGATGTTCATATTCCTTATGTTTCATCACGTCCGTTCCCTTGAATTTCACAAGTCAACTACTAATGAGACATTCGTTTACAGAGAGTTTGAACTTTCTGCACTCTTTAAATTTACATTTTCCATACATTACCAAAAATTAACCTCTATGGGGGTTAAAGTGACATTTCTTCACTGTTAGAAGACAAAATTTATGAACCTTCTCAAATTCTAATAATATATGGCCAAACGGAACCCCACAAGGTATTGCTCGATTCATCGTAAATTTTTTGCCATTCTTCAAAAGATATGTCAAACATTAATTTAAAGTCGCCTTTCTTGAAATGACCCTGTAAATTAACTACATTGCTTTGATCGTGCGAAAATTTGATACCTTAAGTTATTTGGCATTTTTCACTTTGAGTAACATGGCTATCAGAATGTGATATCGACAAACCGATTTTCGATTTACATGTACTTGTACTACCATTTTCATATTTTATTATAGTAGTGTTGTGCGTGAGAAAATTAATACCAAAAGTAATTCATATGTGAGGACAAAACAGTAACAAACTTCCAGCGAGAATTCACAGGCAATTCGTGCGTCACTCTTAGTGAGCAATTACTATTTCCTGAAGGATGACACTATTACATCATATAAAATATATTATCATTCGAATTGCGTAACGGTAAAACATTACGGTTTTCAGATTTATTCCCTATGCCACACTCGTATCCTCCCGTAATATATTTACTTTTTCGCATACTGGAGATTCAATTTGTGGTTATTTTCATATTCCATTATATCAATATTATTAATTATATTTAAACGAGTAGTAACTGAAACAACATTTACTTCCGTGTTTACAATTTCATTTCAAGCATAACTGTGTACTTCAGATTTATTCCCGCCTTTCTCTCGGAGCATATTTTTGACTCCAATTCAACATTTATGTCTTTATGCACAACACTAAGAATTACATGCGATAACTTGGAGATATTCTCAATTTCCGAATCAACGTAATTATTTCCTATCCTATTGAGCTTCAAGGTCTTTCCAAGTAATTTCCAAGATAATTGTCTTACACTACCAGCATTTCTTTCTCAATTAACGTATAATAATAATCCATTCTACAAAGTATTCTTGTTAAATATGTGTCGGGGCTAAACCTAATACAGGATTTTCTTTATGCAGGATGCTAACAATTTTGGTGGTTGGCGGCCAAACACCTAACAGAACAACGAGCGGTTGCTGCAGCTACAGTGGACAATATATCAATGGAGATCTATTAACATCCCTCTGTAATCTTCTGGCGATGGTTCTCGAGCGTGCGCGAAACTTTTTACTTTGATACACTTCATCTTTCACACTTCCCCACTAGAAGAAGTTCGTGGGGGTAAGATCTGGTGAACAAGGACTGAATTCAGTGGGCTCTGTTCGTCCAATCCAATGTCCATGCAGATTGTCATCCAGGAAATCTCGTACTTCTAGATGGTAGTGCCTTGGGACCCCGTCCTGTTGATAGAAAACCTCATTGTCTCCATAGAGCGCACGTACACCTGATATAATTAATGTACGTAACATTTGCAGGTACGTTTCTCCAGTGACAGTACCATCAAAGAAGGATCCTATCAAACCTCGAGCTGTAAGTCCATACCAGACAGTAACCCCTGGTAGATTGACTGTTCCATTTTGTTTAAACTGGGCCTAATCAGACCACACTACCTTCATCACAAACTGTTTATCGTTACTTATCATTTGCTGATAGGATTCACAAAATTGCATTTAACGATCGGGATCGTCATCATTAATGCAATCCACTAATCACGGAATGTACATTCCACTTAGCGTTTTTCAAAATTCGTCGTACATTTGTACTGCTAATTTCCCACCTCTCGTGCACAATACGTAGCAATATGGCTATGCGATATGTTCCATATATCGATATATATAATATCATATCATATATCGATATATCATATCATATATCATATCATATATCGATATCGGGTTACCTCGATAATCGATATCGCAAAATTATCGAGGTAGATACATTGATATTGTCGATATGGATGTTCGACACTGTCTCAAAATAATGCGGCGGGTTTGCTTTATATATACTCGTATGAGGCAGAAAAAGGCTCCGTTCCATGAGTGAAATTAATGTAGGGTATGGGGACTATACCCCCCATCCTTTCATGTTAATATTTAATTTTCGCTGTTGACTGCATCTCTTAGCCGAATGAAACCAATTTACACAAGATTAGATGGGTTAAAAGTTCGGTTCCTTTTGAAGATAGACCAAATCAGTGGCAGTGTAGGGATGATTCTACTTCCACGTAATCCACCTAAACATCGTATATTTTACTTATATTATCGGCTGCAGTTATTCAGCGAATCAAACAAAATTTTGTGCAAAAATTGTATGGGTCAAAAATTCTGTCCCTTTCGAAGATAGAGCCAAACCAACGCGGAGCGCGGATCTATGTCCTCCAAAATATTTCTAATTACTAACATGGCTGCATTCTTTAACCAAGTCAACTTGATGTCCTCACTACAATTAATGTTTTTGCTGTATTGCGATTGCAAATGAAAAATCAAATGCCACTCCTAATATTTGCTTAAATCTAAACAGACAGAGAAACAAGAATCTCTTCGTTTTTGTGCAAAGTAGTAATTTTCCGTTTATTTGTATGTGGTTACTATATGCAAATTTAGCCAGATAACTCAGCCCACTAAAACAATCAGAAGCCTCTATTCTGTCATTTCACTACATGGACCTACATATTCTGTTTAGGTAGTGTCAAAGCTTTGCAGTTTCTTTGGATTTGCTTAAGTATTAGAAAATGTATTATTAGGAAAAACTTAGAACCTTTCTAAATTGATTTTATGAGCTTAGATAATGATATAAGCGTTTTAGAGTCGTAAGCTTTAAATTTAATGAGAATATTAGTACTTTTAGATATGTGTTTTTCACAAAACCATAACAAGGAATCTCTCCAGTTCATGTGGAAGATGCAATGTCTTTGCGTAGAGCTCTTTAATACAATGGATTATCCATTTAATAATAACACGAAAGAGATCACGATACATCGGTGTCCTTTTTTAAATCGAATACTGCAAAAGAATATTAAGTGCTAGTGTTACATTTGTAAAGCCAGCGGATTTACTTATAAAAACACAAACACATGCACCACACTGAGAGAGAAAAAAGTAATAATAATTATCTTGTTTAGAAATATACCTGTTAGCTCTGAATTTTCAACTAGAAATGTATGTTGCATCGAAGTTCATAACGTCGCTATTTAGGAACGAGGTTTTTATTCATGGAAAGAAAAATCAGTTGTTTCGCATGTTCTGCACTAAGCGAAGTACGAATATAAGTTACGATATTGCCTCCACAACTAAATACTCTTTCCGGTGAAAAGCTGATACCCTCAATTCAAAAATACTTACAAGCCGTAAGAGCTAATTTTGGAAAGTCACTGTCTTGAGACTTACACTAGTGAAGGGGGTTTTCTTCCATAGCTGTAGGTAGCATTGCAAGATATACTTCGATTTCCTCTTGCAGTAAGGCATCAAATGACTTCTTGTGTTGGTACTTTTTTTGTGTGTGTGTGTGATCTAAATATTGCAGCCAGACCACTAACGGATTTTGCTTTTTTAGTTAATGTTTAAGCTTATCTCTCTTGTTCAGAAGCTCGTTCTTCGCGGTCACTGAGTTGCGCCACTGCTTGTGAAAAAACAAACAACCGACAGCAGGTACCAAGGCTTCTTGTTATTTTCTGTTCCCCCTCCCTTTTATTGGCCAAGTTATGAGTGGTGCTGCCAGGACACACAGAAATACATGGAACACGCAGAAACACACATACAGCTGTTCATGGTTCTAGATTTCAGTGTCCATATTCGGCGACTATCCGGTTCATATAGTTCGTAGAAGCATTTGCACCGTCTCAAGTTATTCCAATTTGAGAAATGGCTGTTAATAGTAAGCAAGCACTTCTTATTTTGCTGCTCAAAAAGAAGAAACGTAGAGGGAAAAATCGAATGTCCGTGCATCCTATGCTATCAACGAGATTGCAAACTGGCCTGTATCATACTTTGTATCGTGATCTCTGCGCAGACAAAATGAAGTTCTTTAACTACTTCCGTATGTCGAAACCTTCATTTGATGAACTCCTGGAGTTAATACGGACAGATATTACAGGGATTGACACAGTGATGAGAACAAGTATTACACCAGAAGAGAAGCTAGCTGTAACGTTAAGGTAAGAATAATAATATTAGGGATATACAGGGTGATAGGTAACTCCACCGACAAACTTTGGGACGTGATCCCTTATATGAAATGCAAGAAAACAGTTATGATAAACATAGGTCGAAAAACGTCTCGTTTCAGTTATGATCCTCCGAAAATTCGAAAGTCATGTTTCGAAACGCCCTGCCATAGAAACTATAGGACCTATCCCAAGCATTTTAAGAAATTACAGAGAAACTAGGGGGCTCAGGGGCTCAACTTTGTTATTCTAATGGACCGAAATATGAATGCTTGCACCTCCAAGGAAAAAAATCCTAGTTACGGAGCTGATAAAGCTTTATAAATAGGTATATGATGCATGCCCAATCTTTGGTCCGCGGGACTCATGTGTGGCTTCCGTCTTAAAAACTACTTTCTACTTTTACAAATAAATGATTTTGTATGAAAGTTGTGTGTGATATGTAAAAGGAAAGTACTTATAATGTAAACAATAAATAAACAACTGGCTGTTACTACAGTTCAAGGAGGGTCACAATCGGATTAACGAACTCATCAACTATTCCAGCCTAAACCGCTATACCTAGCCATGTATTTTGAAGTATCTTGTATAACCGGCAAAAAGGTTTTCAGAATGCAAATGAGTAAGGCTGCACTGATTAATTTTCTTATATATACAAGATTGTTGAAAAAACTTATTTTTGCACAAGATTTCATACTTCAGTAAAAATCAGGGTTGGGAATTTTTTTAAAAAAGAACAAAACATGTGTTTGAAAACACACTCGAAAAAAAACATGTTTTAAACATTTTGAACAGTTTCAAACATGATTTTAAACATTTCAAAATCGTGTAATAACTGATTTGTTAAGACTTTTTACTCTTCACTTGCAACCGGCATTACAGATTCATCCTGTATATTCCGACTAGTGCAACATTGGTAACAGAAATAAAATAATTTGACCAATCAAATGTTGGCTTTTATACCTATAGTTTTTTAAATGAATTTTTGTTGGCCATTTTGGATTCAAGATGATTTTCTAAAAAAAAGTTTTTATATATTTTCGTAGTCTACTAGTGATAATGCACCTTAATATATCAAATTTCGTTTTTGTAGCACCAGTGGTTTCGGAACTGACTTTTGAGTTCCCATATCGGATTCAAAATGCTGACTTTCTATTCCGGTAAGCTGTTACTGATAACACGCCTTTTTTTCTTCTTTTGCCTAATATCATTTGTGTAACACCAGTGGTTTGCAAAGTGACTTTCGAATGACCATTGGATTTAATATGGCATTCTTTGCGGTGTTTGGCTCAAATAATTAATTTTATTGTTATAAGAATTGTACATACGTGTACATAATTTTTACTCAATTTTTCACCTAGAGGTGAGTGAAACTTTAGTTGCAAAATGTCATTGCTATTTCGGAACACTGATGCTAATAAAATTATTTTAATTAATGAATTTTCGAAGCACGCTTCATGTTGTGATAACTATAGCATATAGTCCGTAGGATTAAGTCAAAATTGTGCATTTTATATGTAAAAGCATGAAACTTGCTGTACTTGTTATTTATATAGAATTAATAATTTTGAGCGTTGTAGGCATCGGCGGATTACCCTTTGAGCCGCCATATTGGAAAATGGCGGCCAAAATTGGTTTTTAGCCTATAACTTTTGAACGAATAGTCCGATTTTAATTTTTCTTTTTTTATTTTAAAGCTCTTTTTAAGACAAAACTTTTTTATTATAACAAAGATTTCCGTAAACTTTAAGGTTTCAGCACAATTTTTAAAAATCTAAAGATTTTTCGATGAAAGTTGACTTCTTCATTCTATAACTTTTATATGGTGCAGAAAATCACTTCTTATCTCTGAATAAAAGAAAATGACAATTTCATGATCTTTCCTTTGATATATGTTAAACTATAATTTGAACTACCGTTTCCTCATAAATCGTTACTCAAAATAAGCATGTTAAGGAAATATAAGGTGCTCAGTTATAACGAACTCTTACAATTTCAAAGTTACCACTATCCAGTTTCATTCTTTTAGATATAAAATGAACAATTTTGTTTAATCCTCCAAACTGTAGTTAGAATCAGCACTCAAGTTCTTTGTTGAGTGCGTCAATTTCTATATATCCTACAGCATTTTGTTTTTGAAATCATGTAAACAAGTTTTCGTTTGTTTAATTTTGTTATATTTGTACAATACTTAACTTGCAGGTCATAACTCTTTTCTCTTTCCTTTTTATATCTTTCAGGTCTATAGATACTAGCAACAGAAGCGAATATTATGCACTTCTGAACTGGTGAAATCTACTCTAAAGGTCTTCGCCTAGGATCAAAACATTTCGTAGATCAAACGAAAGTCCAAAAAAGAAAAATAAAATGAAAAGAACATTCAAGTTAGTTGAAGGTGGTAGCCCTCCACCCCCTAAAACTACTAGTACAGATTGGGAAAAATGTATTTTTTGTCAAAAAACCAAAGTTGACAAGCTCACTTGTCCGGCGGACTGGGAATCCCGGAATGCAGCTTCTGGATATGGGACAATTGAGAAGAATCTCTTGTCGTTACAAGCGGTTCAGGGTCTTCCTGAGGAGATAGGTTCACTTGAACGGCTGAACGACGGAAGTGGTATTAGAACAACTCTTTTAAAGAACAAAGCAAAGTTCCACCGGAAGTGTAACTTACGTTACAATAAAAAAGAAGTCGATCGAGCTACTCAACGTTGGGCGAAGAAAAGGAAGGTGGTGTGTTCTCCAGAAAGCAATAGTTCGGAACAACCAGAAATTGAACAGAACGCACCTTCTACAAGTCGTTATACACGAGGAAGAGGTGCAACCTCACAGGACAAATCTGAAAAGGCGTGTTTTTTCTGTGATAACAAAGATCCCCTGCTCCAAGACAAACCCCTGTCTCTTGTTACGACCTTTAAAGTTGATAGCCGAGTGCGGCAGTGCGCTGTGAATTTGCAAGATGAATCTCTCATAGCAAAATTGAGTGAGGGTGACATGATCGCTAGAGATGCTGTGTATCACGCGAAGTGTCTCACGAGCTTATACAATAAGAATGCAAAACTACATGGTCCGACACAGAAAAACGATTCACAGAAATTAATACTCAAAAGTTCTTTTGCGGAGCTTATGTCTTTTATTGAATTCTGCCTTGAAAATGAAGAAGAGGCGCCAGTTATTAAACTGAGCGAGTTAAAGAGAATGTATTGCACAAGAATTAAGCAGCTTGGGGGAGAAACATCTAATGTGCATTCAACTAGACTAAAAGAACAAATATTAGCTAACTTTCCTGAACTTGAGGCGTACACAGAAGGTAGAGATGTTCTTATAGTTATCAACAGAGAAGTGGGACGTTCTCTGAGGCAAACATGTATTCTAGACAATGAGTCAGAAGCGGTTATCCTAGCTCGTGCTGCGAGAATATTGCGCATAGATATTCTCAATCATAAACAGCCGCCATTTGATGGATCATTTTCAGAAGGATGCCAAGAGAGGTCAGTTCCTCCTACCTTGGTGAGTTTCCTGTCCATGGTCATGCACGAACCCAGAATTCAAAGTGAAGAGGCAGCCAACACATCACAGTCAAGTCTTACTTTAGCACAGTTGATTAGTTACCACACTTGCAAAGACCGGCGTCGTACATCTATAGGAAGCAGACATTCTTGAGCTCAAGAGACACCAGTTCCATTATTTTTAGGTAGTTATATCCACTCAAAAATTCGTTCGAAGGATTTAATTGATGTTTTGTTTAACTTGGGAATATCAGTGTCATATGATCGAGTGCTAAGTTTATCAGCAGATTTAGGTAACTCCGCCATTATCCATTTTTGCAACATTGGAGCTGTAGTCCCTCCAAATTTGAAGATTGGTATCTTTACAACTTCAGCAGTTGACAATATAGACCATAATCCCAGTGCAACAAGCTCAGAAGGTTCATTTCATGGTACTGGAATTTCTCTTTTTCAGCAATCTGAAAAGACTAACACTGGTTTAAATCAAACAATCAACTTCACGATCAAGTCCAGCAAGAAAGTCATGAAACTGCCAACAAGCTATTCAGCTGTCCCTCCCATTTCGATCACTAAACTAGTAAGTTCTCCCCCGAAAATCAAAACTTTTGATCGTTCATTAAAACAACCAGCAGATGAAAATGTTGAAAGTGAATATTCCTGGTGCAAGCATGTTTCAGAGCTTGTTGACAAAAAGGGAACAAATGAAGAAACAAACACCAATGCAAGCTGGTCTGCGTTTCATAGTCAGAAGGAAACAGGAAATCCAATATCATCTACTAGAACTGCACTTCTTCCCCTGTTTCAAGACGATTCTAAGTCAGCTGCTATGTTACGACATTCCATGGATGTAATTAGTAAAGCAACTGACATTACTAATCCTGGACAAACGCCAGTAATTACGTGTGATCAACCATTGGTCAAAATTATGAAGGAAATACAATGGACTTGGCCTAATAGTTACGGAGAGGATCATTTTGTTATTGTTCTTGGTGGATTGCACATCAAGTTAGCACTACTAAAGTGCATAGGGAATTTGTTAGACGGCAGTGGGTGGACTTCCGCCCTGGAGGAAGCCAAAATTGCATCCTCAGGAACAGCGAACTCATTTTTGAATGTTGTCCACATAAAGAAGACCTTGCAGTCACATCATGTAACAGCATGCGCATTGTACAAGCTTCGGAGGGAAGCATACAAGGAATTTTGTGAAGGAAAAGATCAGACTGCAATTATCTCTGAAGAAGAATGGTGTTTATCTCAGCAGGAAAGACACCCTCAGTTCAATTTTTGGAACCTCATTCTCCAAACAGAACTGGAAATTTTTGCATGGGATAAAGCAATACACGAAGGAAATTTTGAAAAGTATGTCGGAACATTATTTAAACTCCAGTGGCTTTTCCATGCTCTAGATCATCACAACTACGCAAGATATGTTGCGGTTCATCTTCGAGACATGATGCTATTGGAGAGAAAGCATCCTGAAGTATATCAAGAATTTCAAAAAGGAAAATTTACTGCCAATAAAACTGGTAGCCAGTTTTCTAATATGCCTCTTGATGAAGCTCACGAGCAGAACAATGCGATAGTCAAAGGTACTGGAGGAGCAATAGGCCTGACTGAAAATACCGATGCTCTGCAGGCCGGAAGTCGCACGCATTGTTGAGGAATTCGAAACCCAAATAAAACACCCTGAATGTGACAAATGGTCTCATCATGAAAACAGACCACGGAAACAAACCAAGTTTTTAGATAGAGCTTGTAACTTGATTATTGCAATCAAGGAAATGGGAAATCCATTTACAGATAAAAGTGGCGATTTGTTGATCCTCAACACAAGGGAGATTATGGAGAAGGAAGTTGTTAATTCCTTAAAGCCAATAAAAAAGAATGGAAAAGAATTGAGTGAGAAGTTTTTCACGGAAAGACTGATTGACTGTGAAAAGGCAGTTGATGCCCCTATGACCCGAAACAAATTCCAACTCTTCAACTGCAAGCATAAGAAATCAAATAAATCCAATACCTCCACAACAATGTAAACTTTGAAACGGGATCGAAGTGTATTCTTAAATTTGTATATTGCTTGTCACATTCGGCAGGGCGATATTGATGATTTTTTCTGCCATGAAAACCACGTATATCCTCCGTCGCTTTCAGATGATGGATCGTTAAACTGTAAGGGGAATTCTGACTTGATGAAATGTTTAGAGACCTTGCTTGCAACAGAAGATGATAGTGTCGTTAGTGCGTGTGATGATCCTGATGGTCCAGATGTTGTAATGATGATCCTTGATGGTCCAGCTGTTGTGCACATGATTACGCCAGAGAAAAATGATACCTTCCATGATTATTCACAAAAGATTATCAAGTACATTGCAAAACAGTTTCAGAAACCTGGTTTAAGCAGAATAGACATCGTATTTGACGTCTACAAGTCAGACAGCCTGAAGTTTTGCATTCGAGCTAAAAGAGGAAAAGGAACTCGTCGTCGGGTTGAACTGTTAAAGAGAACACCAACTAACTGGTCTGATTTCCTAAAAGATGATGTAAACAAGCGGGAGCTTTTCCACTTGTTGGCTACCCAAATAGCATCCGGATCATATGAAGGAGATGTTGTAGTTACTTTGGAGGAAGATGTTCTTTGCTCCTACTCAGATCCTTCAAGATATTCGTTGGATGAGTTACACCCCTGCACACATGAAGAAGCTGATACCCGAATGTTTCTGCATGCAGCTCATGGCGTTGCACAAGGAAGAAAAAGAATCCTCATTAGAAGTGTGGATACAGATGTGGTTGTTTTAGCAGTACATTATTCTAATGTTCTGGATTGTCATCTATGGGTTGCTTTTGGCACATCGAAAACCTTTCGCACCCTCAACATAACAGAAATTGCTGAAGCATTGGGAAGAGAAAAATGCAAAGCCCTACCAGCTTTCCATGCCCTAACGGGCTGTGATACTACTTCGAAATTCTCAGGAAGGGGTAAAGTATCTTGCTGGGCAACGTGGAATAGCTACCCAGAAGTGACCCATGCACTCAGTGTTCTTGCTAGCACACCTTCGGTACAAGAAGTTGATGCTGTTATGCCTTTTATCGAAAGGTTTGTTGTATTACTATATGATCGTTGTAGTGAAGAAACTAATGTAAACAAAGCCAGACTTGTGTTGTTTGCACGGAAAAACAGGGATTTGGACAATATTCCACCAATGTCCTTAGAGTAGCATACCAGGCTGGTCACGTATGGGGACAGGCACTTCAAACAGCCCCATCATCTTCCTGATTTGCATATGTTTGGCTGGACTCGAGACTCGGAATCTTCAACATGGCAACCAAAATGGATCACACAACCTCCTGCTGCTGTAGAATCTCGTGAGCTAATTAGGTGCAAGTGTAAAATCTCGTGTTCGATGTTGTGCAAATGTGTGAAAGCCGATATACCTTGCACTCATCTTTGTGCATGTGCTGGTTGTGACCAAGACTTCAACTAACTTTTCTTTTCCACCCTGTCTAAGTACATACTTGAATATGCACGTTAAAGATTGTGAAAATTAAGCAATTCTACAATTATGTTCATACTTTTTATGTCCACATGTAAAAGTGTTATTCTGCATTCAAGAAAAGTAATGCATATCTCTTTTTATATTCATTTTCATAATAGGGTAATTATAATAGAGTAATTATAGAGTAATAGAGTAATAATAGAGTATAATATCTAAATATTCTTCTATTATTATTTCGTTCTGTAAAAGTAAACTTATAATAAAGAAAAAAATTACAAGTGCTGGTAGAAACAACCATATATTAAATTTAAAACTTCAGAAGCAGAACAAATTTTCTTAATGACATGTTAGTTTTGATCAATGATTTCTATGGAAACCGTTGCTCAAGTTATAGCTTAACATATATCAATGGAAAGATCATGAGATTATCATCTTCTTGTATTCAGAGATCAAAAGTGATTTTGTGAACCATATAAAAGTTATAGAATGAAGAAACCAATTTTCATCGAAAAATCTTTAGATTTTTAAAAATTGTGCTGAAACCTTAAAGTTTAGAGAAATCTTTGTTATAATAAAAAAGTTTTGCCTTAAAAAGAGCTTTAAAATAAAAAAAAGAAAAATGAAAATCGGACTATCCATTCCAAAGTTATAAGCTAAAAACCAATTTTGGCCGCCATTTTCCAATATGGCGGCTCAAAGGGCAATCCGACGATGCCTACAACGCTCAAAATTATTAATTCTATATAAATAACACGTACAGCAAGTTTCATGCTTTTACATATAAAATGCACAATTCTCAAAAAGTTGCCTTAAGCCTCCGGACTAATATTTTATGCAAGCCTATGTATTGATTGTTATTTAAACCAATAACTGTATTGAAGTAAAGCAATATCTGGGGCATTCAGAGCACAATGGATCCAAGTCCATTTTCAATAAGGTTCAGTTTTGCTAAGCTAATGAATTTTATTTCAAAACGTAATATCTTGGAAGTCAAGAGTCCGAACTAAATGAAAGTGAAAGGGCGTGGGTTAGTTTCTTATGACAGCCACTAGACAGGGGTGTCAGTGGAGGCAGGAAGGCATCCGCCCCACTCCCACCCTGAATTTCAGATTTTGGGGGCAGTAAGGCAGATTTAGAAACTTTTTGATAAGCTAAGTCCAATAGAACAAGTTTGAGGTCCTTACACGGAATAAATACGGAGGAAATATAGAGGATCGAAACTGGAAAGTTGTTTACGCTCAATTTCCAGAATTTTAAGCAGGCCCGAAACTCGAAAGTAGAACCACTCGTGGAAACCTTGGGTTAAAAAAAATGCAAAAGAGCAATAGAGAACTCCTTACGGTCAATGAAAATGGATTTCAAATTTGTTGTTGTACTTTTGCTCAGCAAAAGCTTTCTAAATCTGCATTACTGCCCCAAAATCTAAAGTTGAGGGTAGGAGGGCGGATGACTTTTAAACGGACGTCCCTCTCGAGCGGCAATCATATAAAACTAGATTGCACCTTGTCATGTAGTGTTTCTTCTTTTGTTTCGGATTCGTGATTGCGAAGATATGACGTTTTCCCTCGAGATATTTTTTTGATACAGCTTGCATTCACAGGCGTCATTTAGGGAGGGCAGGGTGGGGCAATTGCCCTTCCCCCCAAGTGTTTGAGGAATACATATACTTTAATCGATTGTCTGTCCCTGCCTGAAGGGAAGTCTGAAATGATGCCCCTGCCTGCATTTATTTAACATAATTATGCATCTTTGACTATGACATTCGGAGCTTGAATCATTGATCTTTCCCACGTTGCAGCGCATACAATATAATGTTAAGATCTTAAATTTATGAGCAAGAAGGGGGAGATCAGTCCTTCTGTTCCCCTGTTCCAGAAACGCCCTTGTCTAGCGAAACTAGCCCACACAACACCCTTTCACCTGAGTTTTATTTCATTTATTTCGAAGCCTTCGCTACGAAGAAACTACGTTTGCTAAGCAAAATTAAACCATTTAGAAAATGGACTTGGATTCTTGTGCTCTGAACGTTCCATATCTTAAAAAGAAGCTTATGTTGATGCCAAATTTATCCTGCAACCCAAGTTTGTTAGAAATGCATAAAATTATTTTTTGTTTTGTTTGGTCGAGATGATGTCCTTTTTTCTTCCTGTCAAACTCATGTTAAACGATTCTAAATTGAACGGAGACTTGCACTGTATCAACGAATGAATGCGATATTTAATTTCAGAACCGCAATTTAGCAAAGAACCCTTTGTTTTCTGAATACAAAACAAAAACTTTATCCCAGATATTTTTTTATTTATTGTTAATATTATTTCTACAACTAGTCTAACCTTTGACTATGACTCTCGCGGGATAATTTATAAGCATTTAAACAATACAATAAACGCTAAAAACAAGGGAAAAAAGACAAAATAAATTGTGGGTCACCACATTGACTCGCTGTAACTACGAGAAATCAACACATTCACACGGGAAGAAAATATAGCCTACTGAACGGAGAGCACGCGAGATTTTTTTAAAAAAATAAAATAAAATAAAAATAAAAATATGTTTAAAACAAGCCTTGAAAATACACATGTTTAAAAAAATGTTTAAAACGTATATAAAACAAAATCATTGTGTAAAACAAGTTTTAATCACTTGTTTGAAACGTTTCGTTTTAAACAAAACAACCCTGCTAAAAATATGCTTGAAAATATTGTTCTTAGCACTACATTAAAGTAAGTCAGTACAGTTGTATTAGTTTAATTTCCTAGCATCGAAAATATTTTAAAAGTCTATTGTGTATTGAACTAATTTTATATTTCTGTGAGTAAAATTGTGTAGATATGAAAATTAGTAAATTAGTAAACTTTACTTTGATTTTCCCGACATAAAAATGTAAAAAGAGCCCAATGTTCAGAATAAATTACATAAGATTTTGAAATAAATAATATTTGTATTATTTTTACCATCATAGCAAATACAAATGTTAAAGCACAAGGATGTTCTCAAAGTTGCCACCTTCCATACAAATGCAAAAGTAATAAAATTTTAACTTCGTATTAACTACTTTTCATATTTATAGTACAACACATTTACAACAAGAAATATCAGTTTTTGGTATCTAAATTTTACATAAGAATAAATAAACAAACAGATAAATTAGTGCTAGGCTAAAGAGAAAATATGTTCTTGATTACTCGATATTTCAGCTTCATACTACAAAAGTTACAAGGGTATTGGAGCAATAACAAGAGTACCAGATCAATTTTAACCGAGAAAGTCGTGTTGTCCTTGGTACATAGAAGGACATGTACCAAGGGAGAGAAGTTAGTGTGCCTAAGGACAACCATAAAGCTAATGATAACCTATTGTTGACAACAAGTTATTTATTTGTTAAAACAAGTGGTAAAAAGTTCTATACAGAAACCACAGCCTGCTTCCTGTTTCTCAATAAAATGGATTTTTTGTCAAGTAAATTAAAAAATAGGAATATATAATATTGTATAAAGTAAATAATATTACAGTTTATCACATTATTAGCTAAAATAACATGCAATAAGTATAAAACGAGGCATCGTGGATTAAAAATATACATATTCGTAAGTTAATTACACCAAATAGCAGAGTCATCGACATAAGTATCTGAACCCCCGACCATTATAACTTCATTACATGGGGACCAGATACTTATGGGAGTAACTGTACATGGATAACACTATAAACAAAAGTAAATTTAACGAAGGGAGTGCACAAGGGAAGAAAGGTAACGGAAAGAGAGAAGAAAATAATGGAAGTCACGGCAAGAACAAAACCTGCGTTGATAATTAGACCAAACGAGGGAGAGACTACAAAACAAACAGTAAGAAGACTGGCAGAGACAATAGATCCTAGGAAAGAGAAACTAAAAATCACAGGGATGAGAACAACAAAAGACCTGGTATTCCTGGAAACAGCTACCAAGGAAGATTTGAATAAAATTGTCTCCAAAGAACAAATAAAGAAGGATTTTAGAGTCGAAGAGACTAGGAGGCGAAACCCTTTAATGATAGTCTACGGCATACCATCAGATGTCAAAGACGAGGAAATTGTAGCTGCCATAATAGAACAGAATTTTGAAGAGGAAGAAATGGAAGAGGCAAAGAAGATCAAAGCCAGATTTAGAGCAGGCAAGAAAGGACAAAAGAAATGCCATCTGGTGATTGAAGTAACGCCAGGTATAAAGAAGGTATTAATAAGCAAAGATAGAGTATACGTGGACTACGAGTCACAGTCACACAAAGTCAAAGATTTCATCGTAGTACCACAGTGCTACATTTGTCAGGATTTTGGCCATGTAATGAAGTACTGTGATGCTAAGGATGGAAAAGTGTGCAGATACTGTGGCTCAAAAAGACACAATAGCGACGAGTGTGAAGATAAGAATAAAAACATATGCGTACCGTGCAGGTTGAGACATAAGGAATGTCAAACACCCAACACAGAAGAATGTGTATCGTACAGGATGGCACGAGAACGGATAATAAGCAAGATAAATTATGGATAAAAGAGCACAACAAAAAAATAAGAAACGCAATAAACCGCCCAGTAAGAAAAAAAGGGATAAACGAAGATTAGAAGATTTTTTAAACAAAAAGAGAAAACAAACTACTTCAACCAAGGACAAATATATTCAAACCGACATAAAAGAAGAAAAAGAATTAAAAGGGTCAATTAGGATGACTAACATGGAAATGGAACCTGAAAATAGAATAAAGAATACAGACATCACACCAACTGAGAAAGGAGATACAAAGAAGAAAACACTAATCTCATTCACACAGGAAGAACAGAAATATCTGTTTCCACCAAAAGAGAAAAGGATACAAGACAACACGATAACCTCTACTGAAGAAGAAGAGAAAACAATATTTAATGAGCCCAAAAGGTTGTACCCCAATATGAACCATTTATACAGATTAGCCAAGCTTGAAGATAAAAACATACTGAATGTAGCATTTAGACAACTAGTAAGAGACATCCACGAAAAAGGAAGAACGATTACATATCCGGTCTTAGAAGAAATAGATAGATTGGAACTAAGAACGTTTGATCTGCCAGCTAATGGATGGGAGTTGCTAGATCTAATAGATGAGGTATACGAAAGAAGAGGCATCCACTGGGATCTAGAGAATGTCTATAAACAACTGGTAAATGCGCATGGTAGGATTTGTTTCGACTACAGTAAAACGGGGATGGATGCCTACGTTTGTACCAAATATGCATAACACGTTAACAACAATTAGAATAGCACAAAACAATTCGCACAAATCGAAAATAGCAACAATGGAATTACGAAGATTTACAGAAACAAACAACATAGATATCTTAGCCATACAGGAGCCATATCTGCATAACAACAAGTTAACAACTTTTCCTGTAACAAGTAAAATCATATACGGAGGTGAAGAACCCCAAGCAGCCACAGTAATAATGAACAGGAACATTGAAGCTTTAAAACTTTCACAATATTGTGACAATTGGATAATCTGTATAGAAATAATGAAAGGAACAGACACCTTTTGGATAGTCAATTCATATTTCCAGTATAGCAAAGACATTGAAATATTTATAGGTAAACTTCAACAAATCATTTGGCAGAATCCTGAAAAGAAAATATTGTTTGTTCTAGACTCGAATGCTAAGAGTACTGCTTGGGGATCACCCTCTACAGATGCAAGAGGAGAAATTATGGAAGATTTCATAGCCCAGAATGGATTAGTAATCGTAAATACTGGAAACAAACCAACGTTTGTGGGCTCCCGAGGAGAATCTTATGTTGATATAACACTCTGTACACCAAATTTAGTTGATAACATTACAGATTGGCATACATGGGATCGAGAAACAACAAGCGATCACGAAATAATAACATTTAACATGGAATTAAATATACCAAGTAAGAATAAAGAAAGGTTAAACATTAAAAAGATAAATTGGGAAAATTTTAAAAAGAAGCTTACCCTACCACAATTGGACATAGACAAAAGTAGTGACGAATTAGTACAAAAAATTGAACAGGCTACTAAATTGGCAATAGAGGCATCCACTCCTAAAACCACGCAGAGAGTAGCATATGGCGATTTTTGGTCACCTAAACTGGAAAGATTAAGAAAAATCGTGCGAGCAAAAAGAAAAAGTTACCAAGCCACAGCAATTCCAAATTTGAAAGAAAGAAGACTCTTAGCTTATAGGAATGCCAAAGAAGAGTATGAAACAGAAATCATAGAAGCAAAGAAAAGAAGCTGGGAACTATTCCTAACCAAAAACATACAGCTTGATCAGTGGGGATTTCCATACAAATTAATAATGAAGAAAATAAACCCCTTAACACTTGGCACGTTAAGAAAAAATGACGGATCTTATACAGTTACTAGAAAGGAAACCATTGAAAATTTAACACGAAAGTTTTTCCCGAATGATATAATGGAAGATGAAACAGAAGATCAGAAACGAATAAGAAGAAAATTCGAAGAGCCGACATAAGTAGAACAGGTAAATAAGGAAGACATGGCAACAAATGAAGAAATCGAAAATATCATTAGGAAACTAAAAACAGGAAAATCACCAGGATTGGATGAAATACCAAATGAAGTCTTCACGAAAAATAGAGAAATATGGACCCCGTACCTGACAAGACTTTGCAATGTACTACTACAACGGCAAGAATTTTCGGACTCATGGAAAATGTCAAAATTAATAATCCTGCTAAAAAACGAAGACAGGGACCCAACTGATGTAAGCTCATATCGCCCAATTTGCCTGCTAAAAAACATAAGTAAAATATACGAAAAGATTATAGCAAATAGGATTAACAAACATAGGAATATGAGTGAAGATACGCTACAGTTTGGCTTCAGAGCGGGCAGATCAACAGAAGACGCTCTGAATAAGTACATAGAACAAATTCGAATGAGTAATTCAGAAAGTAAATATGTCCTGTCGCTCTACGTAGACATAGAGGGAGCATTTGACAACCTATGGGTCCCATCATTGGTCGATAAATTAGTTAAACTAGAAATGCCAACCTACTTGATAAATATCATTAAACACTACTTTCGGAACAGACGGATCTCAGTACAAATGGAGCAAGAGGAGCAGCAAATTCGTAATGAAAAAGGCTGCCCACAGGGCTCAATATTAGGACCCTTAATGTGGGACATTTTGATACAACCCTGCTTAGAAAAATTAAATGCTAACGATCTAATAGACAAAATAATAGCCTTTGCAGACGATATTGCGATAATATTATCAGCCAATTCAAGAAGAGAAATAGAAATGAAAACAAATGCAATAGTTGAAGACCTAAACAAATAGTGTCAAGAAAATAAACTAAAATTATCAGTCAAAAAAACAAAATACATGCTTTTCGGTAGAAAATTGAATAGAGGCCCACAAATAAAACTAGGCAATCATAAAATAGACAGAGTTAAAGAATTTAGATACCTAGGGGTAACAATCGATGAAAACCTGAACTATGGTAAACACATTCAAGAAACCGTTACGAGAGGAAATAAGGTGACAAATAAATTGATAACCCTAGGTAAAAATAAATATAAATTGCCTAACAAAATATTAAAATTGTATCACGAAACCCTGCTATGTGTTACAATGACTTACGGATCTAGCATATGGGTGCACAGACTGCTTCAAAACAAGAGAATAAAAGAAAACTTTATCAGACCACAAATAAACCTTCTGATGAGATTAAGTGGTGCATATAGCACCACCCCCAACAATGCCCTGTGTTTGTTACTTGATGTCAAGCCTTTGAACTTAATAGCAGTACAGAGAGCGGCAAATTATTGGATGAAAAGGAATAATAGAGAAGAGGTAAGGGCACTGTTGGGTGATGTTTTTGAAAGCGCCCAAGAGATTGAAGAAAGAATCAAAAAAATGTGGAATATTGAATGGATGCACTCTGCTAAGTCACAAAGGCTTAGAAATATTATACCAACGGTAGAAATCAGAGAACAAATAAAGTTTCTTGACCCAGCCCCAGGACTCATTCATTTTCTAACGGGACATGGTCCATATGAAACCTACCTACAAAAAATACAGGCCAAAGACAATTCAATTTGTGAATGTGGTGAAACGGGAACACCAGAGCATCATATACTCTGGTGCCCCTTTCTCGAAGAGTTATTTAAGGAAAGAGTGGACATAAGACAGAAGACGATAGCTGATATAATGAGAAGCGAGAAAGATTACAATATCCTGAAGAAAATAACAGACCTTTACTCGAAACTAAAAAAAAGAACAATTCTATAGAGAAAAACACATAAGAAAAACAAGAGCAGAATGAATGTGGAAGGATGAATGGAATCCAGTTTCTCCTCAGGACCGGAGACTTCAGAACGTCTCGTGGAAGATACTGGAACTCCGTATCTGCCGGGGAGGACGAGTGTGGTTGTGCTAGTGCGTCTCCAGGCATAGGTGACTTGGAACGGAACTCCGGACGCACTAGAGTGTGTTTTTGGAAGTGTCTTTCCTTCGGGTGGCGGGTCCATCTGTGTGTCCGTGTGTGTGTTGGCTGTGACTATGTCCCCATAGGAGACAAGTTTACTTCGTGAATGACTCAATAACGGTATGTTAATGGAGATTGATCCCTATATCGGCACAGGTGGAAGGATACCTCGGACCAGGATCCACACTAAGTACTCTGAGTGGGCCCTGGACCTCAAACCTGTGATATTGGGAGGAAATCTATTGCAACCACAAGAACATTCAATAAACGAAGGCTCAAGGGACTATTAAGAGGAATGCGGTATGGATTAGTGAAGACTAGTGTGGCTTAGTGTGTTTTGGTGAATGCGGTTTATGTGTCAACTTAGTGTTCTTAGTGCTTTTAGTGTGTGAAACGGGCAAAATATACAGGGAAAAACCAGTGTATAATTAGTGAAAGAATTAAATATGATCACAGGAGAGAAACTTGAAATAGCAGGTGAAAACCAAGCTCATACAGGGAAAACCTGAAGATAGAAGAAGTCCATCAAAGTAAATGAAATAACATAGTAAAAAAATAAACACTAAATAAACATTAAATTCAAAAATAAATAAATAAAGCATATTAAAAAAAAATTAAAAGCATAATAATCATAGTTAATAAATATGGACTCAACCAAGCTAAGTAAAGAAACAAAGTTTAAATAACTCCAACAATAATAATAATAATAATAATGATAATGGTAATAATAAGAATGGTAATAATAATAATAATACTAATATTACGTATAGACATAAATATACCAAAAATAGAAGTAGTTAAACAGTTAGAAGTAACTAACTAAATACTAACAAGATCAAAATCAAATAAATAAAAGTACCAAACAGAGGTAGGAAATGACAACGCAGATCAGAAAGAGTTTAGATGCTCTTGATTTGATTAGCAAACAATTTAGTATCAGAACATGTTAGTGTCAAGATCAATGGTCAAATACCCTGGAAATAGTATTAGTAGATAGTTGAGTATTGCATAGTTTAATATTAGAATATGTTAGGGTGAAGCTCAACGGTTATAGCACTTTGGAAATTACAACAGTCAATAGTTGAGTTTTGAATAGTTTATTCTTTGTCCATTCTTTGTTTTGTTTTGTTTTTGTTTCGTTTTTTTGTCTCTTGTTTCTTGTTTGTGGTTTCCTTTCCCTCCCTTATTCAAATCCCCTTTCACCTATTCCAAAATGCAAAACAAATAAATTAAAGAAATAAAAGGCAATGATGATAACCCGTTCCGGTTTTAATTTTTAGATACCGGTTCTGAAAGACGGGCCTGAGCCTAAAAATAAAAAAAAAACCTCCCAAATAAAAGAAATGAAAGTAAATAGTTGGAAGAACTACCTTAAAGAAAATACTAACCTAGACATTTGGGGTGAACCATATAAAATAATTAGTCAGAAAATAAAGAAGCCAACAACTCTCTCAACCTTAAGAAAAGATGATGGAAGTTTTACTGAAGGACGGGAAAGCACCATAAAATTTTTAATGGAAAAACTTTTACCCAAGGACGAAAAAGAAGACGATGACGAGGTGCACAAACAAATGAGGAAAGAAATGAAAATTTTACCAAAAAACGACGAAATTGTGGAAGAAACAACCAATCAAGAAATAAGTAATTACATAAAAATGTTAAAAAAGAAGAAAGCAGCAGGTCCAGACATGATGAAATCAGAAATTTTCCTGGAAAATGCAGATACATGGTCACCATATCTATCAAGACTCTACAATTTATGCCTCAAGACGAAAAGAATTCCTAAAATATGGAAACACTCAAACTTAGTAATAATAAAAAAGAGCGAAGATGAAAGAAATGACGACCCTAAGGCATATAGACCTATCTGTCTCTTAAATGTAATAGGAAAAATATTCGAAATGGTAATCACTAACAGACTTAGCAAATATCGAAACATAGAAAGAGATAAGCTACAGCATGGCTTTAGGAAGAAGAAAAGCACGGAGACAGCTATAAGGAGGCTTTTAGAATTAATAGAAAATGGAAAAATAGACAAGTACCAGGTAGTAATTTATGTTGATATCAGTGGAGCTTTTGACAATTTGTGGTGGCCATCACTCTTCAAACAATTTAATAAAATGAAAGTACCTAAATCACTATCCCAACTAATGTTAGAATACTGCAACGAAAGACAGGTCACTTACAAGGCACCAAATAATAACATTACCACATATACAACAAAGGGATGTCCACAGGGATCCATATGCGGTCCAACGATATGGGACATCGTTATCGAACCCTGCCTAAAAACACTGGAAATTACGGAAGACACGGAAGGAGTAGTCGGCTATGCAGATGATATCGCAATAGTCGTATCAGCATGATCAAGGGACGAAATTGAGAGGAAAGGGAACCAAGTCTTACACACGCTTCAGAAATGGTGCGAAATAAATAAGCTGAAACTACCAGGAAATAAAACTAAATACACGATATTCGGCCAATCTATACAAAGAGATCCAATATTAAAGATTAACAACCAAAAAATTGAACGAGTGAAAGAATTCTAGTATTTGGGAGTATGGATTGACGATAAACCGAACTATGCTAAACATGTCGAAAACGTAACTGACAAAGGAAAGAAAGTTGCACATAAAATATTCACAATTGCAAGAAAAGACTATAAGATACCCAAAAAGACCCTACAAACGTACAACAATGCTGTAATAATGCCAACAGTAAAATACTGTGCCAGCATCTGGGTTCACAGAATATTTGCAAATAAAAAAATAAGGGAACAAATAAACAGAGTTCAGAGAGGAGTTATAATTAGAACAATAGGAATAATCAAAACACTACCGATAGAATCCTTACAAGTGCTTGCACTAGAAGAACCAATCCATTACCAAATACTAAGAGAAGCTGTAAAACGATGGAAAACAAATAATGAAACTATAAAAATAATACAGATTCTAGGTACAAATCCGAATAACGAAGACGAACTAAATATGTTGATAGAAAGAAAATGGCAGGAAGAATGGTACACCACAACAAAAGGAGAAAAGCTCAAAGAATACATACCAACTATCAAAGTAAGGAAAGAAATTGGTGAAATAAAGAAGGAAACTATGGAAGCGCTGTCGGGACATGGACCCTTCAAAACACATTTGAAAAGATTAAATATTGAAAATGACGAAATGTGTTCATGTGGAGAAATCCAAACACCTGAACACGTAATATGGAATTGTGAAAATTACGTAACTAGTGAAGAAATAAGGAATCTCAGAGATGAACTTAGTGATGAAGATTGGACTAGCTTACGGCAGGATAAAACAAAATTCGATAACTTTCAAAAAATAACAGAGCATGTAGTGAGAAACCTATGGAATGAACGAACCCAACGAAGAAGGTAATTGAACAAATGGCACTTTGAAAAGATACAATTAAAAAAATCAAATTCTAATAGAAACAATTTAAAGTTCTGGCAAACACCCAGAACTATAGTACAAACTTACGTTTCTTATTTATTTATTTCGTTTTTATTTCTATAACCTCTATTAACATTGTGTGTGTGTCAGTGTTGTGCGTGTTAGTGTAATAAACGCATATGAGAAACAATGTGATAAAAGCATAGAGAATCATGGAAGAAAGAAGAAACTACAAGACAGTTAACACCAAATGAGAAGATGTTGTTTTCTACACTGTGTATTGTTTATTTTTTCTTTTAAATTTTTACTTTTCAGGGTGGGGAATGCGCTGCTTCCCACTCATTTTTTCTTCTTTCAGGTTCTTTTCTGCATGTAAAAGGATAAATAAAGGAAAATAAAAAATAAAAACCAAAAAAAGAGAGAAATATAAGGGCATGGTTTTAAATATTAGGTGCCATGCCGAAAAGAAATGTACCTCACCTCAATCTGCTGAGGTTTGACAGCCGAAAAGACAGAGAGATAACAAAGAAACATCAAAGTATAAGAGAGAGAACAAAGGCAAGAGGCAGTTGCGTCTGCCATAAATAAGTCCGAAAGTAATCGGCCAAGGCAGGGGGAAGTGGAGGCTTAAAAAAAACCTCCCCTGGCCCGCCCAATTCCCAGATCTCAACATAATTGAACACCTGTGGTCCGTCTTGGAAACACGACTCTGGTGACGATTTCCACCTCCATCCTCTCTCACAGAACTGTCCAATGAACTGCACGAGGAATTGTGTAAAATTCCACTTGCTATTATTCGCGACCTCTATGCCTCCATCCCACGTCGCATCAAGGCTGTTCTGAAGGCGAAAGATGGCCCGACACCATATTAATCTGGTAAGTTGCAATTTCGTTCAGGTGTTTCCATTTTTCTGATCACCATCTGTAGATAATTTGCTATAGTAACAGAAAAAAGTTCATAAATAGCTTAGAAAATGAACTCATAAACTACCTGGAATCATTTAATTTGAAGACTAATAAACAATTAAATTTAAATAACAGGCTATTATCGGAATACCAAATACAATTTTGTGTGCTGTCTCTGAATTAGCTGTATCTGGCCACTTAGTCATTCAGGACACATTTTATATGAAGTAGCCAAATTGTGTTTATTTTCACATACTTTCATATACATGATAGTTAACAAAGAATACTGTACCTTCCTTTGGAGCAATCGAAAGAAACCTTACTTATCTTATGTACGAAGGATCAAGTAAGCTTATGGGTTAAGAAAATTTAAAATAACTTATTTACTTTTAGTTATATAACAGTATTAGTCAGTGGGTCCGTGGAGCCCCCTTCCTTCTTGGTAGAAGTAGGGACTTCAAGTTATTTAGTATTCTAGGATTAATTTTTAAAAAATTGTCTTTAGGCATTTTACATTATTAAACTTGTTAAAATTTTCACTTGAGATTGACTCTACTAGCAACAGTGTAATAAAACAAAAATTTATTAAAAATAATTACTATAAATGTAAATAAAAATATTTTTAGTAATAAAGTTAAACAAAAAAACCTTAATAATATAATCTAAATAAACAACAAATAAGCTGTCTTGAAGGGCAATGGTTATGTGCAAACTAATAACTAAAATAAAAATAAAAATTAAATCTCTTATTATGAACAATAAAGGTAATGTGTAATAATAAAATGAGTAATGAAACTTTTAAAATAACTTAGTCTCTAATTAAAAATTAATGAAAAAATAAAATAAAAAGGGAAGAACCTGGAGTCTGGGGAGAGATTTACAGTCTTGGCACGAACGGAGGAAATAGCCAAAATAGCTAAAAGACGAGGTGAGTCATATGTATAAGAAGTCATACTTGGGTTGAGAGAGTTGAGTCTCATGTTCATGTAAGTCACCTTTCTTAATGTAAAAGTAGTTAAAAGGAAGTCTAAGGTTGTTTTGGTCTCGTAGCGTTTGAATGTAAAACTTAACAAAGCTTACTTCAAGTTAAAATCACTCTTTTATGCAAGTCAGTTTTCTTTTAGCAAATATTATACCCTTCTTTATTAATAATAAATTGTAATTAAGCATTAAAAAAAGGGGGTTTTCTCACTTTAATTTCTTGGAAGAAAGAGAGGAACCTACCTCTATTGCTTAAATATTCCTAACAGTAGGAATACTAATTGCCCCTTAAGTTTACTTTATTTAGCAAAACAAAAGTTAAACAATTTTACCAAAATTCTTTACCCTAAACTCAACAATTTTATTAATCAAAACCAAACACTACTAAATATACCTCGCTACTCAAAAGACACAAAATCGCTTAGCTGGCTGTTTTCTGAAGGGCCAGGTGAGGTTACTCTTTCTGAAGTAGACATAGAACTGGGAGACGGTAGAGAAGCACAACTCTGTGTGAAATGGTTCGTGGGTTGATGGTGATCTATTGTGTTGGATGTAGACGTGGTAGAGGAGTATTGCATAGACGTATAACTATTGTGTTGAGGGTTGACCAGCGGTTGGTAGTGTCCTGTAGTGTCTGATGTTGACGCAGAAGATTGCTGCATAGGCCTATAACGACTTTGTTGCGGGTTGATGTCAAGTTGACGCTGATCCGTAATGTCCGATGTCGATGCTGAAGTTGGAGGTTGCATAGCGCTGTATTGACTGTTGGAGGTGGATCAGGTGCTCATGGTCACCCACAGGAAAAGTGGGAGTCCTGACAAACTGTTGTACAAATGGTAGAGAATGTGAATAAGTAGGCCCTTTGAACGGCATTGGCAGTGATTGTGACATTGAGTGTTGAGATGTTTGCTGCGCTTGAGCGATAGCAGCAATGATGCCTGATTTCAGTCTCAGTTTCCTCTCTGGCGGATCTTTGTGCAGTTCTGACACAAGAGAAAGTAGAAATAATCTGTCTTCATCTTTCTCGTGGGTAGCTTCTTCTCTCACTTGCTTTTTAAGTATCTGAATTAGCTCATCTTCTTCCTAGACCGGCTGGTTGTTTGCCGATTCTTTCTGGAAGCCATTTCATCATCTTCATCCCCAGGATCAGTTGATGCTGACTCCATGCTATGTGTAGTATTTTTGTTACTGTTTTCAGGAAACGAAGTGATTGAAAATAGACGTATTGTTTTCGTCCACTTGCCCCAGAACCACTTTTCTCAGACTTCTGTTTCTGGAGTTCTCTCACATAACAAGAACGAATCCCTTTCCATTTTTCTGGATTACAGCCGCTGAAAAAATGTAAAAAATAATAAAAAACTTAATTTGAATTTGCTAAAATGTACGAACGCGCGGCCTGTGTATATTGTACCTGAAAGCGTCAACTCTTAATTTTTACAGGTACTTGGGTTCCGGTACATCCATGACTGACCTTCATTACCAATATAGACTAGGATTATCAACTATCTCATACATCATACGGCAGGTCTGCACAGCTTATGGAAAAAGTGAGACCACTATGTTTTCCTGAAATGACAGAAAGGTTTTGGCTAAAAACTGCCTCTCAGTTTTACAAAAGAACTAGTTTTCCACATTGTCTTGAGGCTATAGATAAGAAGCATATCAGAATCATTAAGCCAGTGGAAAGTGGCTCTTTATATTACAATTACAAACATTTTTTCTCTATTCTGCTTATCGCCGTATGTGATGCATCATATAGGTTTGTCTTTATTGATGTAGGTGCATATGGGACATCATCAAATTCAACTGTGTTCAAGGAATCATTATTTTTTAAAAAACTTCAATCAGAAAACTTGAACATTCCTCTGTTCCACCGCGCTTGCCCTGGAATTGATGTGAACATAACAGCAGCGCCATCCCTCCAAAACCGCACTGCTATCCTGGTCAGGTAATAGCGCATTCTATTGAACTGTAACGACTTTATTCATTTTTCAATAATTGTAAATAATTAAGTTCAGTAATTCACCGTGAATAGAGTCAACTAGAAGTGTTTTTGTAACGAAAAAATAACAACATGAACTGCTAACATCTTTTCACAAACTGTCGAGGGTTGAGAGTCGAAAAACTTTACTCTTTCGTTTACCGATTACCTCGAAACCGCGGTAGCCAGAATTAGCCCATAATAGGGGACTTATATTAAGAAAATGAAAATATCAGGAAAATGCAGAAGTCTTTTAGTCTGAGAGAAAAAAACGAACGAAATCTCTAATTTCTAGTTCTGTTAGTCTTGTAGCTCTTAGTCCGTACCAAACAACTGATAGAAATATGGCCAATGAATTATGACTATTTTGTAGAATATTCCACTTTAATATCACAGGAAATTCATTTTCTGGCTTGCTTGGTTGTGAAAAGTTATAGAGTGTATTGGTGTATTATGTAAAGTATGTGTACTGTCGCTGATTTGTGATGACAATCAGAAACAGAAGTAAAAGCTAAATTCCAGTGTAGTTTTGTATTCAAGGGGAAACAGTAAACTTACTTTTTTCTTAAAATTTTTCTTCGGGTTCACTCCCTTCCCCCTCAACAGAGGGTACGGAAATGGAGAACTTATTTAGAATTTGATTATTGATTCCAGTATATTTCAAGCATCACTTCTCGGACCTGGGCCTGTGATATGTCGATATATCGCTATCGTCGATATCTATATTATCATATATCAACATTCGATATCGCAAATATATGGACATGAATATATCATTCTAAATTTTCGATATTGATATTCGGGGGGGGCTGCGAGGTAGAAAGGGCGCCTAAAACTTGCGATGGGATGAAGAAATTAAACTTACTTTTTACAATATTCTTTTCTAATCATAATATTTTTATTACCAGAAATTTCAATGTAAATACATCCACTTGCAAATTTGCAATATTGTATGCTATAATTTCTTAGGTGCCAGAACTTTTCTGTTTCCTGAAAAAAGAAACAAAAAATCACGTGCAAAAGCAAGTGCTTCGAACTTTAAACTAGAATTTACCATAAGAATGTTTTTTTATTTCTCTCTCTTGGAGATTTCCACCCCTTTTGGCCTTTGGGACCGCTCATTGACAAAACGTGCACACATGATCGCTATATGCATTCATTCTCTTAGGCAGTCAGAGATTTTAAAAAGTAAACGACCTTTTAATAATAATAATAATAATAATTATTATTATTATTATTATGATAACAATGGGGTTTACAACAACGGTCCCATCTCTATCTTGCATGGGAGGGCCGCAAGTCTGCTACGCCACTAGTGTACCCTATTCTGTGTTTGTCTCTTTTTCGTTTCGTGTAGCTATTTGTTTTTGAGCTGTTAGGCTTTTATATGAAACCTTTATATAACTTTTATTTTTATGAGTTTCTTTTTTGGGGGGTGGGGTGGGAGGAAGGAGAGAAATGCTTTCTTCTTATATCTGTTTCTTACCATTTATCTTGTTTGAACTGCTTAAGTAAGTCGTTTTGTAACTTTAGATGTCATCAAACTCCGTCACAATAATAAAATTGTCATTCTTAACAATTTGTTTTTTTTCTCTTATTTGCAGTTTGGCACACTGACATATTTGTGACAAAATTGAGGTTTAGTCCAACGCCTTTCGAATTTGCAACCAATCCAACCGCTGAGCTTTTTGGGTTGCCTGCTATTGGAGAAAATGTAGAATTGCAGATGGTAATGCACTTTTGAAGTGTATACATGCTCGAATAAGGTATGGCTCTTTGTTTCCCAGCTTACTTTTGCTGTAGCCGAAAGTATAATAAAAAGATGAATAGACCATACAAACTCATATCTTTCGTTAAAAATAAATGCTATCTACTACCATTTAGATACTATAATATTAGTTTGGAGAAAGTGAGTCAGTTGCTGAAAACACAGGTGATGTTGTTTGAGAAGGTGATGAACGTACGTCCAACTGTGGGCTATCTGCAATCTGACTTTCAGAACTTGGTATTCCTGAAGGTAGTTGTGATGAAACAGACATTTTGAAATTGTTGGGTAGGCTGCTTGTATGGATGTATAGGAGGGATATGGGACATGTATGAATATGGATGGGACCCTGTGTTGTTCCATGGAAATGTGCGCTGGGAGTTTGAACACTATGAATTGTAATTGTGTTCTTGATCCGCATCATGGGATCTAGCACCTCCCTTCGAAACTAACTTTTGGTCCTGAGTAAATGTTTTTAACGTTGGTAAAAGGAATATGAGAAAAGCACGATCTTCATCATCGTCTCTGTCTTTGTTTTCCTTCAATAGCATCAATAAATGGTCCTCAAAGATGTAGTCTCTCGAGTGTTTTTCCTCCTAAATGATTTTGGTTGTGAAACTGGTATGGCTTCTTCTGCTGGCGAGGCGGCAATGTCATAATCAGTGTCATCAACTCCTTGATCAGAATCCGGCTGAGATGATGATCCTGGCGTGCGATCGAAGTTGATGTCGGTCTGGCGGAATTCTAGGCATTCCAAAAACTGCGATTGGTCAAAGAATGTATATTTTACTATCTTTTTGCATGTGATCCTAACTTTTGAGTTTTCAGGTTACTTCTACACTTTATGTACGCATCTCGTATGGTTGTCCACCCTGTCTGTACCTTTCCCACTGAAAAATAATAAAAATAGGTAACATTGTACACTCTTGAAGGTATTATGTATCAATAGTACTGCCATTTTCACAAGTAATTGTAAAATACACTTCGAATTCACTATTTCAATGTTAAATATTTAAATGAATATTAATTGTAAAAAAATTAAGGGAAAAAATTCACGACTTGCGTTCTAATTTTGTTACAGATATATTGCCACTGGCAATGCTTTTATTGATCTGCATTATCTAAAATGGGAATATCAATCATTGCTAAAATCGTGCGGGAAGTATGCTAGGCCATTTAGGATGTAATGGTAGATGAGTGTCTTCCTCAACCCTCTCTCAGAGAAACGGTTACAAATTTTCCTTGCCTTCGAAAATATTGTTAATTTTCCCAACTGTGTCGGAGCTCTTGATGGGAAACATACCCGGTTAATCAAACCAGTAAAAATTGGATCACTTTTTATGAATTATAAACATTACTTTTGCATCACTCTTTTGGCCATTTGTGATGCCAACTACTGTTTTACTTTCATCGATATTGGTGCTTACGGCAGCGATTCAAGTGTGCTCAAGAATAGTGTGTTTTGGAAAAGAATTGAGAACGATAGGCTCAATTTGCCTAACCCTAAACCTCTACCAAGTACTAATGAGCCCATATTGTCTTATGTTTTAGTGGCGCATGAGGCTTTGCTATATCAGAACATGTCATGGGACATTATGTAAGGAAGAATTTAAACTACAAGAGGAAAATATTCAATTATACACTCACCAGAGCACGAAGATTTATTGAATGCACTTTTGGAATTCTCAGTAACAAATGGAGGATTTTCCATCGACCTATTAATTTTGACATTGATCTGGCTATCTCCATTGTCAAAGCTTGTGTTTTACATAATTTTAAAAGGCTGAGAGATGGTTACAATTTTGAAGACATGCTTACTGTCGTTGCCTTTGAAGACAATGAAACTGACGTATCACTTCTAAGAGATCGTCATTTGAATCCATCAGAAACAATTTTGCTAAATATGTTGTAACTAATGGAAAATTTCTTTGGCAAGATTCAAAAATTCACTAATGAATATTTTTAAAATGTAAGTTTTTAATTACATAACCACATTATCAATGATTCTCACTAGTGTTATTTTTACTTATATATTCTTATATTTATTGTATTATACCATATTGTATTTTAACCTCTGATATCACCACATCATATATTTTTAAAAGTTATACTTTTGCTAATATGCAAACTATAGACGTTTTACCAAGTGAAAACATGTAATTACCCCTGCAATTAATGTTGTTGATTGCACGGTGTATTGCGTTTTCGGAAATTGCAGATATATACACTTGAAAACCTTCCTATCGAGCCGGGTCCAGCTTTTTTCTAATCAAGTAAATTTCTTCCCACGTAACTTTTCACATGAATAGGTAAAATTTAGTATATGCATTTTTTGATTTATATTTGAAGAAACATAAATGTGTGGATTCAAACCACTACAAAAGCAATTTAAAAATTATTAATCAGAAATGGTTCTAACTCAAGCGAAAGTAAAGTGAGGTTTGACAAGACAAAGTGAGTTTTCGTTTTCTGTCCTCAATCAATAAAAAAAAAAAAAAAAAACGTGTGAGAGGAATAGTTACTCTTGCAAGTTTTTTGTTTTCCTTTTTTTTTTTTTTTACCAAGAGAGATAATTGTTCATCATAGGGAAAATGTCCCACATAACCCCGTTAATTTGCAACTTATACTATCCCTTACACCTCTTCTCTCTGCGCTATCAGTATTGAATTTCTGCAAATTAGTGACAGATCATCCCCTTAAACAAAATTTCGAAATGATAAATTATTAATTTCTCTCCTTTCGTTCTGAAGCTGATTGTTTAGAAAAATGATATGGTGAACAAACTCCAATATGAGCAAAGGGATAAGTAGGGGTGCAGGCCCTAGATTACCGCTGGGCCCCTCCAGAAATTTACTGATGAAACTATAATGTGTTTAGTTCATCTCATTAACCCCATTCCGAAGGGCATATTTTACACTGACACTACTTTGCTCCAACTTCCGATTTTTTTCTGAGTGTGACCTTATTGGCTGGATGTGATAAAGTCGCAATGAAGTAACACAGCGGAATTTGAAATTGCGCCTCTTAAATCCGGAGATTAAAGCAGGAGGAAACGCGAATGCTAGTAAGTTGCCTGGCATAGTGTGACAGAATGTACAATTAGCGAAAAAAAGTATTCGTCTCAAAGCGTATACAATATAAATCGAATCATATATTAAAGGAAAGAAGACTCTATCGCACAATAATATGCCCTAGGTTCGTCTACACTTCCCAGCATAAAATAAAGAAAGAAAGAAATGAAACTTTGTCATTCGTTTTCTACAGGTTACAATAAAGCAGAGAGAAGTCACATTTACTGCCAAAAAAGTATTCGTCTTGCATCTACCTGAAGCAACACACTCTTCGTAACGCGAGTTTTTTGGTACTATTTGCAGACGTTTCTGCCAGTTAGTGAACTCTAGTCGAACTGTGTATGTGTGTGTGTGTGTCCTGCTGCTGTTGGAGTGAACAACTAACAGAAATCAACCAGGGGAAGACAAAAATGGGACGAAAATCAAAAGAAACAAGTGAAGAGGAAAGACGAATAATGCTATGACTGTTTAAGGGTAAATCCTTTAGTGAGATCAGTGATATGATTGGTCGGCCTATTACCACCATTAAAAGCTTTATATACAAGTTTGACCGAGATCTGGGCGTTCATCACAACTAAAGCAGCAAGATAGACATCTCATCTTACGTAAAGTTAAGAAAAATCCGAAAAATGAGTGCACCAGTCATAGCTGCGGAGCTCGAATAAGAGTCTCAAAATAAAGTGTCAGCCCAAACTGTGAGAAACGTTCTCCATGAAGCTGAATATAGAGCCCGAACAGCCCTCAGAAAACCATATATATAAGAAAAACCAAAAGAAAGACTCGCCAGGAGTATGCAATATCACACAGAAACGAGACATTCGACTTCTGGAAAATGATGGCTTTTACTGATGAAAGCAAATTTAATTTGTTTCAATCAGATGGTCGAGTTCTAGCATGCAGAAAGAAGAATTGTCAGCTGGAGGGAAGGAATCTTGCAGCTACAGTGAAGCATGGGGGCGGCTCAGTACTTGTGTGGTGGTGCATGAGTGCGAACGGGGTTCGGGAATTGTGTTTTATTGAGGGAATAATGGATCACATAGCAAATATCAACATCTTGAAGAAACATCTTCCCACGAGTGTTGAGCAAATGAGCTTACCAGGGGATTACATATTCACCCTAGATAATGACCCGAAACACATTGCCCTGAATACGAAGCTGTGGCTCTTATACAATACTCCGAAGTGGATGGAAACACCTCCACAATCACTGGACATAAATCCAATTGGCATCTATGGCACGCTCTGGAAACAAACATACGAAAACACCACATTTCAAAAAAAAAAAAAAAAAAAAAAAAAAAAAAGCTGCTCTTATAAACGCATTGTTGACGGAATGGACAAACATTACCAGGGCTACAACAGAAAATTTAGCTAGATCAATGCTAAAGAAGTTGCAGGAGGTCATACGGCGAAAAGGAAGACCCACACAGTTTTAAAATTTGGGGGACGGCAATTTAAGCCATTGCAGATGAATAATGTTTCTTTGCAGACGAATACTTTTTGGCGTGAAATATGTTTATTTTATTTGTACGTTTTCGTATGCTTCGAATGTGAAACAACTTAATTTCTATGTTTGGTAAATATATAGATAGTATATTTTAACATTTGTGTTTCGTTCTTACTTTTATACTGGGTTGAATGCAAATTATATGCGTAGAAACACTTCAGTTCTGCCCGGATGAATACTTTCTTTGCTCAGTGTATTCTTGGGACATTTAATCGATTACAGAAAAGTTTCGCGATGTCCTACCGTTTTTGCTTTAAAGCGACCAACATTGGAACCTGAAAAGGTTTATTTCTACCATATCGGGTTGAAGATAATCTCCATTAACGAACTCATCTGAGATAATTACTTAGCGACTGCAGAAAAAGCTCAAAAATTCTCTTTGGTTCAAGAGTTATCGTGCCAAGTAATGGACATACGGACGTACTAACATTAAATATTTCAAGTCCCACTTGAGTGATCCTCATAAAACAAATTTGGTAATGTTATATACTTTCTCCATGTAACCTCTTCGTTATTTGTAATCAGAAATATAACTTTCAGTATTAGTAGTTGCATAATTTTACTTGGATCTCCTGATATAAAAGAGCTACTCAAATTCATTCACTTCTCTTTGTAATGTTTATGAAGAAGAATTGGCAAGTTGGCAGCTGTCTGCAGCCAGCCCTAGAAGTAAATACAATATTAAACTGAGAACGTTTGTGGCAAGCGTAACACAAGGCCTGAGTCGTATTTCTTGCTGATTAAACAAGCAGGTAGGGAAGGAACTTTAGTCAAGAGGACAATATAATTAGGCCTGACGTTTTGTTTTGTGATTTTATTCGAGGACAATATTCTACGCAGTTATATCACTGCAGCATTCGCACATAGGGTCTACATAACAAGCCCACGTACACAATTATATACATATATACACGTCTACTCACCACTGACACATGCGTGCTCATGCAGAGGGAGAGAAATATAAAGATATGTTTCACATACACTGTTCCATGCGTATGCTCTTGGAAGACAGCCATTTGTTTTCTTTTTTTTTTTCTTTAAGAAAAGTCATGTTACTATTTTTTTTTAACATGAAAATGCTGAATGTCTTCACATGTGGTTAGAGCTTCACTTTCGTTTCAATCAATATTTATTACTGTTTTCCTTTGTGGCTAAGTAGTGACTCGCGTCCTCAGGGTTCGATACCTGATGTGAGTGCTAGGTTCGGATGAACACTTGAGCAGAGATTTGAGTTCCACTTTTCACCCAATCAATACCTTAATATTCAAGAATATAGGTACATTACTTAACCCATTTTTCTTTCCCCCCTCCATGTAGCGGACCGTCATCGTCGGGGAGGGGGTGGAGCTGAGAGGGCGGCTTCATAACTCATTCATTTATCACCCCTCATCATCTTCATATCATTGCATGCCCTCTCAGCCGCGAATACCGCTACCGGACTCACGGGTGGTTGGTGGGAGTCGGGAAGAGGCAGGTCTAGTGGACGTCTTCCTCCACTTGGGGAGGACGTGCACCCACCCGGCCTAATGTTGTATGCGTCCAGTGTTTGTGTTGTCCGGAGTGTTGAGTCTTTGAAAATATAGAAAAACAAAAAAAAAAAAAATGCAAAACCAAAAATTCTATAAAAAACATAAAACATTAAAAAATACAAAAAATCCGCACCATTTGTTTTGTTCTTCCTGGGCTGGAGGAGGGCTATCTTTTTGTTTTCCAGGTTTCTTTCGTTTTGTTTCACCTCTTCTTTTTCCGGGGCCACGCGTTTTTGTCGACGGGAATGGTTTTTGCACTTCCATTCCCCTTGACCGCGTCGGCTCCACGCTGATCCTAAGGTGTTGGGCGTGCTGAAGGGATGGCCAGGGGGTAGCGTTAGTTCCCCTATTAACGCCCCGGTGTGACCTCACACCCTTTTTTCCTTTTTATATGTTTACTAAAAATCTAAATTATATGGGTACCAAAACTTTAAAATCTGATCCGGGCTCTCCCTCACGGACGAAGCCCAAACCGAGTGAAAGCGAAAGTGTGGAAAAGACAAGTATCGCCGCGCCCGTCGTACGATATCTTGTAATTAAAGATAAAGATGCTGATAGTGCCACATCTGATGCAAACCGTCCGAGTGCTATTAAGGGCTTATCCCCTTTTGTTATTAATAAAGTTATTACTTACCAAGCCGGACAGGTTAAAGACATCAAGAAATTGCGGAACGGCACTTTATTGGTGGAAACTGTCGATGAAAAGCAAACAGCGAAGCTACTGAAATTAACTTCGATTGGAACTGTGAACGTGTCAGTAGAAGCTCATCGTCTCCTGAACGTCTCTCGAGGGGTGATATCGTGTTGGGATCTCCTGAATGCCTCTGAGGAGGAGATTAAGTCGGAGTTAGCGGACCAACATGTTATAGATGTAGCTCGCATAAAAAGTAAGAAGTCAGGTGAACTCGTCGCTACCCAGTCACTGATTCTTACTTTTAGTTTGCCAACGCTTCCAGAATCTGTAAAGGCTGGTTACTATCGATTGAAAGTTCGGCCCTATATACCTAGTCCTTTGCGCTGCTATAAATGTCAACATTTTGGGCACACCAGCACCTCGTGCAATGCGAGTGCTGCTCTTTGTGCCAATTGTGGCCAGGCTAGTCATGGTGCGGATCCCTGTAAAGCAACCAAACCCTTTTGTGTCAACTGCAAGGGTGAGCATTCTGCTTGGTCTCGGGATTGTCCAGCCTTCCAGCGCGAGAAGCGAATAAGGGAGCTCATGGTTGCTGAAAAAATTTCTGCTGCTGATGCTAAGCGTCGTTTGAAAGAAAGCATTCCTTCCTCGCTTTCTGTTCCCTTCGCTACTGTTGCAGCAAGTTCTAAGAAATCTGTAGCAACCCAGACGTCCGACGTTTCCACCCAAACCGACTTTGTCCCCGAGCCTAGTATTGACCCCAAGACCCCAGTTGCAACAACAAGCGAACTTCTCCGAACCCCACGGGTTTCCGTTAGTGGTGGCCTTCGGCGTACTCCAGCCCAACGCCGATCACCTTATATCGCTGGCCTGAAACTAAGTCAACATATTCGCCGGCTGAACGAGACGGTTCTCACTCCAAAGAAGAAAAAATCTACACCAGTTCGTAAGCCACCTGCAGTTTCTCTGAAATCTGATATGGTGGAGGACGAACTGATGGATTCTGAGTGGGCTGTTATTGGTCCTCGTGGGAAGGTTCGCCTTAAACGTTGACATCTTCCACTATGGCGCTTCTCCAGTGGAATTTGAATGGCTTCGGTAGTCATCGTGAGGAATTGATACAACTGGTTTCCGACCATTCGCCAGTTGCTGTCTGCTTGCAAGAAACGCATTTTAAGCCTACCCAGTCCTTCCTTCTTTCTGGGTACACTATGTACAGATGTGATAAGTCAGATGCTGGTCACGCTGCTGGCGGCGTGGCCGTATGCGTCTCTGATTCGGTTTATTCTCGGGAGATTCACCTCGTCTCCCGCCTGCAAGCAGTTGCGGTGCGAGTATACTTCTCTCGCCCGCTTACAGTTTGTTCATTGTACATTCCTCATTCAGAAGCCTTTAGCACCGCTGATCTGCTTCAGCTCTTCCATCAGCTCGAGCCGCCAGTCTTGCTTGTAGGAGACCTTAATGCCTATCATCGCTTGTGGGGCTCTGTCCGCACTGACGGTCGTGGCCGTCAGGTAACGGAATTTCTTGAGGAGAGTGGTTTGCTTATCCTTAATGATGGCAGTCCTACTCATTTTTCCACTGCCCATGGCACATATTCTTGTATAGACCTCTCCATGTGCAGTGCTGGTCTCTTGACCTCATTGACATGGCGAGTGCATCCCGACCTTTGTGGCAGTGATCACTTCCCGTTGTTTGTTGAAGATCTCCCTGTTACTCCTCCTTTACCTCTCCGCCGCTTCAATTTGAAGCGTGCTGACTGGCGTAAATTCCGTGAGCTCAGTGTGTTTCAGTGTCGTGATGATCTCCCGGTAGCTGTTGTGGCTGAAGCTTTTGAGCAGACTGTTCTTGACGCTGCTCATGGTTCCATTCCAGAATGCGGTGGCGACGTTTCCCGCCGGCGTGTTCCATGGTGGTCTACGGAAATCCGTGAGGCTATCTTAGCTCGTCGGCACGCTCTTGCCACTTTTAATCGTCATCCCACTGCCGACAATCTGCAGCGCTTCCGCATTCTACGTGCTCGAGCTAGACGTCTTATCAAGCTCTCGAAGCGCCAAAGCTGGATGAATTACGTTTCGTCCGCCAATAGCCGCACAGCGATGTCCAGTGTGTGGCGTCGGGTCCGCTCTCTTAATGGCAATTCTCCTACTGTTGATGTTCCTGCTTTGTCTGTGAATGGTGTCTTAGTTACTCACCCTTCGGAGATAGCTAACACTTTGGGCCAGTACTTTGCATCCATCTCTGAGTCTGAACATTATCCTCCAGCATTCGTTCCCATTAGGGCGCGTTTAGAGCGGAACCCGTTAAACTTCCGTACCGCGAACAATGAACCTTTCACCCTCGTTGAATTCGATTCTGCTCTTCGTGAATCATCCAATACTGCTCCAGGGCTTGATCGTATACCCTACGAAATGTAGCGCAACCTCCCCGCGATACACAGCTTGCTCTCTTGCAACTGTATAATCGCCTCTGGGACGAGCAGTTTTTTCCACCGGCTTGGCGTGAGGCTCTCGTTCTTCTTATCTTGAAGCCAGGCAAAGTCGCAACTAGCCCCACGAGCTACAGACCCATTGCTCTCACGAGCTGCGTCTGTAAGCTGTTTGAACGCATGGTCAACAAGCGCCTGGTGTGGTATTTGGAATCCAATTCACTTCTGAGCAAGCTTCAAAGTGGATTTCGTCGTTTCCGATCCACTACAGATAATCTCGCTTATCTTGAGGGTGAAATTCAAGACGCCTTTATCAACGGCGAGCATCTTGTAGCTATATTTTTTGACTTAGAGAAGGCGTATGATACAACATGGCGTTACGGAATCCTAAAACAATTATATGACTGGGGTCTCCGTGGGCATATGGCCCACTTTATCTCGAATTTTCTTCAGGAGCGAAACTTTAGAGTGCGTGTGGGATCTAATTTCTCAGAGCGCTTTGTACAAGAAAATGGTGTTCCACAAGGCAGTGTCCTTAGTGTCACGTTGTTTGCTGTCGCCGTCAACAGCGTTCTTTCGGAAATCCGGGCTCCTGTGTCTGGTTTGCTTTATGTTGACGACCTTGTAATTTTCTGTCGCTCCCGCCACCTTCGCGGCGTTACTCGACAGCTCCAACTGACTCTCAATCGTCTTGTTCGCTGGTCGAATGAGACTGGATTTCGCTTTTCCACCGAGAAATCCCAATGCGTTCACTTCTGCCGGCAGCGTACCTGCATTGTTGACCCGGAATTGTACCTCGATGGCACCCGTTTGTCATTCGTTGATACAGTCCGTTTCTTGGGTCTGGTCTTTGACCGTCGCTTGTCGTGGGCAACACATATACGAAATCTTAAATATTCTTGTCTTCGAGCTCTGAATCTCCTTCGTGTCCTTTCCCACCGCACATGGGGTGCTGATCGTACTGATCTACTTCGTTTGTACCGTAGTCTAATTCGGTCCAAGTTAGACTATGGCTGTATTGTCTATGGTTCTGCTCGTGCTTCTCTGTTACGACAATTTGACACAGTGCATCACCTGGGTATTCGTATTGCTACTGGCGCCTACCGAACTAGTCCCGTTACCAGCCTGTATGCTGAAGCCAATGAACCTTCGTTAGTATATCGTCGCAGTAGACTACTCCTTAATTATTCTGCGCATGTGCGTTGTATTCCAGACCACCCGTGTGGACCATGTCTCCGTGGTGGTCGGATATACGAGCGCTATGCTGCACGTCCTCGCTCTACACGTCCATGGTACATCCGTGCGTGCGAGAGCTTTCTTTCCGACGATTTCGTGTGGCCCTCTCTTTCGTTGGTTCGCTTTTGTGCTATTCCACCATGGCTGCTTCGTCTAACTCTGCATGATTTACGTTTGTCTCTGCATTCGAAACAGCAAACTAGTTCCCAGGTGTACCAGCAAGAGTTTGCCGCACTGTTAGATCAGTACCCCGATTTTAGTGTGTTTTTTACGGACGGTTCTAAGGATGGGGATTCTGTAGGCTGTGCCTTTGTAACCGACGAGGGCAGCTCAGAATTCAATATGCATCGCCTGTGTTCCGTGTTCACTGCTGAATTGACTGCACTTAAGCTTGCCTTGGACCATGCTCTCACTCTTTCATTACGTCGTGTGCTTGTTTGTATCGATTCTCAGAGCGTGGTTCTGAGTATACAGAATGTCTTTAGTATGAACTCTCTCGTGCAGGACATTCTTATGAGATGCCATCAATTGCAGCAACAGGGTTGTGTTGTCGTTGTCTGCTGGGTGCCGGGTCATGTCGGCATCCGGGGAAACGAACTTGCTGACACAGCTGCCAAGAACGCCGCCTTGGCCGGGGTTGCGCTGGAGCATAGCATTCCTTGCTCCGATCTTCGTTCCTATTTTCAAATCTTGATGCGCTCTCACTGGCAAGCCGATTGGGACCAGGCCATTGAGAATAAATTACACGCAGTCAAACCACTCCTAGGCGAGTGGCGTACGTCCTCGTCCCATTGTCGTCGAGATGAAGTGCTCCTGGCGCGTTTGCGTATCGGACACTCTCATCTGACGCACAGTTACTTGTTACAGAGACTGAACCGTCCGTATTGTGAGGAGTGTGTAGTCCCCCTGAGTATTCAGCACATTCTTGTGGAATGTCCTGAATACTCAGATCTCAGAGAACGTTACGGGCTGCCTTCGGTTCTCACCCGTGCTTTGGGGGATGATAGTGATGTTATTGGCCGGGTGCTTGAGTTGGTGCATGATATTGGCGTTGCTCACGTTCTCTGAGCTGTTTTTAGTCTGTTGGCATTTTTTTTATTGCTGCTAAATTTTTATATTTTGTCACGTGTTTTAAGTTTATTTTTGTATATTGTTATTTATTTTATCCTATTTATTCTTTTATCTTCCACTTTTGCTTTTTTCATTTTATTATTCATTTAGCAGCACTCTTGTTTCTTTGCACTGTCTTCATTTTAGCCTATCATTCATTTTTAACCTTGCAGTCCTGAGCAACGTGTTTGATCGTGACGGGGACATATAGCCTCGTTGCTGACGTCCCCATTGACCCCCATCATTCATTCATTCATTCATTCGAATTTAAGTGGAATCATTTCTGGCTTCTCGCTGAGAATATTTATAAATTGCCTCGAATTTCCTTACGTCATCTTCTTTCCCAAGCTAGTGAGGTAAAACGTTTCCACTTTGTCCCTTGGATCCAGGACTAGGGCTACTCAGTCTTACGGTAATGCTTTGGCATTTTACTAGGGAATGCTTGGAAGACAAATATCAAATTTTCGTCCATTTCGCTTCTGTTTCTTTTGTTGTCTAGCTTTGTAATTGTAATTTCAATCTTGTCGAGCAGTAGATTCACTGATACTACGACCATCGGAAAAGTCGCATTGCTCTCTTTGCTGAGTTTCATGCTCATCTGCTTGATGCTGAAGAGAAATTTTTAGATATTGTCAAAAAATGTAAATTTATTTTAGGGAAATAGAAAATTCAGATAATGTAGGGATAGAATTACACAGAATATTAATCCCAGCTTTCAATTTTATGGCTACTCCTAGCATTTCATGCGTAGAGTTCAATCTTGTAGGGCAATCTGACACAGGACTCAAGGTTGTGACCCGTGCAATTTGGAGTGCTGAACGATTTTTTTTTTTTTTTTTTTTGTAATTTCGGTTCTCTTTACTTTCAAAAGCACAAACTTGCAGTAGAAGAGTCATATATTTCATATTTTTTTTCTTTTAACTATCTTTTGTTTCGTATTCACTCTCATGAACGTTATCCAGAGGCAGACTTGTAAAGGTTTGAACCCTGAGATTCAGAATCTGTGCAAAATATGGGAATTGTTGATCCTCGGCATCAAACGACATCAGTTCTTGTACTTCTTTCATGAAAGTTGTATTTGCAGCAGCGTTGTCAATCGTTATTCCTTAAATTTTTCTTTCAATGTCGAATTCCAGTAGACATCGGTGAAATGTCTTTGAGATAGTCTTTCAGTTATAACAACACTTAAGGCAACAACGTTTAGTACTGTGCAACTAGTTTCACTAATTGTGAACGTAATGGGCTGCAATACCGTAATATGTTTTTCCTGCTACAGATGTCCATCCATCTATTGTACATGATATTTTTGAATTACATTTCACAAGGTTATTCTTTACTTCTTTCTTTAAGTACTTAAAATCTATTGCCAACCAGTCATGTCTCTAAAAAAGTCATGTCCGGGTAAAAGATCCGGAAATATTTTTGATCCTTGAGAAAGAAAAGGTAATTTTTTTTCTTTACCCAATCCACTGTATCGTCTTCAAAGTTACTGGCATCTAGTACCTCCAACATACACACACACTCAAAAGAAGATAAATCATTATGCTTGAAATTTTTGTAAGAATTTCTAATAATGTCATGTTGAAATTCTGAATTTTTTGAACATATCTTTCACTAGAACATTTTTAAGCATAGGGAATAGAAATATGGGAAATGGGTGTTCTCGTATTTTTTGTATATACCGCCATCTCAGTAAATAGATAACGTTACTAGGATCGGGAGCATGTCTGTTATTTTTAGAACTTCAGTTATTGTCAATTCAAGTGGACATACATTAAGAAAAATACATCAAATGAATATACATATTTCAATGTTATTGCCTGAAAGTTACAAAATTGTATGCTCTATAATCAGAGACGACGCCAGCTTTAATTTCTTAGGGAGCAAAGAGGGGCGTACTTAGTTTTACGTACGAAAAATGATAGTTACTTACATTATATGAAAAATGATATGCTTGATTTACATTACAGTACTTACTTTAAGTAACATTTGCAATTAAAAAATAAGGTAACTCTTGTCATGAAATAGTTTTCAATGCAAATTTTGATAGCCTAAACATAAACTGAATGACTTTTGCGTATGTTACAAGTAACACATTCGCCTATATGTACTAATGTGCTTTGATATTCCGAAATTATACTAAAAGTGTTAATGAGAGGACATTTGATGATTGTCCAGCAGAATGAACAAAAGTGGAACCTCTATGGAAATAATGAGAGAACAAAAGTGTACCTTTCTTAATGAAGCTTAAATCTCCTGTTGCCATGTGCTGGGAAAAGCATCTCGAGCACTTTCGAAAGCTCAATAAGTTCTTATTCTTTTTCTGTCGTCAAACAACTAAATGCGTTAAGCTTGTATCCAGCATTATATTACGAGCTAGGCACGTAATACGCTTCAGAGAAGAAACTTTCCTTTCACACGCAGCACTGGAGACTGGCATTGTTACAGAAACAGTTATTACTTTGTGTACTTTATGGAATACCTGTCTGTACTTTGTTAAGAAGAGGATGAAATCCAATAAATGAACAACTTTGGTACCATCTTCTCATCGTTTCAAAGGATTAGATAATATTTGCATTTCATCTTTCAACGATGGATATAATTTAGAGAATGGAAGTAAGTTGTACAGTTGAGATGACTACCAAAGATGTGTTCTGTGGTTTTTATACTATCTTTTCGTAAATTTTCTACTTTGCTGTATAATGACAGGTTTTCCTTCTTGTGATAGGGTACTGCCTTTACTACTGCAGTTCGAAACCGCAGTAAGGTATCTCATACCGTTTTCCTGATTGCGATGTTTTTTGTTCTTTTTATCACTGTTTCTGGCAATGTCCCTTAAATAATGATAAGGCATAAGAAAGCCAATGTTGCTGGAAAGTGTGGGCTTTTGGTATGAAATGTTGAAATATTTCAAATTAGAGCAACCATATGTGCTCCACAGTGACGTAGGGCTCAATTAAAGAATAACGTAGTGTAGTTTGAAGTGCTTTGAACCATGAAAAACGACACAGACGGACATACGAAGGATGGAGAATCACATCACTTAAATGTTCACGACAGTGACTCCACCACCAACCATAGCAGCACACATACGTTGATTAAACGTCGACGTTTCGTTTATTATGAAACGTTAAATAGACATTTTCCTCTTTATCCAACGGTGGACAATAGTATGTTAACATTTAACTAGAAGTTGTTGTTCTCAAGAGAATTTTTTAAATCTAGTAGGTCCTCTCTATTTAGATGCTAAGGTGCATTCCTTAGTAGATAGATATATTTGTTTGCAAAACCGAACTCATGAAGGGTGGAATATACTATTTACGTAGGCATAGTATCAAGATCTATACTACCAGGCTGTTTATTAAATATGCGTTTAATAATTTAACATAAATTAATCTGAATGTCACAAATTTTATCTATGAATTCCTAAACTACTTAATGCAATAATTCAGCCAAGAAATAAGGAAATTGATTTCAAGATA
Source organism: Thermobia domestica (assembly GCF_964235325.1). NCBI lineage: Eukaryota > Metazoa > Arthropoda > Insecta > Zygentoma > Lepismatidae > Thermobia > Thermobia domestica. Next base: position 215,023,434 of record NC_137460.1, on the reverse strand, counting down.
TTTAATTCTCTCAGGGTAGTCTCTGTCTCAGAACTGAAAACATTATGGTAGGATAGTCATATCTAAAATCAATACTGTAAAATGTGTCCCAAAAAGGGTACTTTATAGAGGTAATGAGAATTAATGTTGCAGTTAACATTCGGACCTACAATTTCTAATAGAAACACAAATCAATATACAAGCAATGACATAATTTAGAATTATAACTTTTTTTAAAAAACAAATGGTCATGGGCTAATACCTGTTCATTTCTGTATTTAATGTAAAGTGTAAAATGTTTTCATTTTAAGTTTTACAATAAATCGTTGTCATTTACTAGTGTTGGCGCTTTATATTACACAACGTTTGCGAAAAAAGAAATACAATCATTTTTATACACAAAATATAACAGTACGTAAAACTAACGAATCGGAGAAATGTAGTTAGCTAACTTCCTGTAGAACTTAAATAATAAAAAAAATTCAATTAGAAGAGAAGCAGGTCAACAACACGGGAGGAGAAAACTTGTAGACAGACTTGAAGGACAGCAATAGCAATGAAATTAAATCACTCCACCTTCTTAGGTTGCACGCTGAAGATTCTCGCCAGTCCAAGTAAGTGTTGTTTTTCGTACATATGTCTTAGGTATCCAAAAGAAATGAAGAATATTTGTTAAGCATCGTAGTAAACTTGGTGGCTATCTACGAGTAGAGTGCATGTTTTTTTTTTTTTTAAAGCCATTTTAAGAGCAAACTTAAAAGTATGTTTTAGATTCAATTCGATATATTTTAAATAAATTTGTCATGTCAAAATAGGCTTTAATGACAATGTGTTTTTGTATTCTGCCTTTTTAATTTCCTGCGGAGAATTGGATTCAGTGCGATAAGTGTGCGGAACGATGCTACGAAGATTGTTGTGATTTCGATGTAGGAAACTCCGGAAATAATACAATTGTGATCTATGCCATTAAGGGGAAAACGTAAGTTGCTGTAGAATCAGAGTAGGGCTACAGTAAACTAAGCATATTGCATAATTTGTGTCTCGTTTGATCCAGGTTAAAAACACTAGGACTTTAGAATCAAGTTTAGTGATATATTTTGTTGAAACAGCCACAACGTAAGCATTTTTCATTATTAGATCAAATTCGGATAACATTCTGAAGAATATCATGAGAATTAAATCCGAAATATTCCTCTTGGTATATTCTGGAATCCTCTGCTTCAAGAAAAAATAACGAACAAATTATTTAACAAATTAGTGAAAAGCGTTTAATTTTAAAAGAAACAACTGCTTCAATTTTATAAAGTTTCTACTGTAGATCTAATTACATGGAGTAATGAGGTCGTAACACATTTTGCTACAACTGCTTTCAAGAAAGAATAACGAACAAAATGTACTAAAACAATTATACAATAATGGTCTAAAGCGAAGAAGACAATTTTTTGCTGTGTGCAGCTAAATAATTATTCCCGGTATATTTATTCTACCCTATCATTTTCCCTTCCCCACTGCTATCCCACAACTTTAATATTGTGTTTATAGAAAAATTAGACCTTTAACTGACTCTCAACATCTCTACTTAAATTATTTCGTCATTTCATTTTTAAATGCGAACTCAATATCGACGTCTTGTAGCGGGGAAAGTCCGAATGGTTTGCAAGCATTCTTTTCGCCTTTTCCCCACTCTGTTCTAGTGTGGAATATTGCACTTCCCGCCTGAACAAAGGCGAGCAACATGGATCTAATGTTACACATTGGTAACTTTATCTTCAACAGTATCAATCGTAAAATATTATTGCCTGTATCATAATGCTATTTGTACTGTGTGGCTACAATTACTTACTTACTTTGTAAAACAAAAGTGTCAAATTGTTTTTTGTGAATTATTCCTACACGTAGAAATTCGTCTGCAAACAAATGAGCACTTCAGTCCATTTCCGGCCTTTCGATTTTACCCCTCTTTCCCTTACATATATGTACTGTATAAAACATTAAACAACAATGAATGAAAGTAATGCTGGTACACACATACACATGCCAAAACATACATATCTTTTTTCACATATTTCAAATTTACATGAGTAACAAGGTTAGGAATGCTGCATTTTGAGTAGTCAGATTGGCAAACTAAGAACTCTACACTATCACAAGTATTCAAACTTTGGAGACCTCTAACAGTAATAACAGAATTGAGGCGGATGAAACTATGCAGAAAGGAGTTCCTTAATGCCAAATACTATGATCGTACCTTGCTCGCATTTTCAATAAATAAGAACGAAACAACATGGGATTAAAAATCGTATCTTGTTCACAGGTGACATTTCGAATAATTACTTACAGGCCTATGTATCACAGCTAATCACCTAGATGAATAGCAACAGACATAAAGATTATAATATCATTTACACAAGTCCAATATTCCATACCGTATCTGAGATACGACAAATGTGAATAGATTTTATTTGATTTCAGTTTAGCGTCCCTCTCAGAAGCGACGATATATGATATGTTTAACGTGCAATCCGAACCACATAACCTATCGCCGGGAATAGAAGTCGGGTCTCACACGCCAAAAGGGAGCTTGAAAAGCCGTACAGAGTCGGAAATACTGCTTAAAGCCACATTTCACAAATGTAATGAATATTGTGGTTGGAATGCTATAACAACATCGAGTAATGAAAAAATCAATATTTTCTTAAAATATATCTTTCAAGCACTGTTCTCAACTCTCCCCATATTTTTAATCGATATGGCATTCCAACAATGAAATGAAATCTTTAAGTTTTACGTCCCACGGTTATGCCCGTTAGGCTAAAGGAGACGGTGATAATGAGAGATGAGTGAAATGGTGGAATGAAGAAAGTGGGAGGAAACGGAAGAACCCCGAGAAAACCCACGAGCACGGTGTTTGTCCACCACAAAGTTCACTTGGCGTGGGCTGGGATCGAACCCGGGACCCCAAGCACCAGAGGTGAACGCTCTACCACTGAGCCACCGCGCCCCCTAGTGGTTACGAGGGATACGCCAGAATCTTTCCCCAGTCAATATCTATATTGTGCAAAGTTCACCATTTTCTGTCCATTACTTTAAAAGCTATAAGAACGTTTCGTGATAAATGCTTCACCCTGTATATACTTCAAACATACAAACAGAAATACACTGTATGATAGTAATAATGCATACAAACAGAAACACACTGAATGATAGTCATAATGTATCTATATTTTGCAGTGTAATATTCAAATTGATCCTTCTATACCAACAGTGATACAATTTCACATTCTGCTACCTACAGCTTGCGATGATAGAAACACATTCCTTAGGCACTGGCGAAATAATTTGATGCCGAAACCGGAAAGACATTGCAAATACAATATGACTGAAAAATATAGGTAATATCCGGTTCAACATGTTCGACTTGCCATAGAACTGCTCCTTCAAAAGACGAGAAAGTCTTTAGAATTCGATTCGTTTCGTATCGTCCTGGAATCATTTGTGTGTTTCCTGTTTTCCTTGTTCAGCTATAATCAAAACATTCAGTGATTTCATCTCTCTCTTCTATAACAAGTTCTTTTGCAAGGGCAGTTATAAAACAGTATCTCGGTACAGTACTCTGTCACACAGGATAATATTAATAACTTGAATTAGTGAATTTGACTCGTAACTTATAAAGTACACAACAGAATGATGCAGGATTTTTGAATAAAAGATGAAACATTGGATTTTGTATTTTATTACAAAAGGGATGATAATGAGTTAGTGAAATGAAGGAATGGAGATCCGGGGATTTTAATAGCTGGAATAATTGACTGAAATTTGATACCCAATCAACGTTTTGACCTGAAGAGTCCCGGTATAGATCGGCAGTCTCATTAGCTGAGGGCTAATAGCTGAGACTTAAAGAGATAAGTATGCCAATGCAAGGCTATGCGTGGTAAATAGAGAATTTGCTCCCTGTTTCCTCAAAATAACCCTTTTGAGAACATTAAAAGATGGTATTGCTCACTCACGTGTGTTAGCTTGCTGATGTCCACAGGCGCAGGAAATGGGTGACACTTTCACTAAATGTTGTGTTAACGACGCACTGTTACTTGTGGAAAGGTTCGGTGTGGACTGCCAAAATCCTTGGATTGAACCTGCTGGAGGTCTTCCCTGCTCCTCTCTGCGGCTCTGGACGCTCAAGTCCCGGGTTTGTACTTGCTGGTGGCCGTCTTTGTATTCTTCCTTTACGCACCTGGACTCTGGACCAGAAGTCTTCCTCGGATGTCGTCTTATACTGGGCGTTATCTGAGACATGGACGCTGGCCAACTTGGCTTTGTACTCCATATTAATGATGTTAGGCGTCGCCACCCATTCACGTTATGCTTGGCGGAGTGACGCGAGCGGCCTCGAACAGAGTGAGTGGCATACATTCAACATGAACTGACGATAAAGGACAACTAGTATCGACATGGCCTCGAACTTTCTAATCCCTAGTATTTATATGGAGTAATCTCCGTATTTATTAGGCTAAATATTCAATTATAACCAAGAGAAAATATACTTCTGTAGGACATCAGCGTATCTGTTGTTGAATTTAGATTTGCTCCTTTACTTTGAAATCACAATACTGTCCAGATGTTTTTCTCTTCTCTTTGGAAATGTACCACTTTCTTGATGATAAAATTATTTTTCATAAACGTATAATTCAGCCCATTCCGACTGTAGGTTCGCTACATTCCTCCGACCAAGATCTGATTGGTGCGACACCGAAATTTGCGCAATTTAGTCCTGTGTAATTCAGCCCCTTCCGGCTGTATTTTGTTACACTTCTATGTACCTTCTATAGCTCCATGATCAACATCTTCACTATCAACGCTACCCGGAGCTATGTATATGTTATGGCTACGTCCTCTCCTTAGGAAATTGTGCAGAGCACATTTTCCCAGAACAATATAATTTATATTCTTAAGCGACAGGCAAGCGGAAAACACTAGTTAATATCCAAATGCATTCTCAACCACCCTTCGTGCTCTACTCAGTCGATAGTTGTAGACTAGCTGCTGTAGTACTAAATTCTCGTCGCCGTATGGTTTCATGTCACTTTGTTAACAAAATACGTCATCTGCAACCAGCACAAAAGCAATGGTCTTAGATCCGCCACATACAGGTTGTGAAGAAAGAAAATTGAAACTCCCACTCCTTAATGCATTGTTTAAGAACTTTTGGTAAATTCTTCTCCATCACCACCCTCCATGTAGCGGACAGTCATCGTCGGGGAGGGGGTGGAGCTGAGAGGGCGGCTTCATCATTCATTCATGTATCACCCCTCATCTTCATATCATTGCACGCCCTCTCAGCCGCTAATACCGCTACCGGACTCGCGGGTGGTTGGTGAAAGTCGGGAAGAGGCAGGTCTAGTGGACGTCTTCCTCCACTTGGGGAGGACGTGCACCCACCCGGCCTACTGTTGTTTGGGTCCAGTGTTTGTGTTGTCTGGCGTGTTTAGTCTTTGAAAATAAAAAACAAAAATTTAAAAAAATCACAAAAGAAATCAAAAACTTAAAAAAACGAGTACAATTAAAAAAATCCGCACGTTTTGTTTTGTTCTTCCTGGGCTGGTGGGGGTCTATCCTTTTGTTACCCAGGTATCTTTTCTTTTGTTTTCCTCTTCATTTTCCGGGGCCACGCGTTTTTGTCGACGGGAATGGTTTTCTTGCACTTCCATTCCCCTTGACCGCGTCGGCCCCACGCTGATCCTAAGGTGTTGGGCGTGCTGAAGGGATTGCCAGGGGGTAGCGTTAGTTCCCCTGTTAACGGCCCGGTGTGACCTCACACCCTTTTTTCCCTTATAAATGTTTAAAAAAAATATTTTCTTATGGGTAAAAAAACTTCCACAACTGAACCGGGCTCTCCCTCACGGAAGAAGCCCAAACAAAATGATACTGGAATTGAGGAACAGACAAGTATCGCGACCCCTGTTGTCCGATATCTTGTAATTAAAGAAAAAGAAGTTGAAAGTGCCAGTACTGAGGAAAACCGTCCGAGTGCTATTAAGGGCTTATCCCCTTTTGTAATCAATAAAGTCATCAATTATCAAGCCGGGCAGGTTAAAGATATAAAGAAACTGCGGAATGGCACTTTATTGGTGGAAACGACAGACGAGAAGCAAACGGCGAAGTTACTTAAGTTAACTGCCATTGGATCCGTGAACGTGACAGTCGAACCGCAATGTATGCTGAACGTTTCAAGAGGGGTGATATCGTGTTGGGATTTCCTCAATGCCACCGAAGAGGAGATCAAGTCGGAATTAGCGGACCAACACGTTATAGAGGTAGCTCGAATCAAAACTAAGAAGTCAGGTGAACTTGTCGCTACTCAGTCACTGATTCTTACTTTTAGTCTGCCCACGCTTCCGGAGTCTGTGCAAGCTGGTTACTATCGCTTAAAAGTTCGGCCCTACATACCTAGTCCTCTGCGCTGCTTTAAATGTCAACATTTTGGACACATCAGCACGTCGTGTAATGCGAGTGCTGCTCTTTGTGCGAATTGTGGCCAGGGTAGCCATGGTGTGGAACCCTGTAACGCGACCAAGCCCTTCTGTGTGAACTGCATGGGGGATAATTCTGCTTGGTCTCGGGATTGTCCAGCTTATCAGCGCGAGAAGCGTATCCGAGAACTCATGGTAGTAGAGAAGATTTCTGCTACAGACGCGAAGCGTCGATTGAAAGAAAGCCTTCCTTCCTCGCTTTCTGTTCCCTTCGCTACTGTCGCTGCTATTTTTCGGAAATCTGTAGCTACACAGACCGTCGACGTTTCCACCCAAACGGAGTTGATCCCAAAGCGTAGTTGTGAATCGAAGACCCCCGTTGCAACAACGAGCGAACATCCCAAGCCTCCAGCTGTAACGCCGAGTGAACGTCCGAAACCTCCTCGTGTTACTGTTAGTGGTGGTCTTCGGCGCACTCCAGCCCCTCGCCGATCACCTTATATGGCTGGCCTGAAACTTAGTCAGCATATCCGCAGGTTGAACGACACGGTTCTCTCTCCGAAGAGACCGAAATCTACTCCAGTTCGTAAGCCACCTGCAGCTTCTCTGAAGTCTGACATGGTGGAGGACGAACTGATGGATACTGAGTGGGCTGTGATTGGACCGCGTGGTAAAGTTCGCCTTAAACGTTGATATCTTCCAGTATGGCGCTTCTTCAGTGGAACCTGAATGGCTTCTGTAGTCACCGTGAGGAATTGCTACAACTGGTCTCCGACCACTCGCCAGTTGTCGTCTGCTTGCAAGAAACCCATTTTAAGCCAACCCAGTCCTTCCTTCTTTCTGGGTACACTATGTACAGATGTGATAAGTCAGATGCTGGTCACGCTGCTGGCGGCGTGGCCGTATGCGTCTCTGATTCGGTTTATTCTCGGGAGATTCACCTAGTCTCCCGCCTGCAAGCAGTTGCGGTGCGAGTATACTTTTCTCGCCCGCTTACAGTTTGTTCATTGTACATTCCTCATTCAGAAGCCTTTAGCACCGCCGATCTGCTTCAGCTCTTCCATCAGCTCGAGCCGCCTGTCTTGCTTGTAGGAGACCTTAATGCCTACCACCGTCTCTGGGGTTCTGTCCGTACTGACGGTCGTGGCCGACAGGTCACCGAATTTCTTGAGGAGAGTGGCTTGCTTATCCTTAATGATGGCAGTCCTACTCATTTTTCCACTGCCCATGGCACATATTCTTGTATCGACCTCTCCATGTGCAGTGCTGGTCTCTTCACGTCATTGACATGGAGGGTGCATCCCGATCTTTGTGGCAGTGATCACATCCCGTTGTTTCTTGAAGGGCTCCCTGTTTCTCCTCCTTTTCCTCTGCGCCGCTTCAATTTGAAGCGTGCTGACTGGCGTGAATTCCGTGAGCTCAGTGAGTTTCAATGTCGTGATGATCTCCCTGTAGCTGTTGTAGCTGAGGCTTTTGAGCAGACTGTTCTTGATGCTGCTCATGGTTCCATTCCAGAATGCGGTGGCGACGTTTCCCGCCGGCGTGTTCCATGGTGGTCTGCGGAAATCCGTGAGGCTATCCTGGCTCGTCGGCACGCTCTTGCCACTTTTAATCCTCATCCAACTGACGATAATCTGCAGCGTTTCCGCATTCTACGTGCTCGAGCTAGACGTCTTATCAAGCTCTCGAAGCGCCAAAGCTGGATAAATTACGTTTCGTCGATCAATAATCGAACAACGATGTCCACGGTGTGGCGTCGGGTCCGCTCTCTTACTGGCACTACTGCTCCTGTTGATGTTCCTGCCTTGAATGTGAATGGTGTCTTAGTTACTCACTCTTCGGAGATAGCTAACATTTTGGGCCAGCATTTTGCTTCTATCTCTGAGTCTGCACATTATCCTCCTGCCTTCATTCCCCTTAGGGCCCATTTAGAGCGGACAACGTTAAACTTCCGTACCGCCAACAGCGAAGATTACAATTCACCTTTCACCCTCGTTGAATTTGATTCTGCTCTTCGTGAATCATCCAATACTGCTCCAGGGCTTGATCGTATACTCTACGAAATGTTGCGCAACCTCCTCCGCGATATACAGCTTGCTCTCTTGCAACTGTATAATCGCCTCTGGGACGAGGAGTTTTTTCCACCGGCTTGGCGTGAGGCTCTCGTTCTTCCTATCTTGAAGCCAGGCAAAGTCGTAACTAGCCCCACGAGCTACAGACCCATTGCTCTCACGAGCTGCGTCTGTAAGCTGTTTGAACGCATGGTCAACAAGCGCCTGGTGTGGTATTTGGAATCCAATTCACTTCTGAGCAAGCATCAAAGTAGATTCCGTCGTTTCCGATCCACTACAGACAATCTTGCTTATCTTGAGGGTCATATTCAAGACGCCTTTCTCAACGGCGAACATCTTGTCGCTATATTTTTTGACTTAGAGAAGGCGTATGACACCACGTGCCGTTACGGAATCCTAAAACAATTATATGACTGGGGTCTCCGTGGACATATGGCCCAATTTATCTCGAATTTTCTTCACGAGCGACACTTTAAAGTGCGTGTGGGATCTAATATCTCAGAGCGTTTTGTACAAGAAAATGGTGTTCCACAAGGCAGTGTACGTAGTGTCACGTTGTTTGCTGTCGCCGTCAACAGCGTTCTTTCGGAGATCCAGGCTCCTGTGTCTGGTTTGCTTTATGTTGACGACCTTGTAATTTTCTGTCGCTCCCGTCATCTTCGCGGCGTTACTCGACAGCTTCAACTGACTCTCAATCGTCTTGTTCGCTGGTCGAATGAGACTGGCTTTCGCTTTTCTACTGAGAAATCCCAATGTGTTCACTTCTGCCGACAGCGTACCTGCATTGTTGACCCGGACTTGTACCTCGATGGCACCCGTTTGTCATTCGTTGATACAATCCGTTTCTTGGGTCTGGTCTTTGACCGTCGCTTGTCGTGGGCACCACATATACAAAATCTTAAATACTCTTGTCTTCGAGCTTTGAATCTCCTTCGCGTCCTTTCCCACCGCACATGGGGTGCTGATCGTACTGTTCTGCTTCGTTTGTACCGTAGTCTAATTCGGTCCAAGTTAGACTATGGCTGTATTGTCTATGGTTCTGCTCGTGCTTCTCTGTTACAACAACTTGACACAGTGCATCACTTGGGTATTCGTATTGCTACTGGCGCCTACCGAACAAGTCCCGTCGCCAGCCTGTATGCTGAAGCCAATGAACCTTCGTTAGCGTATCGTCGCAGCAAACTACTTCTTAATTACTCTGCGCATGTGCGTTGTATTCCAGACCACCCGTGTAGACCATGTCTCCGCGGTGGTCGGATATACGAGCGCTATGCTGCACGTCCTCGCTCTACACGTCCATGGCACATCCGTGTGTGTGAGACCTTCCTTGGCGACGATTTCCTGTGGCCCTCGCTTTCGTTGGTTTATTTTTGTGCTATTCCACCATGGCTACTTCGTCTACCTCGCCATGATTTACGTCTGTCTATACATTCGAAACAACAGACTAGTCCCCAGGTGTATCAGCAAGAGTTTGCCGCACTTTTAGATCAGTACCCCGATTTTAATGTGTTCTTTACGGACGGTTCTAAGGATGGGGATTCTGTAGGCTGTGCCTTTGTAACCGACGAGGGCAGCTCAGAATTCAATTTGCATCGCCTGTGTTCCGTGTTCACTGCTGAATTAACTGCAGTTAAGCTTGCCTTGGACCATGCTCTCACCCTTTCCTTACGTCGTGTGCTTGTTTGCACCGACTCCCAGAGCGTGGTTCTGAGTATTCAGAATGTCTTCAGTATGAACTCTCTAGTGCAAGACATCCTCGTGAGATGCCATCAATTGCAGCAACAGGGTAGTGTCGTCGTTGTCTGCTGGGTGCCGAGTCATGTCGGCATCCGGGGAAACGAACTTGCTGACACAGCTGCCAAGCACGCCGCCTTGGCTGGAGTTGCACTGGAGCATACCATTCCCTGCTCGGATCTTTGTCGTCATTTTTCCAGCTTGATGCGCTCTCACTGGCAAGCTGATTGGTACCAGGCGATTGGGAATAAACTTCACGCAGTTAAGCCGATTCTTGGAACGTGGCAAACATCTTCTTCCTCTTGTCGTCGGGATGAGGTGCTCCTGGCGCGTCTGCGTATTGGACACTCTCATCTGACGCATAGTTATTTATTGCGTGGATTAGACCGTCCTTATTGTGAGGAATGTATAGTCCCCCTGAGTATTCAGCACATTCTTGTTGAATTTCCTGAATACTCAGAGATCAGAGAACGTTACGGACTGCCTTCTCTCCTTACCCGTGCTTTGGGGGATGATCATGACGTTGTTAGCCGGGTAGTTAAATTTGTTTCTGATTGTGGAGTTGGTCACGTTCTCTGAGCTGTTTTAGTCTGTTGTGCTTGTTTTATCGCTGCTACATTTTTTATATTATCTCTCATTTTTATCTTTTTTCTGTATATTGTTATCGTTATATATTTTAACTTATTTATTCTTTTATCTTCTATTTTTACCTGTTTCCCTTTGCTTTTCATTTAGCAGCGCTTTCGTTGTTTGTACATTATTCATTTTAGTTTGTTTTCTTTTTAAGATGCAGTCCTGAGCAACGCTGTTAATCGAGACGGGGACATATAGCCTCGTTGCTGACGTCCCCATTACTCCCCCTACTCATTCACTCATTCATTCTTCTCCATCACATATTCTGCCATAAGTGCTGACATCAACGTACAGAAATTCATAGTTTGCGTTTACAGTGCCAACAAGAATATACTAAATGATTGCTTACGGACCCACTATTAGAGGGTGCTCGAATAAACACGTGCTTTTCATCAATGGCCCCACAGCAATAGTGAGTAAAATTCTACTTCGTGCTGAATTCATCTGCTTTTCGCACCTATTCTTCAACCGTGCACAGATTCAAATAGTGCATATCAAAATAATATTTATTCTTTTTTGGCACGTAACTTACAAGAGTAATATTTCCGTCAAAGAAAAATTCACTTGAACATTTCGGTTTAATGCATTTTGAATTTCCGGTGGAATTTCCCGTCTATTTTTCTTGATAGTTTTTACAATTGTAGTGCGTTTACTCAGAAGAAATATTGCTAGCTGATAAGTTATATAAAAAAAATTGTTAGTTGTTACATTGAAACCAGAATTGTAAACGGTATGACACAACTTTTTCAAAATATTTTCTGTTGAGGAGGCTCTCCTGGCTGCCCTGTAAGGTATATTTTTGCATCGTTTTCATAACTGGTGTTTGTCGAATAACCAAAGAAAAAATATACCATACTTAGCAAGCATGCATTCAATGAACCCACATCTTCCGCGAAATCCTACAAGTTTTTCGTGTATTGTTAGATTAGGTTCAATATCATAAAAATTATTGCAGTTTGTTATGAATAAGAACCAAATGTAGCTAGCGTATCTGATTGAAGTCTCATTTCTTGTGTTCGTTTATCGTCAAACCGTAGCATTTTTCTGATATTTTAGAAGCGCTTCGCTGGTGTTGTTGCCGATACCTAAGGTCTAAAAACTTATTCAAAAAAGAAAAAAAATGTGAAGGAACATTCCAATTACAATGCACGCTTGCCGACAAAAGTAGACTAACAAAAGCCAGAGGTTCTTCCTCACTAATATCGTGTCATGTTTTTTCTTCACGGAAAACTCTCCGACCTTCAAGATCTGTACACAAAACAATTTCATGCAATATATCAAGAGTAATAACACATCAAGTGCACATTTTGATGAAGTTGTTGTGACACTTCTATTTGAACCAGATGGATTCTTTACTATATTATGCACAAGAGTGGTGGATGATTCTTATTCCACCTCATTCCGTTTCTAGCTTTTAGTGTTGATTGTGAATAAAAAAACATAACTTGTACTACTGTTTTCCTCACTTGTCACATCACTGTCACTAGTTGACGAGCATTCAAACGATGACTCATCTTGTAGTTGCGTTTCTGCATTCTTTTCCTCATCTGAAAGATCACTATCTTCTAAAATGTTGTCATCCTCTTGTTCTAAATCCTCAAATATTTCGTCTTCTTTCAAATTACAACCCATTATTCACAAACGTATAACCACTAAAAATACTTTTCACAGAAGACCATGAACTCCATCTGCTTCTTACGCTTAGATGCCAGGCCATGCTATGCACTGTTGCAAAATGCCTTATGAAAATAATCGTAAAAGACCCTAAAGTTAGAATGGGGTTATTTTGACCCCACTATATAAATACAGGATAAAAATTGAAATAGCGTTTTTATACGTCCCTTTTACGAAAAAATAAATATATTAAATATTGAAATATGGGAAAAACACAAACGAAAAAATACGCAAGCGTTCTATTATATCTTTGAAACAGCTGATAATAGAGAGAAAAGCATATACATTGGGGTCAATTTGAATCCATATGTATCTCTAGAGTAAGAAGTGATGGAACACATTTCTTATCAATTTACGCAAATATGCACTGACTATTAGCCTTCTTGTTGGGGTAGCTCTGCGAAGACTTTTTACAATGTAATTAATAGTTTGTTGTGTAAGAATTTTTTAAATTCACCCTCTGCCCTAAGTGAATATAAACATTTAGTAACGTATTTGACAGCGCCATTTAAATACTCAAACTTTACTACATCTCTCCCATATTCTGTGTTTTCAATTACAGCTACCTCGACGCTTGAATCTCCATCTTCAACGTACATCTTATAAAATAAATCGTGCATTTCCGTGCTTCCGTTAAATCCCTCCATTATAATGCTTGGTTTCAAAGTCTCAGAACTGCCAGACCAATTCTTAGCGCTGCTATACTTCGGTGTTTCCTTTTTAGAGTAAAATGCATGAGCACAAATGTAACAATAATAATGTCCAGTAATGACAGCGCACCCAGATAAAGTTGGTTATCTGTGACTATGAACGCTGGGACAATCCTCCATCAACTATAACTGTTGTGTGCTGCGTACCTTTGAAAATACGTCCCCATTCACAAGCAAGGCTTCTATCTTCCTCCCAGTCTTTTGAAATTTGTTTATAAAGAGCCTGTTACCAAATTTTTCTAATTTATTTTCATGTTTTAAATATTTCGAAGCACTCATACAAGGAGTCTGTAAGACGGCAAAAATTCATTTAAAGGAAAATGTCCAAATCCCACTGAAATTGTTCCCCAAGTTGCTTCATAATTAATGTATATCTGAACTGGTGAGTATGGTCCAGTTTCTGTATTCGTCTCACATTCCTCTTTTTCACTGACCATATAGGGGTTATATTTGTCATCACATGAGGAACACTGATAATATAATATGGTTTTAACTCCAACTTGAACTTCTTTCTTTTCGCAAGGTAATTATTGCTCTTTAATGCTTTTACACTTATATTTATGTTCAGTGAGTTCTCTTGTTTCTGATATAACGCAGAATAAGTCTGTCACGCGCCTTCCAATCACCGTTTTAGTTATCGCCTTATCTAAGTTATTTTCATTCCTTACGAATAATGGCTTATCAATGCTTTCATTTGTTTCGATGTTCTGCACACTAGTATACTTGTGCAGTGAAAAATGGAACTATGATGGAAGTCTAGGATGTTTCAGAAAATTTCTAGCATCTTTCCTAGTATGAACCAAATTCACCTAACTAATGCACGTGTAAAACAATGATAATTTTACAGTTACACACAGAAAATTTCAAAATTGTCGAAGGTCAATGAATATTTTAAAAATACATATTTTTTCTAAGTGAAAAATTGTGCCATTTGGGAAACGTTTTGCCAAAATCGCACCCATTGGATCTTAAGTCGCACCTGCATTATAAAGCCAGTCTGTTTGTTAATTTAGTAACTTAAAATAACTTCAGCCTCTCCAAGATTTATTTTCATTCGTTTCGATTCTTATTTTGATACACCTAATAAGTACGGTAAGATTTCAGTATGGGACTCGTTGCTGCCGAAATCAAGACAAAATATCAAACTAAGATTTTAAAGAAATGTAAAAGAAAAATTTTAAGTTGTTTTAAAGGCCATATTAAAAGAAAAAAGACGTACAAGGAGGCAAAAGTGTCTTTAAAGATATAAATCCATTTTGCAGCGTACGTTATTTTTCCTCATAGACCCACACTTTCTGCACTATCTCAGCGTTATGCAATTATCGCAAAAGAAAGTAAGGGCTCTTTTTTTTTTTTTTTTTTTTTTTTGCAATTCCAGTTTACAGTGTGTGTCCCCATCTTCCACACGTTTGACACTTACCATATATTCTTTTCTGTCTTCTTCACAAAAAAAAAAAAAAAAAAAAAACAATGATCATTCACGGGCAGGAAATCCAGTGTTCTTCAGGCGGCATCTCTTTGAGTTTGGTGAGATTTCAAGATCTCAGTGAGTTCCAATTTCTTGAACTGTTAGATTCAGTCATTTCAGTGCTTCAATACTCGATTTCCTAATTTCTTGTTTTTCACTCTTAAATCAATGTACGTATCCTTTTCAAGTTTAGCATTTTGTGAAGTGAATTAATATCGGTTTATAGGATGAGAGAATCTACTAATATACTAATAATAAAGGTAAGTTTGATAATACAAAATGGTTTCACTTTTTATTTGACTAATTTATTAACTTATTTCTTTATGTTGTTAAATTATGTAAGGCTTATGTGTTTATTCAATTTCTAATTTTTTTACACGTAATATCTGTCGAACCAAGCCTCTGTAGGAAACGTCACCGCACGCCATTGTTTATAATCCAGTGTTTAGAAAGACAAGCTTTCCAGGTTCAGTGTATAGCCTTGTATATGTGTAGTGATGTGAGGTAGAAAATTTTCCGCTATATTTTTCCGGAAAATTTTCCGTTCTAAAAAAATATCAGTAATCAAGTAACAATTCCTCAGCAATCATAAAATTGGTTGAATTCATGTACAGAAATGTAAAAAACTGAAAGATCGTTTAAAGAATCTGAAATTTTTCATGGCTCAGACAATTTTCAGAACTATGTAGGAACAAGTTAAACAATTTTTCATGAATCGAAATATTTTCTGTCTTCTATGGAAAAATTGAATAACTTTTTACGAGTCGGAAAATTTTTATCATTTTGAAGCAAAAAATAAAACGACTTTTTGTGAATCGGATAGTTTTATTGCTCTGTAGAAACAAGTGAAAGGAATTTTCATAGATCGGAAAATTTTCGTCACGATGTAGAAACAAGTGGAAAAAACTTTTCATAAGGCGGACAATTTTGGATATTATGTATAGTGATGCTAGTTGGAAAATTTTCCACTATATTTAACTGCACATTGAGCTTCAAAATTGAATTTCTGTAGAGGAAAGTTAGTCAGCAACAAATTATAATTTTCGAATTAGCTTTCGGGAACCGGAAAATTAAATTTTCTAATATTTCAAGTATTTTTCTAATATTTCTAATATTTATTCAATATAATAAAACCATAGCATACGCGCCTTTGGCATGGAAGACCTGGCTTCGATTCCCAGCGGGTGCTCATATATTTCGGATTTCACGTTAATCAGTTGGTCCCGTCTTATATAGCCTCCTTGCTGAAAGAGACGTTAAACTCAAAATCAACTCAATTCAACTCCTCTCTCTCTTTCTCTGTGTGTGTGTGTGTGTATGCAAAGTGCAGAGAACATGAGTTCGTAGAGTACAAATATCCAATTCTATTATTTCAAATTTCAATTTATTAAAAGTCATGAATGTTTTCCGATTCATAAAAACATACTCCACTTATTCCTACATCGTTGTTTAGCCGTAGAATTTATTGGTAATAAATATTGTCTTAAAAAGTTTCATGAAGTAAAAATCTAACGATTCTTCATTTCAAGAATGTTTCAAAAACAAATGCGTTCTTCCCTCAGAATCCACCTTTGATCGTACAATATTAGATTTCGTCAGTTTAATACGCATAAGACGGTTTTCTCATAGCTTTACTACTTTTATAGATTTACATTCTGCAACATTTATAAATAAGTAGATATAATAGAGAGAGAGAAACACTATGTAAATTTTTACTTCCCGACTTGAAATATTAGAAAATTTTCTGGTTCCCGAAAGCTAATTGGAAAATTATAATTTGTTGCTGTCTAATTTTCCTCTACAGGAATTGTATATCTCAATGTGCAGTTAAATATAGTGGAAAATTTTCCACCTAACATCACTATACATAATATCCAAAACTGTCCTGATTATGAAAAGTGTTTCTACATCGTGGTGAAAATTTTCCGATTCATGAAAATTTCTCACATTTGTTTCTACAGAGCAATAAAACTGTCCGATTTACAAAAAAGTGTTTTAATTTTTGCCTCAAAATGATGAAAATTTTCCGACTCATAAAAAGTTCTTGAATTTTTCCATACAAGACAAAATATTTCGATTTATGAAACATTGTTTCACTTGTTCCTACATAGTACTGAAAATTGTGTGAGTCGTGAAAATTTTCAGATTCTATAACGATCTTTCACTTTTTAACATTTTTATACATGATTTCAATCAATTTTATGAATAGTAAGGAAATATTACTTGATCACTGATATTTGTTAACAACGGAAAATTTACCGGAAAAATATAGAAGAAAATTTTCCACCTCACATCGCGGCTAAACAACGATGTAGGAATAAGTGGAGTATGTTTTTATGAAATGGAAAATTTTCCGGAAAATTTTCATCACTGTACAGAACAGACAATTCTTCGATTCATGAAAAATTGTTTCACTTGTTCCAACATAGTACTGAAAATTGTCTGAGCCATGAAAATTTTCAGATTCTTTAAACAATCTTTCAATTTTTAACATTTCTATACATGAATATAATCAATTTATGAGTACTGAGGGATTGTTACTTGATCACTGATATTTAAGAACGGAAAATTTTCCGGAAAAATATAGAAGAAAATGTTTCACCTCACATCACAGCTATGCAACTATGTAGGAATAAGTAGAGTATGTTTTTATGAATCGGAAAATTTTCATCACTGTATATGTGCAAGTTTTGAAGCTAGACCTGTTATATTATGAACGAACACATTATAATTAGTGTCATTTTGTGAACTTACGTCTAGTCCTGTCCGTTTGCTGTCCTTTTGTTTACTAGTTACAGTCGATCTGCCAGTACCCCAATTCACTTACTTTCATTCTAAAGTATCTATTCACGTACTTTCATTCTATTAATTGGTACCGTTAGATTCCCCCCCTTTTACTACACTACCACTTGTTTTCCTTTCTTTCGCTGGAATTCAACCGTTCACTGACACCGTTCATAATAACTTTATCGTATCTTAATCTAACAGCCGTCCTTTCTTGAACTGTTTATCCCACTACTGCCCATAATTCCACAGTGCTATTTTAAAAAGATTTTTTTCGTTAACCTAATCTTATTTGTACTCTAAAAAAGGATATTACAATAATTTTGATTTTTTCCTTTGTTTTCTGAGCTGGCAACTTAAGTTGCCAACGGGCACATACGTAGTCAAAAATGGGAACATTTTTTCTGTAATGTTACAATTACTTAGAATGTATTAAAACATTCTGGTAACACACAATTATAACATGTCATTTAAAAAGTAATTTGTATTTTAATTTGTAGGTTTCATTGTTCACGACACAGGACTAGCTTTTAGTTCACTAGTTTTAGTGGAAAACATTGAAGCATTTATTCGGATGCAAAGGCGAGTCACACTTTATACATATGTACTTGGTGCGATGGCGACACAGTCTACAGCGCCTGTATTTAGATGTTCCTGCTTTTATCTTGTGATCAATTCTATCCAATCTTATGTCATCTAGGGCGGGGGAAAATTCAAAAGCAGAGCGAAGACCTGGGCGTGCTGGCGGTGTGCCAAATGATTTCAATATGAACACTGCACATTGACGTTGAAAATCTAGCAGTGGTATGTCATGGCCAAACTTTCTATAAAGTTACCAACCTTGAACACATGATACTTCAACAGCCCAAGCAAAAAATGGCCACCACCATTTCTTTGTACGAATTATACAGCGATAGTTTGACAGGAACTGATCTGACAAATCCACTCCACCCATATTTGAATTATATTGGGCAATAGATCCTGGTACCTGAACACTGATGTTTTTCTTTTCGACACGTGAGTATCGTGTTGATGTCTTTCTAGGTCTAATGGAATCACAGTTTGTCAGAACTTTAAAAGCATTGTTGTCGTTCCAACGCACACACGAAATCACCTCATGAGCTTGTAGCGAGCTCAAAATTTTGTTTCTTTTTCATCACCTTTCTTTCTGGTAAACTCATGTTTCCGGAACACCTGTTTTCCTGTAATGTTCCAGTTCCACCTAAACCTCTTGAACTAAGTTCCTGGAGTAATGGGACTGAGGTGAAATAGTTGTCAAAATAGAGATTTGTACCAGGTTGAAAGTTAGCATGATCTACTAATCCAAGCACAACATCTTCCCCAAAGCCAAAACCTGTTTCTCGGATTCTTGTGGATTTTCCAGCATAAGGTTCAGCATAAAAAATGTATCCTGAAGGATCTGCCGCTACCCAAAGCTTGAAACTAAAACGTATTGGTTTCCCTCTAACAAATTGCTTACATCCATATTTTCCATTATATGGAATCATGTTCTCATCAATACTGACGGAAATACCTGGCTCCACTACTTTGAATGAAGAATTCAGCATGTCAAACAAAGGTCGAACTTTATACAATCTATCGTCGTCTATTTTGTCATTACCAGGCAAATTGTAAGTATTTCCGGAGTTTGTCAAACCGGTTTCTGCGTATAGCATCCGACACAATGGAAACGTGCACATCTGGTTCATTTTTCGAATACAGCCTTCTTGAAGGGAGCGAATGATAACCTGACAATAAAATAACTCCTAACACTACATGTAACTCACTACACTGTGCATTGAAATTAGGTGCATGATGCTGACCAGCATAACGACTAGTCTCCTGAGCAATATGCTCTATAACGCTATCGTTGAAGAACACTTTAAAGGCCTCAAAGGGAGATTTTACACTTTCACGTAAATAGTCTTCGGCATTAGGGTGGTAAGTTACGTGAGGTTCACCAATTTTGAATTTCGCACTGGAGGAATTGGGTTTCCAAATTAACTGCTTACACTTCTGCTGCACTCATTTGCGTTTTGATATCTTGGCGGTTGTAGAAGTACTAGGCCTAGGATCTTCACCCAGTTGTGATTCGCCTTCATCTGAGTAACGCATAAGCACTTCAGATCGAAGGAGACGAGCAGGAAGATGATCGAAATTACCATCGGAATCTTTGTGGCTGTCTCTTACGTGTTGCTCATCTGGAGGACATACAGCTGTGCTGTCTGGAATGGGGCCATCATCTTTTCCCAGCGCTTCAAGTATTTTATGAAGTTTCAGGGATCTTTCACGTGGTCTTCCAGGAAACCTACAAAAATACATTTAAAAAATCCAATGAGAACAATACTTCCATGCTACATTTTATATATTTGATGCTAGTATAGGTTAGGTTAGCAGCTTTGGTCGCTTCATGTTTCAGTCACTATATTTCGAATGCGACAGAAGATTTCAGGTTTGCAAGCTGCGTTTACAAGCAGGGGGAAATCTTTGAATCAAGAAAGCCCAAATACGACGGCATAACCTGCACCAAGGAGAATCTTTGTGAAGTTTGGTGGCATTTTTGTCGGAAGTATTTGTACCTAAGATTGAAAAAATGAGATTTTGATGAACTAGCATAAATTCAACATTTATTTCCAAAAACATCGTGTGTGTGTTTTGAAATATTTATCACAATCCATTGCTGGTCCAGGAAAAATACCAGGAAAGAGAATATTCGTTCCAACAAACCACCAGCAACACATTATGTGTTTCGAAGCAATTTGCAGAACACAGAGTGTAGCAGAAAAATCATGTACTGGATTTTTGATGGTCCAGCAATATTTTGAAACCTTTTAGGTACCCAATAAAGTAAACTTGTTCCTCAGTAACATCCCTTACGCTAGCCAGGAGACAGTTAGCATTTGGTTTGGTTTGTCTACAATCAGATACAAAAATCACGTAGCGTAGTCAATACCAAAGGAAGCGATGGATTGAGTATAGCCCGTTAATGCAATTCATTAGAACGATTCATAATGAATCAGGATCGAATATGTAACAGTGTATAAAAATTGCTATTGTTAGTAGCGAAAACTTTCGATACTAATTTTTCTAAGGTGATATTTCCTGTAGAAAGCAAAGGCCACTTGCGATTTCTGACTTCATGTTAGTGAAAGTTAGGTTTGTTTGCTTTATAATAGTGAAATATGGTTACATCAAGTGGTAAATCGGATTTATCTCCTTGTACTTCCTTGAAAAAGAGTGACAGTGAAATAGTATACAAAACCCGTCCCGACCTGTGACAGTCCAGTTACAAATGAACTGCATGCAGCGAACTATACACAAGGAGTATTGACAGTCAGTTCAATCTGCTGTGAAAAGTTCTGACTTCTTATAACGCTTTATATTTATTTTTGTACTTCTGTCTTCATAATGTTCCCGATTTTCACTTCGCAGCTTCCCCTTGGCAACTAAAGTTGCCACAATTATTTATATGTACCTCTAACATGTTTATATGTAACAGGTTTCGTACTTACGTTTTACACTTCAATCTGCTGTCGTCCTGCTACACATTTCACATTACATCCAATTAATCCTAACAGCGGACGAAATCCGTGTAACGTGGGTTCCTGTCACCACGGCATGTCCTCAGGTTGCGGATCGAGGAGAAGGCCTCTAGATATAGAGGTTAGCTGCGAATATACTGAATAAGCAGTCGCGGACAGCCGACTAGAAGTGGTCCTCCAGCTGGGGGGTTTGAGTAGGGCTGACACAACCTTATCCTGTAAAAAAAAAAAAAAAAAGCACTTGTTCAGAAATATTAACAAAAGCCTCGGATAAAGACTGATAACTTGGCACGACCTCAGCAAAAGAAAATGGACATGAGATTTGGAACATGGAATATATGGAGTCTTTATAGGGCAGGCGCGTTAAAATCCGTAACGAGTGAGTTAGAGAAATACAAGATGGACGTAGTATGAGTTCAGACAGTTAGGTGGGAAGGAAAAAAAAATCACTAGTTAGGAACAGGGTTCTTCGTTCATAAACGTATATTACCAGCAATTAAACTGGTTGAATTTGTTACTTACAGACTTTCTTTTATTACTCTTAAGGGACGGTGGTGTGATATTATTGTTTTAAATGCACATGCCCCAACTGAAGACAAGGATGACAATATAAAAGACAATGTTTACGAAGAAGTGGAACGGATATTTGACCTACTCCCGCGTTACCATATGAAAATTCTATTAGGGGATTTCAATGCGAAGGTAGGACGAGAGAATTTTTTCAAACCGATTATAGGGAACGAAAGTCTGCATAACGAAAGTAATGACAGCGGTGTTAGACTCGTGAACATTGCAACATCCAATAATCTAATCGCGAAGAGTACAAAATTCCCACATCGCGACGTTCATAAATACACTTGGACATCACCAGACAGGATAACACATAATCAAATTGATCACGTTTTAGTAGATAGAAGAAGGCAATCTAGCATAATTGATGTTCGGTCGTTTAGAGGGGCTGATTGTGACACTGACCACTACTTGGTGGTAGCGATAATACGAGAGAGGCTATCGTTGAATAAAGGTCATATTCATTGTCCGAAAACGGAAAGATTCAATTTAAAGAAATTAAAAGAGAGCCAGGTAAGAGAGAAATACCAGATTGAAGTTTCGAATAGATCCTCGGCTTTAGAAGATTCGGAGTGCACTAGTGTTGACGATGCCTGGATTGAAATTAGAGATAGCATTAAAAGTTCAGCAAAAGAAAAATTGGGACACGCGGAAATACGTAGTAACAAACCATGGTTCGACCAGGAATGCATAAAACTAGCAGAGAAAACAGGCAAAATTACGCTGGCTACAAAATCCGAATGAAATAACTACACAAAATTTCGCAGATATCAGGCGGGAAACTTCCAAAACTTTTAGAACAAAGAAACGCGATTTTCTGAAAGCTACAATTAAGGAACTTGAAAATAATAGTAAAAATAAAAATATTCGGGACATGTATAAGGGAATCAACGAATTTAAGAAAGGCTATCAACCTCGTGCTTATGTATTAAAGAAATCTGACGGTACAGTTCTCACTGACACGAATAGCATCTTTAATAGATGGAAAGATTTCTTTGACGATTTGCTTAACACGCAACCAAAAAGTAGTGCGCGGGGAGAAAAGGAGATACACACCGCAGAACCATAAATTCCAGAACCCAACCGAATAGAAGTAGAAACCGCTATAAAGAAATTAAAGAAACACAAATCTCCGGGTATAGATGAAATTCCGGCTGAGTTAGTTTTAGCTGGAGGCGAAATATTGTGGAACAAGATACACATACTCATTCTCCTTATCTGGAACAAGGAAGAATTGCCAGAAGAGTGAAAAGAATCAATCATTGTTCCAATTCACAAGAAAGGCAACAAAACTGACTGTAATAATTATCGAGGCATTTCTCCTCTGTCAATATCCTATAGAACCCTTTCAAATATTCTATTAGCAAGACTGACCCCATACGCAGATGAAATGATTGGAGATTATCAGTGCGGATTTAGACGAAATCGATCAACTATCGACCAAATATTTACCATTCGCCAAATACTCGAAAAAAAGTGGGAATAAAATACCCTGGTACATCAACTATTTATTGATTTTAGAAAAGCGTACGACTCGGTTAGGAGAGAAACATTACACAATGTTCTTACAGAACTTGGAATACCGAGGAAGCTAATTACATTAACTAAGATATGTTTAAATGAATCCCAAAGTAAAGTCCGGGTAGGAAAATTTTTGTCCACGAGCTTTCAAGTGGAAAATGGCCTGAAACAAGGAGATGCGTTGTCGCCATTATTATTTAACTTTGTTTTGGAATACGATATAAGGAAACTCTAAGATAACAACCAGGGCCTACAGTTGAACGGTATTCACCAGTTTATGGCATATGCTGATGATGTAAATTTAATAGGTGATAGGAGAACAATAGAAAGAAATGCAGAGATCTTATTAAACGCTTGCAGGGACATGAGCTTAGAAGTAAATGCAGAGAAAACTAAATACATGTTTTACGGGTGCTTAATTTGAAAAGTATTTTCAAAGAAAGCTGTGTCGTCAAAGTGAGATTCTTGGGATGTTTCTCAAGGGTAGAACGGGTCCTGGGACCGGACGACACCCGTCTGATTTTAAAAGAAATAAAAATAAGAATTTTAGCTTTTTTTGGAGAAAGAGAGAGTGAGGGTAGGAGAGAGGTGAGGAAGAGAAAGGAAGAAAACTGACGTCACAGTACCTGTAGCTTCATCTTCTCTGCTGGGCTTCCTCCTGTTGTTCGCCTGGTGTTCAATATGTCGGATACCGAATTATAAACTGTTCGGTTTGTTTTCCAAGTTACTCCCGAAGTGCCCGATTGACTGCCGTGCACTCCCCGGACCGACTCCGATGACTGTCTTTTGATAACTTCGCGACTAAAGACCTCGATAACCGACTCCAAAGTCTCCAAGCGACTCCAAAGGTTCCGTGTGACTTTGAAGGCTCCGTGTGACTCCCTGTTTCCGGGATGGAGGGAGTATTTAAAGACAAAGATCTTCTGGTAATCCTGCTGACTCCAGACACGTGTAGATAAGATGTTTTCGTCCCAACAGGTACTCATGACGTCAGAGATGGACAGATAGTTGGGAAAGTAGCTCTCTCAGCTTTATTACATAAAATACACATTGACATAATACATTATATAACATAAACAAACACTTCCACGATTTAGCCACGAAAACACAAAATTACGGAAGAGAAACGTAGACTAAATTCTCAGACATATATGAATTTCATAAACTAAGACATCCGAATAACTAGCGTTCTTCGACACATAAGAGATAGCTTTATGAAATTAGGAAGAAAAAGAAGGAATAGTCTCACAACACCGAAGATAAGTCTTAAAGAATAAATGATTTTGTGGGAGATCAACGAAAGTCAATAAATATCAGTCTCTTCACACATGGAAGTGCGTCGGGACCGGAATACAGCAAATTATGGATTCGTTAAAATATTAAATAATACTTTTGAAAAAGTGGATAGTTTCAAATATCTAGGGTCAATATTGACAGAGGAAAACCATATTCACGGAGAAATTAAATGTCGACTAAAAGCAGGGAATTCGTGTTACTATTCGGTTCAAAATCTCTTGTCGTCGCGAATTCTGTCGAGGAATTTGAAGCTTAAAATATACAAAACGATAATCAATGGCTGTTGTTTTGTATGGCTGCGAAACATGGTCACTTACTCTGAGGGAAGAACATAAACTGAAAGTATTTGAGAACAAGATCCTGAGACGAATATTCGGACCCAAGGGGAACGGGAATGGGGAATGGCGGAAACTTCATAACGAGGAACTACATAATTTATATGGTTTACCCAACATTGTTAGGGTCGTCAAGTCTAGGAGGCTTAGGTGGGCGGAAGTCTTGACTGGAAGACCAATCGGAAAACGACCATTAGGAAGACCTAGGCGCAGATGGGAGGACAATATTAAGATGGATCTCGCAGAGATTGGAATACAAAGTAGAAACTGGATGCAGTTAGCTAACGATAGAAGTCAGTGGAGAGCTTTTGTGAACGCGGCATTGAACCTCTGGGTTCCATAGGCCATAGAGTTAGTTAGAGTTAACAGCAGACGAAATAAACAAACGGAGCAAAGGCCGCCAGATCATGGCGAAACAAATTCCCAGCAAGCTTCTGAGTAAAAGTCAGTAGTACCAGATCATGACTTTCAACGCTATGACGAAATATTCGCATGGCCAATTTAGTTGCCAAGAAGCACTAATGGGTTATTTTTTTTCAACTGTTCACGTATTTCCTTGACTCCGTCTGAAAAATGTTCAGTAACAAATTCCAGCAGCACCTTTTAGTTCTTTTGCTTATCTCTGAAATTCTTTTACATATGTGTGCCTTTGCCCCTTATTAAGGTCTGTTAGCACTTCCATTACATTTAATGTATCAGGGCCGGGTTGAGATTCATTCCCTTGGGCTATTAGTAATTTCGTAATTAGCAATATACTTACAAAGCTTCACTTAAAACCTAGATCACTTTATCCTTAAGCGGCAAGTCGCACCATTCCAACTTTGTTTCGTCTTAAACTAAAGCAGCATATAACTATTCCCCTTGTTGGATTTTAATGCCTGAGCTTGCAATGTCGAAGAAGAGCTGTTGGTAGTGTGTAGCACGTGTGTCACGGCGACGAACTGAACTAATTTGAATCAACTTGGTAGGTTACTTTTCACTAACTTTCGGAAAGAAATTATTATTATTATGTTTAAATAAATCAAGAATAAGGGTTAGATATAATCCTTGTTGCATTTAAAGATGAATGGAATGTGACAAAACAATTTTCCAGTATGACCTGCACCAGAACTATCTGTTTTTATATCATAACGTCTTAAATCCCTTTAGGTTCTTGCAATTATCCACACGTTCAAATACAAGGGTAAAAGGTTCCCTGAACTTTGAAATTTCCTAATTTAAATAATATGATAAGTATATGATATTCTCCAAATTTTCTCTCTTAACTCGAAAAAACGTGAACGATAAGTTTGGTGAAAGTTAGCCTGGTACAATTATTTCTTGTTTAAGATTTTGCCAAAGTCCTTTCTGTTTGACTTAAAAATCATGTTTCATTTCGTGGAAATAATAAATACATAAAGAACTATTTTGGTACAAGTAAATTTCCTTTATTCTTTCCGATCATTCCCACTGGTAGTAGCTGGAAAGTGAAGAATGAGGTAATTTATATAATTTTACCCTCCCTGATTTAAAAAGATATCCAACCATAACTCTCGTAAGAATCATCCAATTTTGAAAGAATATGTTTTAAAATTTGTTGAGACTTTTCACGGTCCTTACAGTTGTATTAACCAGTTAACCTGCACTTTCTTCAGGTGTTTCCATTACTTGATAACTATCTATGTATAAGAGTTCTTTTTGCGTAATATACACGCATCGATATTTTTAACGTGTGCTCGGTGGCGAGGGAACGTACTAGGAACGACATAGACAATCTCTAACTCTAAACAGCAAAACTGGCTAGAGATAACAAAAAAAAGTCAAATGCATGTTAAACATCTCGACCTGCTCTCTAAATATGTAATCTATAATCGATTCTAACTGAAAATCATAGTGTTACTTAATTTATTATGCTGAGAGGTTTTGAAAATAAACTTGACTTTAAAAAACTTATAAAAGTGTGAAAGTGCTTTATTTATTTATTTATTTTTGTAAATGAAGCTGTCATTATTAAAATTTGTAAGAAAATTTTTATATTTTTAACGAATTTTATAGAAATACACAACTGTTACGACTTACTTGTAAAGAACATACTTGGAGAATTGTAAATTAATCAACTCCGTAAATAATGAGTAATGCCCTTAGAAGGCAAGTGTTTAATTTTAGAACTATTTTAACTTTGTTAACCTTCTTTCCAGTAAAATTTGAAATTTCTTGTGAGCCGTAAGTGAGAGAGATGCTATATTTTTATATGCTACTTTTCCATATCCTGATTCAAAAATTACTATATTTGAGTGATCTGTTTTGTCTATTTCTAGAAGCACTTACTACCTGTACTGCTGTTCGAAATATTCTCTCTGAAGGTTCTGAAGTTGATGGAATAAGCAAATATTTTCTAGCAATTTGATATAGGCGTGGCAACCTCTGGCAATTTGCACACCATTTGAGTATTTTTTTTTCCTGAAATCCCCACTGCAGGATCAGCAAAATACCATGCCAGATAATCAATTGCTGCTGTTGGCCTTTCATTATATGCAGATCCTAGTAAGAAATGAAGTCGTCTTTCAACGAATTCATCTGTTGCACATTCTTCTGTATATTCTGTCTCCTGCAACATTTCTTCACGATATTTGTATGGTCTTCTCGTCTGTAAGTGGCAACGATTTATAATGAAGGTCCAATAATGTTGCTATAATGAATTTAGAGTTCTCCAAAGTAATTCTATCAAAACCTACAAGTTCATGAAGATCTTCGGCGATTGTTTGTTTTGTGCACTTGATTTTATCTCTATCTGACTAATCTGAAACTAAGTGGACTCTTAGAAGTCCATACACAATGGGGTAGACGCTCGATATTGAAATATATTCTTGTCGTGACAACAAATTTGTAGCTATTTTCAGAGGCTTGAGGCACGTCACCAGTTATGTAATACCTATCCTGTTCTCCTCCATTAATAGTAATTATTTTGAGTCCTGAACTTTCATAAAAGACCTGTCTGCTAGAATATCAACAACAACCCGTTTCTGTTTAAGCAACCTTTCTAGCATATGATATGCACTGTTCCACCGTAGTTTTATATGCTGAATAAGTGTATCTAAATATAAGTTTAATGTTGTTTGGCCTTTGTTAGCTCACGGGATGCAACAGTGTTGTGCTTGAAATGCTTCACAATATTAGTTGCTCCATTTCATAGTAAGATTACGGAGTGTAACGAAAAACCTTTGTTTACTGCAAGTTGTAGAGTACGCCCCTAACATAGTATGAGAAAAGCAATTAACATTTTTATATGGAAGATGTTCACATTCATTTACTATGTTAGGGGCATTGTCGTTCACAATTACAATAACTTTATCGGATTAATATCTAAAACTCTCAATGTGATTAGTAAGATTTTGCAATGCTTGTCTTTCTTCTATTACAATAGATTCTAATAATAGATATGTTTTAATTATAAATTCTTTGGTAATATGTTTGACATTACTGGTATGTCGAATTATGTTGTCCTTGATGTCCACGAATCTGTAGTTAAAGATACGAAATGTGATTCTGAAAGTTTTTGAAAAGTTTGTTCACGAACAAAATCATACAGTATGTCAAATCGATGAATGATAGTTTGTCTGGACGTAATTTTATAATTTGTTTCTACGTAAAGCATAAGCTCTCGGAAACATCGACTCCCTACATGAGATAAATGTAACAAGACGAGATAAATGTACGATCATTTTAGTAATTAAAGAGTACAATTGTTGGGTTGTGTGGGTTGAACAGGTCGATTTATGTAATGTTGAATTTTGGTGTGTTTCGCGGATATAGGAAGCTGACGACGTTTATGCTTGTTCTCAGATCCAGACGATACTGTTGTTTCAATGCTTGTTTCACAGAGATCAGATTGTTTTCTATGGCCTAAAGCAGGACTTGGGGACGCAAGAAACTTTCAAATAATAATAATAATAATAATTCATTACATATCACCAAAGAATCAAATTATGTACTAATGTTAAGACCAAATTTTAAAATGCAATATGAAATAAAACTGATACAATTATTTAATACGTTTTTCTAAATACAATACGAGAGGTGAGAAACACTACAAAACTTTTGATAATGAAAATACAATGGATACAGCGTTATAAACATGGAAATTCCGATTTCATCTAAGTGAAATTCTAATTAACAACTATAATCCTTAACAAAGCACTCAACTTGAAAAATATATATAGAACTGTGTTCGATACTGTAAAACGCTTTCCTTAGACAGTGTAAGATCCAATTCCATTATCCTCATAGTAAATGTATTGCACTTGGACAGGTGCATGCTCCCAGCAACCCTATGATCACTTGTTGAGTTTTGCATTTTATTATTTTGTTTTAGACCTGATTCTTCCTCTTGCCATTTGAATAGTTAAAGGATTAGAAAGCATTGCACGTTTTATTTTAAACTAGCATTTTTATATTAGAACGTTTTATTATTTTCCTTTATTTAAAAAAAATAATAGTTGAAAGCCACGAATAAATTTTGAACTGACACGAAGTTTATGGCTTCCCCTCAATTTCTCTGCATTCTGTCCAGCGTTCCCTCATAAGCCTATCTTACCGAGATGGACACACCATTCATTTATCGAATTATCAAATATTTGAAGTAGAAATGTCTGTGACAACGAAATAAGAAATGAAGAATCTTGAAAACTTATAATGACCGATAATACTAGTCGTGGCTTCCAGTGTAAGTTCTTTACAAACTGAGAATTAGCATGGAAAGACAAAGACCTACGGTTCAACTCACGGTCTAATCAAAATCCACAATGTAAGTCGGAAAATAGAGTAAAATAGACATTAATGTTGAGATAGGTATTTTAAGCACAATAATACTTGGAGATGTACTTTGTCGCAAAACCAACATATATGATTTTGCTTTTCATTCTGAGGCAAGGAAAAATACCTAAAAACCCGATGTCTAATTATTATTCGCCTCTCAAAAATTCTGTTTTATAATACCCTTCCATGTTCTTGATTTTTTTTAAAAAGGTATCTTTCTCATATGCTTCCCCACTACAGCTCTCATGGGAACGAAGAAGGGCGTATGCACTTTTTGAACGTAAAGACATAGACAAGCTTATTAAGAAGAATTTTTGCTTTCAAACCCTTTTCTCATGCAGAGTAACCCTCTCCCTGAATATTCAAGTTCCGACGAATGCTGCTTCACAAACTCAGATTTCTCAGTTTGTAGGATGGACCTTTCCCTCACAATCTTCCGGTTCACAGATAACCGAAGAATCTAGATGAGGTAGCAGCCATATAGATACAGTAGACAATCATCTTTATAGTCAAATAAGAAACCAGATTATCAACGTGCTTCATATCGGCGTATTATTATTATTATTACAGACGAACTTATTATAGACATGGCAATGGTCAGCGTACAGAACAAAATCTTTCTCCCTGTAGTAAAACGAGAATTCAAGGAGAGAACATTCCAAAAAACGTTATCTGTAATAGGTGTGGGAAAGATCCCCTTAATAATTCGTTCATTCACTTTAAAGCTAGAGTCACTCGACAGTTGCTCAATACTAAATTAAGCATGACTGATCATGTCAAAATGCCGCTCTCTTTATCACTTTATTACATAAATAACTTCGTTCACTAATTAGTTTTTCCAATATAGCAATCAAGAAGTCCCTGCATCTCCAAATCCTATGTCAATATCCTTCACTGGTAATAAGTTATCTTTATTCTTAACATCCACTGAAAGCGTCTGACCATTATTTTTAACATCTTTCATAATTTCTTCTTTCAGAAATCGTTTGCTAATATATCTAAGTATTGAATGCATTTCAATTGACGATAATCGCATGAAAGGTTTGTTCATCTGAACGGAAAAATTTTTAAATGTAATTCAGCAGCCACCTACTGAAGATACGACAATTTAGCAGGAAGTAAATAACTTTTTACAAAAGAGTTCAAAAGGCAGAAGAGATCACGTAGTTGGATCTCTTAGAATTTTACTCTCTTTATTTAATTCTAATGATTCCTTTATCGTTTAAAATCATTTAAGAACTTGATGTTAATATTTGGACATATCTCTTCTTTTACATATCTTGTACATATCTCTTCTTTTAATGTACGGCAGTAAACAGTAAACTCTTTATAAAGTAGAAACAACAGTTAGTAGGTTATATTGGAATCTAATCCAAGGAATTCAAGCTAAGTTTTCCATTATCAATGCAACGAGTTAGTATCTATTCAGTTTGTCTACACTATATTTAATATTAAAGAAAAGAGAAATGGGAAGGAACCAGCTTACGCCTTACTCTGATATCGTGATTGCACTCTAGGTATGGAAAATAATCAAGCATAGTATGTGGCTAAAAGTGTACTTCCTTTACTTTTATTCCATAACCTTATATTGAGTGTTATACAGTATGTCAGAATTATATTCGTACGCATGGTGATCATAAACAAAATAGAGAGATGCGCGTAAACAAATGAAGGACATTTATTTCTGCTTGAACATAAATACATTTGAAACACTTGTTTGTTGTTACAGATACAAAGAAACAATCTACAAATCGATATAATATAAAATGCGTGCGTAACTAAATTAAGATACGCAATATTTCGCCACATTATTATTCGTACAGTTAGATATAAACATTAACGTAAGAAGCAATTTTATGAAAGAACAAAATAATTAATACTTTGCAGCGTAGCCTTTGGCTTTAATAATTGCCATACACCGCTGCTGTATAGAATAGACAAAAGTAGTACACGTGGCAGGGCTGATATTGGCCCCATTCTTCCGTCACCACCCGTTTTAAGTCTCCTTTTGACTTAACATTTTTATTGTGAAGCCTAGGTTTCAGATAAACCCATAAGTGTTCAATAGGGTTAAGGTAAGCGGATTGGTGAGGGGTGTGCAATTGTTTGCTTACATTCCAAATTAACCAGTCCCTATTTATACCTGCCTATATTTGGGATCGTGATCATGTTGGAACATAAAAGTTGGTAGCATGCCCAATTTTTCTGCAGTTTGCTTAACATTCTTCCTCAAAATGTAAAGGTACATAACCTTGTCCATTGTACCATTAATAAACTAAACTTTAGCAACCCGTTTTGCCGATATGCATCCCCAAAACATAATAGAACCATCTCCATGTTTTACGTGGGTATGGTATTGACAATATTGTTGTCCAAATTGGGTTTTCCCATCACCCTCTGGACCCCATCAAACCCAAAGAGATTAATTTTAGTCTCATCTGACCAAAAGACATTGTTCCAAAATTTCTGACTCTTGTTAACATGTTCTTTCGCAAACTGAAGTCGTAACTTAGGATTCTTACGACTTATGAATGGCCTCTTCCGAGATATTCGACCATGGTAAGCGTATTTGTGTAGCACTCGACGAATCGTCTCAGTGCTTACTTTGTTCCCTGTAGCACATTCTATTATCTTTTGGACTTTTGGAGCACTTAGTCAGGGATTTGTTTTCATCTGTCTCACAATCACTCTCTCGTCCTTCTCACTTAACTTCTTATTCATCGAATTTTTTGGTTTATTTCTCATTGAACCACTATACTTAAACTTATTTACTACACATTGAACTGTTGTATGTCGTTTTACTATTAATTGTCCTATTTTCTTAACGACCATCCGCGTAATGCTAGCGTTACGATTGTCTCCTTGACTTTCTCTTCTAGCTCCTTACTCTTCCCCATTCTTGAATGTTTATTTACCTGTGTACACCGCGATTAAGACCAGCTGTTAATATGTCCTTTTCCTGTACGCCACACTAGCTATGCTCGTGTTCTAATGCTGTTTTCTTTCCTTTTTAGTATGTGAAATGTAAACCTGTGTACAAGTGTACGAATAACAATGTGGCGTAAATTTGGGAGTTCTCATATGTTTTCTTTTCTGCCTTTCTATGGTGTCCTTGTTTTGGCCCCTTTCTGCACTGGGTTTGTCTATCATTGTCCTACCTCACTCCTTCAGCAATCTGCTATCAATTTTACCACTAGTATGTTTAATACATAGTGGTTTTCTTTCAAATTAATGTGTGTACGAATAAGAATGTGACATACTGTATATGGATAATCTAGTTTCAAGTAGTAAAATAGTGTTACGTTCAGCAATTCAGATTAGACCAGTTATCCGTACACATAGACGTAAATACAGCACACAAACACACATGTGTATATTATGCACAATTGTTAAACACAATGAAGTTATATTGTTAAATTTGCCCTTGTAATTGACGTTCTAAAGGGTGGGTGTTTATTGTATTTTATATTTCAGTATTCTTCTTTGCAGCGTACGTTACACTTCGCAAACAACTTGAAAAAGGGTATCCTTGTCTTGTGAGTGTAACTCACTACTTCTTTCCATGCTCCACGGGAAATTTTTCCAGTTGAGCTGAAAATCTGCCACTTGTTATTATTAATATATATAAGTATCAATTTTTAACATTAGAGCAGTAGCAAATACATGAACATTTGTTCCCTACGTTCCATCTACATTCATCTTAGTCTCTACTAAATATTTCTTTTACCTTCAGTAAGTTTGTCAACTGAATTTTCTAGCATGAACTGAATTACAAACTTTCGGATTTCCCTGTGAAAAACTTCATTACCTGTCACGTATGAAAGAAACAATACATTTTCTGTAGCAACGGGAACTTTTAGTTGTAATAGTGCAGGAGCTGACGATCTTGGATTTAGAAGTTCTAAGATTGAAGTTGTTTATAATTTCTTTTGCCATTGATAGTCTACAACGTACGAATGAATAGATTTGTAACCTAGGTAATTTATTATACTTTCTTGTTCTCTTTTGGCGTCCACTACTGTAATTTTGTCTTGTTTCTCTTGATTGGTGCCGATATTCTGTAACGCATTGATTAGCATTTTTCCGTTTGCTTTATTATCTGGTAATTTTTCGTTAAAGATGTTCAAATTTTTCAAGTACATATTCTTTTCCTGGTCCCTTCTTGTTTGTATCAATTTCAATGTAACAAGATTATTCTGTATGTTTTTACGGTCCTTGTCATGGAATAGTTGACCATTCACCTTTTCTGATGCAATGCCCCATTTTTTAAAGAAGTACTTTCTGTCCCACGTGAAATTCCGCATTACTGAATGCGTTTTGCTATAATTATTTTTCTGCTTTTCGTGGGCTTAGTAATGTTTTGTGAAACTCTTTCAAGCACGTTTTCTCTCACGTCCAGGAGCTTTAAAACAGTATCAAAATGATCTTTGTCGTTAAGTAATTCATTATCAGTAATACTTTTATTTCCTTCTTTAGATTTCAGTGTGCTAGTAATGTTCTCATTCTGCAAATGCTTCTGCTCTATATTTCTTATATCAATATTGTGGCAGAGCCCATATTTTATGGTTAATTTTCATGTACATTTTGTAAAATTCATTTTATTAAAGGTTTTATTTTTGTTTTGGTTAAGGATTGAAAAAGAACAAAACCCGGAAATAATTAATATCAGTATAAGAAATCACATGAATGTAATTGTTAGTAAATTCATACGTTTGTATTGTCAGCTGTTTAGAATAACATCTTAGCGAATTGTTCTTCGTCTGAGAATTCAGGAACCGAATTCTACAAATGTGTAAATGAGAACAATTAACAGAATTTTATGGTCATGCATTTGTAAAATAATTGTCAACACCAGACACATTCACGGGTATGCAGAAATTGCCAAGAATTATGAGACGAAGCATTCCAAGTGTTGCCAGTTGTTGATTGCAATGAGCAAACAACCTCGTTTCCTCGAGAAAGGAGGACACGCGCTTCTGACGTCAGGCGACTGTGGCGAATTCCGTGGTACGGAAGTTTGAACAAAAACTGAGGGAAAAGAGGTCTCGAGACAGAAGTCGAGGAGTTGACGAGACGAATCGAGTTGATCAGAGAGAAGAGAAGAGAACCGATGTGACTAATCCTAAGTCACGAAACTACTTCGTTCAGTGAACGAACATTAGAGTTATACACATAACGTATATTAGATGTGGAGTCCAACCACATCCTAATCACCGATGACAACAGCGTAGATTCTTCCCAATTGTGATACAAACCACGAGTCTACAGTACGGAGACATCAACCAAGGCGATATCTCTCAACCTGCGACCAGACACGGAGAGACCACCAAGGACCACCACAGAGGGACCAGCTGAATTGAATCCCAGAGGTATGTGTTACTTTAAAGTCAGTAATCAACAGCTCAATGCTTGGTTTGCGATGCTTAATCTGGCGAAACTTCTAAATACCCGTAACTAACGACATAACATTTTACACTTGCACATCTCCGATAAGAAATACAAACATCTTTTATCAATTTATTTCTGAGTTGTGATTGTATGATAAAATCCCCATAAGGTTATGTACGATAACTTAACCTCTAACATAAAAGTAGAAAACGTTCCCACTCATTTCAGATGGTGAGTGGAAGGTGACTTCCTCAGTTCACTGTTTCATCCCCGAATTTTCAGACACGAACTGAAGTTGTTGACAATATATATGGGAAATAAAATTATCTTTGATACGTAATGTAAAACGAAGAATATTTTATTGTTACATGAATCGAGGTATTACAAGCAAATAGAATTTTGTGGGGAAATTCTGGCCACTTGCGAACTAGATCCGCTGGAACTTTTTTTTAATACAGTGAAACCTGTCTTTAGCGGAATCGAGCGGGACTTGCAAAAATTTCCGTTAAAATCAGGTTTCCGCTTAGTGGAGGTAGACCTTTCCTTTAAAAAAAAAAAATACATGCTTATAAAGGGGCATACTGAGAAAATATATTGCTGTACGTACATTGTTCGATTACAGTACTTCTTTCTTCTACGAATAAATACACAAAATAATTAAAATAAATACAAAATATACTATGCACACGTTTTCTTTATTTTTCTAATAGCCAAGCAGGGTTTTCTGTGTACATTGCTGCTTGGCTGCTTGACTTTCCGCATACACTTTAGCCTGAGAAATTATACTAAGTGAATCAGAATCATTTTTCCGTAAGACAAATTTTTCAGTTCCTTTAAACTTCTGAGAGCATTTCTTGATATGTATTTATTCTACACTCTTCTTCGAACTCGGTATCGTATTCCTCTTCTTCCTCTATCTCGTTTTCTTCTTTCCGACATTCCATATGATTTTTGATTAAGTTGCGGGGATTAAGGACAATTTGTGGGAGTGAATATGAGTAGTGGTTGGGGAAGGTAAACACTGTCCAGAAATATTTAACAAAAGAACTAACATTTTATCGCAGACAGTGTAATGTATATCTCTCACAAAATGTCTAAACATCTTCTAAACGCTGTAGTCCGGAACTCAGAATTTTCCGTTAAATGTTTATTTTTCTTTCCGTTGTCCGCGTAACACAGTTTCCGCTTAATGAAGGGACTTTTTATACGTTTTGTTCTCCAAAATTCATGGGACCGTGAAATATTTCCGTTTAATACAGTTTTCCGTTTAATAAAGGGTCCGTTGAAGACAGGTTTTACTGTATATATGGTTCTGTTCTTTCTTGTCATTTTATGCAACTATTCTGACACAGAATTGACGAACTTCTTTCTATGGTCATTAACCTGCACTGTAGGATATCGATAGCTACATATTACGTCTTCTTCTAAGAAACGGGAAACGGTGAGATGTGTTTCTCTGATAGAGGTCTAGTTTCTGTTTATTAGCTATAATGATCTATATCTACAAAGATGTATTTAAAACTGTTTACTTCGGAAAGTTGAATTAATCAACATCGGTACTGCAGTGGCACACAATTTACTTGGGTTTACTTTTTGACACTTGAAATACTGGGAAATAAACGCTCTTACATCATTGCACATAGAAGAGTAAGAAAAACGTTTCTCTAGAAGTGCTTCACAAGTGTTTTTCCCATGGTGGCACCATGTACAGATGCCTTGTGGGTGGTGTTATTTCCTTCATCTAGCGATTTAATTATATTTTTTCCGATCATCTACTGAAAAACTTACTTCCTGTTTTTCTTATAATGCATCTTCCCTGAATGAAGTGTAAAACATTTACATTTCTTTCTGAAGTTTGACTTGTCATTATGTGCACAGAGATGGATTGGACATCGTTTATCACTTAAATAATCGGATACTATTGATAATTAATATGGTGTCTTTCTTCATGACAGATCATTTATGGAAAAAGTAAAGAACGTAGTACAAGTTACAGTTGTAACAAATTAAACTGCGTCCACATATATTGGAAACTCAGAACCATTTAGCTTGTGTAATCCACATCACTCCTTGTGTAATGTAAAACACAATTTAACTGTCGTCAACAATTGTGGCCAAGTAATCATGACGAAGTTAAACTATTAACTATATAGGTGTTTAAACCCAACATACACAAACAAAAAATGCGTGTGTGTGTTTATGAGAACAAAGAACACAGAAGTTAGTCATTACCTTAGAGTAACAGTATAAAACACTATCTGAAGAAATTTCTGGTAAATTTAAAAGTAATTTTATATTTTTTCTTTTTAAATCTTGATGATTAGTTTGATGAGCACGAGAATGAACTCCGCTTGACCCAGAAGTGCCAGTTTCGGAAATATGATTTCCATTGACTTTGTCGTCCCCCAGTGAAGTCCAAATTTCGATCGTCTGCATCTATGGGGCTGTATGAGGCTCTCCGCCAAGTCAGTCAGAAAATCTCGTCTGGTATTTCCTTTGTTTTTCTTCCACTCAGGATTTATTGTGAACCAGACAACATACGCAGCAACTCGCAAACATCTAACATGTTCAAGAAAAAAAGCAACTGGCCGCGATTAGTTTTTCTCTTACATGATTAGGTATGAACCATTTGATCTAAACTATCAACTCCACCCTTAGTTTCATTGTAGTGCAGAATATTTTTTTTTCTCCATCACAATATCTTTGGAATGATGCATGCTGCTAAGGAGAATGACTGCTTTACCTCGTGCAGGAACATAAGAAACTAAGGTAAAATTATGTTGAAAACCAAAGAGAGAAGATTCAACTTTTCTAGATTTGGTAGGTTGGAATTCGGAAGGAATGAAAGGCTTGTCCTTTCGTACCGTTCCAATTAACGAGACCCCATTGCGCAACAATGTTCTACGCAATTGTAAATCGGTAAAAAAAAAAGTCGTCACATTTCTCTTGCTATTATTGTATTGTTCTGTGAAGTGGGAGCTCACCATGGATGATCACAACTATCCCGGAAAATAATATTAAGAAAACTGTATAGATTACATACTGTATTGAATAGACTATAAGTAATATGTGCTTTTTTATTTTTGTTACGTACAAAAATAAAATAAAATTGGAAAACAACTTATTAGAATGTAAGTTCTTACGTTTATTTACATTTCTCGCGGCCTATGTAATTATGCACTTGCAGCATTTATTTACTAGATATTAGTTGTTTTAAAATAGCTAATGTAACGTACCTACTACCCAATATAAGTTCAGACTTTGGTATCGTTCCTGGGAAAGGAAGTGTTTAAAACTCCCTCCATATTTTATAATTAATAATAAAGGCAGGTATGGGTCTATCAAAAGGAATATATATATACTAACTGGGTTAACCAATCCCCATAAACTATCGCAAATACGATAAATTCCGTTCTCTTGTTCAAATAGGACCTTACAAAAAGCCTGAAGGGCTGTTTACTACACCTCACTTAAAATATATATATATATATATATATATATATATATATATATATATATATATATATATATATATATATATATATATATATATATATATATATGCAAATTGGTCCCAATTATCTTACAAATTAAATATTTTAAACAATAGCGATATAATATGTAAATTTTACAACTTACCAACACTGCAGATTAAATAAGTACGTAATATATGAAAACTGTGCCAACTTACTTGCTTCACACTTAACAACACCAAAGATTTTAATTTAAATATCACATGTTTTAATTTTTCCACACATAACTATAACTTTTAAGAAACGTATACCATATGGAACTAGGATGAACTACACATAAGTTGAATACACAAATAAGCAACCATACACTTAACTTTTATGCTTATATTGTGTTTTATAAATTTGACTTCCATTCCATATCACAAACGTAGACCCGAAGGTAACCATGAACTAGTACAGTAATTCGACGTAATCTATTATCAAGGTCTGATGTTCCCAGTTTGAAATATAGCTTCATTATAACGCTCGCCTGGTATACACCAAATCATGTACAGGATAGTTCATCATGACGCCGCTAATGGCGCTACTAGTTTTCCACTAATCGTAACAGGAATTTTTTTTTCGAATAAACATGTAAGTCATTACATCAACTAACACCCCCCTTAAAATCATTATGATTTTCCGGAAGAATGATAGTCTAGTTGTCGACATTAGTCATAATTAACTCAAGAATCTATTCTACTAATACTAATTCCAATTCATTCTACCATTCATTCCAAATAATATATAAAGAAAATAAAAATATCCCCCTAATAATCCATTCACACAAACATTCATTCATCCTTACATTCTATCTACATCTATACCTAATATTAGTAAATTCTAAAGTCCCAGGTCAAGACCTTCCTAGAAATTCATAACCTTACATGTACAAAATGAAAATAGAATATATATATCCATTAACCAACCATATACATTATAAATAAATAACTTACTTTGAATATCTATAGTAATCCAAACAGGTCATGCATGACGTACATATATTCATAATATGAGACATACCAATCTAGGTTACAACTCCAGTATTCATTCCTATTACAATCCATACGTATATCCAAAAATACAAATATGATATTTTCCACGATTACAAACATTCAAGGTTTAAGGATTTTTCCAGGCCTGAAATTTAAAAACAGACATTAGCACAGAATAACAAATACATTGACAAAAACATAATAACAATATTTATATTTTCTAATATAATTAAAATTCAAAAACACATTAAAATCCTCTAAAAACCATTCATTTGAAAGAGACTAATTAAAACTGACTATTTAACGCCATAACATCTAGTTGCAATTATTAAATAATAATATAACCAAAATATTATCCATACACACACATATATGTATGTATAATTAGACCAGAATTAAGAATATACCCAAAATTTATTATTGTTTATCGAAATACACTTCATGTTACACCTGCGTTACGAGGTTGACGGTACAGTTTAGTTTGAGAAACATGAGCCTTCCTAATATCCAATGGATCGTCAACAGATTTTAATTGAATTGAGTTAGTCCCCAATAGTCTTTCGATCCGATAAGGGCCCAGCCACCTTGGGCACAATTTCCTGGTTATCTTGTCAGCCAAAGACGACTTATAATGCGACTTTAATAAAACTTGGTCACCCACTGAATATGAAGTAGCAACTTTAGACTTATCATATATACGTTTGCGTCGAGACCAAGCTAGTTCCATGTTCTTCATGGCATTGACCCATACATTAGTGTCTTTTTTACGTATATCTAACTCATCTATTTTCCAGCGGATATCCAATGGGTCGCACACATTATAATTAAATGTCATTTCCACTGGGGAACATTTTAATTCCGAATGTTCGGCAGAGTTTATTGAAAACTCTATTTCATGAATGCCTCTGTCCCACATCGTCTGTTTGTTGGAAAAATAAATTCTAAGACTATCACCCAATACTCTTAGATATCTTTGAGCATTATTAGAAGCACAATGATATGGAGAACTACGAATATCCTGTATACCATGGCTATACAAGAAATCTTTAAATCTAGCTGATACATATACTGACCCATTATCATGACTGATCGAGTAAGGGAACCCAAACCTACACATGATCTTATATAGCTTATTAATGATCGCTTGACTCGATAATATTCTTAATGGTTCCAGCCAAACTCGTTTAGAACAAGAGTCAACTATGATCAAACAATATCTTCCCGATTGGGATTGACATAACGGTCCATAAATATCAGTGTACATCCTTCCATTCACAGTTTTATCGAAAGTGGACACTAATTGACCCATTTTCTTACGATTATCGCTTTTATTGAGCTGACAAGATTTATAACAGTGGACATATTCACGTACCTGATCTACCATCGAAGGCCATGTATATCTAGCTGATATTCTACTGATAGTTTTCCTTGCTCCCGAATGATTTCCCGGCAATATCGAATTATGATAAAATTCTATAATAGGTAATACAAGATCTTTCGGAATACGAACTTTCCATGGATTCTTTTGCGCTTTAGTTTTCTTACATAATGTACCTTTAATTAATTTATAATCATCAATTTTTTCTTTCTTTTCTAACCTATCGATTATATTCATCAATTCTACATCTTTTCTTTGGTGTTCATTAATTGACATACAAGCATATGGCATGTTCCACATATTGACTAACAACAAATTCTTTACCTCATGATCGTGTGTTTGATCTATCTCCATAGGTTCGAACATTTCTCGATCATGGACCCTTGATAGGTAATCTGAAGAAATATTTAAATTAGATGGTACATGTTTGACATCAAAATCGAATGAAAACAATCGATACAATAAACTGGCATATTTCTTAATACGCTTAATATTTCTTATGGCATACATTAACCCTAAATTATCTACTCTCAGTTCGAACTTTGAGTACAAATAGGTACTAAAGCGTTCAATAGTCTCAGCAGCTGCCATAAGTTCCAACAAATAGATTGGTTTATTTAAATCATAAGGTTTTAAACGTCTGGAATAAAACCCAACAGGTCAATATATTATTCTCATCATATTGTTGTATCGTTCCGCCCAAACTTTTGAGTGTTGCATCCGAACTGACGAAAAACTTAGCATTTAAATCTGGTAATTTCAGAATTACATGAGTCTCAAATAACTCCTTAACTTGATCTAACGCTCTCTGTTCTTCATCACCCCACCTAAATTGTACTTTAGGAGACCTCATTCTATTTAATGGTTCTACTACTTCTTGAAAATGAGGAATAAACTTAGCATGGTATTGTAGAAAACAAAGAAGGCTAATTAATCCCCTTCTATTACGCGGAGCTGGTAACTTTCTAATTACTTCAACCCTGGAAGGATCCAGTGACATATTCCCATTCTCTAAAATATATCCCAGATAAGATATTTTTGTCTGGAAGAA
Source organism: Thermobia domestica (assembly GCF_964235325.1). Classification (NCBI taxonomy): domain Eukaryota; kingdom Metazoa; phylum Arthropoda; class Insecta; order Zygentoma; family Lepismatidae; genus Thermobia; species Thermobia domestica. The sequence goes on along the minus strand of NC_137460.1, from coordinate 214,981,528 downwards.
TTTTGATTTATTCAAAGAAATTGTTATACCATACTCTTCAAATTTATTTAAGACCTTATCTAATAGTTTCTTATGACTCTCGACATCGGGAGTGAATAATATTACATCATCGTAGAACCATTCAAGACCTTCATTTTTCAAAGGATATAAAATGTCAGTTAATACCTTGGACAACATAAAACTACCAGAAGATAAACCAAAAGGTAAAAATTTAAATTCCATCAGACCTCGGTGAGTCATAAACGCTGTATATTTATACGAATCTTCTGATAATCGTATTATGCTTTTTTAATATCAATAGCGGAAAATACTTTCCCACCAGATACGTTAGCTAATACATCCTCTATACGGGGGGTAAACTGCGGATTTAAATATAATCTCCGATTAAGACCTTGGTAATTAATAACAAGACGTTTCTCTCCAGACTTTCCTTTCACTAAACAACATGGGAAAGACCAATCACTATTACTCTTTTGAATTATTCCCTGTTTTAACCAATCATCTAAAATGGAATCAAGTTGTTTTTGATCGCATCTACTCATAGGATAAGCTTTCTTCCTTATAGGATCCTCATTGTTCACCTTAATTTCATATTGATATCCTTTAATTTCACCTATTTTATCTTTAAACACACTAGGAAATCTATTAGGGAGACCATCAACATACCTTTCCAATGAGGGATCATCTTCAGCTAGCAGTGGATCGACCAATATCTGATTGGATGGCTCTTTTACTTCCGCAACTTGAAACAAATAATATTCCCTAGGACATTCCATATGGTTGGCAACACTGCTGGTCTGCTCTCTTGTTCCTTGTACCTTATCCCCTCGGTCTGCTATAGAATACTTTAAATTGCCCGTATGACTCGAAAAGCTACGGAATAAAAATTTTACGGCAGAATCATTTAATTCTTTAAAGTCACTATTAGGATAATAACTTATGGGAATGACCACTTTCTCACTTGCCAGAAGTAATTTGTTCTCGACTAAGTCTATAAATGCACGCATATACTTTAATTGCTGAATTCCAATTATAAAAGTGGGCTCTAACTGGTCCATCAAAAAGAATTTAAGTCTATAAACTTTAGAGCGAAAACGTATTGGAATAATCACATATTGAGTCAATGTTATTGTTTGTCTATTAACACCTGTCCCTGTAAACCTTTCATTCATCACTTTAACAGGCACTTTCAATTTAGTATTCCAATCCAAAAACTTTCCACGATTTATAATCGAAACCGACGCACAAGTATCAATTCCTCCAACATAGTCGTTCCCTAAGACGTATCCCTTTATAAACACTGCTACCAATTTATCTGAACTGTCCCTCGGTTTGCTAGTCGCATTATTAAGTTTATTTTATGTTGACCCTGAAGCACTAACATCTAAAGGATCATTCAATTGTCCAGTCAGTTTACTATCTTTTTCTCCCTTTAAAGTACTTGTACCTAACCACTGCACCTTTCTCCTCGAGGTAGTCAAGTCTTGTTGTTGTTTTAACCGCCTACATAAATAACAGTCTTTTTCTCTATGTCTTCCACCGCAGGAATAACATTGAATAGGTTTCTTCTCAGGAATCTGTTCCATTCTAGTGATCGCCTGGTAAACCTCAACATTCTTTTGATATAATTCATAACGCTGCACTTCATTTATTAGTTCATATAAAGTTGCAGGTTTTGAGTAACGGAATAGTTCGTGTTGTATTTCCGGTTTAATCCCTTTCCATACATACTCAAGTATGTCTCTATCATTACGTATACCCATACATATAGTATAACTATCTACTATACTGTTAATATAAATAGAGGTCAACTCTGTAGGTGATTGTAACCTATCTACATAATTATGGATTAATTGCCTTTTTGCCAAAGGCGATATAAACTTATCAAATAGTTGACCACATATCTCAATCCAATCATGAGTAATACAGAAAATATTCATTAATTCCTGATGCAAACAATTACTAGTTTTTCCTAATGCAGCTATTAATACAGACTCAACCGGAAATAAGTTCAGTTTTATTATCTTATAAACCTCAATAGCAAACAAAAACAATTTGTGGTGCTCTGTTGCATCACATTCTGGAATTTTATTTATATATTCCTGAAAACTATACTTCGCTGCATCTACGGTCAGTTTAGAAAAAGAAGTGCAAAAAGGAACGAACGAGTTACTAGTATTATGACTTGGAAATTCTTTATTTTGTTTATTTTCAACGCCTGAATTCCTTTTCAATAGACTACCAGAACTAACATTTCCTAACAAGCACCTGCTTTGTTCATTTTCCTGACCTACCGCAAACAGTATATCACCACCAGCTGTTTCCTGGGTCATCGCCCGCTGAGTCGTACCTGCTAACACCTGCGGGCTGTCGCTCATCGCAGTACTTCTCCCCACCCCTCTTTCTACAAACGAGGTGCTTTCCTGCAGAAATGCTAAATCCCAAACATCGTCTGTTCTATCGACAAACAATCCATGATCACCATTATCGAAATTATTTAAATTCAACTGAGAATGTGCCATAACTAACAATAAACATATAATCTTAACAACCAACATATAAATCTTGATAATTTATACAAAATACAGCTATATTAATATGGATGTTATATACGGCAATCATATATACTGCTGTAAATGAAAACTGCAACCGAATGTTGAGCTAGTCTCTTTCTTATTCTTTCAACAAAATGATAATTGATTACTGTCAATCGGTAAGGTATTTCTATACTTTTCCTTCCACTAATGCAAAGTCCATATAATAGTATCAAATTCCATATAATGTACCTCATAAAACCCAACCTGCTTCTAACTGCAAAAATGTAAGCAGTATAGAAATATAATGAAGCTATATTTTTATGTAACGTACCTACTACCCAATATAAGTTCAGACTTCGGTATCGTTCCTGGGAAAGGGAGTGTTTAAAACTCCCTCCATATTTTATAATTAATAATAAAGGCAGGTATGGGTCTACCAAAGGAATATATATATACTAACTGGGTTAACCAATCCCCATAAACTATCGCAAATACGATAAATTCCGTTCTCTTGTAGATACTGCAAAGCGAATTGATTATTATACATAAATATATCTATAAATCTAAAAACACAGTGGATTCTAATTGAGGAAAAAGAAAAACTATATCCATGTGATTTAATAACAAATTTATATGATTAAATATCAAAATTGAGTAGATCCAACAATAACTTTGACGTTATCTTGTTCAAATAGGACCTTACAAAAAGCCTGAAGGGCTGTTTACTACATCTCACTTAAAATATATATATATATATATATATATATATATATATATATATATATGCAAATTGGTCCCAATTATCTTACAAATTAAATATTTTAAACAATAGCGATATAATATGTAAATTTTACAACTTACCAACACTGCAGATTAAATAAGTACGTAATGTATGAAAACTGTGCCAACTTACTTGCTTCACACTTAACAACACCAAAGATTTTAATTTAGATATCACATCTTTTAATTTTTCCACACATAACTATAACTTTTAAGAAACGTATACCATATGGAACTAGGATGAACTACACATAAGTTGAATACACAAATAAACAACCATACACTTAACTTTTATGCTTATATTGTGTTTTATAAATTTGACTTCCATTCCATATCACAAACGTAGACCCGAAGGTAACCATGAACTAGTACAGTAATTCGACGTAATCTATTATCAAGGTCTGATGTTCCCAGTTTGAAATATAGCTTCATTATAACGCTCGCCTGGTATACACCAAATCATGTACAGGATAGTTCATCATAACGCCGCTAATGGCGCTACTAGTTTTCCACTAATCGTAACAGGAATTTTTTTTCGAATAAACATGTAAGTCATTACACTGAGGAAGAGAATTTTTTCTTATTTTCTTGCAATGTTTTACAAATTTAAGAGTTAACAAACAATATTAGCCATCACACGCTCATTTTACAACTTACAAATAATGTAATGATCGCAAGAATCTTCTGTAAGAAACTAGTAAAGGAAGTAATGCAGATTTTCACTTTTCCAAATAACAAAGTACGTGCACCTCAAACATTGATAACCATTTTGTTTCAACAATTTCTTTCGAACATAAGCACTCTAGCACAAACGTAATCATTTTGCACAATAATATGTTACTCCGGTTCAATGATGATCACTTACTACCTCCAAAATCTCTTCTCTGTAATTCACTGGAATCAACATAACCGTACACTGTTACTTAGACAATTCGTCTTTTGCCCCACTAATCTTCAGGTTGGCCTACGGATTTATCGTAGCATCTCCACGGTTTCCTCTTCACATTGTTTCTTGGGATTGATGTTTCTTTAAAAACAGAAAAAATAATAAATCAAATAATAATGATTAGCATCCAAGTTCACACTATCTAAACATAAATTTTGTTTTCTATTCAAAGTGGAAAAAAGATACATCCTCCTCTTCTCATAGTATTCTTACATTGTCTGTATTATCAGAAGGATGCAAAAAATTGAATTGAACTTGCAACAGGATTTAAGTGTCTAGTAAAAACATTTCTTTCTATATATAGCTTTTTATAGCTCAAATCCTCTAAAGTGAGCTCAAAATAGGTACATAGTAAATGAAGTTTATTGAAAACAGACAAAATCCTTGCAAGAATAAGCAATAGCTAGTGCTTTTTATAAATTTGTCATCACGGCTTTCTTTTCTCTAGTTGTTATATTACAGCCATCATATGACGTGAAAAAATAATTACAAGGTTCTATAAAAATAGTTTTAGATTTTATTCCCAATGAAGTACGAAAGGAATACTGAAATCTAAACCGTGTGCGAGAAGTAACACTAAGTAATATTAAAATCTTAATTATTTCAACGGAAAAGATAAACCATCGGCTGGTTTCAATTTAAAAGTCGCAAAGAAACACTGTTCCGCATGATTAAACGTTTGTAGCTTTATTATAAATTGTAACCTTCCGATTAGGTATCGACGAAAATTTCATTCAAATACCTGCGTAAGGTTGTTTGGCAGTAGCGGATCCTGCCAACCTAATTTTACAGTATACGTTTGTTAGACGGTTTGTGGCGTGATTTCACAAAGAGCTTCCTCAATATTATGCTTAAGAAGCTGAACACTTTCTGGATTGTCAAGAAACACCGATCTTTAGTATCACCCCCTCCCCCAAAAAAGGTGTCAAATCGTAGCTTCACGAAAACTGCTGATACGATTATTGAAATTAGTACGCAAAAGAGTGTTTGTGAGACGGCTTCTGTGGCACGTAGAGCCATGCTGGTGGGCTCAAATCTTGCCTACGTCTAATGCTGGCAAAAAAATCTATGAACACATCTCTGTAGTTCACTACATTACATGCAACACAATCTCACGCCGTCTACCACATGTAAAGCATACAGCAATTTGGGACTGAGTACAGCTAACGGAGGCATAGATTATATCTTGACCAAGGATTTAAAATCCCGAAAAGTCATCTGCACAGTGTTTTGCTACAGACAAGGCATTTTGTTGATCGAATTTTTACCACGAAGTGCAACAATAAATAAAGATGTTTATTGCGAGACGCTTAAGAAACTGCGCCGTGCAATAGAAAACAAGCGTAGAGGAACACCCTCCAAAGTTGTGGTTCTTATCCGCGACAACGCACGACCACACACTGCAAATGTGGCCAACCTCGAAAGCTTTGACTGGAACGTCTTTGGCCATCCTCCGTTCAGTGCCGACCTCGCTCCTAGCGACTTCCATCTCTTTCTGCATCTGAAGTCTTTCCTTGGTGGTAAGCGTTTCAACAACAATGAATAGTTCAAACAACATGTTACCACATGGTTGACAACACAGGCGACAACATTCTATGACGCAGGAATACATAAACTTATACCACGCTATGAAAAATGTCTCGAGAATTACGGGAGCCATGTGAAAAAGTAGTGTAAGTGTTATTGATTTTTGTACAATACATTGCTTTCTTTATCTGTACTCGATTTCTTTTTCATTACCAAACTGAACTTACTTCCCGAACGAACTTCGTGTTCCTTTACTTCGGGGCCCGGGGCCGTTGCCCCGCCCGCCTTCTTCCCACGGTATGGTACTGAGCCACACCAAAGGAAATTTAATCGGACTCCCCTCTAAAATTCCGACTTTTTATGAGTATAGTCTAAATTTAGTGGTAATTTTAGAAATTTTACATATAATTTACCACCATATTGAATTTTGGAACCCTGAACCGGACTCCTCTCCGAAATTCCGACTTTTAATCAGTATAGTCTAATTTTAGAGGTAATTTTGAAAAGTATAACTTTCTCCACGTTTCTCTGTACTTATTTGCTTACCACATTTTCTGCAATTTACTTTTAGATTTATGAAGTCTGGTTATTACCTTATTGTTTCAAAACTGTAATACTGTTACCTGACATCCAGGGCTGCGTGTTCGTATCTTGCAGCCATGTTTACAATACAAATGCTTATTACATGCCCAAAATGCTACCATGCGATAACCTTGCGTGAAGTACTTTTCTCTGCTCGCCAAATAATTCCATGTTTAGAACTGCGTATATAAAAAATTTGTTAAATGTTTCTTTACCTAATTATAATACTCGTATCTTATTTACTACTTATATTTAATAAGCAAGCTACCTTTATTTGCTATTTGTTTACTTCAAAAACGCATACATACATAATCTTTTAATAACAACTTTCTTTCAAAAGATCATCACTATTTCTATATACTTTCCAAACTTCCTCTTCTTTTTTAGATGAGAGCATGTGCACAAAACCATAACTCTTTCTGCCCTCAACATCCAACATCCTCCTCCCCTTCAAAAAGACAACTATTGTCCGTATCCTGGTCTATAAGTTATTCTTAGTTAGTCATATGTAATCTATCGAATTTCAGTAATGTAATTGTTCTCTTCAGCTGAATTAAACACTACTTTGCAAGTAACTGTTGCACTCTGTTAACCACTTAGGTTCCACTCAAATACCTAAATAATAACAATATCTTATCAACCTCCAACATTCTCTCAGGTATTGTCCAAATATAAACTGACAAACCTAAACACTCTCTGAAGTAATGCTCAAAAATTAACTGACAAACCGCTTGACCTTTTCTAGTGTAACAACTAACGGGTTACAACTAAAAATCTGCACAAAAGGTGAGGTAAGATAAAAGCAACCAGACGATAAATGGAAACTATGTTTTAACGTTTATTTACAGTATATACGTAGGCAAAAAAGAAAATGATAATGACACATTGCAAATGGTCCGTGATCAGCTACAGTCCGCAAACGTGTTGGAATAGATGCACAGGCTGTTTGGACGCCAGTTGGGTCAATTTGTTTTAAACATTTGCGCATTCTTCTTTGAAGCTGCTGAACAGTTTTTGCCTTCCAATTATGTTTGTACACCTTGTCACTCAATTGTCCAAAAAAATCTTCGATTGGGCGGCACTGGGGCAAGTTAGTTGGATTTTTGGTTTTGGGCACAAAAGGGATATTTTGGGACATGAGCTACTCCTGAGCCTTTCTCGCATAATGAGATCTGGCTTTGTTTGGCCAGAAAATAAAATTATCGTCAGAATGATATTTTTGTATAAAGATAACTAAGATCTTTTGAAGACATTGCTTCACGTACACATCTTGATCGATTGCTAACGCACTAGGCTTGAAATAAGGCTGCGACGCATCTTTGTCTGTTACAACTAAATAAAGCATCACTTTGCTTTCAAATTTCTGCTTGCCTTTATTTTTTATATTAGAAGGAGTGTGTTGCTTGTCTGAGGAATAATAAATGTCATTTCCGAGCATTTGGGATTTAGAAAGGCTAAAGTAACTTTCATCATCCAAAACAAACTATTTTCCTTTGTAATTTCTGACCATCCAACGACAATTTGATTTCACAGTTTTCATTTGCGTGTCTGTGTAAGATGGAGCTTTTTTCCTTTTCCATGCTTTGATTCCCATTGATTTTAATGTTTTAGATATGTATTGTTGTGAACACTTAAATGTTTTTGCTGCGTCGTTCTGACTAATCGTTGTCTTTCTTGCCAAACATCTTTTTTGGTCTTTGTTTATTTTTATTCGTCATATGCTGCCTTTCGACCGCTTCCTGCTTTTCTTTCTATTGTTCCGGATTTAAGTATCGCATAAATTGTTCTTTTTGGCACACCTTCAGCAGCAAAGTGTTTCACACAATATGATTTCCCCAATTCGTGATGTTTTTTCGTGGAAATTTAAAATGCGTACACGGAGGACTTCTTCCTTTGACGCCATTTTCTACCAGTTACTTCGCATCTGAAAGAAAGCAAACATATTGGGAATTAGACAAAGAGTGTACTATCAACATACCAAAGACTAGCGATGACTGTGTCAATATGTTTTATTTTATGACTCCGCACATTTTGTGCAGATTTTTAGCTGTAACCCGTTAAAACGTAAACTGACAATAAAATGTTTTTCATCAATTAAAAACATTAATACAACAGCAACAAAATATGTTTTGTTTTTACTTTTCAGAAGCTGTTTTCTTTTTCTTTTCTCCTTCTTTAGTAACTCTAACTTTTTAAATCTCTGTTCCAACTCTGAAATCTTACTCCACATTTCCTGGAACTCCTGATCTCTATCCATGAATCCGGAAAATATACACTGTGATTGATGTACGGTATTCTCTCTTCCATTGCTGGCTTTTTGTCTTTTACTAGAAATTTTCTTCCCAGTCTCTTCGTCACGTATTTGACACCTACTATGATTTTTCTTTGTACCATCCCGAACCTCCTCTTCCGAGTCAGTCAATAATTTGTATTTGTTATTCCTCTTTTTTTATTTTTTTATTTATTTTTTTTTAGCTTTTTAGTCTTACTGCGACTCAATAAAGAGATTACTGCGAAACTGGTTTCACTTAGGTTAGACTCGTGGTTCAAATCGATTTGATTGTCTATAACAGCTTCTGAGTTAGCTAACCACTCAGCATCATTGCCGTCTGCCACAGACCTTAAATCTGGTAAACCATCTTCTTCAGATAGGTAATGTAGTGTATCCATTTGTGGCACTTGATAAAGGTCAAACTTTCTCCGTCTCCAAAACTGCGGGAATTATATCGGAGATCTTAACCTTATGTTGTGTTTCCTTGTCGCTTCCCTCTTCCAAGCTTTTCATGCTGAGCTCATTCATTTGTACATCCAACGATCGTAATACGCAAGCTGGCGCAAAATGATGTAAGCCAGTACACTTAAAACAGCGTTTTCCATAAGCTGGACACTCAACATTTTACGTGTGATCGTTGACACATATTACATTTAATATATCTTCCCTTCCTCTGATTCATGAGTTAGATGATGAAGAAAAGTATGAACATTGACCCGTACTTTGTGGTGAACTTTGACCACTAGACATTTTGTTAGTCTGGTTTTCTTGTTTTCCCTACCACTTCATGCGCTGTTTTTCCATTCTACAAATTTGTTGTCACTGTGCTCCTGAACTATTGAACAATGCCATTTGTACTTCAGTGTTCTCCACTGCTATCGCGATGTCTACCGCTTGTTGGAAAGATAAGGAAGCTGCTGTTAGCAACTGCCTTCTCGCTACGTTGTTTTTTAAGCCAAAGACAAACTGATCACGCAGCGAATGTTCTAAACGTGAACCAAAATTGCAGAAAGTAGCTTGATTTCTTAACACCATTACAAACTTAGCTACATTCTCATATTCCAATTGCCTGATATTGTGGAATTTATACCTTTCTCCAATTTCATTTGCTTTCTGTCCATAGTGTCCCATCATTAAAATTTTCAACTCTTCAAATGATTTTTGTGATGGCTTCATCGGAGCACACAAATTCTTTAATTCTTCATATGCCGGTAATCCCATTACTGGTAGAAACGTTGCACTACTATGTTCTTTGGCAATACTGAGGATAGTGCAACTTGCTTGAATCGCTCTATAGAGATTTGAACCCTTCCTGTGTTTACGTCAAATGGTTCAAAATTGGTGAATGAAGCCATTTCCACAAACTAGAGTGCAAATCCATCCTACCGACTGCGCCAATCTGTTAAATGTTTCTTTATCTAATTATAATACTCGTATCTTATTTACTACTTATATCTAATAAACAAGCTACCTTTGTTGGCTATTTGTTTACTTCAGAAACGCATACATACATGATCTTTTGAAAGAAAGTTGTTATTAAAAGATTATCACCATTTCTATATACCTTCCAAACTTCCTCTTCTTTTTTTAGATGAGAGCATGTGCACAAAACCATAACTCTTTCCGCCCTTATCATTCAACATCCTCCCAACAAAATTAACACCACTTTTGCTCTCCTTATATATTATCAAGCACACAAACAAGAATATTGTTAATTTCACCCAGTAAATTTTCAAAATTTTGTTAGCAACGGAAGATCAACTTTGGAACTTAATCCAATATTTTAATCGGGAAGAGTGTAAGTAATTAAGATATGGTGCGATTCATTAAGTTATGGTAGATTAATAGAGGGCAATGCGATTAATAAAGGACATTCAATAATGTGCATATGAGGGGTGATTTATTAATGAGTAATGAAGCCGCCCTCTCAGCTCCACCGACGATGACGGTCCACTACATGAAGGGGGTACATTGTGCATCGAGAGGACTACGGATTTGGATTTTAGTGAAATGAAGCCTGAACCTGAAGACAGTGGACAAATTTGTTACGATATATATCAATGATTCGCAACCAGATGACGTAGCAGTATCGAATTGCACATCCTATTAAAAAAAATGAAATGAAATTTTTGAGTTATACGTTCCACGATTATGTCCGTTAGGCTAAAGGAGACGGTGATGATGAGAAATAAATGAAATGGTGGATGAAGAAACTGGGAGGAAACGGTAGGACCCCGAGGAAACCCACTAGCCAGTGTTTGTTCACCACAAAATTCACACGGCGCAAGCTGGGATCAAACCAGGGACCCCAAGCACCGGAGGTGAATTCTCTACCGCCGAGCCACCCCAGGCTCTACGTCCTATTCAAGTCCCTCAAGAAAGGTACGCAAAAATTATTTCTAGAAAATAAAATAAAAAAATGTAGAATATTGGGAAAGTTAGAAAAAGGATGTTTGCATTGGAAAACTGTTGCAAAACGTTATCATGTTGTAACTAATGAGCGGCAATTGAGACGATATAAAAATTAACATACAGAGGCTGGAAATCGATTTGACAAACGAAACAAGATCGATCAACATACCTTCAATGAGTTTAGTTAAAGCAAAATAATAATAATAATAAAAGTTAATTGTGCATGATTCTGATTTAAAGCGATGGGCAGTTTTCGTACCTTTAATATCTTTAGAGATAATTTTTTGAAGCAAACATAAGTCAATTTAAAAACTTTTCGGTTTCACCTAACTGGATTTGGAAATTCAAACAAAAACATAGAATCGTGTCACGAAAAGTAACCAGATTCATAACCGATGATTATGTTGCTTAAAGTAATGCCGTCAATCAAATTGCATGTGATTTTCTGTTAGCGAGCAAACAGTATTTCGATAAATACCAACGAAAACAAATTTATAACACTGATCAAAGTGGTCTTATCCTCGAACTTCATTCCGGACGTACATTGGATATTAAGGGTACCAAAACAGAGGCAAATTTTTAATCAGAATCATCCACAACTCATTCATATACAGTAATGCCCACTATTTCAACTCCTGGACAACAAATGAGTGCGCTTTACATCGTGTTTCTTGAAACAAGAGGAAACTTTAGTCCAAGAGTTTTACAATCATTGTTTACAGCCGATAATCAGCTTCGAGCAGTGGAAAGATGGGAAAACAGTATTTGTTAAAGTGGTATGAATAGGTTTACCTTCCTAATGTTTCAGAAGATTCTGTACTTTTAGTCGATTCTTGGACAACTTATAACGATGAAGCCACAATCTCAGCAATAAAACCATCCAATTGCAATGTCAAAATCTTACGTACTCCTCCGAAGACGATAGGTATAATCCAACCTGGGATGTTTATTTCTTTAGAATGTGGAAGAACTTTGTTCGAAAATTTTCAGATCGAGTTTTTCCTAATAACCTGGACATCAATCTACACTAACGAAACGATGTCCTAAAACTCCAATCACTTGTGCATAAGCAATTCTCATCTCCAAGATTCCAAAACTTAATAGCTTATTCTTGGTTTAACATTAGAAATACTAGAGCATTCATTTTGACCGCTGCGAAGGCTTAGTTAATCTAGGGAGCGGTAAATTTTATTGTCTATAATTTTTTGACTTTTAGTGAATATGCCATGTAAATGTTACCTTTGTGTTGGCAACTGTTTTTGATTAAAATGACGTTATACCTAGAAAGACCGGAAGTGGTCAATTTGACAGTAATATTGATGTACTTTCCCACTATGGGTTGGCAAGTTTCCTTTTATTATTTCCCTACATTACGTTTAGTTGGTATTAACTTGTGTTTATAAAACTATATTTTTTCTTCAGAACATAATTTGGATTTCCGCATAAAGCTGAAGATATTACACCGCATTTCTTGAAATTGTGCAACCTTGGTTTACTGAGTAAAGTTCCTTTTGTTCGAAGACCGTCAACGTGTCAACATTGGCGTCGTGATCATAGTTGTTTCCCTCTTTTTTTTGTATTTATTTATAGTGGGGTGAGTGGAAAAAAGGTCTTTCGAACGAACAAATATTGACTGCTTTGTGGGACATATCAGAAGAAAACTCCGATAATGATTCGATATTTGATGAAGTTGTCCACGATGAAGACCGTGTACCCCAGGAAGAAAATTCGTCATGCGAAGTTTCTTCTGATGCAGATGATGTCCACGTCATCGTCTATGGGTAATCCACCTGAAGAAATAAGGCAACAGAAAGATTACTCGTACGGTCTACATCCCGGTGAAATTGTGTTTGGGAAATATAAGAAAACTGTCTGGAGTGTCAGTGATCCAGGTGTTAAACAAGGAACTAAATTCCGAGAGCAAATTGTTTTACGTGATTCTCCAGGACCTCCTTCATTCGCCAATTGTAAGTGTGATGATACTAATGTAAGCACAGCTTGGAGGTTATTTTGTGATGAATCTGTGTTACGGCATATCAAGTTGTGTACAGAAACTGAAGCACGCAACAGAACGAAAGACAATTCTTGGCCTGTCTCTATCCAAGAATTAGATGCTTTTATACGTTTGCATGCGAGAGGATTTACAATGCTACTCACCTGGATTTAGCTTTGATGTGGTCAGTCACCTGGGAGCCACCTATTTTCAGAAATACAATGGCATAAAAGAGGTTCAAAGAAATTATACAATATCTACGTTTTAACCTGCGTTCAACCAGACATGAAAGAATCCAAACAGATAAATTTGCATTGGCATCTTCAGTGTGGAAAAGATTTATCGAAAATATTATGCGTCTTACATACGTGGTGAAAATTTCACTGCCAATGAACAGCTTCTTCCCTGTAAAACACGATGCAAATTCATTCAGTACATGGATAATAAACCTGATAAATTTGAAATTAAATTCTGGATTTTTGTAAATGTCGACTCGAAGTACATTTGTAATGGATTTCCATACCGTGGTAGAGGTGAACATCGATCGGAGAATGAATGTTTGGCAGAGCATGTTGAAATAAAACTCATAGAACCATACGTAAACAAAGGACATAATGTGACGACGGACAATTTTTCACCAGTCTAAATTTAAGTGAAAGTTTAAAGCAAAGAAAACAAGTATCGTTGATGCAATCAATCAAGTAAGAAGATAATTACCGGACACCACCAAAATGCCAAAGATGGATCTTCACAGCACAACTGTACTAAAAACAGCGAGTGAAACTAGGTTACTATTTACCCGGGGGGAAAAATCAAGAATGTTTTAGTTCTTAGTACTCTTTACAGCAGTGCTGAGGCAAGCGGATAGGCAAAGAAAAAAACATGAAACAATCCGTTTCTACAATCAGACCAAGTATAGATGTAGTTGATCAAATGTCACGGAAGTATTCAGTTGGAGCTGTGTGTCGTCACTGGCCCGTGTACGTCTTTTTCAATGTCCTCGATCTAGCTGGGATCAATGTTTGTATCATTTTAAAGAAGGTAACAGGGAAAAATATTTCAAGGCACCAGATTTTATTGCAGCTGATAGAGATTCTAAAATCGGACTATGTGAAATCGAAAGAACTAAAGCAAATAGTTACACATATTCCATCAACTACAGCAGAGAAGTAGGAGTAGGGGGGAATAATGGAGATGTTACCAACGAGGCTATAAGTACCAGTCACGATTAACAACATTGCTCAGGACTGCAAGATCAAAAGAATTAAAGGCTAAAGCGAATACAGTTCAAATGAACGAAAGCAGTGCTAAATGAAAAGGTAAAAAGAAACAAAAGCAAAAGTGGAAGATAAAACAATAAATAATGTAAAATATATAACAATAACAATATACAGAAAATAACATAAAAGATAAGAGGAAATATAAAAATTTAGCAGCAATAAAACAATCACAACGGAGTAAAGCAGCTCAGAAAACGTGAGAAACCCCACAATCAGATACGAATTTAAGTACCCGCCTAACAACATCACGATTATCCTCCAAAACAAGGGTAAGGTGACAAGGCAGTTTGTAACGTTCTCTGAGATCTGAGTATTCAGGACATTCAACAAGAACGTGCTGAGTACTCAGGGGGACTATACACTCCTCACAATAACGACGATCTAATCCATGCGTCAGATGAGAGTGTCCGATGCGCAGACGTGCCAGGAGTACTTCATCTCGATGACAGGAACAAGAAGACGTACGCCACTCTCCTAGGAGCGACTTAACTGTGTGTAATTTATTTTCAAGTGCCTGGTACCAATCAGCTTGCCAGTGAGACTGCATCAAGGTATAGAAATGGTTCTGAACATAGGAACCAGGAAATCTATGCTCCAGTGCAACTATGGCCAACGCGGCGTTCTTGGCAGCTGTGTCAGCACGTTCGTTTCCCCGGATGCCGACATGACGCAACAGACAACGACGACACAAATCTGTTGCTGCAATTGATGGAATCTCACAATGTCTCACACGATAGAGTGCGTACTGAACACATTCTGTAGACTCAGATCCACGCTCAGTGCAATTAATTCAGCAGTCAACATGGAACACAGGAGATGCAAATGGAATTCTGAGCTGCCCTCGTCGGTGACAAAGGCACAGCCTACAGTATCCCCATTTCTAGAATCATCCGTAAAGGACTCATTAAAATCGGGATACTGATCTAACAGTGCGGCAAACTCCTGCTGGTTTACCTGGAAACTGATAGCCAGTTTCGAATGTACAGACAAACTTAGGTCATGGCAAGGGAGATAAAGCTGCCATGATGGAACAGCACAAAAGTGAATCAACGAAAGACGGGGTCACACGAAATCGTCAGCGAGGGAACTCTTACACGCCTGAATGTACCATGGACGTGTCGACGGAGGAAGTGCAGCATAGCGCTCGTATAACCTACCACCACGAAGACATGGTCTACAAGGGTGGTCTGGAATACAGCGCACATGTGCTGAATAATTAAGAATTTAAGAAGATAAGAAATGTGGTTGTAGTACAATCCCATGGAAAGGTCCTTGTATTATCCACAAGATATATGCAAATAATACATGCTGCTTGATGTTTATGTCAGGAAATAAAATACTAGAAACTAAACACTTGTTAACAAATCTGAAACCATTTCTTCACGAAGAAAATCATTTAGGAACTGTAAAGAATTAAAACAAAGAAGCCACAAACTCCAAAAATTCTATAAACGCAGTAGATGGTGACAAGCAGATTGTGATAATAAGTGAAGATAAGGAAAAAACTTTTTTCCCTGTGGATGAAAGTTAGCGAAGAAAGAAAGCGAAGATAAACAGATACGTAAATGACAGAAAAAGTAAAATTGCTTTAAGTGTTCCTAAAGATATTAAGTATATTACTACTGATGGCAATTGTTGGTTTAGGTCAATTAGTTATTGGTTGGTGACGAAGAAGAGCACACTGAATTAAGAGCACATGTAACATCTTTCATGACTAGACCAAATATTAGAGAATCTATAGTTGCGGACAACGGTAATGACCATTAGTTTGAAGACTGGAAGATGCCATTTGCCTGTGAGTGGGTAACAGATTTTTAAATCATTACAACTGCTGCCTGGCTTGAGACATTTACACCAAAGTCTGAAACCGAAATTTAATAACTTGGCAACACTTCAAGAAAAAGTCATTGCCTTATTTCCGTCTTTCAGCTCAAAACAATTGCCGTGTCAAGTCTCAAAAGCAAAAGACAGAGACAGCTTTATATATCGGGATCTCTAGGTTTAGAGGTAAAAAGATACTAGCCTTTCCATATTTTACTCTTCCTGTCCCTGGAATATAAATGCTTAGACTATGTAACAATCAAGGATGCTTCTCAAAGAAGCGTCAATATTTGTGCGTAATATGAAAATCTAGGGACTTCGTCTTGCAACTGTCTCTTAAAACTAAAAAAAAAAAAAATACAGACAATATAAAATAAATGTGTAGGGTCACGAAAACAAAAAGTAATGAACCTCCACGAGACTTTTTTGTAGTTGCTAGTATTTATATTAAGACAATTCTGAAAATGGAAGTGACTCATAAGTTATTTCTTTGGTCTCTCCTTTAATATAGTTTTAGTCAAATAAACAATAAAAAACGGCACTTTTAACGTCAATTACGGCAACAAGTATTAATTACACTGCTCAACAAGAAATTGTTTATCTTAATGTTTTTAAATTTACCGAATGATTTTGACGTGCTAATTACGAATCTGGTATTAGTTTTCCTCAAATGTCGATTGTTTGGAAGGAATTTTACAAAATCGTCTTTGTTCATGAACGCCATTTTAGAGGAAGAATTTCAGCCTTTACTTCGGCTGTCCATAAATGGCAACACAGAACAAACTTTTGTGGATTAATTAGCAAGTTCCGTTTCGTAACATATGCATTCTATGATTACAAATTTTGAATGCAGCATTTATTTTGAATGAAAATAACTGTCTAGGAAAATATAATGTCTTATTTTTCCCCTTTCTTTTACAAAAATATTAACTTTTACTTAAGTAAAGTCAGTAAATTTCTATATGACTCCACTTGGATAGCCAGCTGCATACAGTATTGAGTAACTATAGTGGTAAGTATATCAGTGGCACTTGATATAATTTCACTAGTTGCTGTGTGAAAGATAAAATGTCTACAAGTAGGCGTTGTAAAATGTCAGCAGACTCATTTTGTTATGTTTGTGGATATTACATAAACCTCAAACAACTTAAACATAGCATTGTGCTTGGAACAAAGTTCTGTGTTGCAAATGAAGCTTACTTTCGAGTGCCCGTAGGTGATCAAGACAAACATTGGGCTCCGCAAGTGTGTTGCCGTAGTTGCTGATCTACATTAGAAGGTTGGTTACGGGGAACCAGAAAGTATATGCCATTTGCTATTCCTCGAATTTGGAGAGAGCCTACTAATCATCATAATGACTTCTACTTCTGTTCAGTTGACGTGACACACTATTAAAAACAGAAAGAATATGAGAAAAATAGAATACCCCAGTTTACCTTCATCCATTGCTTCAGTTCCACACAGTGACGAACTTCCTGTACCCAAACCACCAGAGATATTGTCATCGGAAGGAGAACCAGAGGAATCTTACGATCTTGATATTAGTTTTTCGCATGAAACCAGGAAAAAGGGACCACATTTGTTTAATCAACAAGAACTTGATGACTTGATAAGAGATTTAGATCTTCCCAAATCAAATGAATGAATGAATGAATAGGGGGTTTAATGGGGACGTCAGCATCAAGGCTATATGTCCCCGTCACGATTTACATGGTTGCTCTGGACTAAAACATGTAAAGAAAAAGGTTAAAATACTAGAGTGCAATAAACGAAAGTGCTGCTAAATAAAAACATAAAATGATAAAAGAATCTAAAACAGATAACAAAAACAATATATAGAAAACAATAAAAGATAACAGTAATTAAAAGTTTAGCAGCAATAAAAATCGACAACACATTAAAAACGCTCAGAGAACGTGAGCAACCCCACAAGCTTTAACAAAGTCCAGTACCCGGCTAACTATATCATGTGAATCCCCCAAAGCGCGGGTAAGAACAGAAGGCAATCCGAAACGTTCTCTGAGAGCTGAGTATTCAGGACATTCAACAAGAATGTGCTGAATACTCAGCGGGACTATACACTCCTCACAGTACGGACGGTTCAATCTTTGCAGCAAGTAGCCATGCGTCAGATGAGTGTGTCCAATACGCAGACGCGCCAGGAGCACTTCATCTCGACGACGATGGCACGACGACGTACGCCATTCTCCTAGAAGTGGCTTCACTACATGTAACTTATTCTCAAGAGCCTGGTCCCAATCTGCTTGCCAGTGAGAGCGCAACAAAGAATAGAAATGACACTGAAGATCGGAGCAGGGAAGGCTATGCTCCAGTGCAACCCCGGCCAAGGCGGCGTTCTTGGCAGCTGTGTCAGCACGTTCGTTTCCCCGGATGCCGACATGACCCGGCCCCCAGCAGACAACGACGACACAACCCTGTTGCTGCAATTCATGGCATCTCACAAGAATGTCCTGCACGACAGAGTGCATACTAAAGACATTCTGTAGACTCAAAATCACACTCTGAGAATCGGTGCAAATAAGCACACCACGGAGGGAAAGCGTGAGAGCGTGGTCTAAGGCAAGCTTAACTGCAGTCAATTCAGCAGTGAACACTGAACACAGGCGATGTAAAAGAAATTCGGAGCTGGCCCCGTCGGTGACAAAGGCACAGCCTACAGAATCCTCATTCTTAGAACCGTCCGTAAAGAACACACTAAAATCGGGGTACTGATCTAACAGTGCGGCAAACTCTTGCTGGTACACCTGGGGACTAGTTTGCTGTTTCGAATGCATAGATAAACGTAAATCATGGCGAGGGAGACGAAGCAGCCATGGGGGAACAGCGCAAAAGTGAACCAATGAAAGAGAGGGCCACACGAAATCGTCGCCAAGGAAACTCTCACACGCACGGATGTACCATGGACGTGTAGAGCGAGGACGTGCAGCATAGCGCTCGTATATCCGACCACCACGGAGACATGGTCTACACGGGTGGTCTGGAATACAACGCACATGCGCAGAATAATTAAGAAGTAGTCTGCTGCGACGATATGATAACGAAGGTTCATTGGCCTCAGCATACAAGCTGGCGACGGGACTAGTTCGGTAGGCGCCAGTAGCAAGACGAATACCCAGGTGATGCACTGTGTCAAGTTGTCGTAACAGAGAAGCACGAGCAGAACCATAGACAATACAGCCATAGTCTAACTTGGACCGAATTAGACTACGGTATAAACGAAGTAGAACAGTACGATCAGCACCCCACGTGCGGTGGAAAAGGACACGAAGGAGATTCAGAGCTCGAAGACAAGAATATTTAAGAGTCCGTACATGTGGTGCCCACGACAAGCGACGGTCAAACACCAGACCCAAGAAACGGACTGTATCAACGAATGACAAACGGGTGCCATCGAGGTACAAGTCCGGGTCAACAACGCACGTACGCTGCCGGCAGAAGTGAACACATTGTGATTTCTCGGTTGAAAAGCGAAAGCCAGTCTCATTCGACCAGCGAACGAGACGATTCAGAGTCAGTTGAAGCTGTCGAGTAATGCCGCGAAGGTGGCGGGAGCGACAGAAAATTACAAGATCGTCAACATAAAGCAGACCAGACACAGGAGCCTGGATCTGCGAAAAAACGCTGTTGACTGCGACAGCAAACAACGTGACACTAAGAACACTGCCTTGTGGAACACCATTTTCTTGTACAAAGCGCTCTGAGAGAGTAGAGCCCACACGCACTCTAAAGTGTCGCTCGTGAAGAAAATTCGAAATAAAGTGGGCCATATGCCCACGAAGACCCCAGTCGTATAATTGTTTTAGGATTCCGTAACGCTATGTGGTGTCATACGCCTTCTCTAAGTCGAAAAATATAGCAACAAGATGCTGGCCGTCGAGAAAGGCGTCTTGAATTTCACCCTCAAGATAAGCAAGATTGTCGGTACTGGAGCGGAAACGACGAAATCCTCTTTGAAATTTGCTCAAAAGGGAATGCGATTCCAAATACCACACCAGGCGCTTGTTGACCATTCGCTCCAGCAGCTTACAGACACAGCTCGTGAGAGCAATGGATCTGTAGCTCGTGGGGCTAGTTGCGGCTTTCCCTGGCTTTAAGATGGGAAGAACCAGGGCCTCACACCAAGCAGGTGGAAAAAACTCCTCAACCCAGAGGCGATTATACAGCTGCAATAATGCAAGCTGAGAATCGCGGGAGAGGTTGCGCAACATATCATATGAAACACGGTCAAGCCCGGGAGCAGTATTGGACGATTCGCGGAGAGCAGAATCGAACTCAACGAGCGTGAAAGGAGCGTTATAGTCCTCACTGTTGGCGGTACGGAAATTTAACGGGTTTCGCTCCAGCTGAGGACGTGAACGAGCAAAGGCTGGTGGGTAGTGATCTGACTCAGAGATAGTGGCAAAATGGTGGCCCAAGATATTGGCGATCTCTGAGGGATTGGTCTGTAGAACACCATTCACCGTTAAGGCTGGGACAACAAGTAAAGAAGCGGATCCGTTTAGGGAGCGAACCCGACGCCACACAGTTGACATAGGTGTGCGACTACTGATGGACGAAACGTAATTCTTCCGCTTTGGCGCTTCGAGAGCTTGACCGGAGGTCGAGCACGAGCACGTAGAATGCGGAACTGCTGAAGATTGTCTTCTGTGGGATGATGATTAAAAGTGGCAAGAGCGCGCCGACGAGCCTGGAGAGCCTCACGGAGTTCCGCAGACCACCATGGAACACGCCGGCGAGAAACGTCGCCACCGCATTCTGGAATGGAACCATGAGCAGCATCAATAACAGTCTGCTCAAAAGCCTCAGCCACAACAGCTACAGGGAGATCATCACGACAATGAAACTCATTGAGCGCACGGAATTTATGCCAGTCAGCACGCTTCAGATTGAAGCGGCGGGGAGGAAAAGGAGGAGTAACTGGGAGACCTTCAACAAACAACGGGAAGTGATCACTGCCACAAAGATCAGGATGCACTCTCCAGGTCAATGAGGTCAAAAGACCAGCACTGCACATGGAGAGGTCGATAGAAGAATATGTGCCATGGGCAGTGGAGAAATGAGTTGGACTGCCATCGTTAAGGATAAGCAAGCCACTCTCCTCAAGAAATTGGGTGACCTTGCGGCCACGACCGTCAGTACGGACAGAACCCCACAGACGGTGATAGGCATTAAGGTCTCCTACAAGCAAGACTGGCGGCTCAAGTTGATGGAAGAGCTGAAGCAGATCGGCGGTTGTAAAGGCTTCTGAGTGAGGAACGTACAATGAGCATACTGTAAGCGGGCGAGAAAAGTGTACTCGCACCGCAACGGCTTGCAGTTGGGACACAATGTGAATTTGCTGAGAATACAAAGAATCGGAGGCACAGACTGCCACGCCGCCAGCAGCGTGGGCAGCGTCTGGCTTGTCACATCGATACATAGTATACCCAGAAAGAACAAATGAGTGGGTATGCTTAAAATGGGTTTCCTGCAAGCAGAAAAGTACAGGCGAGTGGTCAGTTAGCAGTTGGATCAATTCCTCACGGTGACCACACAAGCCATTGAGGTTCCACTGAAGAAGCGCCATACTGGGAAGGATTAACGTTTCAGGCGAACTTTCCCACGGGGTCCAATAACAGCCCACTCGGAATCCATAAGTTCGTCCTCCACCATGTCAGATTTCAGAGAAACGGCAGGAGGCTTACGAACTGGCGTAGATTTTGTTCTCTTGGGAGTGAGAACAGTCTCGTTCAGCCGGCGAATATGTTGGTTGAGTTTAAGTCCGCCTATATAAGGTGATCGGCGCTGGGCTGGAGTACGCCGAAGAGCACCACTAACAGAAACACGTGGGTTTCTGGGAAGCTCGCTTGTCGTTGCAACCGGGGTCTTCGGGGCACAACTATTCTGTGGGACCGAGTCTGTCTGGGTGGAAACGTCGGAAGTCTGGGTGGCTACAGATTTTCGGGAACTAGCTGCAACAGTAGCGAAGGGAACAGAAAGCGAAGAAGGGACGCTTTCTTTCAGACGACGCTTAGCATCAGCAGCAGAAATCTTCTCAACAACCATGAGTTCCCGAATACGCTTCTCGCGCTGAAAGGCTGGACAGTCCCGTGACCAAGCTGAATGCTCACCCTTGCAGTTGACACAGAAGGGCTTGGCCCCTTTGCAGGGTTCCGCACCATGACTACCCTGGCCACAAATCGCACAAAGAGCAGCACTCGCATTACACGAGGTGCTGGTGTGCCCATAATGTTGACATTTAAAGCACCGCAAAGGACTAGGGATATACGGCCGAACTTTCAAACGATAGTATCCAGCCTTGACGTACTCCGGAAACGTGGGCAAACTGAAAGTAAGAATCAGGGACTGGGTGGCGACAAGTTCACCTGACTTCTTACTTTTGATTCGAGCTACGTTGATAACGTGTTGGTCCGCTAACTCCGACTTAATTTCCTCTTCGGTTGCATTGAGGAGATCCCAACACGATATTACCCCTTTGGAAACGTTCAGCATACGATGTGGTTCGACTGACACGTTCACCGGTCCAATAGATGTTAACTGAAGTAGCTTCGCAGTTTGTCTCTCGTCTGTCGTTTCCACCATTAAAGTGCCATTACGCAACTTCTTCATATCTTTTACCTGTCCGGCATGGTAAGTGATAACTTTATGAATAACAAAAGGGGACAAGCCCTTAATAGCACTCGGACGGTTTGCATCAGAATTGGCACTATCAACGTCTTTATCATTTATTACAAGATACCGGACAACAGGTGTCGCGATACTTGTCTTTTCCACTATCTCAGGTTCAGTTGGTTTGGGCTTCTTCCGTGATGGAGAGCCCGGATCAGAGTTTAAAGTGTTTTTACCCATAAAAGTGTGAATGTAATGAACATTTTTGAAAAGAAAAAGGGTGTGAGGTCACACCGGGGCGTTAATAGGGGAACTAACGCTACCCCCTGGCCATCCCTTCAGCACGCCCAACACCTTAGGATCAGCGTGGGGCCGACGCGGTCAAGGGGAATGGAAGTGCAAAAACCATTCCCGTCGACAAAAACGCGTGGCCCCGGAAAAAGAAGAAGAGAAACAAAACAAAAGAACCTGGCAAACAAAAAGATAGACCCCCACCAGCCCAGGAAGAACAAAACAAAACTAATGGTGCGGATTTTTTTGTATTTTTAATATTTTTTGTTTTTTATAGGATTTTTTTAGTTTTTTCATTTTTTTTGTTTTTTATCTATATCAACACTCCGGACAACACATACACTGGACGCAGACAACAGTAGGCCGGGTGGGTGCACGTCCTCCCCAAGTGGAGGAAGACGTCCACTAGACCTGCCTCTTCCCGACTCCCACCAACCACCCGCGAGTCCGGTAGCGGTATTAGCGGCTGAGAGGGCGAGCAATGATATGAAGATGAGGGATGATAGATGAATGAATGATGAAGCCCTTCCCAAATCAAACACAGAACTTCTTGCTTCCCGTTTAAATGAATTGAATTTTCTCCTTTCAACATGTAAAATATCAAAATATTGGAAAAGGCATAAGGCTTTTTCACAATTCTTCAAAATGGAAGGAAGTTTGTTGTTATTGTCATGACGTTAGTGGTCTATTTGAAGCTATCGGTTTCCAACATCAACCAGAGGAGTGGTGTCTTTTCGAAGGCAGTTCTTCTGCACAATGGAAATGTGAATCCTTCTGTACCAGTTGCACACTCAGTCCACATGAAGGAAAACTGCGAAAACGTGAAATTATTGTTGGAAAAGATTGAGTACCAAAAATATAAATGGGATATTTGTGGAGATTATAACATGATCGGTTTTCTTCTAGGTTTGCAGAGTACAATACTAAATATTCGTGTTTTCTTTGCCTTTGGGATAGCAGAGATACTGACCGTCATTATACACTCAAGGTCTGGCCAGAAAGGAAACATTTACTTCCTGGCACTCACAATGTCATACATGAACCTTCAGTTGAAAGAGAAAAAATCTTACTGCCACCACTCCACATAAAATTAGGACTTGTAAAACAGTTTGTTAGAGCATTAGATCCACATTCTGCAGCTCTTTCTTACATAAGACAAATGTTTCCACAGTTAACTGACGCTAAAATCACAGCTGGCATATTTACTGGCCCCTCAGATACGTATGATGCTTCAGTCTGAAGAACTTCAGAATAGAATGACTGGAGAGGAAAGAAGTGCTTGGGAAGCTTTTAGGGCGGTAGTGCAAGGTTTTCTTGGTAAAAATAGGAGTGAAAATTATACAGAGTTAATAGATTCTTTGATTGACCTATATCGCAATTTGGGTTGTAGAATGTCGTTGAAATTGCTTCTTTTTTTCGCATCTGATTTTTTTCCGTCCAAATTTAGCAGATGTGAGTGAAGAACATGGTGAACGCTTTCATCAAGACATTGAACAAATGGAAAGGAGATACCAAGGACACTGGGACACTGCATTTGGCGTGCTCATTTTTAAAATGTTCTGCATTATGGGCTTCGAGTGAAAGTGGATATAATTTTGCTAAGCTTATTTTTTATTATTTTGTACGCTGTGTTCGTACTCCATAGTGACTAAGTTAATTCTGCATAATTTCTTCAGTGAAGCATATTGTAAGATAACAATTAGCTCTAAATTTCTCGATAAAAATCAAAACCGGACCAAAACTGCGGCTTATATAGACTAGCTAATTAATATTTACTTCTGCGTACGAAACGTATTAGTAATGTAATATATTTTAGTTGAAAATAGAGGTTAGGAACTATTACGCGGATATGAAAAATGACTTTTTTCATTTTTCTTTGTCCAGTTGATTTCATAACCAAATTTCTAAATTTGTCTCCAACATTTTGTGTCGTCTCGTAAATACCAATTTAAAACTTACAAAATCAATTTCTGATTTAAAAAAAAAATGTAATTTGACTAACTATACAAACAGTGTTGCCAACTCCACTTAATTTTGAGGAAAAACTAAGAATTTTTTCAAAATTTGTTGAATAAGTTTTCTTTCGCATGTAATATTGCAAATAAACTTGCACAGTTTAAACGCCTATTCCTTTGCGTAAAAAGCAAGGCATAACCGTTTGTGTTAGAGAACATGGTTTCTTAGTTATTACGCTTTAACGAAAAATGGAGGAAAAAAATCGACAAATTATCCGATTTTTAAGGGTTAAAGACGAATTTTAAGGCGATTTTGACATTTCGGGAAAACTAATGTTATGCACGTTATTACTACCACCCAACGAAATTTAAAAAAGAAAAGGAATCAGATAAACATAAAGTTGGTCAAAATTTGTTACCTAGTGTTTTCAGAAGACTTCAAAGTAACAAACAATATTTCATTTGTGCTTATTTTATGTATAACATTGTTTTCACCATGAAGAATTGAACTTTCTGGTGATGTCCACAAACATGGCAATATCTCTTTGTATGATTCCATTCTTTTCATTTATCCACATATCAATCGCTCTTCCCACAGAAAAACACTTCACAATATTTTTTAACTGATACAGGTCATTTGACTATCCATGAGTGAACCCGGAATTAATCAACTTCTAGGAATAAAGGGCTTGATCCAGAGAGGTACTCAAATCAATCAAAGCGAAAATCAAAATGAAGAATCAAAGGAAGTCGGAGACATTCAGCACTACAGAACTATAAACGATTATTTCGAATGTGTTAAAAGGAATCGATGACGGAAAAACAATTAAACTACCCATAACTTCTCAACTGTGTACTTAAGAACTTTTTTCTAGTTCAGTACTCCAAAGTTCTGGAAATGCGATCAAAATAGGCAAATGTGTATTGCATCTGTATATGCGTATTGAAATCCAAACCTAATAGTATTATGGCAGTTTCTTCCTTCCCCCATTGTTTTCGGGCGCTATGATCGCCGACGGATGTTCCCCTAGTATTGCCAGAGGTGGCGAGAGCCCAGAAATTTAATACCTCACCTAAACTGTAATGCAGAAAACCACCTGCTTATACTCCCTTCATTCATTAACACAATACCAATGACTACAAAATCACAGCGGTGACTTATCACTACTATTCATTTCTGTATAAGCCATTTGTAATTAATTGCAACAATATTTGTATTTTTTTTTAAATTGAAAAACATAAGAGCAAATACCATTTCGTCTAATTCACTGTGAATGTATTAAACACATGAAAACTGTATGAAGTCACTTTTAAAATTTTGAACATATAAACATGTTATATGCAAAACAATGGTATCAAATCCATAGTTTTCGGGGGCGCTGTGTTCAGTGATGAAACTTCGATCATATTAACACATAATCTATGGGGGTTTGCAGTGGGGGCCCCAGGGATGATATGAAGACATGTAAAAATATATCAAAATGTTCGATATTAGTGTGAAATCCGTAGTTTTCGGGGTCGCTGTGATCAGTGAGGAAACTCCGACTTGTCTTAGGTCTGCTGTGTACTGTAATATATATTTCTCAGACATGATTAATCATCAAATGATAGCTTTAAAGTAAAAGTGTATATCATCTATCTGTCTGTCTGTATGTAGTCTGGTGATCAGAGAAGTGAACCGAAAGTTATCAAAATTTAGTCATGGCCTCAGACCAAGACGAAGGCGTTGTTTTGGGGGGTAAACTCGAGTGCGAGGCACGTGCCACGGGCACGTGATTGGAGGGGCGCCTGAAAGAAAACTCTAATACTTCTGTATATATTGTAAAGGAATCAGTGTGTCTTTGCATGGGTTCACAAAAACTGTTATTAATGAGTCATTGATTTATGCGGACAATGATGTTGGCGACATGTTTCTGTTAATTTTATGTGTGTTTAGTGGAGTTTCAGTGTATTCCTAAGAAGGACAGAGACGAGTATAATTTCTAACAAGGAATATGCGTCTAATGAACTTGCGTCCAGAACTGTCAACAGCCAACTGATTGTTGTTTTGCTGTATCAGCAATTTATGGATATTATGTGTTTATTGTAATTGTTTTCTTTACCTAGTGATAAAGTTACGAGAGACACCTTCCTGACTCCGCCCAACACCTAAAACCACACCTCCTATGACGTCTGGGACACGCTTTTTATGTCAACGAGAATAGTTGCCGAGCCTGGAGGCTCTCCTTAAATAGCCCCGGTTACTTCCGTCTCGGGGAGAAGCGATACAGATTTGAAGCCGGGAGTAACGATTCGGAGTTGAAGTTAGTTTCGGACTCCTTCTACGAACTGGCAAATGCCCGCAGTATCTTGCCAGTAGTCCAGGACCTGATCCATAGAGAGTGAGCGAGACACCAAGAGACCAGAGAGGAACCAACGCACGCCCGGACGTCATAATGAAGGTACACCTTTCCTAACTGATAATCCTATCCCAAACCCTGTCTCTCTTCTTTTCATAGAAATTCTCCGCAAATTATTCTATCCCCAATGATCTTTTTCTTCAAAGAACAGCCGTCCGAATCCAGTACCTGTATTGCGAGCTAAATTCCCCTACTTTAGTTCTTCTGACGGCTTGTGTGTAGGTGGAGTTTCCTTTCATTTTTCCTCCCCCACACACCCTTTATATGGTGGAGATGTGGCTTTCTACTCTTTCTTTTTACCCCTGCTAGTGTCCTACTTGGTGGAGAATTGTTTTTGCCTTGTTAGTTCTATCTCTACATGTTTTTAGTTCAGTCTTCTAGTAGTGCATGTTTTTCTTGTTTTCTTTTCTGGCCAATAGCTGTTGTTGGAGCAGGCATTTCAGTGCCGAGTCTAGACTGGTTCTCTTGCGGGAGTGTAGCACACGCACCCCGATCGAGACCAGTTATTGGGCGTATCTCCGCAACAGACGGATGGTTTCACCAGAGTGGAGGCCAATAAGCTCTCTTGTCTATTGGGTCTTTCGCATTTCACTACTTTTGCAGTGAGGCATCTTTGCCGAGTCTGTGCGAGGTTTATTGCGGTGGTATGAACGTACCCCGAGCAGAACCTTGCTAAAGGCGTAGTACTGTACGAGGTGGGTTTCACCCTATTGTGAATGCTCTTTTGGTGTGCGTCTTACTTTCGAGCGAAAAGTACTACTCTAGCGTCGAGGCCTTTTGGTCGAGTCCGCACACGAATGTCGTTGCGATCAGATGGAACTTCTGACCGATCCGATTTCCTCGTTTAGGGGCGTAGTGGCGCTCGAGTCCAAGAGGTTCTCCTCAAGTGGAAAATAGCTCACCTATGTTTTCCTCTTATTTTGAGCATGACAGTTGGGTCCGGGCGAGATATTTTTTTCCCCTAACTCTTTCCGAAGTATAGTGCGTTTCTTATTTTCTTGCGTGTGTATTAGCGTATTTTCGGTATTATTTTATTATTTTTAAGTTAATTATTGGAGTTATAGTATTAATGTGATGTGTAGTTGTGTGCCCAAATTCTTAGAGATTTTTGTCTATGTTGCGTTACTTACATGAGGAGTTAGGTGTGCCTACAGAAGAAATTTTAGACCATAGCAATACTGTATATTTTGAGCCTGCCGCGTGTTCTTCCCCAAAGTCCGCTAAGGTTACGCGCCAATATTTGTATAACTTACGTCGGCAGTTGCGTTTATCCGATACCTTCTCCGAGATTTCTGGGTCCTCTTCGATTTCTTCAAGTCCTAAAGTATCAGATATGGCATCTGCAGCGAATAATGCAGGAGGCGAAGGTTCCGTTCAATATATGAATTCTATATTAGACCTGAGCCATTTTATGTTCGTTTCGGGGAGGATGTGGATAGATTTTTGAGGAAATACGAAACTGTGGCCGAAGTCAACGGCTGGACAGGAGCCCGTAAGAAGTTAATTTTAGGATCCTTACTGAAAGGAGGTGCTGAAAATTGGTATTCAGCAATTGAGTCAAAACCCGAATTCGCGCAGTGGAATTGAATGAATGAATGAATGGGGGTTAATGGGGACGTCAGCAACGAGGCTATATGTCCCCGTCACGACTGACACGGTTGCTCTGGATTAAAAACGTAAACAGAAAAAGCTTAAAATACCAAAGCACAATAAACAAGTGCTGCTAAATAATAAGAGAAAACGAAAAAGAGAAAATAAAAGAATAAATAAGCTAAAACAGATAACAATAACAATATATAGAAAACAATAAAAGCTAGCAAAAGGTAAAAATTTAGCAGCAATAAAAAGCGAAAACACACTAAAA
The DNA here is from genome assembly GCF_964235325.1 of Thermobia domestica. Lineage (NCBI taxonomy): Eukaryota > Metazoa > Arthropoda > Insecta > Zygentoma > Lepismatidae > Thermobia > Thermobia domestica. The sequence goes on along the minus strand of NC_137460.1, from coordinate 214,952,239 downwards.
CAGCTCAGAGAACGTGAGCAACCCCACAAGCTTTAACAAAGTCAAGTACCAGGCAAACTATATCTCTTGAATCCCCCAAAGCGCGGGTAAGAACAGAAGGCAATCCGAAACGTTCTCTGAGAGCTGAGTATTCAGGACACTCAACAAGAATGTGCCGAATACTCAGCGGGACTATACACTCCTCACAGTACGGACGGTTCAGTCTTTGCAGCAAGTAGCCATGCGTCAGATGAGAGTGTCCGATACGCAGACGCGCCAGGAGCACTTCATCTCGACGACGATGGCACGAGGACGTACGCCACTCACCTAGGAGTGGTTTGACTGCATGCAATTTATTTTCAATGGCCTGGTCCCAATCGGCTTGCCAGTGAGAGCGCATCAAGATATGAAAATAGGAACGAAGATCGGAGCAAGGAAGGCTATGCTCCAGTGCAACCCCGGCCAAGGCGGCGTTCTTGGCGGCTGTATCAGCAAGTTCGTTTCCCCGGATGCCGACATGACCCGGCACCCAGCAGACAACGACGACACAACCCTGTTGCTGCAATTGATGGCATCTCAGAAGAATGTCCTGCACGAGAGAGTGCATACTAAAGGCATTCTGTATACTCAGAACCACGCTCTGAGAATCGGTGCAAACAAGCACACGACGTAATGAAAGCGTGAGAGCATGGTCCAAGGCAAGCTTAAGTGCAGTCAATTCGGCAGTGTACACGGAACACAGGCGATGCAAATTGAATTCGGAGCTGCCCTCGTCGGTGACAAAGGCACAGCCTACAGAATCCCCATCCTTAGAACCGTCCGTATAGAACACACTAAAATCGGGGTACTGATCTAACACTGCGGCAAACTCTTGCTGGTACACCTGGGAACTAGTTTGCTGTTTCGAATTCACAGACAAACGTAAATCATGCCGAGGTAGACGAAGCAGCCATGGTGGAATAGCACAAAAGCGAACCAACGAGAGAGAGGGCCACACGAAATCGTCGGCAAGAAGGCTCTCGCACGCACGGATGTACCATGGACGTGTAGAGCGAGGACGTGCAGCATAGCGCTCGTATATCCGACCACCACGGAGACATGGTCTACACGGGTGGTCGGGAATACAACGCACATGCGCAGAATAATTAAGGAGTAGTCTACTGCGACGATATACTAACGAAGGTTCATTGGCTTCAGCATACAGGCTGGTGACGGGACTTGTTCGGTAGGCGCCAGTAGCAAGACGAATACCCAGGTGATGCACTGTGTCAAGTTGTTGTAACAGAGAAGCACGAGCAGAACCATAGACAATACAGCCATAGTCTAACTTGGACCGAATTAGACTACGGTACAAACGAAGTAGAACAGTACGATCAGCACCCCACGTGCGGTGGGAAAGGACACGAAGGAGATTTAGAGCTCGAAGACAAGAGTGTTTAAGATTCCGAATATGTGGTGCCCACGAGGCAGTGGAATTATGACCAGTTTAAAGAACGAATGAATGAATGAATAGGGGGTTTAATGGGGACGTCAGCATCAAGGCTATATGTCCCCGTCACGATTTACATGGTTGCTCTGGACTAAAACATGTAAAGAAAAAGGATAAAATACTAGAGTGCAATAAACGAAAGTGCTGCTAAATAAAAACATAAAATGAAAAAGAAAATAAGAGAATAAATAGTCTAAAACAGATAACAAAAACAATATATAGAAAACAATAAAACTTAGCAGCAATAAAAATCGACAAAACATTAAAAACGCTCAGAGAACGTGAGCAACCCCACAAGCTTTAACAAAGTCCAGTACCCGGCTAACTATATCATGTGAATCCCCCAAACCGCGGGTAAGAACAGAAGGCAATCCGAAACGTTCTCTGAGAGCTGAGTATTCAGGACATTCAACAAGAATGTGCTGAATACTCAGCGGGACAATACACTCCTCACAATAAGGACGGTTCAATCTTTGCAGCAAGTAGCCATGCGTCAGATGAGAGTGTCCGATACGCAGACGCGCCAGGAGCACTTCATCTCGACGACGATGGCACGACGACGTACGCCATTCTCCTAGAAGTGGCTTCACTACATGTAACTTATTCTCAAGAGCCTGGTCCCAATCTGCTTGCCAGTGAGAGCGCAACAAAGAATAGAAATGACACTGAAGATCGGAGCAGGGAAGGCTATGCTCCAGTGCAACCCCGGCCAAGGCGGCGTTCTTGGCAGCTGTGTCAGCACGTTCGTTTCCCCGGATGCCGACATGACCCGGCCCCCAGCAGACAACGACGACACAACCCTGTTGCTGCAATTCATGGCATCTCACAAGAATGTCCTGCACGACAGAGTGCATACTAAAGACATTCTGTAGACTCAAAATCACACTCTGAGAATCGGTGCAAATAAGCACACCACGGAGGGAAAGCGTGAGAGCGTGGTCTAAGGCAAGCTTAACTGCAGTCAATTCAGCAGTGAACACTGAACACAGGCGATGTAAAAGAAATTCGGAGCTGGCCCCGTCAGTGACAAAGGCACAGCCTACAGAATCCTCATTCTTAGAACCGTCCGTAAAGAACACACTAAAATCGGGGTACTGATCTAACAGTGCGGCAAACTCTTGCTGGTACACCTGGGGACTAGTTTGCTGTTTCGAATGCATAGATAAACGTAAATCATGGCGAGGGAGACGAAGCAGCCATGGGGGAACAGCGCAAAAGTGTTCCAATGAAAGAGAGGGCCACACGAAATCGTCGCCAAGGAAACTCTCACACGCACGGATGTACCATGGACGTGTAAAGCGAGGACGTGCAGCATAGCGCTCGTATATCCGACCACCACGGAGACATGGTCTACACGGGTGGTCTGGAATACAACGCACATGCGCAGAATAATTAAGAAGTAGTCTGCTGCGACGATATGATAACGAAGGTTCATTGGCCTCAGCATACAAGCTGGCGACGGGACTAGTTCGGTAGGCGCCAGTAGCAAGACGAATACCCAGGTGATGCACTGTGTCAAGTTGTCGTAACAGAGAAGCACGAGCAGAATCATAGACAATACAGCCATAGTCTAACTTGGACCGAATTAGACTACGGTATAAACGAAGTAGAACAGTACGATCAGCACCCCACGTGCGGTGGGAAAGGACACGAAGGAGATTCAGAGCTCGAAGACAAGAATATTTAAGAGTCCGTACATGTGGTGCCCACGACAAGCGACGGTCAAAGACCAGACCCAAGAAACGGACTGTATCAACGAATGACAAACGGGTGCCATCGAGGTACAAGTCCGGGTCAACAACGCACGTACGCTGCCGGCAGAAGTGAACACATTGTGATTTCTCGGTTGAAAAGCGAAAGCCAGTCTCATTCGACCAGCGAACGAGACGATTCAGAGTCAGTTGAAGCTGTCGAGTAATGCCGCGAAGGTGGCGGGAGCGACAGAAAATTACAAGATCGTCAACATAAAGCAGACCAGACACAGGAGCCTGGATCTGCGAAAAAACGCTGTTGACTGCGACAGCAAACAACGTGACACTAAGAACACTGCCTTGTGGAACACCATTTTCTTGTACAAAGCGCTCTGAGAGAGTAGAGCCCACACGCACTCTAAAGTGTCGCTCGTGAAGAAAATTCGAAATAAAGTGGGCCATATGCCCACGAAGACCCCAGTCGTATAATTGTTTTAGGATTCCGTAACGCCATGTGGTGTCATACGCCTTCTCTAAGTTGAAAAATATAGCAACAAGATGCTGGCCGTCGAGAAAGGCGTCTTGAATTTCACCCTCAACATAAGCAAGATTGTCGGTAGTGGAGCGGAAACGACGAAATCCACTTTGAAATTTGCTCAAAAGGGAATGCGATTCCAAATACCACACCAGGCGCTTGTTGACCATTCGCTCCAGCAGCTTACAGACACAGCTCGTGAGAGCAATGGGTCTGTAGCTCGTGGGGCTAGTTGCGGCTTTCCCTGGCTTTAAGATGGGAAGAACCAGGGCCTCACACCAAGCAGGTGGAAAAAACTCCTCAACCCAGAGGCGATTATACAGCTGCAATAATGCAAGCTGAGAATCGCGGGAGAGGATGCGCAACATATCATAGGAAACACGGTCAAGCCCGGGAGCAGTATTGGACGATTCGCGGAGAGCAGAATCGAACTCAACGAGCGTGAAAGGAGCGTTATAGTCCTCACTGTTGGCGGTACGGAAATTTAACGGGTTTCGCTCCAGCTGAGGACGTGAACGAGCAAAGGCTGGTGGGTAGTGATCTGACTCAGAGATAGTGGCAAAATGGTGGCCCAAGATATTGGCGATCTCTGAGGGATTGGTCTGTAGAACACCATTCACCGTTAAGGCTGGGACAACAAGTAAAGAAGCGGATCCGTTTAGGGAGCGAACCCGACGCCACACAGTTGACATAGGTGTGCGACTACTGATGGACGAAACGTAATTCTTCCAGCTTTGGCGCTTCGAGAGCTTGACCAGACGTCGAGCACGAGCACGTAGAATGCGGAATTGCTGAAGATTGTCTTCTGTGGGATGATGATTGAAAGTGGCAAGAGCGCGCCGACGAGCCTGGAGAGCCTCACGGAGTTCCGCAGACCACCATGGAACACGCCGGCGAGAAACGTCGCCACCGCATTCTGGAATGGAACCATGAGCAGCATCAATAACAGTCTGCTCAAAAGCCTCAGCCACAACAGCTACAGGGAGATCATCACGACAATGAAACTCACTGAGCTCACGGAATTTACGCCAGTCAGCACGCTTCAGATTGAAGCGGCGGGGAGGAAAAGGAGGAGTAACTGGGAGACCTTCAAGAAACAACGGGAAGTGATCACTGCCACAAAGATCAGGATGCACTCTCCAGGTCAATGAGGTCAAGAGACCAGCACTGCACATGGAGAGGTCGATAGAAGAATATGTGCCATGGGCAGTGGAGAAATGAGTAGGACTGCCATCGTTAAGGATAAGCAAGCCACTCTCCTCAAGAAATTGGGTGACCTCGCGGCCACGACCGTCAGTACGGACAGAACCCCACAGACGGTGATAGGCATTAAGGTCTCCTACAAGCAAGACTGGCGGCTCAAGTTGATGGAAGAGCTGAAGCAGATCGGCGGTTGTAAAGGCTTCTGAGTGAGGAACGTACAATGAGCATACTGTAAGCGGGCGAGAAAAGTGTACTCGCACCGCAACGGCTTGCAGTCGGGACACAATGTGAATTTGCTGAGAATACAAAGAATCGGAGGCACAGACTGCCACGCCGCCAGCAGTGTGGGCAGCGTCTGGCTTGTCACATCGATACATAGTATACCCAGAAAGAACAAATGACTGGGTAGGCTTAAAATGGGTTTCCTGCAAGCAGAGAAGTACAGGCGAGTGGTCAGTTAGCAGTTGGATCAATTCTTTACGGTGACCACAGAAGCCATTGAGGTTCCACTGAAGAAGCGCCATACTGGGAAGGATTAACGTTTCAGGCGAACTTTCCCACGGGGTCCAATAACAGCCCACTCGGAATCCATAAGTTCGTCCTCCACCATGTCCGATTTCAGAGAAACGGCAGGAGGCTTACGAACTGGCGTAGATTTTGTTCTCTTGGGAGTGAGAACAGTCTCGTTCAGCCGGCGAATATGTTGGCTGAGTTTAAGTCCGCCTATATAAGGTGATCGGCGCTGGGCTGGAGTGCGCCGAAGAGCACCACTAACAGAAACACGTGGGGTTCTGGGAAGCTCGCTTGTCGTTGCAACCGGGGTCTTCGGAGCACAACTATTCTGTGGGACCGAGTCTGTCTGGGTGGAAACGTCGGAAGTCTGGGTGGCTACAGATTTGCGGGAACCAGCTGCAACAGTAGCGAAGGGAACAGAAAGCGAAGAAGGGACGCTTTCTTTCAGACGACGCTTAGCATCAGCAGCAGAAATCTTCTCAACAACCATGAGTTCCCGAATACGCTTCTCACGCTGAAAGGCTGGACAGTCCCGTGACCAAGCTGAATGCTCACCCTTGCAGTTGACACAGAAGGGCTTGGCCGCTTTGCAAGGTTCCGCACCATGACTACCCTGGCCACAAATCGCACAAAGAGCAGCACTCGCATTACACGAGGTGCTGGTGTGCCCATAATGTTGACATTTAAAGCACCGCAAAGGACTAGGGATATACGGCCGAACTTTCAAACGATAGTATCCAGCCTTGACGTACTCCGGAAGCGTGGGCAAACTGAAAGTAAGAATCAGGGACTGGGTGGCGACAAGTTCATCTGACTTCTTACTTTTGATTCGAGCTACGTCGATAACGTGTTGGTCCGCTAACTCCGACTTAATTTCCTCTTCGGTTGCATTCAGGAGATCCCAACACGATATTACCCCTTTGGAAACGTTCAGCATACGATGTGGTTCGACTGACACGTTCACCGGTCCAATAGATGTTAACTTAAGTAGCTTCGCAGTTTGCCTCTCGTCTGTCGTTTCCACCAATAAAGTGCCATTACGCAACTTCTTCATATCTTTTACCTGTCCGGCATGGTAAGTGATAACTTTATGAATAACAAAAGGGGACAAGCCCTTAATAGCACTCGGACGGTTTGCATGAGAATTGGCACTATCAACGTCTTTATCTTTTATTACAAGATACCGGACAACAGGTGTCGCGATACTTGTCTTTTCCACTATCTCAGTTTCAGTTGGTTTGGGCTTCTTCCGTGATGGAGAGCCCGGATCAGAGTTTAAAGTGTTTTTACCCATAAAAGTGTGAATGTAATGAACATTTTTGAAAAGAAAAAGGGTGTGAGGTCACACCGGGGCGTTAATAGGGGAACTAACGCTACCCCCTGGCCATCCCTTCAGCACGCCCAACACCTTAGGATCAGCGTGGGGCCGACGCGGTCAAGGGGAATGGAAGTGCAAAAACCATTCCCGTCGACAAAAACGCGTGGCCCCGGAAAAAGAAGAAGAGAAACAAAACAAAAGAACCTGGCAAACAAAAAGATAGACCCCCACCAGCCCAGAAAAAACAAAACAAAACTAATGGTGCGGATTTTTTTGTATTTTTAATATTTTTTTGTTTTTATAGGATTTTTTAAGTTTTTTCATTTTTTTGTTTTTTATCTATATTTTTAAAGACTCAACACTCCGGACAACACATACACTGGACGCAGACAACAGTAGGCCGGGTGGGTGCACGTCCTCCCCAAGTGGAGGAAGACGTCCACTAGACCTGCCTCTTCCCGACTCCCACCAACCACCCGCGAGTCCGGTAGCGGTATTAGCGGCTGAGAGGGCGAGCAATGATATGAAGATGAGGGATGATAGATGAATGAATGATGAAGCCGCCCTCTCAGCTCCACCCCCTCCCCGACGATGACGGTCCGCTACTTGGAGGGGGTTTAAAGAACGAATCCGTCAAACTTTTAAAAGATCATGCACTTCCTCACTTTACTGTTGCGCAGATGATAGCTAGAGAGCAAGGTACGGATGAAAGCGTGATGGATTACGTTTACTCAAAACAGGATCTCATTCTTAGATCAGATCCTACGGCATCAGAAAAAGCACAAATACAGTACATTATCGAAGATCTTCAACCTGAATATTTTCGTGCTGTTATTAAAAAAGAATATGAAAATCTCGCTGCACTCGTCGATGAGTTAATATTAGAGGAAAAAGCACGATTGCTGACAAAGAGGAAGGAATTGGATCAGTTCATTAAAAAGAATTCTGTGCTTTTGCAGTCTGCCTTAGTCAGCAATAAGCCGGCAGACAGCCTTCCTTATGTAACAGCTGCTGACTCGCCACGAGTGCAAACGCAGCAGAGTAATGACGTCAATGGCCGTCTGCTTGAATTACAGCAACAATTATCCAAATTAACGTTGCAGGTATCTGCCTTTTCCAATGACAATAAAAACTAAAACAATGGCAATGGTTCACGCAATAGACGAAATAATGGTAGACGAAATTTTCCACGTAATAACAGGCAACAAACCAATGATAATGGTGCCAATAGTTTTCACGTGCCCCAAACCGATCCTAACCGGTCCGAATCAAATACAGGGTCGTCCCAAAACAACGACTCCTCAAAAAAGGGACCTATTATCTGTTTTCGATGCAAAGGCCCTAATCATATCGCTAGATATTGCAGGGCTACTTTAAACTAACTGCTAGGGTAGCAAACTGGACCATTGTTACTCATTCTCTCCGAATTACGGTCCCTCTTTACACCCAGAATGAGCTGCCTCATATTAGTGTTATTATGGGAGGAGCCCAGTATAATTTTATGCTCGACAGTGGAAGCCAAGTCAGTTGCGTCGGTTCCAATTTAGTGCCGCATTAGTACTCGTTTACGAGGTGTTACTGGCAAGTTTATACAGTTTCTGAGTTGGCGATTCTCCAGTTTGATATTAATGGGAGACGTTTTTCTCATGTGTGTCGAGTTATTCTACACTTTGACTATGGTCCTTTGCTTGGAGCTGACTTTTTGAATATTCATAGAGCCTTAATTGATTATGATAGAAATACCTTTACTTTTCCTCATTTTGGTCGTTTACCGTCTCGTTCATTGCCGAGGCGAAATTTAGAGGTGCATTTGTCTAAAGTTCTTACAAGTAAAGTTGCTAGTTGTTCCACTCCTGTTTTCCGAGTTTTTGAAAATACTGTGTTGCCACTGCGGTCACATACTTTGGTCCGTCTCCGGAATCCGCTTGATATTACCGGAAAAAAGTTGTTGTCCCCGTCTCAGCGAATTGAAGAGTTATTGGGAATTTTTATCCCACGAGTTCTGGTAAATGATGAGACACCAGTCGTTTATGTGACCAACCCCACCACCACCCCAGTGAAGTTACGCATGGGAACAGTTCTTGGTCTGGCAGAGGACTTTGAGGAGGTACCTGTTGATTCGAATGAAGTTGTGGCAAACACCACGGAGGAGTACACCCCACCACCAGAGCAGTTAGCCGCATCACAGAAGATGTGCGATCCCACCCGATTGGATGTCAACCCAGTTTTGTGCCCAAAAGACCGGGAGCGTTTTTACCAACTCATTTATCAGTTTGCTGATATCCGGAGTTCGTCAGAAGATGATGTGGGACTCGCCGGTGGCTTTGAGTGCAAGAATCGCCTTTTCAACACCACGCCTGTCAACAAAACGCCCTATTCCGAAGGAATGCTCCCATGGAAGAGATGGATTATTTTGGTGAAAAGACGCAATGGACAGCGAATGTTCGTTGGTGACTTAAGATCTCTAGACCTGAAAAAGAAGACCCATATTAGCATTTATTGTTTTGATTAGTCTGTTACTGGCCTGCCAGGGAATTATAATCTAGATTAGTACGTGTATGTTATGGACGGACTATGTATAGTCGTCCTGCTGTGTGTGTCAGAAGCAAAGCAAAAAAAAAAAAAAAAATAACATGCAAGTTACCACCACCATTCGTGCAACCGAAGAAATCCCGCTAGAATTGTTTTTTTTCTCCCTTGTCTTTTGTTATTTATTCACTGAGAATAATTTGAGATGACGTACTTGGAAATAGAGAAGTTTTGACTTATAGTAAAGATTGATAAATAGGTTAACAATAACAAGTATAATCTATTCAATACAGTGGTTCTGAAATGAGTTTTTTTTTCTCATTTCAGATGTATTGGGTATTAGTTTTCTTTCCTCTGCAATTTATCTGTAGCTCCCGCCACCTTCGCGGCATTACTCGACAGCTTCAACTGACTTTCAATCGTCTCGTTCGCTGGTCGAATGAGACTGGATTTCGCTTTTCCACCGAGAAATCCCAATGTGTTCACTTCTGCCGGCAGCGTACGTGCGTTGTTGACCCGGACTTACCTCGATAGCACCCGTTTGTCATTCGTTGATACAGTCCGTTTCTTGGGTCTGGTGTTTGACCGTCGCTTGTCGTGGGCACCACATGTACGGAATCTTACATATTCTTGTCTTCGAGCTCTGAATCTCCTTCGTGTCCTTTCCCACCGCACGTGGGGTGCTGATCGTTTGTCTCTGCATTCGAAACACCAAATTAGTTCCCAGGTGTACCAGCAAGAGTTTGCCGCACTGTTAGATCAGTACCCCGATTTTAGTGTGTTCTATACGGACGGTTCTAAGGATGGGGATTCTGTAGGCTGTGCCTTTGTCACCGACGAGGGCAGCTCAGAATTCAATTTGCATTGCCTGTGTTCCGTGTTCACTGCCGAATTGACTGCACTTAAGCTTGCCTTGGACCATGCTCTCACGCTTTCATTACGTCGTGTGCTTGTTTGCACCGATTCTCAGAGCGTGGTTCTGAGTATACAGAATGCCTTTAGTATGCACTCTGTCGTGCAGGACATTCTTCTGAGATGCTATCAATTGCAGCAACAGGGTTGTGTCGTCGTTGTCTGCTGGGTGCCGGGCCATGTCGGCATCCGGGGAAACGAACTTGCTGATGCAGCCGCCAAGAACGCCGCCTTGGCCGGGGTTGCACTGGAGGATAGCCTTCCTCGCTCCGATCTTCGTTCCTATTTTCACATCTTGATGCGCTCTCACTGGCAAGCCGATTGGGACCAGGCCATTGAGAATAAACTGCATGCAGTCAAACCACTCCTAGGTGAGTGGCGTTCGTCCTCGTCCGCTCGTCGTCGAGATGAAGTGCTCCTGGCGCGTTTGCGTATCGGACACTCTCATCTGACGCATAGTTACTTGCTACGGAGGTTGAACCGTCCGTATTGTGAAGAGTGTATAGTTCCCCTGAGTATTCAGCACATTCTTGTGGAATGTCCTGAATACTCAGATCTCAGAGAACGTTATGGACTGCCTTCTGTTCTTACCCGTGCTTTGGGGGATGATAGTGATGTTGTTTGCCGGGTCCTTGAGTTTGTTCATGTTATTGGCGTTGCTCACGTTCTCTGAGCTGTTTTTAGTCTGTTGTCCTTGTTTTATTGCTGCTAAATTTTTATATTTTGTCACTTGTTTTAAGTTTATTTTTGTATATTGTTATTGTTATCTTTTTATCTTATTTATTCTTTTATCTTACACTTTTGCTTTTTTCCATTTCTTATTCATTTAGCAGCACTCTCGTTCCTTTGCACTGTCTTCGTTTTAACATGTAATTCATTTTTAATCTTGCAGTCCTGAGCAACGTTGTTCATCGTGACGGGGACATATAGCCTCGTTGCTGATGTCCCCATTAACCCCCATTCATTCATTCATTCATTCAAGTTATCTGTATTTCTTCTGAGTGGGATATAGACCACCGCAAGCAAGCTACCTTGGATAAATTAGGAATAGCCATTTCACATGCAGGATACGCTGTGCACACAACGGACACTGTCTATACTACTTTACGTATACATTTGGACCTTCATCTTTCAAATTTAAACATTACCTCATGTGAGAACAAAGTAAATCCTTTTAATGATGTAGTTACCATGGAACGAGATTTTTATGCTAAGTTACAGGCTGTTATACCATGCGCATTTCAGTATTCGAATAATTCTTTACACTGTATGCGTCAACACCGTCCTACTCGTTCCATAGTTTTATGGCTCTTAGGAATATCCTCTTTTGGATTTTCTTCCTACAATTTTGTTGATACTCAACGAATAAAGCAATCCCTTAGTATTTTACAAGACCACGATGATTATTTGAAATCCGAAGTTCAGAACATTAAGAAAGCATTTAATAATGAAGTCAAAATAGTACGTGCCGTGGTTCTGGCTGTCAAGCACGCCGTACTCCAAATTCAAAACGAGACTTCGAACCTTTTTTTGTGATGTGATTACCCATGAAAAACGATTGTGGATCATGCAAAATTATTATGAATCCCGACGTAAGGTTGCCGAGATGCTAACTGATATTCTACAAAATCAACTAACCTATCGTATTTTAAACTCTGTTCAGATACTTTCTCTAGTTAAGAGCCATGCTATTATAAAGGATACTCTTTTCCTGCACGATATTGGTCTATTTTATACGGTATCTTCAGTTTTTCTTATAAACTTCAATTTTGATTCATGGAACATTGATCTAATGTTAAAAACTCCTGTAGTTACTCCTGACAAAATCTCCCAGCGTTTTATGATTCACAACCTAGGTATTTTAATGACAAACAAGATTGTCAGATATTCGTTGCCTAAAGAGGCCTACTTGTCAGATAATCATTTTGTAGAAATTGACAATCAACAGTGTGTTTGGAAGAAATTTCTATACTTTTGCGAAACCTCGGGTTTAAATACCAATAATCGATCAAAATGTCTTACGGACATATACTTTAATCAGAATTTAACCTTTTGCAACCTAGAAATCGTTCCCTCTGATGCAAAATTTGTTCATTTATATACGCCAGCAGGCTTACTTTTTTCTTCGTTAGTACCAGGTCACATAACTTCTAGAACTTCCCATAATATTTTACATACGACCCCTATTAAATATGGAATTAACCTGACTCAATTTATAGTATATGACAATTTTGAAACAGTGCTTATTCAAAATATGGTTTTACCCACTCGGAAAACGATAAATATGGAACATGAATATATGAACATTGATTTAAATTTTTCTTTCCCTCATCTAAATGTTTCTGCGTCTATCAAAACCCTTACTGAGTTAGATATGGAATTACAGAAGTTGAAAATTAACCATACTGAGTTTGTTGTTAAGCGATTTAATAATTTACATACTATTTATTTTATTGTGATCCCAATATTAGTCGTAATTTTGAGTTTGGCAACCTTCATTCAATGTTTCTTGATATGTAATTTGAGACGTCAAGTCCGTTCCGTACAACCCAGGCAATCTTAGTTTTCTCCTTTTTTTTTTTTTTTTTTTGTATAAGCAGAATCGTTATATGCATTATTTGTGTCTATGTTTGTTTGGATCTATGACTCATAGTTGTTGGAATCGGAATTTGCTTCTGTTGTTTGGTTCCTGTTTTATCACAGTGTTCCCGGGATGATTTTTGTTTTTAGTTTTACAGGACCATACAGTGTTGTTTGTGTCGTGACAGATTGATTTGTCAGGTTATTGACGTTTTAGTTTATCTGTCTTTGGTGTCTGAAGTCAAATTCCACCTTGTGTTAAATGAGTCAATTTATTGTTTTTTTTTTTTTCAACACAAAAGGTAGAAGAGAGTTTGCTAAGTTTATTTTTCCATGATGTGTCCACTTTTTCGGACAAGCGAAAGATATTTGAGTTTTGTTGAGTTATTTTCCTTCGTGTTGAAGTGTCGCAATACCTTTTTTTTTTTTACGATACCTTATTTCAGTGGGCACGTTTTGCCCAGCTATTTTTGGGATAATAGCAGTCTTGAAAGATGCATATTTCACCCTAGAATTTCTGCTTTTGATTTAGCACTGAAGATTTAGGAGATACTGGACTTAGCCATTAAGCGATAGAAAATGTTATCAGTTTTCATGCTTATTTAGACATTTATTTTTTTAGATACTTCTGGCTTTTTGCTCCTGTTTTTTAGCAGTGAGAGCGAAAGAAACCTTCTCACTCCGTGACACCGCCTGGGTTGTTGTCCACGTGCACGAGATATCTCTATTATCTATTGGAATTCTCTTACTTTATAAATTATACAAGCGGCATTCTAATGCACGATTCCGTCGAAATGCTATTGATAAGCTATGTGTACCCTTATCTACAGTGACATCTGTTTCGTAATCTCGCCCTGTGATCAACGACACACGAGATTCTACAAAAACTCATTTCTTATCTAATTATCTCACTTATTTGTAGTTTTGCCGCTAGTTGCCTACCAAGTATTGGAGACACAATGGATACGTTTGATCAATTTAAGTAAACTTTTACTGGGATCACAATTGTTTTAATTTTGACTGTACCTACCCCCTCAATAATGAAACTTAGCGTACGTACATTTCAAACATACAATTGCTTTATTACATTAATTTTTCTTTCTTCGGCCCCCTCCATGTAGCGGACCGTCATCGTCGGGGAGGGGGTGGAGCTGAGAGGGCGGCTTCATACGTCATTCATTTACCACCCCTCATCGTCATATAGTTGCATGCCCTCTCAGCCGCGAATACCGCTACCGGACTCGCGGGTGGTTGGTGGGAGTCGGGAAGAGGCAGGTCTAGTGGACGTCTTCCTCCACTTGGGGAGGACGTGCACCCACCCGGCCTACTGTTGTCTGCGTCCAGTGTATGTGTTGTCTGGAGTGTTGAGTCCTTACAAATATAACAAAAATACAAAAAAATGCAAACCATGAAAATATCAAAAAAGTTAAAAATAAAAAATCCAAAAAAATCCGCACCGTTGTGTTTTTGTTTCTTCCTGGGCTGGTGGGGGTCTATCTTTTGGTTGGCCAGGTTTCTTTTGTTTTGTTTCACCTCTTCCTTTTCCGGGGCCACGCGTTTTTGTCGACGGGAATGGTTTTCTTGCACTTCCATTCCCCTTGACCGCGTTGGCCCCACGCTGATCCTAAGGTGTTGGGCGTGCTGAAAGGATTGCCAGGGGGTAGCGTTAGTTCCCCTATTAACGCCCCGGTGTGACCTCACACCCGTTTTTTTCTCTAAATGTTGATTTTAAAAAAATATATTTTATGGGTACAAAAACATTAAAAACGGGCCCGGGCTCGCCCTCTAGTAAAAAGCCCAAACTTAACGAGAACGAGACTGACCGTTCTGTTGTAGAGAATGTGGAAAAGACAAGTATCGCGACACCTGTGGTCCGATATCTTGTAATTAAAGATAAGGAAAATGATGGTGCCGATGCTACAGCTAACCGTCCGAGTGCTCTAAAGGGGTTGTCCCCTTTTGTTATTAATAAAGTTATAACCTATAACGCCGGACAGGTTAAGGATATTAAGAAACTGCGGAATGGCACCTTATTGGTGGAAACAATCGACGAGCGGCAAACAGCGAAGCTCATGAAGTTAACAACTATTGGCCCAGTGCACGTGTCCGTAGAACCACATCGTCTACTGAACGTTTCTAAAGGGGTGATATCGTGTTGGGATCTCCTCAATGCCACCGAGGAGGAAATTAAATCTGAGTTGGCGGACCAACACGTTGTAGACGTAGCTCGCATCAAAAGTAAGAAGACAGGTGAACTTGTCGCTACTCAGTCACTGATTCTTACTTTCAGTTTGCCCACGCTTCCGGAGTATGTCAAGGCTGGTTTCTATCGTCTCAAAGTTCGGCCTTATATCCCTAGTCCCTTGCGCTGCTATAAATGTCAACATTTTGGGCACACCAGCACGTCGTGTAATGCGAGTGCTCCTCTTTCTGCCAACTGTGGCCAGGCTAGTCATGGTGCGGATCCCTGTACGTCGACCAAGCCCTTCTGTGTCAACTGTAAGGGTGAGCATTCTGTTTGGTCTCGGGATTGTCCAGCCTTTCAACGTGAGAAACGTATCCGAGAACTCATGGTAGTCGAGAAGATTTCTGTTACAGATGCGAAGCGTCGATTGAAAGAAAGCCTTCCTTCCTCGCTTTCTGTTCCCTTCGCAACTGTCGCTGCTAGTTCTCGGAAATCTGTAGCTACACAAACCGTTGACGTTTCCACCCAAACGGACTTGGCCCCAAAGCGCAGTTCTGATTCGAAGATCCCAGTTACAAAAATGAGCGAACTTCTTAAGACTCCCGTTGCCACCACGAGCGAACATCCGACGTCTCCAGCTGTAACGCCTAGCGAACGACCGACCACTCCTCGTTATCCTGTTAGTGGTGGTCTTCGGCGTACTCCAGCCTATCGGCGATCACCTTACATGGCTGGCTTGAAACTTAGCCAGCATATTCGCAGGTTGAACGACACGGTTCTCTCTCCGAAGAGACCGAAATCTACTCCAGTTCGTAAGCCACCTGCAGCTTCTCTGAAGTCTGACATGGTGGAGGACGAACTGATGGATACTGAGTGGGCTGTGATTGGACCGCGTGGTAAAGTTCGCCTTAAACGTTGATTTATTCCAGTATGGCGCTTCTTCAGTGGAACCTGAATGGCTTTAGTAGTCACCGTGAGGAATTGCTACAACTGGTCTCCGACCACTCGCCAGTTGTTGTCTGCTTGCAAGAAACCCATTTCAAGCCTACCCAGTCCTTCCTTCTTTCTGGGTACACTATGTACAGATGTGATAAGCCAGACGCTGACCACGCTGCTGGCGGCGTGGCAGTCTGTGCCTCCGATTCCGTTCATTCTCAGCAAATTCACATTGTATCCCGACTGCAAGCCGTCGCGGTGCGAGTACACTTTTCTCGCCCGCTTACAGTTTGTTCATTATACGTTCCTCACTCAGAAGCCTTTACAACCGCCGATCTGCTGCAGCTCTTCCATCAACTTGAGCCGCCAGTCTTCCTTGTAGGAGACCTTAATGCCTACCACCGTCTGTGGGGTTCTGTCCGTACTGACGGTCGTGGCCGCGAGGTCACCGAATTTCTTGAGGAGAGTGGCTTGCTTATCCTTAATGATGGCAGTCCTACTCATTTCTCCACTGCCCATGGCACATATTCTTGTATCGACCTCTCTATGTGCAGTGCTGGTCTCTTGACCTCATTGACATGGAGAGTGCATCCTGATCTTTGTGGCAGTGATCACTTCCCGTTGTTTGTTGAAGGTCTCCCTGTTACTCCTCCTTTACCTCTCCGCCGCTTCAATTTGAAGCGTGCTGACTGGCGTAAATTCCGTGAGCTCAGTGAGTTTCATTCTCGTGATGATCTCCCTGTAGCTGTTGTGGCAGAGGCATTTGAGCAGACTGTTCTTGATGCTGCTCATGCTTCCATTCCGGAATGCGGTGGCGCCGTTTCCCCCCGGCGTGTTCCCTGGTGGTCTGCGGAAATCCGTGAGGCTATCCTGGCTCGTCGGCACGCTCTTGCCACTTTTAATCGTCATCCAACTGACGACAATCTGCAGCGTTTCCGCATTCTACGTGATCGAGCTAGACGTCTTATTAGGCTTTCGAAGCGCCAAAGCTGGATGACTTACGTTTCGTCCATCAATAGTCGAACAGCGATGTCCACGGTGTGGCGTCGGGTCCGCTCTCTTACTGGCAATACTCCTCCTGTTGATGTTCCGACTTTAACAGTGAATGGTGTCTTAGTTACTAACCCTTTAGAGATAGCTAACACTTTAGGCCAGTATTTTGCTTCTATCTCTGAGGATGCACATAATCCTCCTGCGTTCATTCCCCTTAGGGCCCGTTTAGAGCGGACACCGTTAAACTTCCGTACCGCCAACAGCGAAGCCTACAATGCTCCTTTCACCCTTGATGAATTCGATTCTGCTCTTCGTGAATCATCCAATACTACTCCAGGGTTTGATTGTATACACTACGAAATGTTGCGCAACCTCCCCCGCGACACACAGGTTGCTCTCTTGCAACTGTATAATCGCCTCTGGGTTGAGGAGTTTTTTCCACCAGGTTGGCGTGAGGCACTCGTTCTTCCTATCTTGAAGCCAGCCAAAGTCGCAACTCGCTCTACGAGCTACAGACCCATTGCTCTTACGAGCTGCGTCTGTAAGTTGTTTGAGCGCATGGTCAACAAGCGCCTGGTGTGGTATTTGGAATCAAATTCACTTTTGAGCAAATTTCAAACTGGATTTCGTGGTTTCCGCTCAACTACAGACAATCTCGCTTATCTTGAGGGTGAAATTCAAGACGCCTTTCTCCACGGCGAACATCTTGTAGCTATCTTTTTCGACTTAGAGAAGGCGTATGACACCACATGGCGTTACGGAATCCTAAAACAATTATATGACTGGGGTCTTCGTGGGCATATGACCCACTTAATTTCGAATTTTCTTCACGAGCGACACTTTAGAGTGCGTGTGGGCTCTACTCTCTCAGAGCGCTTTGTACAAGAAAATGGTGTTCCACAAGGCAGTGTTCTTAGTGTCACGTTGTTTGCTGTCGCCGTCAACAGCGTTCTTTCGCAGATCCAGGCCCCTGTGTCTGGTCTGCTTTATGTTGACGATCTTGTCATTTTCTGTCGCTCCCGCCACCTTCGCGGCATTACTCGACAGCTTCAACTGACTCTCAATCGTCTCGTTCGCTGGTCGAATGAGACTGGATTTCGCTTTTCCACCGAGAAATCCCAATGTGTTCACTTCTGCCGGCAGCGTACGTGCGTTGTTGACCCGGACTTGTACCTCGATGGCACCCGTTTGTCATTCGTTGATACAGTCCGTTTCTTGGGTCTGGTGTTTGACCGTCGCTTGTCGTGGGCACCACATGTACGGAATCTTAAATATTCTTGTCTTCGAGCTCTAAATCTCCTTCGTGTCCTTTCCCACCGCACGTGGGGTACTGATCGTACTGTTCTACTTCGTTTGTACCGTAGTCTAATTCGGTCCAAGTTAGACTATGGCTGTATTGTCTACGGTTCTGCTCGTGCTTCTCTGTTACGACAACTTGACACAATGCATCACCTGGGTTTTCGGATTGCTACTGGCGCCTACCGAACAAGTCCCGTCACCAGCCTGTATGCTGAAGCCAATGAACCTTCGTTAGTATATCGTCGCAGTAGACTACTCCTTAATTATTCTGCGCATGTGCGTTGTGTTCCAGACCACCCGTGTAGACCATGTCTCCGTGGTGGTCGGATATACGAGCGCTATGCTGCACGTCCTCGCTCTACACGTCCATGGTACATCCGTACGTGCGAGAGCCTTCTTGCCAACGATTTCGTTTGGCCCTCTCTTTCGTTGGTTCGCTTTTGTGCAATTCCACCATGGCTGCTTCGTCTACCTCGGCATGATTTACGTTTGTCTCTGCATTCGAAACAGCAGACTAGTTCCCAGGTGTACCAGCAAGAGTTTGCCGCACTGTTAGATCAGTACCCAGATTTTAGTGTGTTCTATACGGACGGTTCTAAGGATGGGGATTCTGTAGGCTGTGCCTTTGTCACCGACGAGGGCAGCTCAGAATTCAATTTGCATCGCCTGTGTTCCGTGTTCACTGCCGAATTGACTGCACTTAAGCTTGCCTTGGACCATGCTCTCACGCTTTCATTACGTCGTGTGCTTGTTTGCACCGATTCTCAGAGCGTGGTTCTGAGTATGCAGAATGCCTTTAGTATGCACTCTGTCGTGCAGGACATTCTTCTGAGATGCCATCAATTGCAGCAACAGGGTTGTGTCGTCGTTGTCTGCTGGGTGCCGGGTCATGTCGGCATCCGGGGAAACGAACGTGCTGATACAGCCGCCAAGAACGCCGCCTTGGCCGGGGTTGCACTGGAGCATAGCCTTCCTTGCTCCGATCTTCGTTCCTATTTTCACATCTTGATGCGCTCTCACTGGCAAGCCGATTGGGACCAGGCCATTGAGAATAAATTGCATGCAGTCAAACCACTCCTAGGTGAGTGGCGTACGTCGTCGTCCGCTCGTCGTCGAGATGAAGTGCTCCTGGCGCGTTTGCGTATCGGACACTCTCATCTGACGCATAGTTACTTGCTACGGAGGTTGAACCGTCCGTATTGTGAAGAGTGTATAGTTCCCCTGAGTATTCAGCACATTCTTGTGGAATGTCCTGAATACTCAGATCTCAGAGAACGTTATGGACTGCCTTCTGTTCTCACCCGTGCTTTGGGGGATGATAGTGATGTTGTTTGCCGGGTGCTTGAGTTTGTGCAGGTTATTGGCGTTGCTCACGTTCTCTGAGCTGTTTTTAGTCTGTTGTCCTTGTTTTATTGCTGCTAAATTTTTATATTTTGTCACTTGTTTTAAGTTTATTTTTGTATATTGTTATTGTTATCTTTTTATCTTATTTATTCTTTTATCTTACACTTTTGCTTTCTTCCATTTATTATTCATTTAGCAGCACTCTCGTTCCTTTGCACTGTCTTCGTTTTAACGTGTAATTCATTTTTAATCTTGCAGTCCTGAGCAACGTTGTTCATCGTGACGGGGACATATAGCCTCGTTGCTGACGTCCCCATTAATTAATTCATTCATTCATTCATTCCTTCTTCGGTCCCCCTTTTGTGCCCCCTACTCCCCCCCCCCCATGTTACTGCAATAATCATAATTTTTTTTAGCCGAGTGCTAGGCGGCATAACCTGGCCCCGTTCCTGTTTCTGAGAAGATTACCTGAAACAGGAAATGGTTTCAGCCTTATGATTATTCTGGTCCCACCCCCATCCACCCTCCCTCCCCCCAAGATTGGCTTGTGTTGATTCTGTGTTGTATGGTATTATTTGGTCGTTGGGCACCAATTACAAGTCATATTAATGCTTAATTTTTGTTTTTTTAAATTTTGTCTTGTTCTTCCTCTATTTCTCTTTCCCCGTACGTTTACCTTTTGTTCTTCTACCGTACTAAGATTAGCCTTGCACTTACGTTCCACCTACTTAATTCCTTTTATTTTCTCTCCACAACTACATTTCTGTAACCCTTTTCTTGCTTTTCCTCCCACATTCTCATTCTACTCAGTCTCATTTCTTTCCAGTCAATTTTATGCTATTTTAATTTAATACCTAAAACCTGTTTCTTTCTCCCTCCCATTCCTTCATTAAGCAGCGAATGAAGAAGAGGTTACCATTCATCGTAACCTTCAAAAGCCCCCCCCCCCAGGAATGCTACATCGAGTACCTATGGATTGATTGTGGATCCAGCAAGATGCAGCGCTTTTTTGTATTGATAGAAGCTTCGGATAGACCGTTACGAGGATAGCGTCCCCCGACGCCATATTGAACTTTTCATCAGAGACTGATCTCCGTGCCTGATATATACCACTTTTAAGCTGCAATTAACACTTCATACTTCCCTCTCCCCCTAATCTTTTATACCTTTATTGTCCTCTTCACGCCGATTCGCTGCCACCTTCGTCCATCAACACTAATAAACAACCTTTTCTCTGGTCACATTTCTGCTTTTCTCTTCATGCCGGTTGGTGTTGGCACTTGTTCAGACTACAGCACCGTCTAGTGGAAGCTTTTGGAACCTCCGCCTACAAGGCCAGTTACATTCCAGGAACTCAAAGTACTACTGACCGATATACTTCAAGGGCACTCGAGTCAGCAAAATTTTCTAAAGGTCTTACGTGGTTATAAACAATTCCACTTGCTTTTGTGTTAACATGGACATGTGCTTCAATGAAGGTTTTTTTTATACGTCAAGTGAACGTTTATTCTGTTTACAAATATATATATATATATATATATATATATATATATATATATATATATATATATATATATATATATATATAGATATATAGATATGTGTTTCTGTTTTTCATTTTTTTTACGCACAAGACAAAGAAAGAAAAGTGCAGTAATATGAAGATTGGAACTTCTAATCTGAAATATTGATCTATTAACTTTTTTTTTTGTTTTCTGTGTTGTTTACATTTAATTTTTGTGTTTTCTTCGGTGATAAGTATATATACACATGGTTATCAATTTAGTGGTGCATAATATTTAATGAACGATGATATAAAATAAACTTGTTTTTATATATATATATCTTCAGTTCCAGACGGGGGAGTGTAAAGGAATCAGTGTGTCTTTGCATGGGTTCACAAAAACTGTTATTAATGATTCATTGATTTATGCGGACAATGATGTTGGCGACATGTTTCTGTTAGTTTTATGTGTGTTTAGTGGAGTTTCAGTGTATTCCTAAGAAGGACAGAGACGAGTATAATTTCTAACAAGAAATATGCGTCTAATGAACTTGCGTCCAGAACTGTCAACAGCCAACTGATTGTTGTTTTGCTGTATCAGCAATTTATGGATATTATGTGTTTATTGTAATTGTTTTCTTTACCTTGTAATAAAGTTACGAGAGACACCTTCCTGACTCCGCCCAACACCTAAAACCACACCTCCTATGACGTCTGGGACACGCTTTTTATGTCAACGAGAATAGTTGCCGAGCCTGGGGGCTCACCTTAAATAGCCCCGGTTACTTCCGTCTCGGGGAGTAGCGATACAGATTTGAAGCCGGGAGTAACGATTCGGAGTTGAAGTTAGTTTCGGACTCCTTCTACGAACTGGCAAATGCCCGCAGTATCTTGCCAGTAGTCCAGGACCTGATCCATAGAGAGTGAGCGAGACACCAAGAGACCAGAGAGGAACCAACGCACGCCCGGACGTCATAATGAAGGTACACCTTTCCTAACTGATAATCCTATCCCAAACCCTGTCTCTCTTCTTTTCATAGAAATTCTCCGCAAATTATTCTAATATCCCCAATGATCTTTTTTTTCAAAGGACAGCCGTCCGAATCCAGTACATGTATTGCGAGCTAAGTCAACACCACCTAGATTTGAGAAGGCCAGAGTGCTGGATTCGGAGGAGCTTGTGACGTCAGCACAAGTCGTCTGGTCCAGAAATCTCAAACTTCGCTGTTACCCTTGCTGTCATCCTCCCTCTGTTGTGGGAGGTGTTGGTGTAGTTATTTATTGCGCGTCTCCCCAAAGGAAATTCCTTTTCTCTCGGACTTGCCAGAGTTTCTTTAGCTGTTAATGAGTGTTGTGATTTTTGTTACGTGCACTCTTTTTCTTATGCGTGTAGTTATGTGCTGAAATATTCTATATATTAATTGTGGATATATTCTGTACATGTAAAGGTTTACCGTTGTGTAGTAAGGAATGTTATTTTGTTAATTAAATATGCCTCATAGATGTGTTGTGCCTCTCTGTAATGGAAACTACGACAACGGGCCAAAGGTTTACGTTTTTAAGTTTCCAGAAGAAGAAAGCCTCAAAACAAAGTGGATAAATGCGATTAAGAGGGAAGCTTTTACACCTTCAAAGCACTCCAGGGTAAGTAACAGTATATTCTTCGTTTATAGTACTAAATATTATTAAGTCTATTATGTCGCAGTGGCGTCGCCAGAAGTTGAGCATTGGAGACTGGAGAAAGTCTAGTAATATAGGCGCTGCCCATTTAGTTGTATCCAATTAATCTATCCGTTTCTTCTTCTATTATTATTATTACCTGAATATTGTAAATATTAAACATTTTCTCTTCTGTCCATTTTAGTCGAAGTTCCCTCCACGTTATGCTGATCTGAGAACAATGTTAAAATTTGCAGGAAAAAACTACAAATTTAGCATACGAATTAAAATCGTACAAGCTGTTAATCAAATTAGAATAGATAAACTTACTTTGACATTTTTACCCATACAAATTAATACTTTTCAGATTACTAAAAATAAATCGAAAGACTTTTCATTTTAGTGCATAGCTTAATACTTAGGTAAATATTGCTATGAAGTCAGTTTGTTAGGGCTTGTGGCCTCTAAAAGTGTCTGGCGACGCCACTATTGTTTTGTAATAATACTTAAAACCCATCATCTCTGAAGGAAAAATAGTTTTAAGTTTATTTTTCCCTTTTTTACAATATTCACTCTTAAGAAATTGAACTTCGCTCTACAACTACTTGTAGCCTCATTTCAGACAATATTTCATTTTCCAGGTCTAAATGGTAATATTACCCTAAAGCATATTTATTTTACATTTCTCACATTAATTTATGCGAAACGTATTGCTTTGAATATTTGTAAGAACTATGGTGCTGAAAGAGGCATTGTTTGATTGTGAACTCAAAAATAAGTGATAGTTGAAATATAGTCCTGCTATACAGTAATCTAAGTTATTTGAAATTATTTAATATACATAATAATTTACATTAATTGCTCGTTTATCTCCGTAATTTTATACCTTTGAGTGGCATGAAAGGTGAGGTATTACCACCACGAAAATGGGAAAACTAAAGAAAGAATTACCATTAATAGTGTTTCCTTGTTGCTTCGTCCGAATCTACTTGATGATTTATATTCTGTCATTAAAATAATAATAATAATAATAATAATAATAATAATAGGGGCGCGTTGGCTCAGTGGTAGAGCGTTCACCTCCGGTACTTGGGGTCCCTGGTTCGATTCCAGCTCGCGCCGTGTGGACTTTGTGGTGTACAAACATCGTGCTCGTTGGTTTTCTCGTTGTTCTCCCGTTTCCTCTCACTTTCTTCATTCCACCATTTCATTCATTTCTCATCTTCACCGTCTCGTTTAGCCTAGCCGCCATAACCGTGGGACGTAAAACTTAAACATTTCATTTCATAATAATAATAGCTAATATTTGCAAGTAATTTCTTCAGTATTTCTCGCATTTATTACATATTGTTATTAATTTGGACAGTAAATTGAAAAGTTACCTGATTGGAGTTTACGTCCTTTTTTCTTCACACCGGGGCTATATGAGACGGAATCAACTATTTCAAGTTCGATTCAAACTACTACTCGGTACTGAATCCAAAGCAAATACCATCACTGGGAATCGAATCAGGAGCACACACGTCAGCCACTTGGTTACAAAGCGGCATTCCCCAGAAGTTAGAGATCTTGTTTTGATTGAAAGTAGCATTAGAAATATGCCATTTAGAGTCAGGGAACTACCCCTTAACTCACATAAAAAGGATCGTTAGTGGAAAATACAATAAATGAGAAGATGCAGATACAGCGATGCTGGAAGTTTCTAAGACCTACTGACAATGCACTTCAAAACTACAGCAAATGTGTTTTTCAATATAGGCCTCGTATTTAGTATTTATTCAAAGAGCAGGAATTTTTTATAACAAATATACTTTCATCATGCTGTATTTGTGCTCCTTTTCGGACTGCTATGCGAACTGACGGTAAAAATCCCGCTACCACGTTTTCTCATCAGCCCCACCATTTTAAATTTATTCATATAAAATATATTGTTTGTGTTTAAATAAATATATGAGTCTCAAAAATTGCGTAAATTCCAGAATCTCCGCAGAATCTTGAACGCTACTACTTGAGAAGTATGTATATACTTAGGTAAAATGAAATGTTTCCTACTTCCAGGTATGTGAAAAACATTTTCGAGAATGTGACATTGACCGGGAAACAACAGAATTTGATCCCAAAACAGGGATGAAGATAACAGCTCCACTTTCCCGTCCAAGATTAAAGAAAGATGCAGTACCATCACGAATTCAAGGTGCACCTTTTTACTTAAGCACTCAGAAAATACGTAGGGAGAGCAGAGAAAGTAAAAGGGCCCGAATAGAAAATCAGCATGTGCAAGAAGCTATTGCTCATAGCTTACATTCGGAAGAAGAATATCGGAAATCGTACATTTTTTCATCTGTTCAGGAAATGCAGGAGAAACTGAAAGAAAAATCTTTGCCACAAGGTTGGGATGTTGTTTTTAAAGAAGAGCTGGCAATTTTTATGCTAGTTGAAACTGTCAGTGTCCCTATAATAGTTTTTGCTGTGACTATTGATAAAAATTTGAACTGTTCTGGCTATTACAGGGGATCGGAATTGCAATGTATTGGTGACTTATCATTTCCTTCCCGTATTGAAAATATCAATAATTTGTTCACGACAATGACCGAAATTCAGAAACTAGAAAATGTTGATCCTGGAAGCAATATTGAACCTAAAATTAAAGTAATACAGTCACTTTTACAAAAAGTAAAACACATTGTTGGAGACGAAAAAAAAGGAGTGCTGAACTTCATTTCTGAACAGCTTGAAAATTTGTTTGTCTCAAGATTCAGAGTTAAATATTCTCCACTCTTATTAATTTTATATAGCATCTTCTATTCCATTTCTCCCCATCCTTATCGTTTTTTACGGAGCGCCGGAATTGTAATTATTCCCCACCATAAAACAATTCAGAACATATGCTCGAATCTAAAGTGTAACCCACAAAATGAACAATCGTCAAATTTTCTTAAATATATTAGAGACAAATTTCAGTTTGTGGGGACAAATGATAAGACAGTGATAATGTTGATGGATGAAATCCATTTGAAAGCTTTCTTCGATTAGGGAAATATAGTTGGGGCTTCATTTGATAGTGTTTTAGCAGCAACATCTGCTTATGTGTTTATGATAAAAAGTTTGTTATCATCGTATTCTGATGTGATTCACATTCTTCCTGTGAGAAACTTTACAGCTAACTTACTGCATAACATGATAAAAAAAAGCTGATCACAGGTTTGGAAGACATTGGGTTCAAAGTGATTGCTGTAGCTAGTGACAATAATTCAATTAATAGAAAAGCAATGTCATTTTTCTCCAATAAATCAAAAGTTAGTATTGTATTCCCACATCCTTGCGACTTTTCAAGACCATTATTTTTTGTTATAGATGCTGTGCATATTTTAAAATGTATAAGAAACAACTGGTTAAATAAGAAAAATGTTGGACAGTCCATGCTTTACCCTAAATTTGATTCATCAGTAGATAATATTACTTTGGAAACTGCATCTTTTCAAGCACTCACAAAAATGTTTGAAATAGAACATGATAATTTGCTCAAATATAGGCGTGGACTGACCTTGAAAGCATTATGTCCTTCAAATTTGGAGAAACAGAATGTAAAATTTGTTCTCCAAATTTTTAACAACTTCGTTATTGAAGGATTATTAGAAATTGGGAAGAAACACAAAATTTTGAACTTTCAAGGGACAGCAGAATACATAAAACTAATGAATACTTAAAACTGATGAATACAGAATACATAAAAGCAACGATTTGTGTAGGAAATATTACTTTTGAGAGAGATGGAAGGGATTTTTTTTATAAACTTTGTTCGTAACCTTATGAGTAATGTGAATGCGCAAAATGAACAATGTAATTAAGTACATATGAATGCCAGTTAAATGGTAATACTTGGCCATGGTCATAAAGTGCATCAGTGACTTAAAAGAATTTTAAGAAACTACATCTTCCTTTCTTTCTTTTTGGACACGTAGTGTTTCAAAAGATTGATTCAGTTACAATATAACACGAAAACTTTGTATATGTTATTTTCTTTGTAATACACACAATGAGAGTAAATACGCTATGGTACTTCTTGTAATTTTCTTTTATATTACCACATTTGTTGTACATTTTTAAAAAAATTACTTGATAGCAATTTACTGTTGTGTTACAGCGTATCATGATTATTCTGTACTTTATTATGTTATATATTGCTTTTATTTTCAATTCTTCTATTTAAAGTAGTTTATATCGCAAATATTTGAACATTAGAGTATGTATATAAGTAATTTTATAAAGTCAATGCTAATTCCAGAAAATGTTACAAATGTAACTCCTTGAAATTGATGGAATATATGTTCAATAGAATTTACCGAATTTTGAATCAAATTTCTTTGTAAACAACAACAAATATGAGCTGTAAGTATGCAAATGTGTAATTCTGATTGCGGATTGAGGTTGCTAGTGCTATTGACAACATACTGTACAATCTTAATTCCATGCAATGCTGAAAAAATCTAAAATTGACTTAATATCACTTATCTAGGTACTTTAAATATTGTTCAATTTGTATTATATGCCAATATTACCCATTTAGTTTAAAATATTTGATAGGTCTATGATAACACTAGTTATACTCTAAATTTAAAATTAAACAGTAATCGTATATTTTTAATTGTGAGACAGAAGTGTTGGCAAAACCAAACTATTTTGATTTGTATGAGTACTATGATATAAGTTCTTTTCCTTTTACGTACATACAACAAATATGTAGCGCTGGTTAATAAGACTACTTACAAGTAGGATATTACATGGTGGCATTGCACAGCCCATTGGCCTTCTCTCTGGGTGGTATTGACTAACCACACATTACTCAATTAGAATCCATTTAGCTGACTGCAGCTCTTATTTGGAAATTAAATCATTATACCTAAATATGATTGGAAGAAATGTACTGCAATCATAACGTTCAACATCAATTTATAATATTCAAACATTATAGGGCTTTAAATGTATGAATAGAATACCAAATTTAGGTTTACCTGATGTAATAATAACATTCCATATATTTCTTTATATTTATTTCATCGGAATTGATATTAATGGAACTAAAACGAAAAGTAAGCGAAAAATTCTAATTACATAAGACTGATCAAATATAAGTAATAGTGATTCTCTTCAATAGCATTTTTTCATTGGTTTATGTTTTTTGAAATAACTTGAAACTAGGAATGGAAGAAAGTTTCAAAGAGATCAAACACATATAAGAAATAATATTGTAACAAGAGAATACAGTCTTGATTTTGGTTTATGAAGAGTGTTGTTAAATTTTCCTATGATCTTCTCAGAAAATGACGATATTTTTATTGTCGGAAATATTGTCTATGTGTTGTATTAATACATGTATCTAAAATTGTGTAAGTATGCATTTGAACAATGTTGAATTTTGTTAAAAGTATAGAATGTGTTAACAACAGACCCTTTCTCCAAAGTGTATGTCGTCTCTTACCGTAATTGATATTCATAATATTAATTAACAATGTT
Source organism: Thermobia domestica (assembly GCF_964235325.1). Lineage (NCBI taxonomy): Eukaryota > Metazoa > Arthropoda > Insecta > Zygentoma > Lepismatidae > Thermobia > Thermobia domestica. The sequence continues at coordinate 214,924,056 of NC_137460.1, read as the reverse complement.
GAAACTTGCCGTGACTATTAATGCAGAAAATGAACTAGTGCAGGTACAAAATAGTAAAATATTTTATTCTTTTGCATAAAAATTGAAAAGAAAAAGAATGGTTTGAAGCGCTTGCTTAGTATAAAATTGCAAACCATTCCTCAATAAAACTGACTTACAAAATTTAATTCACCTTGTTAGGGGTCGTAATGCTTTAATTTCTTACTTAATTTCAAGTAGCATGTATTTTTTGTGATGTACCTTAATTACAATAGATGTTTTGATCTTTCTCTTTAATTTAGTAAATCATCCATTTGTACTATATTTGATTATGAATATTGTGATTGAGTCATGAATGTTATTCGAGTAACGTGAAGTGATGATACTTACTTTCGCTTGCACTAACGATACTTTTATGCTTATAACAGAACAATAAACTTTTTGGGGAATGTACAGTAATATTGACTAGAAAACAATAGTAACTTATTTATCGCAACATGGCAAAAGTTCTTTGCTTTCTCTAATTTCTTTCCTTTTCAGGGATTTAAGTCACAATATTGCTGATGCATATTCTTATTAGGCATATACGTATGTAGTTTAAGAAAGAACACGTAAAAGAGCACAAATAGAGCAAGAGTGCTGCGTAATACTAAATTGTAATTTCCCATTTCTGAAAGCTATGAAGTTCGTAGCACTCGAGAACTCCTCTACTCAGCTGGTAAGACCACTGCTGTGACGTCACTGTAGCAGCCATCTGGCCTTCTCAAATCTAGGTGGTGTTGGCTAAATTCCCCACTTTAGTTCTTCTGACGACTTGTGTGTAGGTGGAGTTTCCTTTCATTTTTCCTCCCCCACACACCCTTTATAATATTAGTATTTTTCTTGCCGGTATTTAATACTTTTCATGAGAGTGCGAAATCATGAAATCGAAGTGGGAGGAGACTGTAGAACAGAAGAAAACAAGCTCTGTGCACTTCTCGTGAGGATCGGCTTAGGACTAGTGCCGTTTAGGACTTGTGCCGCGAAACCATTTTTAGGTTTTGTGCCGTTTAGGACTAATGAAGCGAAATGATTTTTAGGTCTTATACCTTTTTCATTCACCTGCTTTAGTTCTTAAATTCGCCACGATCACACGAAATTGCGACAATGCTGTAACTAGTGGGCAATTATGTTACGAACGTAGCTAATTCCAACGGTAACAGCTATATTTGTACTGCTAAAATTATTATCTGTTCTCCAGTTATACATGAATTACATTATATAACCTATTTTATTCTAAGAATTAATTATAAAATTGGTTAATAAATTCGTTTCTTTAAAATGGAGATACGAAAACCCCATAAAATTTTCTAAAAACGAATTTAATAAACATGTTCAACCAGCATATTTTTCCAGACTTTTCTGAAACCAAGCAAGCATTCAGAATTGCAATATATATACTTTATGGAGTGTATTTTATTAAGAGTAGGACAAAAGCCCACTAATTTAAAGCTCGCCGAAGTTTGTTTAATTAGGGCAAAATCCACTACATACTTCACAAGTGAACATTAAGTACCGACTATATACATTAAGAACACACACAGTTACTATATTTCGCAGTACGTTTTGATAGAGTTGATATGTATAAGCAAGAAAAATCAACAAATAACGTAAAACTACTAACGTAATACCCAACGCAATATGTTTGGAGAACGCAATACATAGTCATTTAGGGATGTAGATTACAAACTTTTACAGCTGAGCAGGCTTTTTCATATTAGAAGGAAACCAAAAGCATATTTCCAAAATACGAAAGCTTCAATAAGACAATAAATATATATATATATATAACACACGTACAAAAATACATTTATTATTATTTTCAGTTTGTTACCTTTTTGGAACCTGGGTCTTGATAGTATGTGAATATAAAACTATAGCTTGTGGGAAATGTACGAATAACAAATCGGAAACTATTCATGGAAGTCCATTTGTTTTAATGTCTTCATCTTCTGTACTCTTATATAAAAGAGTTATGATAAGTGACTTACTGCAAGTAGAATCGTTAAATTTTAATTTTAAAAAATCATTTGTTACGCAAGCAGGATATAAGAAAGTATTTTTGGAAATACGTATTGTAAAAAGGGTGGGATAAGATTTTTTTTTTTAAAGAGTAGCGTATCTCGCAAATCTCTGAAGCTAAAGTCTTTCCATCCTTAGAACAAAGTAGACGTAAACAAAGCGAAATGTATTACTCCGCGGCTCACACGTGCTTCGGCAGTGAGAGACGTGAACAGGAAGATCGTCTGCTAGCTTAATGTCGTCGCATAATTTCCAAAGTGTAAGGCTCCGTTGATTGTTAAATAATAAACGCACTGACACTGACTACTGCTATGTTGGAAATAACATTTTCTTAAATCGTTATATAAACGAGATTGTCTCTATCTGTTGTCCTCTTTTGTGTTTTATAGCATGAGACAAAGATGGATTATTGTCACTCATCGTCACCATGAAAATCTGTATTCTACAATTTCAAATGAGCGGAGTCGGCGCGCGGACGCATACGCATGCGCAGTGAATACTATATGTTCAGGTTGGGTGAGGTTAAAATAAAGCTACATCTGTTGTTAAATAATACATTTACTGCGTTTCTTATCACAAAATAAAGGATAAATTCAAATATTTTTATTCAAATTAATATTTTAGTAGGGATTATATTGCGGTAGGATATTAGTACAGTGAGACAACAACCAATCACTAGTCATCGACCCATTAGTAGTCAGGTGGATTTGTTTACATATACTTTTTTCTAAAGTTGGAAAGAGAATAGTAAAATGAAACAAGACATATTTATAAACTTTCCACTGTTAAACAAAGAAAAGAAAAAAACTGAATATTCAACACATAAAACGGAAAGAATAAAGGGTGCATTTTCTTTAATGTTCGAATTTCCCATTACTTATAAAGTAAAGAACGATTTGCTTAAGCTGGATGCGTGAAACTCGGTATTTCAACTTTTAACTAAAAGTAATAAAATATATGTTTTAGCATCTTGAAAATTACACATTTTAAGAGGGAAGGAGGTTCAATTTTTATAATATTAAAATTTCCCACTGCTTATGAGATTTGGGCAGAAAACGTTTTCGTTTAGGTCTGAGTTCGTCCAGTTAAGCAAATGAGAGTACAAAGTTGATGATTAATTAGGTTTTTTAATTATTTTAACATGTTGACGTAGTGTATTTTTTTAAAAAGTGTTTCTTTCACATTCTATTATAAACATTATTAATTTGTTGTAATTATTAAGCATAAACTAACTCTCACTTAGGGGAGCAAGAGTTTGCTTTGGGTGTTAAACCATCATTTGCCGTCCGTGACATAACATTTGATTTCAATTTCACGTACCATCAAGGCTCAGTTTTTAAAAAAAATGTAGCATATTTGAAATGTATTATTATTATTATTATTATTAATTCCAATGGTAACAGCTATGTCAGTAATACTCAAGCTATTGTTAATAATGGTAACGAGTAAAGAGTAGTTAATTGCGAGTATGACAGCTATTTGCTACGGAAAGAGCTGAATATGATAAATATATGTGTAAAAATAATTTACTTCAAATCAACACGAAGAAAGCAAAATTCATGACGTGTATAACTAAAACACAATATTGTTACTAATACAAGGTTAATGGTGTGGAAATAGAAAAAAATAAAACAGACATTATGAAAGATCTAGGAATCACATTTGATAGGTAGTTAAAAATAATAAAGCCTATCGTTCTTTCTTGCTCTGGTGACAAAATATTATTTCAGAACGATAGAATACGTATTTATACAAATTACTTGTAAGAACTAAACTAGAATCCGGTTCTGTAATATGAAACACTATATCAAAAACTTTCACTAACAGATTGGCAGTATTCTTGGCAGTGACGCGATGGTAGCGCCACAAGAGATTTTTAAGTCCTGTGTCTTTTAGGACTTGTGCCGCGAAATGATCTTTTCTGCTACCTTTTCTTCTTGTATGTATGATTTTATCAATGTACAACGTTTTTGATAACTTCACAGGTTGTAATTCCTCTCTAGAAAATAATCCAACCAGTTGGTCCTTGGGTGTATAAAATGATCCATAAACCCAACACAACTGCTGATGTGTCTGGATCCGTTGCATTTTATGGTCGTCCTGATCGAGGTAAATCATCATTTTCCGTTCCCCTGAATTTGCGAATTAGTTTTCGTACAGCACTGTCTGTCATCGGCTCGCGATTAGCATGTCGTTCTTTGAAGACGGCTGTTATTATTGCTGAACTGCGTCCTCCAGCCTAAATAATAATTTCGATTCTTGCCTCTCAAGTTAGCATTATGTCCTACCTACAAGAAAAAAGTAAAGAGATAGTCAGTTCCCGTCTATACAATGTTCCACGCATAACAAAATTTAAGTCTAAATGAGAACATAATCTATCCTAAATCCATTCACAATTTCAAAACCGTTGCAGATCTTGAAAAGAAACTTTACCGTTGCATTTCTCGGAGTGAGCAAAATGTTCAGTGCTGGGCTAATACAAATCTTAATTAGATGCATCAAAGATGCAAGGTGCAGGTTAAGGTAATGGTGTGGTGTGGTGTGGTGTGGAATATGGGGGCGAAAAACTTATTGGACATGTTTTCATTGATGGGACCTTGGATACTGCACAATTGGAGAATTGCTTGAAAACACTGTTATGCCACTTTTGTTGAACAAGGAAGGGTGATATCATCAATATTGGCAACAGGATGAGGCACGGACGCATTATGGTCGAAATGTAATCGAAGGCTCAATGAATGTCATAATGTTTCACCCCTCCCACCAGCATTGATCGCAATTGACTTCGGACCGACTGCATTGACAGTTTCTCAAATATTTAGCCTAGTCCAGATTTTGTATTTCACTTAACAAAATCTTATCTTTCAATTAATTTCGGACATTTGGACATTTTCCAATATCGCGAACGAAAAAGGTGTAGGATCTTAGTATGTCATTTAAACAATCTTTACCACCATCTATGTCAAATTTTAACTTGTTAATAATTACTTCCTAAGTTCAATAACATTGTAAATCAGTTTGACAGTAAATTTCGGAATTGTAGAATTTAGAGCTAAATATTTCTAGAAGTATGCGTTTTATGAAAAATTGTTTCTCTATGTTCTATAAAACGACACTAAGTTTATCTTTTTATGTTTAACCGTAGTGAAGATACTGCTACTTTTATCTGGGTATTGTTCATTTGGCACCCCCTCCATGTAGCGGACCGTCATCGTCGGGGAGGGGGTGGAGCTGAGAGGACGCCTTCATCTTTCACCCCTCATCTTCATATCATTGCACGCCCTCTCAGCCGCGAATACCGCTACCGGACTCACGGGTGGTTGGTGGGAGTCGGGAAGAGGAAGGTCTAGTGGACGTCTTCCCCCACTTAGGAAGGACGTGCACCCACCCCGCCTACCGTTATATTGTCCGGAGTGTTGTCTTTGAAAATATTTTTAAAAAATACAAAAAAGCGCAAAAATTAAAATTATTAAAAAAATCAATAAAAATTAAAAATACAAAAAATCCGCACCTTTTTGTTTTCTTGGGCTGGTGGGGTCCATCCTTTTGTTTTCCAGGTTTCTTTTGTTTCACTTCTTTTTCTGTGGGGCCACGCGTTTTTGTCGACGGGAATGGTTTTCTTGCACTTCCATTCCTCTTGACCGCGTTGGCCCCGCGCTGATCCTAAAGTGTTGGGCGTGCTAATGGGATTGCCAGGGGGTAGCGTTAGTTCCCCCGTTAACGCCCCGGTGTGACCTCACACTCTTTTTTCCTTTGTTCATGTTTATTAAAAATCATACTTTTATGGGTACCAAAACTTTAAAATCTGATCCGGACTCTCCCTCACGGAAAAAGCCCAAACGGAGTGAAAGCGAAAGTGTGGAAAAGACAAGTATCGCCGCGCCCGTCGTACGATATCTTGTAATTAAAGATCAAGATGATAGTGCCGCTTCTGATGAAAATCGTCCGAGTGCTATTAAGGGCTTATCCCCTTGTATTATTCATAAAGTTATTACTTACCACGCCGGACAGGTTAAAGGCATTAAGAAATTGAGGAATGGCACACTATTGGTGGAAACGATCGATGAGAAGGAAACCGCGAAGCTACTGAAGTTAACACGTATTGGACCAGTGAACATGTCAGTAGAACCCCATCGTCTACTGAACGTTTCTCGAGGAATGATATCGTGTTGGGATCTCCTCAATGCCACCGAGGAGGAAATTAAATCTGAGTTAGCGGAACAACGTGTCATAAATATAGCTCGCATAAAAAGTAAGAAGTCAGGTGAACTCGTCGCTACGCAGTCACTGATTCTTACTTTCAGTTTGCCAATGCTTCCGGAGTATGTAAAGGCTGGTTACTATCGATTGAAAAGTAACCTTCGGCCTTAACTATCTAGTCCCTTGCGCTGCTATAAATGTCAACATTTTGGGCATACCAGCGCCTCGCGCAATTTGAGTGCTGCTCTTTGTGCCAATTGTGGCCAGGCTAGTCATGGTGCGGATCCCTGTAAAGCAACCAAGCCCTTTTGTGTCAACTGCAAGGGTGAGCATTCTGCTGGGTCTCGGGATTGTCCAGCCTTCCAGCGCGAGAAGCGTAGAAGGGAGCTCATGGTTGTTGAAAAAATTTTGCTCCTCATGCTAAGCGTCGTTTGAAAGAAAGCATTCTTTCCTCGCTTTCTGTTCCATTCGATACTGTTGCAGCAAGTTCTAAGAAATCTGTAGCAACCCAGACGTCCGACGTTTCCACCCAAACCGACTTTGCCCAGAGCCAAGTTGTGACCCCCTGACCCCACTTGCAAGAACAACCGAACTTCCCCGAAACCCACGGGTTTCCGTTAGTGGTAGTCTTCGGCGTACTCCAGCCCGTCGCCGATCATTTTATATCGCAGGCCTGAAATTTAGTCAACATATTCGCCGGCTGAACAAGACTGTTCTCTCTCCAAAGAGAGCAAAATCTATGCCCGTTCGTAAGCCACATACAGTTTATCTGAAATCTGACATGGTGGAGGACGAACTGATGAATTCCGAGTGGGTGGTTATTGGTCCTCGTGGGAAGGTTCGCCTTAAACGTTGACGTCTAACAGTATGGCGCTTCTTCAGTGGAACCTGAATGGCTTCTGTAGTCACCGTGAGGAATTGACACAACTAATATTCTACCACGGCGGTTCTCATCTGTTTGCACGAAACGCATTTTAAACCTACCCAGTCTTCCTATCTCTCTGGGTACACTTTGTATCGGTGTGATAAGCTCGATAGTGACCACGCTGCTGGCGGCGTGGCAGTCTGTGTCTCTGATTCTTTTCATTCTCGGGAGATTCAGCTTGTCTCCCGCCTGCAAGCAGTTGCGGTGCGAGTATACTTCTCTCGCCCGCTCACAGTTTGTTCATTGTACGTTCCTCACTCAGAAGCCTTTACCACCGCCGAACTGCTTCAGATCTTCCATCAGCTTTAGCCGCTACTCTTGGTTGTAGGAGACCTTAATGCCTATCACCGTCTGTGGGGTTCTATCCGTACTGATGGTCATGGTCGATAGGTCACCGAATTTCTTGAGAGAGTGGCTTGCTTATCCTTAATGATGGCAGTCTTACTCATTTTTCCACTGCCCATGGCACATATTCTTGTATCGACCTCTCCATGTGCAGTGCTGTTCTCTCGACCTCATTGACATGGAGGGTGCATCCCGATCTTTGTGGCAGTGATCACTTCCCGTTGTTTGTTGAACGTCTCCCTGTTACTTCTCCTTTTCCTCTCCGACGCTCCAATTTGAAGCGTGCTGACTGGCGTAAATTCCGTGAGCTCAGTGAGTTTCTTGTAGTAATGATCTCCCTGTAGCTGTTGTGGCTGAAGCTTTTGCTCAGACTGTTCTTGATGCTGCTCATGGTTCCATTCCAGAATGCGGTGGCGACGTTTCCCGCCGGCGTGTTCCATGGTGGTCTGCGGAAATCCGTGAGGCTATCCTGGCTCGTAGACACGCTCCTGCCACTTTAATCGTCATCCAACTGACGACAATCTGCAGCGTTTCCGCATTCTACGTGCTCGAGCTAGACGTCTTATCAAGCTTTCAAAGCGCCAAAGCTGGATGAATTACGTTTCGTCCATGAATAGTCGAACAGCGATGTCCACAGTGTGGCGTCGAGTCCGCTCTCTTACTGGCCATACTCCTGTTGATGTTCCTGCCTTGACGGTGAATGGTGTCTTAGTTACTCACCCTTCGGAGATAGCTAACACTTTGGGCCAGTATTTTTCTTCTACCTCTGAGTCAGCACATTATCCTCCTGCGTTCATTCCTCTTAAGGCCCGTTTAGAGGGGACACCCTTAAACTCCCGTACAGACAACAGCGAAGATTACCATGCTCCTTTCACCATTGTTGAATTCGATTCTGCTCTTCGTCAATCATCCAATACTGCTCCATAGCTGATCGTATACCCTACGAAATGTTGCTCAACCTTCCACGCTATACACAGCTTGCTGTCTTGCAGCTGTATGATTGCCTCGCTTCACGATAGGAAGAACGAGAGCCTCACGCCAAGCCGGTGGAAAAAACTCCTCGACCTAGAGGCTAAGTCGCAACTAGCCCCACGAGCTACACACCCATTGCTCTGACGAGCTGCGCCTGTAAGCTGTTTGAACGCATGGCCACCAAGCGCTTGGTGTAGTATTTGGAATCCAATTCCCTTCTGAGCAAGCTTCAAAGTAGGTTTCGTCGTTTCCGATCCACTACAGACAATCTCGCTTGTCTTGAGGGTGAAATTCAAGACGCCTTTCTCAACGGCGAACATTTTGTAGCTATATTTTTTGACTTAGAGAAGTCATGTGACACCACATGGCGTTAGGAATCCTAAAACAATTATATCACTGGGGTCTGCGTGGGCATATGGCCCACTTTATCTTGAATTTTCTGCACGAGCGACAGTTTAGAGTGCGTGTGGGATCTAATCTGTCAGAGCGCTTTGCGCAAGAAAATGGTGTTCCACAAGGCAGTGTCCTTAGTGTCACGTTCTTTACTGTCGCCGTCAACAGCGTTCTTTCGGAGATCCAGGCTCCTGTGTCTGGTTTGCTTTATCTCGATGATCTTGTAATTTTTTTGTCGCTCCCGCCTCCTTCGCAGCATTACTGGACAGCTTCAACTGACTCTCAATCGTCTTGTTCGCTGGTCGAATGAGACTGGCTTTCGCTTTTCCACCGAGAAATCCCAATGTGTTCACTTCTGCCGGCAGCGTACCTGCATTGTTGACCCGTACTTGTACTTCGATGGCATCCGTTTGTCATTCGTTGATACAGTCCGTTTCTTGGGTCTGGCCTTTGATCGTCGCCTGGCGTGGGCACCACATATACGGAATCTTAAATACTCTTGTCTGCGAGCTCGGAATCTCCTTCGTGTCCTTTCCCACCGAACATGGGGTGCTGATCGTACGGTTCTGCTTCGTTTGTACCGTAGTCTAATTCGGTCCAAGTTACACTATGGCTGTATTGCCTATGGGTCTGCTTTGTTTCTCAGTTACGACAACTTGACAGAGTGCATCACCTGGGTATTGGTGTTGCTACTGGCGCCTACCGCACTAGTCATGTCGCTAGCCTGTATGCTGAGGCCAATGAACCTTCGTTATCATATCGTCGCAACAGACTACTTCTTAATTATTCTGCGCATGTGCGTTGTATTCCAGGCCACCCGTGTAGACCATGTCTCCGTGGTGGTCGAATATACGAGCGCTATGCTCCACGTCCTCGCTGTACCCGTCCATAGTACATCCGTGCGTGTGAGAGTTTCCTTGCCGAGGATTTCGTATGACCCTCTCTTTCGTTGTCTCACTTTTGTGCTATTCCACCAAGGCTGCTTCGCCTACCTCGCCATGATTTACGTTTGTCTCTGCATTCGAAACAGCAAACTAGTTCCCAGGTGTACCTGCAAGAGTTTGTCGCACTGTTAGATCAGTACCCCGATTTTAGCCTGTTCCTTACGGACGGTTCTAAGGATAGGGATTCTGTATGTTGTGCCTTTGTCACCGACGAGGGCAGCTCAGAATTCAATTTGCATCGCCTATGTTCCGTGTTCACTGCTGAATTAACTGCCCTTAAGCTTGCCTTGGACCATGCTCTCACGCTTTCATTACGTCGTGTGCTTGTTTGCACCGATTCTCAGAGCGTGGTTCTGAGTATACAGAATGTCTTAAGTATCAACTCTCTCGTGCAGGTCATTCTTGTGAGATGCCATCAATTGCAGCAACAGGGTTGTGTCGTCGTTGTCTGCTGGGTGCCGGGTCATGTCGGCATCCGGAGAAACGAACGTGCTGTCACACCTGCCAAGAACGCCGCCTTGGCCGGGGTTCCAATGGAGCTTAGCCTTCCTTGCTCCGATCTTCATTCGTATTTTCACATAATTGCCTGGTCCCAATCGATTTGCCACTGAGAGCGCACCGATGTAGAAGAAATTACACGCAATCAAACCATTCCTAGGAGAGTGGCGTACGTCCTCGTGATGAAGTGCCCCTGGCGCGTTTCGTATCGGACACTCTCATCTGACGCACGGCTACTTGCTTCGGAGGCTGAACCGTATTGTGAGGAGTGTATAGTCCCCCTAAGTATTCAGCTCATTCTTGTGGAGTGTCCTGAATACTCAGATCTCAGAGAACGTTACGGATTGCCTTGTCTCCTTACCAGTGCTTTGGGGGGGGATGATAGAGATGTTGTTGGCCGGGTGCTTGAGTTCGTGCGTGGTATTGGCGTTGCTCACGTTTTCTGAGCTGTTTTTAGTCTGTTGTCATTGTTTTATTGCTGCCAAATTTTTATATTTTCTCATATGTTTTAAGATTATTTTTGTATATTGTTATTGTTATTTTTTGTCTTATTTATTTTTTTATCTTCCCCTTTTGCTTTTCTCTTTTACCTATTCATTTAGCAGCACTCTCGTTCCTTTGCACGGTCTTCGTTTTAGCCTGTAATTGCTTTTTATCTTGCAGTCGTGAGCAACGTTTTTTTTTTATTGTGACGGGGACATATCGCCTCGTTGCTGACGTCCCCATTAATCCCCATTCATTCATTCATGTTCATTTGGCACTTCCGGCGGCCATTTTCCAATATCGCGGCGAAGGTCACGTGGGATTTCAAGGCACTTTTATTATGTTGTTTAAAACACCATTCCCAACATCCGAACCAAATTTCAGCATGTTACTAATTTCTTCCTTACATTTTGGTAATTTGACTGCATTAATAATCTAGGTAGTATTATGGAACATTGTTCTTAATGCATACTTGAAATCATTAACACACCGTAGGACCTACACATTAAAAAAGTAGCACTCCTAAATGTTTACATTGAAAACATTTGCAAGAAGTACTGCAATAATTATGCACACACTTGTATACCACACACTGGGTCTAAAATAAACATACCTTATACAGTCTAAATATATGTCTACATAGCCTAGTAAAGGTGTGCAATTCAGAAAAATAGTCATATTAGTTTCTCCCTTTGCATATCAAACTGATTTACGGAGGTGATTTTAACAGTTCTCACGCGTTAAAAATACATTATTTCTTGTTTTTCTGACGCACTTTTCATGATACCACTTGAAACAAATCATAAGGGAGGTTCCTATAAGAAATGAAATTAAATCTTTTTGAGTTTTACGTCCTACGTTTATGACGGCTAGGATAATAGTTGGAGGGCACTTGTAATTTCGTGGGATTTTGAACGAAGCAATTATATGATTATAGGCGATGGATAGGTAATGAGCTATACAATCATGTCCAATGGGTGTTTTGTCTCAAAGTGTGACCGAGCCAGTGTATGACGTCATACCTCTAAGATGGCCGCTAATGTCCATAGCGATGTCTTTCCAACCCTATACAGGATAAAGTTCTCAACCGATTTTTATGTGATGTGCCTCATTTCATTTCCTCTGGCCGCTGCTAGTGCCTTTTGCATAAATATTTGCCAAATAAACAGTTTCACTACTTCGAAAATTAAGAAAACTATTAAATCGGGTGTAAAATTAAATCGCTTTTTCGAACTGCAATGGATATACCGACTGAACTAGTGAATAGGTTTTAATAAGTGCTTAATTTCCCTCTATATCTTTTATTTATACATGTTGTATAAATATTTGCCAAATAGGTAATTTTATTGATTTACAAATTTAATAAAAAGGCGGTAAAATTGATATAAAATTGAGTCTTTTTGAAAGATATGCAATCAAATATTGACGGTGAAAATGGTATAAGGTATAAAATGATAACAAACCATTATGCCGATAAATACGTTAAACTAAACAAAAATTTCCGATTGTAGAGTATTTATATTCATATTGTAGTGGACTACTTCTTTATTACCATTAAAAAAGATACGCATGCTAATTAAACAAAAGTGAAAATTAGTAAATACGTTGGGTTGTAAAAGTAAAACAAATAGTAAAATACTTCAAATATAGAAACAAACCATTTTTATTATTACACAGTTGTTTAGAAAGGAAACTAATAATAGAATAAAATTAACATATGAGTTATTATCTGAGTCTGACATTTGAATTCGATCGTCATTTTCACTGTAGTCATAATGGTCTTCTTCTGCTCCACATTTGCACAGTTCTGTACATCTAAGTGAATTAGCACGGCATTTGCAATTGACACAATTAACAGCACATCGTGCTTTGACACGATCGCAACTTACCAATTTGAAAATATCTTCTGGAGCTCATGGTACATGACTCATGATACTAATTTCCCCTTTTTTCTATCAAAACGGAGATGGTCAGGAAGTTCCGGTAGCGGAAGATTAGCGCGTCGCCACGTCATCACTTGGAAGTGAGTTCTTAATACGTGTTGGTGTAAAACTAGCTTTGTTAGCTCAAAATTTTCACTTTGAATACCTTTTTGGTAGACAGCCACCACCGGGCCTTACCAATATGTAAAAATTTTTTACCTTGTAAATGCACGTGACATATGAACGTTTCTCTCAATTTGGCATCAACAGATGTAAAACTTTCTGGGCAGCCTAATGTATCAAATGCTTCTAGAACATTTTCTTTAGAAAATTCAAAAACTTCCAGAAAAATTGTTTTCCTCTATTCTTGAAGCAACCTATTGTGCCACACCCAGACACATAATGAAGTAATAATAATCCCTTAACTTGATTGGAATTTAGGCAAAATTAAATACGGTTAAGTTCTATAGACCTCCTATTAGCTCCAATTCCGCTCACAAACATTGTCTGGTGGGAGCAACTGTAACCACCACAATAGGAGAAAAAACACGTCTATATTTATTCAATAGATATGGAGGGTAGAAGCATTGGCCGATACATGTAAACAGTGTAATTTTTTTTTTATTACCTTCCTGGTTACTACTTCCAAGTTGTATAATACCATTTCCATACTTAATATTTCTTTAGCTTCTGTGAATATTCTAGAAAGTTCAGAAGTTAAGAAAAAACATGTTAGAGCCGGTTTTCGTTGAATGATGTTTACCACATTTCCATGTATTTTTATTGCTCTGGTTTCTTTTTCGTGAGCTTTATCTGTTCCTAAAGATCATCACGGCATTTCGTCCGGTTAAAAACCCAACTTTAGTTGCTAGTTGGAGGACTGAGGCAAAGTCTTCGGTCAGAAATGATGTTACAAACTTGCAAGTAGTCACGAGGAAGCTAATACAATTTTTTTTTTTTACACTGTTTACATGTATCGGCCCGTGCTTCTACCTCCACATCTATTCAATAGATACAGACGTATTTGTTGTTATTGCGGTAGTTACAGTTGCTCCCACCAGACAATGTTTGTGACCGGAACTGGAGCTAATAGGACATCAATAGAACTTAATCGTATTTACTTTTGTCTGTTCCAATGAAGTTAAGGGATTATTAGTACTTCATTAAGTGTCTAGATGTGACACAGTAGGTTGCTTCAAAAATAGAGGAAAACAATTTTTCTGGAAGTTTTTGAATTTTCTAAAGAAAATATTCTAGAAGCATTTGATACATTAGGCTGCCCAGAAAGTTTTACATCTGTAGATGCAAAATTGAGAGAAACGTTCATTTGTCACGTGCATTTACAAGGTACACAATTTTTACATATTGATAAGGCCCGGTGGTAGCTGTTTACGAAAAAGATATTTAAAGTGAAAATTTCGCGCTAACAAAGCTTGTTTTTACACCAACACATCTTAAGAACTCACTTCCAAGTGATGGAGTGGCCACGGGCTAATCTTCCACAACCGGAACTTCTGATTATTCACATTTTGATAGAAAAAAAGGAAATTAGCATCATGAGCTCCAGAAGATATTTTCAAATTGGTAAGTTGCCGTTGTGTCAAAGCACGATGTGCTGTTAATTGTGTCAATTGAAAATGCCGTGCTAAATCACTTAGATGTACAGAACTGTGCAAATGTGGAGCAGAGAAAGATAATTGTGACAACAGTGAAAACGGCGATCGAATTCAAATGTCAGACTGAGAAAACAACTCATGTGTTGATTTTTTTCTATTATTAGTTTCCTCGAACAATACCAAGGGTTTGTTTATACATTTGAAATATTTTACTTTTTGTTTTACTTTTACAACCCAACGTATTTACTAATTTTCATTTTTCTTTTATTAGTATGCGTATCTTTTTTAACGGTAATAAGGAAGTGGTTCACTACAATATGAATATAAATTACCCTATAATCGGAATTTATTGTTTGATTTAACGTATTTATCGGCATAATGGTTTGTTAACATTTTATACCTTATACCATTTTCACCGTCAATATTTGATTGCTTATCTTTCAAAAAGACTCAAGTTTGACTTTTAATATATACATATTGCATATATATTTGCCAAATAGATATTTCTTATTTATAAGTAACATAGAAAAAAATTATACACTTATTAAAACCCACTCGCTAGTTTAGTCGGTATGCCCATTGTAATTCTAAAAAGTGATTTAATTTTACTCGGTTTTTGATATTTTTCTTAATTTTTGAAGTAGTGAAACTATTTATTTGGCAAATATCTATGCAAAAGGTACTATCAGCGGCCAAAAGGATTAAAATGAGGCACATCACATGAAAAATCGGTTGAGAACTTTAGTCTGTATAGCGTTGAAAAGGCATCGCTATCGGCGTTAGCAGCCATCTTAGAAGTATGACGTCAAACATCACCTCGGCAACACTTCGAGGCAAAATACCCGGTAGTACACGATTCTATAGCTTATTACCTATCCATCGCCAGTAGTCATATATTTGCTTCATTCAAAATCCCACGGATTTTACTATATTTACAAATGCCCCTACATTATAGAGGAGACGGTGATGATGAAATAATGATGGAAGTGGGGGAAACGGGAACCCGGAGTAAATCCACGCACGTAGTGTTTGTCCACCACAAACGAAGGTTCCTATAAGAGTACAAACTTAGTGTTAGAAGTCATATTACAGGAACTAAAGCAAACAAGAACGCAAAGCAATTGCACCTGCTTCTTAAGTAGAATCTTTACTTTCGTATATAATGAAAAATAATATGAATGTAAACACAATATAGGATACATATTTTATTTAGAAACGGGTAGAAAATAGTACTCTAAGGAAAGGTCCTTAAAGAGTAAGCATTTGAAAGTGTTTATGGAGATAAAAGGTTTAACACGTCACAGTGAAAAGTACCCTGTGCTTAATATGAAGAACAAGCTTCATGCTACCATTGCTCGCAACCTCCACACTTAATCCAGTCTTCTGTAATTGGGTCCTCGTAGATTTCGTGGCATTCTGGGTAGATGACATTTCCGTGATGGTCTTAGATGTGGAAAGTATCAAAACATCAAATTTTAAGCACTTCTTTCCTTTGAAACACGTGCTTTCTTTACTTGTCCTTGTCTTGGATGCTGCACACTCCACTGCTGCTTTATATGGTGATGCCATTATTTCGGATTTCTTTCCACGCTTGTTGCACTTCAATTCACGCTTGGCTTTGGGAAGAAGAAACATTTCAGAAGAATATACTCGTTACGTATTTCCAGAAGGAGACATTACATTCTGGCTGTTCGTTGCTGCCATTTTCATTTCGACGTTTTTATTTTTACCACTACACTATTATTGGAACTCCTCGGATGTTGAACATCATCTTCATGGGACCCAGATGAAATATCTGAACATTAATTGGTTTCTTCCCGGTGTATTAGTCGGTTTGTTACTGCAGTAGGTAGAAATTCTCGTCTGTGAAAATGTCAGGGTTGTATGAATGTATTCCTGTACACTATGGTAGTACGAAAAAAATCAGAATTTCGAGTATCGAATTCTAATAGGGCTCAAAAGTTGCGTATTCGCATGTTAATCAATGGAAATATAATGAAAAGAATCACGCTTTAAATCTTCAGTTTGTGTACACGGCCTAAATTTAAGAACATTACCAAACATTATCACATTTAAAAAAAAAAAAAACTAGAAAACACCAAAATTTACCTTTATGCGAAAAAATCAAATTTTTGAGTATCGAATACTAAAACTGCTGAAAAGTTGCGTATTTCCGTGCTAATAAATGGGACAATAACGAAAATAATCACATTTTGAATCTTCAGTTCGCGAAAATGTCCTAAAAGTTTTTAAAATAAGGACAAAAACACGAAAATTTACATTTACGCAAGGAATATACAGATTACTTTTTCGTCATTTGTTTAGCGTCTAAGTACTTCATTTTAGTTGTGTGATGGCATGCTTGTTAATAATTCGTTAATGTAACTGATTTTATATACTTTATTTTCATAACGATTTTGCAGCTCATCTCCCCTTTGTCAACTTTATCTTTTTTCATGAAATTGGCCAGAACTCATCACGTGGAGGTGGTTGCAACTGGAGTTCCACCCACATCCTACTCAACTCTCCGACCAATTAGGATATGCTAAATTATGTTGAATTAGTCAAGGATGTTGTTTTAAATTCATATTTTTAAATCAAATTCTGGCATTGTGAGTCATGAGAGCAAAGTTGTTCTAATATAGTCATCTCTGGTTTCTTGTCTACACACTTTTCCTGTAAACTCCGTAACAAGTTTGACACCTTCCGACTTCCTGAGTATGGCATGGAAAATTTAAGAAGTCAAACGGATGAGCAGATTTGTCATGCGTAAGTGAGAAGAAACTGGAGTGGGTGATAGTGATAGGATGATTTTCTCCAATCTGTTAGCCCACTGTAGTTCGTTGCATTAAAATTTATTGAAATTGCCGTAAAAGTTCTAACACCAATTCAGACAGGGCAGTGTGGTCCACATGTGGCTATAAGAGATTCTATACCTCTCAGTTACTTCCGATGGCTGAGACTTGCAAACCAGGCCTTACGGTTGTACGTTTCTCAAACAAATCCTAGAAACGAACTCAAAGTGCTTGTAAACTACATTATAAAGACATATGTTCCTATCTGGTTCGACATAAAGAGAGAGCAGCCAGTAAAATATGGACCTAAACATATTTCAAAGGTAGTTCAAACAATTAGACATTTGCCAAACAACATTAAAAGAATTATCGATTCTGTGATTTAAAGAAACGAGTTCTTCTGTCATCCAGAGAACATACTGTTAGCTATGATAGTGTATGAGAGACAACACGTACGAGAGTTGCGTTATGGGGGAACTCTAGAGGCAAGACATCAATATCCGAAGTTGAAATCTGTTAGAACTTTTGTGGCAACTTCAATAAATTTTGATGCCACGGACTACAGTGAGCTGATACATTGGAGAAAATGTAAGTAGTCGGCTCCTCCCTGGGAAATTGGAACTGTTCCCTGTAATAATTTAAGAAATGTCCTGCAAAGAAATTTTGAGTTATAACAGCAATGTCCTGCAAATGCAGCAGCATAAAATAATGCTGTTTTACATTGATCGCACATATAGATCTAAAGCCCCAACTAACAAATGTATAGCAATCAATCGGTTGCATAAGCATCAACTGTCACTGGATTGCGAATGACAGTACAGAAATGTCGTGTAAATAACCTGAGCCTGTATTTGTGAGGTTAAAAATAAATAAATACGGCTAGGTTTCCTTTCTAAAATTAAAGAATAGGTACTTATGAAATCCAGCACCTGGAAATAACTGTCTTTTCTTGGGGTGAGTCAATCTAAATGGGGGGGTCCTACTGAGGTAAAATTTAAATAACCTCTTTCGAAATGAACGTGCGCCCCGCTAATGAAGAAAGAAACTACTGGTAGTTAGCTTATGTGATTGATAGCATAATTACAGGCTTCATTCACTTAATCTTATATCGTATGTGACTATTTTATTCCCATAAATTAATCAGATATAATGCCTAATGTTTAAGCGGGATTCGAACCTCATTGTGAAGGTGGATGAGTATCCCTATCGAGAATCTAACCTGGGGTTCCTTGATTGTAAGGCGACGAATTTACCCACTCATCCACGGGGAGACTTTCCAGGACATGCCAAAGAGTTTTAAAAATGAAATTAAGGAAAGGGACGTACAGCTTTCATTGTTTTCCGGAGTGTGAATTCATTTACTCCAAGTCATGCGTCCGTTTTCCTCTGCCTTTCACCCTATTGTAATCACCTGTAGCAGTCATTCACTATTCCCTCCGTGAATACCAATTTACGGTTTGTTTTCCTTTCTGAGTTTAAATATGAAAATCAGGGGAAGAAAACATTGGAGGAAACAAATTGTAGAGAACTTACAAGAAAAATAACTCCTTGGCTTGAAGGATTCGCATACCTCCCCAACGAAAATGTCTGTTTCACTTATATGCAGTGATGTAATACTAGAATTTTGGTAGATATGCGATCGCCCGGTTCCTAAAACATGGTCTTTGCTCACTCCCATACGCTCCTTCTTTATACCCCCTCCATGTAGCGGACCGTCATCGTCGGGGAGGGGGTGGAGCTGAGCGGGCGGCTTCATCTTTCATTCATCTATCACCCCTCATCTTCATATCATTGCACGCCCTCTCAGCCGCTAATACCGCTACCGGACTCGCGGGTGGTTGGTGGGAGTCGGGAAGAGGCAGGTCTAGTGGACGTCTTCCTCCACTTGGGGAGGACGTGCACCCACCCGGCCTACTGTTGTGTTTGTCCAGTGTTTGTGTTGTCCGACGTGTTGAGTCTTTGAGAAAATTAAAAAATATATAAAAAAATCCTAAAACGAAAAGCCAAAAAAATATAAAAAAATAAAAGTACAAAAAAATCCGCACCTATTTTGTTTTGTTCTTCCAGGGCTGGTGGGGGTCTATCTTTTTGTTGGACAGGTTTCTTTCGTTTTGTTTCCCTTCTTCTTTTTCCGGGGCCACGCGTTTTTGTCAACGGGAATGGTTTTCTTGCACTTCCATTCCCCTTGACCGCGTTGGCCCCACGCTGATCCTAAGGTGTTGGGCGTGCTGAAGGGATTGCCAGGGGGTAGCGTTAGTTCCCCTCTTAACGCCCCGGTGTGACCTCACACCCCTTTTTTTCTTTATAAATGTTTACAAAAAATCATATTTTTATGGGTAAAAAAACATTTCAAACTGAACCGGGCTCTCCCTCACGGAAGAAGCCCAAACAAACTGAAAGTGAAATTGAGGAACAGACAAGTATCGCGACCCCTGTTGTCCGATATCTTGTAGTTAAAGAGAAAGGCGTTGATAGTGCCAGTACCGAGGAAAACCGTCCGAGTGCTATTAAGGGTTTATCCCCTTTTGTAATTAATAAAGTCATCACTTACCAAGCCGGACAGGTTAAAGATATAAAGAAACTACGAAATGGCACTTTATTGGTGGAAACGACAGACGAGAAGCAAACGGCGAAGTTACTTAAGTTAACTGCCATTGGACCGGTGAACGTGACAGTCGAACCGCATCGTATGCTGAACGTTTCAAGAGGGGTGATATCGTGTTGGGATCTCCTCAATGCCACCGAAGAGGAGATCAAGTCGGAATTAGCGGACCAACACGTTATAGAGGTAGCTCGAATCAAAAGTAAGAAGTCAGGTGAACTTGTCGCTACCCAGTCACTGATTCTTACTTTTAGTCTGCCAACGCTTCCGGAGTTTGTAAAAGCTGGTTACTATCGTTTAAAAGTTCGGCCCTACATACCCAGTCCTCTGCGCTGCTTTAAATGTCAACATTTTGGGCACACCAGTACCTCGTGTAATGCGAGTGCTGCTCTTTGTGCGAATTGTGGCCAGGGTAGTCATGGTGCGGGACCCTGTA
Source organism: Thermobia domestica (assembly GCF_964235325.1). NCBI lineage: Eukaryota > Metazoa > Arthropoda > Insecta > Zygentoma > Lepismatidae > Thermobia > Thermobia domestica. Next base: position 214,903,885 of record NC_137460.1, on the reverse strand, counting down.
AAGCGACCAAGCCCTTCTGTGTTAACTGCAAGGGAGAGCATTCTGCTTGGTCTCGGGACTGTCCAGCTTATCAGCGCGAGAAGCGTATCCGAGAACTTATGGTCGTCGAGAAGATTTCTGCTACAGATGCGAAGCGTCGATTGAAAGAAAGCCTTCCTTCCTCGCTTTCTGTTCCCTTCGTTACTGTCGCTGCTATTTCTCGGAAATCTGTCGCTACACAGACCGTCGACGTTTCCACCCAAACGGACTTGACCCCAAAGCGTAGTTCTGACTCGAAGACCCCAGTTGCAAAAATGAGCGAACTTCTTAAGACCCCCGTTGCAACAACTAGCGAACAACCCAAGTCTACAGCTGTAACGCCGAGTGAACGTCCGAAAACTCCTCGTGTTACTGTTAGTAGTGGTCTTCGGCGCACTCCAGCCCATCGCCGATCACCTTACATGGCTGGCCTGAAACTTAGTCAGCATATCCGCAGGTTGAACGACACGGTTCTCTCTCCGAAGAAACCGAAATCTCCTCCAGTTCGTAAGCCACCTGCAGCTTCTCTGAAGTCTGACATGGTGGAGGACGAACTCATGGATACTGAGTAGGCTGTGATTGGACCGCGTGGAAAAGTTCGCCTTAAACGTTGATTTCTTCCAGTATAGCGCTTCTTCAGTGGAACCTGAATGGCTTCTGTACTCACCGTGAGGAATTGACACAACAGGTCTCCGACCACTCACCAGTTGTCGTCTGCTTGCAAGAAACCCATTTTAAGCCTACCCAGTCTTTCCTTCTTTCTGGGTACACTATGTATCGGTGTGATAAGCCTGATAGTGACCACGCTGCTGGCGGCGTGGCAGTCTGTGTCTCTGATTCTTTTCATCCTCGGGAGATTCACCTCGTCTCCCGCCTGCAAGCAGTTGCGGTGCGAGTATACTTCTCTCGCCCGCTTACAGTTTGTTCATTGTATCCTCATTCAGAAGCCTTTAGCACCGCCGATCTGCTTCAGCTCTTCCATCAACTTGAGCCGCCAGTCTTGGTTGTAGGAGACCTTAATGCCTATCACCGTCTGTGGGGTTCTGTCCGTACTGACGGTCGTGGCCGCGAGGTCACCGAATTTCTTGAGGAGAGTGGCTTGCTTATCCTTAACGATGGCAGTCCTACTCATTTCTCCACTGCGCATGGCACATATTCTTGTATCGACCTCTCCATGTGCAGTGCTGGTCTCTTGACCTCATTGACCTGGAGAGTGCATCCTGATCTTTGTGGCAGTGATCACTTCCCGTTGTTTGTTGAAGGTCTCCCTGTTACTCCTCCTTTTCCTCTCCGCCGCTTCAATTTGAAGCGTGCTGACTGGCGTAAATTCCGTGAGCTCAGTGAGTTTCATTCTCGTGATGATCTCCCTGTAGCTGTTGTCGCAGAGGCATTTGAGCAGACTGTTCTTGATGCTGCTCATGCTTCCATTCCAGAATGCGGTGGCGCCGTTTCCCCCCGGCGTGTTCCCTGGTGGTCTGCGGAACTCCGTGAGGCTATCCTGGCTCGTCGGCACGCTCTTGCCACTTTTAATCGTCATCCAACTGACGACAATCTGCAGCGTTTCCACATTCTACGTGCTCGAGCTAGACGTCTTATTAGGCTTTCGAAGCGCCAAAGCTGGATGACTTACGTTTCGTCCATCGATAGTCGAACAGCGATGTCCACGGTGTGGCGTCGGGTCCGCTCTCTTACTGGCAATACTCCTCCTGTTGATGTTCCGGCTTTACCAGTGAATGGTGTCTTAGTTACTAACCCTTTAGAGATAGCTAACACTTTAGGCCAGTATTTTGCTTCTATCTCTGAGGCTGCACATTATCCTCCTGCGTTCATTCCCCTTAGGGCCCGTTTAGAGCGGACACCGTTAAACTTCCGTACCGCCAACAGCGAAGCCTACAATGCTCCTTTCACCCTTGATTAATTCGATTCTGCTCTTCGTGAATCATCCGATACTGCTCCAGCGCTTGATTGTATACACTACGAAATGTTGCGCAACCTCCCCCGCGACACACAGGTTGCTCTTTTGCAACTGTATAATCGCCTCTGGGTCGAGGAGTTTTTTCCACCAGGTTGGCGTGAGGCACTCGTTCTTCCTATCTTGAAGCCAGCCAAAGTCGCAACTCGCTCTACGAGCTACAGACCCATTGCTCTTACGAGCTGCGTCTGTAAGTTGTTTGAGCGCATGGTCAACAAGCGCCTGGTGTGGTATTTGGAATCAAATTCACTTTTGAGCAAATTTCAAAGTGGATTTCGTCGTTTCCGCTCAACTACAGACAATCTCGCTTATCTTGAGGGTGAAATTCAAGACGCCTTTCTCCACGGCGAACATCTTGTAGCTATCTTTTTCGACTTAGAGAAGGCGTATGGCACCACATGGCGTTACGGAATCCTAAAACAATTATATGACTGGGGTCTTCGTGGGCATATGGCCCACTTTATTTCGAATTTTCTTCATGAGCGACACTTTAGAGTGCGTGTGGGATCTACTCTCTCAGAGCGCTTTGTACAAGAAAATGGTGTTCCACAAGGCAGTGTTCTTAGTGTCACGTTGTTTGCTGTCGCCGTCAACAGCGCTCTTTCGCAGATCCAGGCTCCTGTGTCTGGTCTGCTTTATGTTGACGATCTTGTCATTTTCTGTCGCTCCCGCCACCTTCGCGGCATTACTCGACAGCTTCAACTGACTCTCAATCGTCTCGTTCGCTGGTCGAATGAGACTGGATTTCGCTTTTCCACCGAGAAATCCCAATGTGTTCACTTCTGCCGGCAGCGTACGTGCGTTGTTGACCCGGACTTGTACCTCGATGGCACACGTTTGTCATTCGTTGATACAGTCCGTTTCTTGGGTCTGGTGTTTGACCGTCGCTTGTCGTGGGCACCACATGTACGGAATCTTAAATATTCTTGTCTTCGAGCTCTGAATCTCCTTCGTGTCCTTTCCCACCACACGTGGGGTGCTGATCGTACTGTTCTACTTCGTTTGTACCGTAGTCTAATTCGGTCCAAGTTAGACTATGGCTGTATTGTCTATGGTTCTGCTCGTGCTTCTCTGTTACGACAACTTGACACAGTGCATCACCTGGGTATTCGTCTTGCTACTGGTGCCTACCGAACAAGTCCCGTCACCAGCCTGTATGCTGAAGCCAATGAACCTTCGTTAGTATATCGTCGCAGTAGACTACTCCTTAATTACTCTGCGCATGTGCGTTGTATTCCAGACCACCCGTGTAGACCATGTCTCCGTGGTGGTCGGATATACGAGCGCTATGCTCCACGTCCTCGCTCTACACGTCCATGGTACATCCGTGCGTGCGAGAGCCTTCTTGCCGACGATTTCGTGTGGCCCTCTCTTTCGTTGGTTCGCTTTTGTGCTATTCCACCATGGCTGCTCCGTCTACCTCGGCATGATTTACGTTTGTCTCTGCACTCGAAACAGCAAACTAGTTCCCAGGTGTACCAGCAAGAGTTTGCCGCACTGTTAGATCAGTACCCCGATTTTAGTGTGTTCTATACGGACGGTTCTAAGGATGGGGATTCTGTAGGCTGTGCCTTTGTCACCGACGAGGGCAGCTCAGAATTCAATTTGCATCGCCTGTGTTCCGTGTTCACTGCCGAATTGACTGCACTTAAGCTTGCCTTGGACCATGCTCTCACGCTTTCATTACGTCGTGTGCTTGTTTGCACCGATTCTCAGAGCGTGGTTCTGAGTATACAGAATGCCTTTAGTATGCACTCTCTCGTGCAGGACATTCTTGTGAGATGCCATCAATTGCAGCAACAGGGTTGTGTCGTCGTTGTCTGCTGGGTGCCGGGTCATGTCGGCATCCGGGGAAACGAACTTGCTGATACAGCCGCCAAGAACGCCGCCTTGGCCGGGGTTGCACTGGAGCATAGCCTTCCTTGCTCCGATCTTCAGTCGTTTTTTCACATATTGATGCGCTCTCACTGGCAAGCCGATTGGGACCAGGCCATTGAGAATAAGTTACATGCAGTCAAGCCCCTCCTAGGAGAATGGCGTACGTCCTCATGCCATCGTCGTCGAGATGAAGTGCTCCTGGCGCGCCTGCGTATCGGACACTCTCATCTGACGCATGGCTACTTGCTTCGGAGATTGAACCGTCCGTACTGTGAGGAGTGTATAGTCCCGCTGAGTATTCAGCACATTCTTGTTGAATGTCCCGAATACTCAGCTCTCAGAGAACGTTTCGGATTGCCTTCTGTTCTTACCCGCGCTTTGGGGGATCCACGTGATGTAGTTCGCCGGGTACTTGACTTTGTTACAGCTTGTGGGGTTGCTCACGTTCTCTGAGCTATTTTAATGTGTTATTGGTTTTTATTGCTGCTCAATTTTTAATTTCTGTTAGCTTTTATTGTTTCGATATATTGTTATTGTTATCTGTTTTATCTTATTTATTATTTTATTTTCTCTTTTGATTTTCTTCTTTTATTTAGCAGCACTTTTGTTTATTGCGCTTTGGTATTTTAACGTTTCTCTTTAATTTTTTTTTTTTAGTCCAGAGCAACCGTGTTAATCGTGACGGGGACATATAGCCTCGTTGCTGACGTCCCCATTAACCCCCCATACATTCAATGCTCCTTCTTTATAGACTGAATCCAAAAGGCACTACATACCTGACAGATGTTTTTGCCTTCTGTTGAACTTTGACTTGTACATTCATTGGCCATCTCGATTTCACCACCCGCTGCTTTCTGAAGAACGGCATTCCTTATCACTCTCTTCGTCACTATTAGCAAGACCAATATTAACTATAATCCTTTCGATTTCTTCCTCCATTAGTCCATCTCGGGCAACATTCATCTTGATTCTTCACGAATTTACAGGCCTTTCACCAATCATTCGCAGTTATTTCGTGGATCACTTTTCGAGTAAGCTGTTTCAGGTTACTTATATGAATTCTAGACATGTTCGCAGCTGCGATCCTCTGTCTTACCAAGTTCCAGATTAATTTTACTCGATTGAGATCAAAATGATAAGGAGAAAGCTTGAGAACAGTAAGTCTGTTTTCTTTCGACATTCAATCGGCTAAGTATACAGGTTATGGTCTGTTTTGGAGTACAATTTCTACGGTTTCCCTTCCGATCATTTGCTCATCAAATGCTATGCCATTGTTTCGGAGCCAATGCTAAATTTATTCTCTCTGCGAACTGGACGAAGGGAATTTATTTTCTTGAATGGAATACGACAAATTTTCGAAAACGACAATGGTACAAGCCGGGAGATTAGAAATCAATCGTCCATACAGCCACTTGTTAAAATTATTACCTTTCATTTCTTATAGGGTGATAACTTTTTTACTTTGATTCGCGGTGCCCCGTTTATGAATCCCATTTCAGAGCCCACACGAACTACTATTTACATTTGTATAACACTTTCATTCTTCCTTACACCAAATTTATCAGTGCTTTGCCAACATTTACTCATCGTATAATGGGTGTGAACGCATGTTTCATCTGTACAGGCAACTGGTAGCTTGCGTCCCTGTTATTATTTTTTAATTAAATTTGACCTATTTCTGCAGCTTTCGAAGGTGAATCCTACATTTTAGAAGCTTTCGTAACATTTGTTTCTCACCTGGAAAACTCATACTCTCCTTTAGTGCAGCAAACAATTTTTTCAATGTTGGTATTTCTCTCTGGACTTAATATTCTTAAAAAATTTCGGCGCACACGTTTTTCAGAATCATCCCAAAATATCCTCCTCGTTCGCAATCGGGACTTACGATGGGTTCCTACTTTCTCTCTGCACCGTTCGGGTCTTTCGCAGTATCGACGTATATATGATTCTGCTCTTTTGCCTTGACCTACTGCTCGAGCTACTTTTTCCATCGCTTCAGTCAAAGCAATTAGCAGTCCGCTTTTTTCTTTACAAAATTTTAATACTTTAATAATAATACTTTTACTTTAAGGCCGAACGACCTTCTCAGTAATTTGTGAGATATCGATGACATTTCGTTCTCCTTTCAGTTAACTACTCGATCTTTTGCATAGAAAACGCAAACCAAACACCAACCACAGCACCCTAGTTATGGTTACAGTACTCACGCAGTAATATCCTTCGCCGATCCTTTAGTATTAGTATCTGTCACAACACAGAAAGTGAGGAAGCATGGCCGTTCCGAGACTGAACACGACACCACACAGTGGACATTTGCGTGACGAAACGTAATTCTTCCAGCTTTGGCGCTTCGAGAGTTTTCCGAGACGCCGTGGCCGAGCACGCAGAATACGGAACTACTGAAGATTTTCAGCAATCGCATTGCGATTAAAAGTGGCAAGAGCACGCCGACAAGCCAGTAGCCTCACAGAGATCTGCAGACCACCATTAAACACACCGGCGGGAAACATCGCCATTCCATTCTGGAATTGATGGCATTAAGAACAGTCAGCTTTGAAAGCCTCTGCCACAGCAGATACAGGGAGATCATCACAGCAAGGAAACTCAGTGAACTCACAAAATTTATGCCAGTCATCACGCTTCATATTGAAGCGGCATAGAGGAAAAATTGGCGCTATAGGGAGACCTTAAACAAGCAACGGGAAGTGATCACTGCCACAAACATCGGGATCCACTCTCCATATCAATGAGGCTAAGAGACGTGCACTGCATATCGAGTGGTCAATACAAGGAGTATGTTCCATGGGCAGTGGAAAAATGAGTCAGACTGCCTTCATTAAGGAGCAATCGACTCTCGGCAAGAAATTCCGTCACCCTACGTCCACGCTCGTCAGTACGTACGGAACCCCGCAAACGGTGATAAGCATTAAGATGTCCAACACACAAGACTGGCGTCTCGAGCTGATGGAATAGTTGCAACACATTGGCGGCCGTAAAGGCTTCGGAGTAAGGAATGTATAAGGAACAAACGGTGAGTGGGCGAGGGAACATAGTACAAGATTAAAAGTGTTTATTATTACGCCGCTTGTTTTCAAATGTCTCATGGAGAGATACCGATTCCGCTTTCCGAATTTGTTTCCGCTGACCCCACTGTTCGATCCTTGGCACATTTTCTTTTACATGTTGGAAGATAATATAATGGTGTCACATTGCAAGAAATATCTGTAGTTGATATGGATTTTAGTTTTGACTTACCTGTGAAGTGATTTTGTAAGGAGGCTCTGAGGTGTTTCGAACATGGGATGCATGTTTGGGAACTTGTGCCCACATCTGTAATTCACACTTGCCTCACGCAGTTTCCGACCACTTAGCACAGAAAGGAACTCCAAAAGTTCTGGCAAAGAGCATGGGAATTCCTGTTCGTTCAGTTATCCAGAAATCACAAGAATGTACTTCATTGGAAGAGTGTAGTGATACATTTTACAATTGTGTTGTTGTTTTATACTCCAAATTCAAAAGTGGCATCTGTAAAGATGAACTTAACACACTGCAAGACGATAGTTTCGGGACACATGATGACGATATTACTTGTCTGGAAAGTTATAAGCAACACACTACCTTTCTACCAGCACTTTGAGCACAGAAAGATCAGGAAAATGCAATGGGCATTGAAAGTGAGAGTAATTTGAGCTACTTTTAAACTCAAATGCTGCAGAAATTCTACTTAAGACTTTTACGCCGTCAATCTCTATGGAGAGTTGATATTGAGCAAGAAAAAAACAGTTAGGTGGTGACGTTCGAAGTAGTAATTCTAAAGTAGAAAAATATTTCCACTATATTGCGAATCATCTCCAAGTTATGGAGGAAACCTGGACGATTCATTGGAGAACTTTGAAAAAGTGTAAGGTTCAAAATTAAAGTGTATAAATTTGAAGGTAAGAAAATCCATCGAAAACAAAAAATAAGTAAACTGGACACGCTGTCACAGAGAAATAGTCACGGGCGCAAGAGAAGGGCAAACTAAAGAGAAAAGTAAGCTAAAACATTATAATGAACATTTGAATGAATAATAAAACATAATGAATAATGAATAATAAAACATAATGAACACATAAAGATTATAATGAACATTTCCTTCGGGGAAAACGTGCTTTGTGGAAATGATTTGAATGATTTCTCATCGTCTATTTGTTGGGGATGGCATTAGGAAGAAAAATAAATTCATTCCTGTAGATGTTGAGTGACAAAAGGGATTTTCTATGAAACTGAAGCTTCTATTTCATAAGGAGATACATCCAAAAAAAATTAAAAAGATCTCAGCAAACCAGCGAACACAGACCGAGTACTGGGAGATGGTAATTGTCTTTTTTGGTGCATAACTGGGAAGGAAGATTATTAACATCACTTGAGGTTCTGTATAGTAAACTATATGATAATGAATAAAAAATTCGTGGAAGCTGAAATAGATGGCAATTTTCACATGCACATTTCTGCTATGTATAATGATAGAGTACGGCGAACAGTTTGAGATTTTAGCATTTTCTGCACTTTTAGGTGTTCCCTTGCGTACAAAAACACGAAAGGAAAATTCCACATATATTTGTAATAATATACCACATTACGGTAACATCGACGACGGACATGACATTCACCTATATCATAAAGATAATAATCTTTTTGATGTTGTTAATATGGAATATACCAAAGAAAGTGAATTGTAGAAAAATACTGTAACAATGAAACATTAAAATCTGTAATGCTCTCATCACCTGTTGAAGAATGCTCTAGTGTGAAACTATAAATCCGTACTTGCTACTGTGCATCCGAACTTCACTTGCCATCCTAGCTGATCCTGAGTCTAGCGTCGAAAGTTTTGTGGCAGTCCCGTAACCAACGTTTTTAAAAAGAAAGGTTTAATTTGATAAACGTTGAATGTTTAATAAGCAAGTATGTTTAGGTGATATTAATCAAAACAACTGGGTGTACTTAAATCATACGATTTTCATTTGTTCTAGACAATTTATTTTTAAGGTTGTCATTGTCATTTAGCAGCACTGGATTTCCGTTAATGTGTGAAGTGTTCTCATACTTTTCATTTTTCCGATCTAATTGTCTCGTAAGTTTTGCATGACAATGATTCATTTATTTACGGAGTTATTCCAGGACCCGATTCTAAACAACTTTTCGCTAAAAATAGAACTATTTTTGTTGAGTTATTACATGAGGCTAAGTTTATTAATTTTAACAATCACCTACCAAGGTTGTTGGGATGCTTCATGCATTCCAAAACTGACTATGACTCAATGAATGATTCGCTTTTACAAGAAGAATGTCTAACTTTAATAGATCCTACTGGAAATTTTTAAAATTAAAAGAAACAAATACGGCAAACGAAAGTTACTTACAAATACGGAAATCTACATTACAAAATTTAAAGATCAGTAAATGAGCTTCCGCTTAGCCGAGTAGTTAGTGTCTTGTCTGTTTTGATTTCAGGTACAAATTCAGGATCCTCGGTGTTCACCTTGCATTTTGAGGCATTTGGGGAGTTACGTGTAGCGAGCACCGTTCAAGGAAACCAGAAATAATGGCACCTGGAAGCAAATGAGTTAAACACGTATCGGCTCTTACATTTTCCCCAGCATCAGTCACACAACAATTTCGTTTTACCATCACATTATGCATATTCGTTACAGAATGAGTTCTCAAGGGAATGAATAAATTGGGACGGCAAAGTAAAAGATGATCAAACGTTAACGAGAACTGGGCGGAGGAATTCATAACCACATCATCAAAATTATCTGGGAACTTAACAAAGATTCATCGCATGGGCAACTAACCCTTACTGTAAGTTCAGAAGGAGGTTTGTACAGATTATGGGAGGAGAAATTCACAACATCTGTGAGAGACCTAAAATTACTTCCCTTAGATTCATCGCAAAAAGATTGTACACACACGCACTTACCTACATTCAAGGGTGAAATTGATAGACAGGTATACTGTAAAAAATTAAACAGCATTTTAACACTTTAGTATAAATGTTGAGGGGAAAATATATCAAGTGTGCGTTTATGATGTGCGCTTCGCGTGTCCAAAACATTCATTCTCCAAAAACAGTATCTAGTATGAGATATTTAAAACACTTCGAAAACAAAGTGATGGGATACATTTTGCAAATTTTCTACATACATCTGGGACATACTTGGACAACACCGTACCTACAAGGGGTGAATATGTGTAATCTGGAGGTGTTCAAATAGTGAAGGGATTCTTCTTAATTGACTCAGTGCATTTATTAGAAAATATTCAAAATAATTGGATAATCCTTCCAATAATTGATTAATGAGGTGCGAGGTGAGGTGTGATAATGTGTACAGTGACCTACTGTGTGTAAAAGTAGTTCCTGAATTTTTTGCAGTGTTTTCTGCAGGTTTCAATTGTGCAGCTACAAATGTGTATGCATTTGTGGTAGCAAGTGTTATGTCTTCGGTCGAAGAAGCAGCACACATTATATCAGTGACTACAATGAAACATCAGGCGTTACATGACATTATTAAGAAGGTTATAGTAGTACTGTTTCATGTTATATGAGTTGTCACATACAATAATACAATTAACAGGAAGGCAACGAGTCTTTTTTCAACACCACAACGTCAGTCCTTCGTATATTCATCCAACTGACACTTCTAGGCTGTTATTATTCTTAATTAACTCAGTGCGTTTATTAAAAAATATTCGCAATAATTGGATAAACCAAATGAATTTTGGTAAATGTTTATTGTTTTCAGCTTTTACAGCTGATGAAACTGTAACCGTGAAAAGTGGTACATTTTCTTCCTTGCAATATCTCCACGAAGTAAAATGACATTCTGGAGTGAAATTTGCTTGTGATTTGACACTGATATTTCCATCAAATTTAGAGAGGAAAATGTGAAGTTAGTCTTGATAATTCTGATAAAGTTTGTAATTCAAGGATTACATCAGCTCGGCGAAGAATGTAATATCCTTCATTACCAAGACATTTCAAATTTCATTTCAACCATTCTGACTTCGTGGAAAATAATGAATGTGAAATCTCGCTTGAAAGGAATCAAACAAAAATGTTTTCATGGAGTGATTGCACCATAGAAGCTATGATAAGAAAAACTTCCTAGAGAACTTCTTAGATTGGCTTGATAAATGGAGAAATTTAAATTTGAAAACAGGTGCATTATCAAAAGAAACTCATAAAGCAATAGAGCAAATGACTCATGAGACACTAGAGATTAGTAAATATTGCAAGCATGAGGTGGACATAGATTACATTTTACCAGGAAAATCTCAAACTGACGATTTGGAAGATCGTTTTGGCAAATACAGGCAATTAGCAGATAGAAATTATAATATTTCTGGACGCCAGTTAATAAGATGCCAAAAAATTCTTAAACTACAGTCTTGTGGTCAATCAGAACTAACTTTTAATGATCAAGTCCTTGCGTTGACGGACTTTTCTACTGATGATACTGAAGAACAATACCTTCAGGATAAATGAGATTCTTACGTTCGTGTAACTGTAGACGCGAATGATATGGGAAAGGCAAACGGATATTTGAAGGCAACTGCTTTTGTGGCAGGGTATTGTTGTTACTCTGTCTTCAAAAATATTAAGTGTGACGATTGTAAAGAAAACGCAGTTTACAGCAATAGATGAGAAATTTTAAATAATTAAAAATTTAGGTCGAGGTAGACTTCTGTATCCAAAGCCAGCTGTTATTGATATAGTTTTATTTGTTTATGTTGCTTTGAACAAGTTGTGCTCCAATCATAGCGGATATAGTCTAATAAGTGTGAGCTCTTTCCAAACTTTCCATTTAAAAGTACTAAAAGCGGCGAAATGTCGAAATTGTAGCGCTGCTATCGCATTACTCCCAACTTCAGTCGCTAGAAAATATCGCGTTTGTTTCTATCGCGTAGTTGTGAGATGGTGCTTCTTTTTATTTTACGAAAGTTACTAGGTGTAATCAAAGAAGTTTTTTGTTGTTTTTATTCTTTCTGTAGAAGTTTGGGTTAAAACAGGAATTATTTTCCTAGCTTTGAACAAACAGTGATGGAATCTATTACGTATTTCTGTTTTCATGTTATGTATATGTGTGTGTGTGTGCCTATGAATACATTGAATGATTCTAGACCATAGTGTTGGGTTACGATGTATTGAGCAGTTGTAAAATTAATTACGGTGCCCAGCTGTACCATGCTGAGCTGCATGTCAGGGTATGGTCACAATAAATGTAGTGAAAGAAGATGATATTTTAAATCTTCACGGAACAAAGCCTTGTTTCAGAAGTGTATAAAGGAAATTCCACACAAAAAATATCCTGCTGACAGAGAAAAGAATCCTGTGTGATCTTCACTTCTCTGAAGAATTAATTGTAAACGTCGATAAGTTTCAAATACAGGGAAAGATTGTGGAGGTTCCCAGAAAAAAAAATGGTGTCTTCGATCTGATCTATCCCACTTATTTTCTAATTTGCCACTCATTTCAGCAATAAAACTGTGTATAAAAGAAAAGTACCGAAGGAAAGGGACTCCCATAATAGCAGAGATAATAAAGTACAGAGGGTAAAAATCTTTTAACAGCAGCGCAGTGACGAGTCCGGACGAGATTTATCAGTATCAGTCAACATTTCCAACTGAGTCAGTACTGACTCAGCTGGAAACGATCAAAAGATTATTTGTTTGCAAAATAAAGCTAAAACACTGTCGAGGACCCTAACAGCAAATGAAAGGAAACCTATTTTAGCGAAACAGAAAATCTCGTCTTTGGAAAAAGAAGTCACTCTTATGAAGAAAGGAGAAAAGGAGACCACGAGAAAAGTAATTCTGACGAGAAACGCCTTACCCCGAAGTAGAAAATAGTGATTGACGTGATGATTAAAAAGTCCAGTACTAGAAGTGCAAAAGGTATGCGTTATGCGATGAGCTGCTTGTTAAATATAAGATCACGTAAAGGATATAACACTGCATGAAACATGAACTCTTACCACTTCCAACAATGGCACAACTAAGAAAATTGCTAAAGGGCTTCAGGTGCTCTTTGGAATTGACAAACACGTTCAGAATTATGTAATGGTGACGACAATAATCGCCTAGGTATTTTGGTATTTAATGAGGTGAAACTTAAAGAGGAACTCCGATTTAATGCAAACGAGCTTAAATTTGATGGAATTCTTGATTTAGGAGAAGAAGCACCAGAAGAAGCAAAGAATGAATTAGCGAAACATGCGCTTTTGTTTACATTTTTTCCGCTATTATAAAATTGGGTTCAACCTGTCACATTTATGCTAGCAAAATTTCAACTCCGGGTGATGTATTAGCGAAAATATTGCTTCAAATTGTATTTAATATCGGAAATACGGGTATACAAATAATGGATTTCGTATCAGATGGTAGCCAATCAAATAAAAGGGTTTCGACATGTTTAGATATCAGCGAAGAAAATCCAATATTGTAACATCCCTCATCCATCAGAAAACAGTAGGCGACTTTGGACGTTTTCTGATGCTGTTGATATATTGAAGTGCATTCGAAAGCACTTTCAGGACGAAAATACTACATTGCACAAGAACCAACTTATTTACTTTGATATTTATATAGAAAAATATATGATGGTGATACAGGACCATCCTTTGCTCGATTGCGGGTATGCCCAAAACTAAGTTCCTCTCATTTACAATCTTACAATTTTCAGAGGATGAACACAAGATTAGCATTTCAGGTTTTCAGTGCTACTATGTCCAAAAGTATACAACTCTTCCGTGATATTTGTATAACTAGGTTTGATAGTGAATCAACAGAAATGTTCACACGCGATATAAACAATTTGGCAGATGTTTTGAATTCGTCGCTTCGTAGCAAAGCTTTATACCGAAATTCTAAATCACATAAAACGTTGCTCGAAATCATGAATGTGAAAATTCTCCTGGAAATACTTTGCATTGCACCGTACCCTTGAATCGTTAAGAGTAACATTGCAAAGCACACTGGAGGTAGCAGAATATTTGTGAAACCGTGGATTTTGTTACATTCTTAATGCAAAATTTAATGAAGATACTTTTGAAAGACATTTCGGCAGTTTACGCAGATTAAGTTATGACGATCACTTTCCACAATCGACTTTCTTCAATTGCACATGTTGCAGTCCGTTTACGTTCTCATTAAAAACGCTCTTGCTAAAGCTGGAAATTGTAAGCCACAGGCTGATACGCCTTTATCCTCTTAAGTAACGAAAATGCTGTCCTTGGCGAAACAATGAAAAACAAAATCATAACCTTCAGCAATCTGCAGAAATATGTATTAACCGAAAGATGAAGGTTGATGCTTCTCTGCCTTGGGACATTGCCTGGTAAACCAAAATAGTCGATAAAAGTCGAGACACATACTCCCCATATCAATGTATAGTATATTATCTAGGCGGTTATTTCATCAGGCACGCGTCGAAAATTACCCAATATTTACAATGTATACAATAGTTGCAACAGAAATTGGATTAAATTACTTCAAGCAACACAGGTGACGAAAATTAGAAAACTTAGTACTAATATTGGAGTCCCTTTTCTTAAACATTCGTCTCAAGAGTTTTATAGGCTATTTTGGACCTGGAAAACACCATTGCACAAAAACTTCGTTATACACAATTAATGTGGGGCGATGTGTTTTTTCAATGCTTGTGATGAGTTGCCAGACATCGTTGTTCTTGTGGAACTAGGTTGCAGTACCTCACATGTAGTGAAAACTATTCCCAAACTTATATTTCATTACATCCGTTGCCGTTTCTGTTTTCGTTTCAAATATATTCGTCGAGAATTTACGTCGCCTAGAAGAGCGACGACTGTTCGGAAACTCTCCAAGATTGTATCTACATAAGGATTTTAGAAGTTTTGGCTAAGTAAACTACTTTTAAAATTTATATTTATTATTTTATATTTGTATTGTATAAGAGCTCTTTTCATTAACATTAAATTTGTCCATAACGTGCTTAGTTACTGATAACACCCCGTCTTTTACAGACAGCGATTTATGCAGTAGCGCCACGGATCGGTGATTTTGCTAAACTACTGAAGAGTTCTCACTTTCTATGATTTCACTATGTGTAATTTTAATTTGCTGTTGTTGTCTAAAATGCAAATGTTGCAGATATTTCAAAAGATGGTTCGATGATGATGATGATTGTTGTCAAATTGCATCTGACCTCTTGTTAATAAGATTAATGAACGTAAAGAAACTAATGAACTTACGAGTATGAACAGAATTGCGAGTCAATTGAAGTTTTGAAGAGCTTGAAGACGAATATTATATAATGCTAGGTGACCGAGCTATTTACCATGATTAAACGTGGGTGTATATTTGTATCACAAAGTTTTAAGAAACAATAAGGGTCAGATAATTACGATCAAATGGTACATCTGCTGGAACCTTCCATCACAAAATATAATTGTGAAGTGGGTGAGACATGCAAATTGCTAACCTCATGCTTAAACCCCGAATATGTGGCTAGGACCCCACTGCATAGGAAGGGTGAACTCAGAGGAGTCAATATACTTCATCAAATTGCAAAACATGTATCTAGGTGTTAAAGTAATGAAAGAAATATCATCACCAAAGGTAACAGTGAAGACGGATGTTTTAGAGAATTTCCACGCTAGAGCTAGAAATGTTATGATTGCTAGTGAAATGCTTTGATTTTGAGGATGAATTTTTCGCTGATATTTCCGTTCGGCGGCAAATAGAGCACACTCTCCTAAACAAAGCGAAATCATTCCCTCACTTCTACACTATGGTTAAACTTCCGGAAGAAGTAAAATAGGAGACAAAACTCGATGTTTCTTACTACAAGGTAACCAACTTTGATTCAACTCGTTAGAAGAGCATTAAATGAATAATGCGAAAAGTAACTTGAAAAAAGATCTTCCGACAAACTTGATAATTTGTTTAACTTCCGCTTTAGCACCGAAGCTACATGAGGCGTGGATCTCAAGTTTAACATAGTATTCAAACTACAGTCCTCTCCCCGAAAATCGAACCCGAGGCTCCTGCGGAGAAGGTTAACACGTTGAGCAGTAGCCAAGAAGGAGCCCTTGCGAGAAATGAAAATGGTTCCAGAAATACCTTTCTGATTGATTTTTTTTAAAGTGTCTTTTCTCGTATTAATTTTTAAAAATCATTTCATAATGTTTAATTGGCTAGGCAGGAAGTATGCCAATGTAGTTTTTATATATTTCTGTTAATTACAACCTACCTTTGAGGTCCTGTCTACTTTTATTTACTCGAATATAGCAGAAGCGTATAAATTGTCTAGGCAGGAATAGCCAAGAAATGTCAACTTGTACGTACAAATAACTGACGAAAAAATTTATGGCACATGAGATTTTGAATCTGCACACTTTTACTGCGTTCTTGCCCCAAAGCGTAAACTAATTTAGTTTTTTAACAAAGACACCAATAAACATGAGGGTCAATAATACGAACCACCGCTAGTTAGTACATGCCCACTCCATTGGAACCTTAACTTTTCTTACTTAGTAACTTCGTCCAGTACCTTGTTGAGTATGAATCCCTATGTAGATTGTTCTCGAGAAAGAAGTCATCTCATTTAGGTGTTCAAAATATCATAGTAAGATTTTCGTCAAAACTTCCAATCTGCTATGTAAATCCCTTGCTGATATTTTCTATTCTCAATTGCATTTTTATTTCATTATTAAAAGCAAACTATTATTACCAACAGATATACAAAACTGTTTTAGAGGATAAACCGCAATTTGAAGACTGGCTTAAGTGTAGTAATAAAAACCTTGCGAAAGATTATTACAAATATTGTGTTTATAAGCTTTTGAGAAGTGTGTCAACAATGGACAGTCACTTAAACACTTCAAAGAATTTGAAATGCGTCGAAAGAAGGAAAGCAAATTTGGTTAAGTTGTATCGCGTCGAAGAAAGGTAACTTTAAACAATGTGCTTCCAAAACCTGTCGGAAAACACATTAGAGTATCAACTGATAGAAGCCGGGAGATTACAACTAAAGTGTCCATGACTGAAATAGGTATTCTTAAATGTTTTATCTGGATTCTCAAATTGCAAAACAGAGTCGATATTATCATTCGAAATCTGCTGCTATCATTCAAAATGCTTCAGCGAAAGAAAATATTGAAGTGAACTGAACAACTGAAGGTCAAGAACTGTGAAATTATTGTTTTTCAATTGTTATTACTGGCTAATTTACAAATTTATTAGTGGCGGAAAAGTGGTTCATTTTCGTCATTCCTTGCAGGCCCATTTTGAACCAGTTCCAGTGACGCACGAAACCGCACAAAACACGCACTAAACGATGTGAAGGAAATGACTTCAAAATTCGTTTGTGGTGGAACAAGTCATATAGCTTCGCTGCTGAAAGGGGCTATAAACTTCATGATAAGTTAACCTAACATCAGTGCTGAACGTGTGGCATAGAGCTTCAGTTCATTGTTCACAGTTTGTAGGCTAAGTTTCGCTATCCCGGGTTCTACATACGGCTGGGCTAAAATTGACAACAAATTGCCTACATCTGATTGTCACTGGTTTAGATTTATGGGAACACCAGCGTTATGTGTGAAGTATTGAGTAAAGTATTGCATATCTAGCGTTAGTTATCACAATTATTGCATCACGGAACATTAGTATTGCGCAGCGTGGGCGTATAATTGGACTTTACCAAGCTGGTAAAAGTCAGACAGACATATCGACAATAGTAGGTGTTTCAAGACCGACAGTTGCAGTGTGGATTAACCGATACCGCCGATCAAGATCAAGATGGCACTTAGTGGTGTGTCGGTGTTTTGTTATGCTCTGACATTTTTTAGTTTTTGTCTGGTTTACCCGTATGTTATAGGGTTTTGGTTGTCTGTAACTGCACGATGGTGTGGTATTGATTAACAGTGTGTTTCTGTGCTGTGTTTGTGATCTGTCTTGCTCTGAAAGAATGTTTTCTTTTCCGGTATCATCCGTATCTGAGACTCTTTGTACTGCCATTACGAAACCTTTTTCTTCCGAGCAGGTTCACTCAGGTAAGAAATCTGTCAATAGGTGGCACCACCTACTGCTGATCGTTCTGCTCAGTGGCGATGTCCACCTCAATCCGGGACCCAGTGAGGGCCATGTCCTTTCTATTATCAAAACGTTTGCTCCGTTAAAAACAAACTAAGTGACTGCGAAATACATTTAACTGAACTTTTAGAATATGACTTTATTTTTTTCTGAAACTTGGATGACTAATGATATTCTTGATTGTGAACTGCCATTCTCCGACAGCTTTACTATATACAGACGGGACAAGGGTTCACGTGGTGGTGGTGTAATGATATGAGTGAACTCTAAACTAAAAAGTAAGGAACGTGAAGACTTATACAGTAAGGGCTTTGAAATCTTATGGGTTGAAATTAACGTTCCAAACGGTCCAAAACAACTTATAGGCTGCTTTTGTCGACCACACAAAAACTCTCCGTTGTTCATATTGGAAGCTTGTCATGATTCCATGATTGCCGCCGTAGCAGATTGCAATGCAACTCTTCTTGGAGATTTCAATCTCTCTATTGTCTGACTCCCCCACATATGGTGTCCCACATTCTCAAAACTATAATAATGACTCTTGGTTTTTAGACAATTTTATACATGGTCTTGGTTTAACACAGCTTAATATGCACCCTACTAGAGGCGATAGTAACCTGGACTATATTGTGTCAACTCACAAATCAATGGTTGTGGTCCCAAAGTTAAACTTTTTCCTATCAGATCACGACTCTCTTAGTGTGTTTTTACCTCACATCAAACATAAAATATCTCAACATCAAAAATCGCTGAAATTCTTTATCCCAGTGGAAAAAGACCACTTGTGATGAAATACGTCAAGCTCTTCATATTTTCCCATGGCGCTTACTTGATGATGCAACTGACTTATTTGCTGTCATTCAGGCTGTAGTTACTTTGTGCCTTTCCGAAAAAGACCTTCTACAAAGTTCCCCTGTGGTTTGATGAGGAACTAAAGTGCATACTTCGCAACAAAAAGAGTGGAAGGATTTTCCCAGTAAGTATACTTACAAGAACTTTACAGATATTAGAAGACATAGTAAATATCTTATGAAAAGGAAGTATGAGGAGTACATTGAACATATCACAATTGATACACGTAAAAACCCTAAGCGTTTCTGGACCCTAATAAACAAATAGTTCTCGCATCCCGACAAAACTGACCTACAAAAATGGCTGTGTCAGTGAAGAAGACAGAGCAAAGGTATTTAATGAATATTTTGCTAGCAGCTTTGCTTCATTCCCTCCCACCTCTCCTTCCTGACCCCACCTTCTTCAACCTGTTTGCTCTGAGTCTTTGTCCTCTATGAGTACCACACCGACTGAAGTACTCTCTCTTCTCTTGTCATTGCCCCAATAGCGCGCCTTAGGGCCAGATAATATCTATACTTGCTTCCTACGCAGTGTTACCAGTTCCCTTTCTCAACCCCTTTCGGTTTTACTAAATCGCTCTTTCGCAGGTGTCTTTCCCACCAGTTGGAAGAGAGCTAATATCACTCCTGTTCATAAGTCTGGTAAAAATAAAAATGATGTGCCCTCCTATCGACCTATTTCCTTATTATATCCACTCTCACTTGTTCGTGAAAAGATAATAAAAAACAGACTCTTTCAATTTGTTGCTGCATTTATAAACTCCTCACAACACGGCTTTTTGCCAGAAAAATCTTGTCTTACTAATTTATCCGTTCTTCTGTCCGATGTTGTAGACAGCATCTCAGAAAATTCTCAGCTCGACATTTTGTATTTGGACCTGTCTAAGGCTTTCGATTCTCCTTCGCACCATCTTTTTCTATACAAACTCAGTTCCAGATTCAATATATATGGTAAATTACGTAGTCTTCTAGAAACATATCTCAGTAACAGGACACAACGAGTTTCAGTTTACTTTTCTGACTTCATTTCCGTAATTTCTGGAGTTCCTCAAGGCAGTGTTCTGGGTCCACTTTTATTTTTATTATACTTGGACGATCTGCCTTCTTTGTTCACAAACAACTCTACCAATATTCTTTTATTTGCTGATGATTGCCAACTCTACAGACAAGTTAAATCAGAGTACGATGCTCTTGCTCTTCAGCATGATGCATCTATTCTTCTCAACTGGTGTAACTCGTGAAAACTTAGTTTAAACATCGAAAAATGTGCTTCTCTTACGATTTCTCTAAAAAAAGAAACCTATAAACCACATCTACAAAATTGGTCATCAGAACATAAATCCTGTTACCTCTTTCAGAGATCTTGGTGCTATTATTCACAGTAAGGTTACTTTTGCGGATCATATAAGCACAATATCTTGTACTGCTATGAGAAAACTAGGGCTCCTTTATCGCTTCACTGACATAAAAAATCCTAATTCCTTAAGCTTGTTCTATAAGTCATATGTTGCTCCTACTATTGAGTACTGTTCTTCTATCTGGTCTATGGCCTGCCCTACTCATCTGAAAAAAATAATTTATGTAATTAATTTCTTTTTAGCCATTGTATCCTACCGAGTACCTCACCTTCGAACATTTCTCAATATCAAACCTCCTCTAGTGAGAAACAAAATTTCTGACCTAATATTTTTGCATAAAATTGTAAATGGCCATATATCATGTGAACAGTTATTAAGGCAGATCAATTTTCGCGTACCCGCTAAAACAACACGGTCTAGTGATCTCATTTACACTCGAGCTGGGAGTTAATATTGTCCAAAGGTCCCTTCTAAACCAAATTGTTAGCACGTATAATCAGTTACCAGAAACTGTAGACGTTTTCTTCAAATGAGCGTACCTTCAGATCATCTATAAATAAACTATCTTTGTACCGTACCATCTTGATTTCAAATTGTTATTCTATTGTTATGTTACAAATTGTTAAAATGTTTCAGTGTAAAATGGCCTAGCGCTGTATTTGAAACCTATTATAAATAAATAAATAAATATGAAGAGGGTGGCGACCTAAGCCTACATACGAGAAGAATATCTGGTAGACTTAAATGTACTACAGAGGAAGAAAATAGAGCCATAGTGGAACTGAGCGCACGAAACCCGTTCAGAACAGCTGCATCTATCCATAGAGAATTACGAATAGCGTGCAGCAACACAACGATCAGAAGACGTCTAGATCATAACCTTCACAGTAGAAGAACGGGAAGAAGGGTAAGTTATAGTATTTTTATATACGTAGCATCAGTGGCTTTCACGAAATGATGTAACTTGCATAAATGTTTCAGTGATTACATTCGGGGTCCGTAAGAAAGTAGTTGGTTGTCAGGAAATTAATTTTTCGTTTAATTTGTCCGCTGTAAACAAAGGGACTATATGAGATTAAATCCACAGCTTAGCGTTCTATTGGAATCAGATTTGATTCTGCCGGAAATCGAAACTGGCTCTCACACAAAAGTGGAGAACATCAACATAAATTTTGTGACACGATTTACAATTCAAAGTTTGATCTAAACCACTACTTGATTATTTATTCGAGTCTTTCCAATCCTATTAGAAATTAAATTTGCGAGCACGCGGTTCCAATGGTAGAGCGCTTACCTGGTTCGACCCGAACCAAGTTTGTGGTGAAGTTTTCTAGGGGTACTCCTGTTTTCTCTCTCTCCGCCAATTCTTCCAACATTATTCACTTGCTTTAATCACTGTTTCCCTTAGCTTAAAGGCATATCGTAGGACGTTACACACAAAAATTACTTCTCAGTTTCAGCAAATAATTTTAGAAAACTTCACATTAAAAGCGAGGTAATGGAATATCTCAATAACGACATATTAATTGTTCGATATAAAACCATCCATACAGCAAAAGTGTAATAAATCTTGAGGTATTTGGTATGATATGTCGATTTTATCATTGTTTCAGGTTGATGCGGTGAATTATAGCACCAACCATCCGCAAGTCCGGTAGCGGTATTCGCGGCTGAGAGGGCGTGCAATGATATGAAGATGAGGGGTGAGAAATGTAGAATGAAGCCGCCCCCTTAGCTCCACCCCTCCCCGACAATGACGGTCCGCTTATGGAGGGGGAACTTGACGTAAAGAAAGCGTGAGAGCATGGTCCAAGGCAAGCTTAAGTGCAAGTAATTCAGAAGTAAACACGGAACACAGGCGATGCAAATAGAATTCTGAGCTGGCCTCGTCCGTGACAAAGGCACAGCCTACAGAATCACCATCCTTAGAATCGTTCGTTAAGAATACATTAAAATCAGGGTACTGATCTAACAGTGCGGCAAACTCCTGCTGGTACACCTGGGAATTAGTAGTCAGTTTCGAATGCACAAACTTTTAATCATAGCGAAGTTTACAAAGCTGTCACTATGAAACAGCACAAAAGTGAACCAACGAAGGAGGGGGCCACACGAAATCGTCAGCGACGAAAATCTCTCATGCCCGGATGTACCATGGTCTACAAGTAGTCAGTTTTGAATGCAGAGACAAATTTAAATCATGGCGAGGTAGACAAAGCAGCCAGGGTGGAAGAGAACAAAAGTGAACCAACGAAAGAGTGGGCCACACGAAATCGTCAGCGAGGAAACTCTCACACACACGGATGTAACATGAACGTCTCGATCGACGACGTGCAGCATAGCGCTCAAAATCCGACCACCACGGACACGTGGTCGACAAGTGTGGTTTGGAAAACAGCGCGCATGCGCAGAATAGTTAAGAAGTCTCCTGCGACGATACGCTAAGGAAGGTTCATTAGCGTCAACGTAGAGCTAGCAATGGGACTAGTACGGTAAGCGACAGTAGCAATCCGAGTACCCAGGTGATGCACTGTATTAAGTTGGCGCAACAGAGAGTCACGACCAGATTCATAGTCTCTGTCACAAATATGATTTCGTGACATTTTTTTTTATTTAATTTGCATTTGTTAAATTACCTCATATTATTTCAGTTCATTCTCATATATTCAAGTATTCAAGGTTATTTTTGTAAGTTGATTGAATGTGTATTTGTATGTGTGTCAATGTTAAATAATATTGTAACGATGTAGTTACAAATAGCGGCAGGGTACAAAGCTCAACAATTCACTCACACAGACAGGTTCATGCGCACCGAAAGACCTTCGTTACTAGGCTACGGCTGAAAAATTCTGTTTGGTTGAATCCAGTCACCTTATTCTTTTAGCAGCAAGAGAAAAAAGAATAAGAGCAGTGTTTGTCGTAAAAAGAACGTGTAACTTCGTGGACGTGTTCCAAAGGAAGTGGCTGTTTGTAATCTTAGATATTAACGAGTGCTATAAGACTTTTAAGGAGAACTATAGTATAAAGGTCCGTCTAGATGGATATTCAAGATGTGGAGTCAACGTAGTTTTCGTCGCTGGATGTGACTGGGCAGTTTCTTGGCATAGAAAAGGTAAAGGAAGGCTAGACATACGTATACGAGCTTAGATGCGCGGCTGTTATGGAAAACAAGGACATTCGGTTAATATACTCAGAATCTTTAAACATTTGGAACTATGTTAAACTCAACTGTATTATCATTTTTTGTTTGGAATTACTCCAATTCAATTAGTACCATTAAAGTTAGTAATATTACTGGAACTTGACAATCTTCCTAGATTTCAACAACCTCTTCAAATTGTTGATGCAACCCTTTCCGAAGTGTACGGAAACCACTCAGTACGGCGGGAAGGAGGAATTACCAGGGAAACAAATGTGTTGAGCTATTGCTCCCTAAACAATAATAATTTGTCAAATGTCTATCACACCTGAGAGAACAGTTTTCAATAGTTAAAGTGGACGAGGTGTCCCCTCAAGGCCATTTTCCCCTTTTAGGTCGGTGATATCTCGCATTACATGACGTACTGGTGCGCCCAAAATGTTGACATTCGAAACAGCGCAAAGGACTAGGTATATATCGCCGAACTTTTAAACGATAGAAACCGGCCTTGACGTACTGCGGAAGTGTGGGCAAACTGAAAGTAAGAATCAGTGACCGGCAAAGCCTCTCGCGAAGTGCACGATAACTTTTCGTCTTCTTTTCTTGAACGAGTCTGCCCTCTTCATTTGTCGGTCGAAAATTTTGACAACCTGTACATGGAAAATCGAAGATGTGTCTCTCAATGTTACGGCACGGTAAATATTGCATATATATGAATGTTATAGTAATTCTTCCTTTTAAATTATGCAGCGCATCATGGAAATAAGCGGAAATCAGATAGTGGGTATCGTACTATTATAAAAATAATGCAACAAGTAACCGAAATATATTTTTAAATGAGTGTTAAACATTATTTACAGATATTTTTGCATGTTATGTATACCTCATTTCAAATGATACACCTTTGAAGCAAAATTAGATCTTTTTAAGTACAATATTTCAACGTAAATTACGTTGTGAATACATGCACAACTTTTGTGGATCTTTCAGATTGTACATAGATCAATCAATCCACGAAATAATTCGAAGATATATAATGTTGTGTCGTTAATAAATGATTAATATTTTCAAGTTGGCACTACATAGACAATTACTTAACATCACGACAATTACTGAATATTACTGTATTGTACTTATAATCAACTGTTTTATATTACACTTCGAGAAATGAACATGGAATTGAAAATTTCTTTTGATGAATAATACTATAAGAGGAACATGTAAAAAAGGGGCAATAATTCTTTACGCGGGGTTGGCAACCCTGATGAATTTGAGCGCGCCCATAAGGAAGAACTAGTATTCTCTACTTGAAACAGAGATAGAATCGTCCGAGTGGCGTTTCTTACGTGTTAGTTGCAGTAAGTGAAATAGCTGCCGTAATACAAAATCCCATCAATGTGAAGTGAGATCTGTCATATGATTTCTGAACGCCGCCACAGAACATAATGCAGCATCGGGAATAATGCCCCATTTACGGACCTACCACAGTAGTGAGTGAAGGGATGGTCTGAAAACGATGCAGAGTTTCGGAATGGGGGTTTAAACGTTCACGACGATGAGCATAGCGGAAAGCTTAGTATTCAGACGGACGATCTGGTGAAAGGATCATCCGCCTTACAGCCACGACCTTGCCCACAGCGATTTATTTTTTTTTCTCCTTAGAAACTGGCTTGCATTGAAGAGTATCAACGACAGTATATATATTTATATATATAGTTTTTTAAATACCGGCACTTTTTGACATGCACGTCATATATATATATTTCGGTGACAATCTATTTCACTTTAATTGACAACTACCCCCTCCATGTAGCGGACCGTCATCGTCGGGGAGGGGTGGAGCTGAGAGGGCTGCTTCATAAGTCATTCATTTATCACCCCTCATCTTCATATCATTGCATGCCCACTCAGCCGCGAATACCGCTACCGGACTCGCGGGTGGTTGGTGGGAGTCGGGAAAAGGAAGGTCTAGTGGACGTCTTCCTCCACTTGGGGAGGACGTGCACCCACCCGGCCTAATGTTGTGTACGTCCAGTGTTTGTGTTGTCCGGCGTGTTGAGTCTTTGCAAATAAATAAAAAAACAAAAAATCTCAAAACATAAAATCATTAAAAAACAACAAAAAAAAAATAAAAATACAAAACATCGGCATCTTTTGTTTTGTTTTGTTCTTCTGGGCTGGTGGGGGTCTATCTTTTTGTTGGACAGGATTCTTTCGTTTTGTTCCTCTTCTTCTTTCTCCAGGGCCACGCGTTTTTCTCGACGGGAATGGTTTTCTTGCACTTCCATTCCCCTTGACCGCGTTGGCCCCACGCTGATCCTAAGGTGTTGGGCGTGCTGAAGGGATTGCCAGGGGGTAGCGTTAGTTCCCCTATTAACGCCCCGGTGTGACCTCACAACCTTTTTTCATTTGTAACTGTTTCTAAAAATCATACTTATATGGATAAAAACACTTTAAAATCTGATCCGGGCTCTCCCTCACGGAAGAAGCCCAAACAAACTGAAACGGAGATAGTGGAAAAGACAAGTACCGTGACTCCTCTTGTCCGATATCTTGTAATCAAAGATAAAGATGTTGACAGTGCTATTAAGGGCTTATCCCCTTTCGTTATTAATAAAGTTATTAATTATCAAGCCGGGCAGGTTAAAGATATCAAGAAATTGCGGAATGGCACTTTATTGGTGGAAACCATGGACGAGAAACAAACGGCGAAGCTCATGAAATTGACTTCAATTGGACCAGTGAACGTGTCAGTAGAACCCCATCGTCTACTGAACGTTTTTAAAGGAGTGATATCGTGTTGGGATCTCCTCAATGCTACCGAAGAGGAGATTAAATCTGAGTTGGCGGACCAACATGTTATAGATGTCGCTCGCATCAAAAGTAAGAACTCAGGTGAACTCGTAGCTACACTGTCACTGATTCTTACTTTCAGTTTACCCACACTTCCGGATTCCGTCAAGGCTGGCTTCTATCGTTTACGAGTTCGGCCCTATATTAATAGTCCCTTGCACTGTTTCAAATGTCAACATTTTGGGCACACCAGCACGTCGTGTAATGCGAGTGCTGCTCTTTGTGATATTTGTGGCCAGGGTAGTCATGGTGCGGAACCCTGTACTGCGACCAAGCCCTTCTGCGTCAACTGCAAGGGTGAGCATTCAGCTTGGTCTCGCGACTTTCCCCGCTTTCAACGCGAGAAACGTATCCGAGAGCTCATGGTCATTGAGAAGATTTCAGCTGCTGACGTTAAGCGTCGATTAAAGGACAACATTCCTCCCTCGCTTTCTGTCCCATTTGCTCGAGTTGCAGCCGCTTCTCAGAAATCTGTAGCAACACAAACGTCCAACGTTTCCACCCAGACGGATACTGTCCCTGCGAACCGTAGTGACCCCAGTCGCATCCACAAGCGAACTTTCTAAAACCCAAAGTGTTTCGGTTAGTGGTGGTCTTCGGCGTACTCCTGCCCATCGCCGATCGCCTTACCTCGCTGCCCTCAAGCTTAGCCAGCATATACGAAGGCTCAATGAGACGGTTCTCTCTCCTAAGAGACCGACATCTACTCCAGTTCGTAAGCCACCTGCAGCTACTCTGAAATCTGACATGGTGGAGGACGAACTGATGGATTCCGAGTGGGCTGTTATTGGACCTCGTGGGAAAGTTCGCCTTAAACGTTGACATCTTCCAGTACGACGCTTCTTCAGTGGAACCTGAATGGGTTCAGTTATCATCGTGAGGAATTGACACAACTAATATTTTACCACTCGCCGGTTCTCATCTGTTTGTAGGAAACGCATTTCAAACCTACCCAGTCTTTTCTTCTTTCTGGGTACACTATGTATCGTTGTGAAAAGCCAGGTGGTGACCACGCTGCTGGCGGCGTGGCACTCAGTGTCACTGATTCTTTTCATTCTCGGGAGATTCCCCTTGTCTCCCGCCTGCAAGCAGTTGCGGTGCGAGTATCTTTCCCTAGCCCGCTCACAGTTTGTTCATTGTACATTCCTCACTCAGAAACTTTTACCACCGCCGATCTGCTCCAGCTCTTTCATCACCTCGAGCCGCCAGTCTTCCTTGTAGGAGACCTTAATGCCTATCATCGCTTGTGGGGCTCTGTGCGTACTGACGGTCGTGGCCGTCAGGTAACGGCATTTCTTGAGGAGAGTGGCTTGCTCATACTAAACGATGGCAGCCCTACTCATTTTTTCACTGCTCGGGGTATCTATTCCTGTCTCGCCCTCTCCATGTGCAGTGCTGGCCTTTTGGCTTCACTGACATGAGGAGTGCATCCTGATCTTTGTGGCAGTGATCATTTTCCTTTGTTCATTGACGGTCTCTCTGTCGCAGCTAGTTTACCTCTCCGCCGCTTTAATCCGAAGCGTGCTGACTGGCATAAATTTAGCGAGCTCAGTGAGTTTCATTGTCGTGATGATCTCCCTGTAGCTGCTGTTGCAGAGAATTTTGAAAAGACTGTTCTTGATGCAGCTCATGGTTCCATTCCAGAATGTGGTGGCGACATGTCATGCCGACGTGTTCCATGATGGTATGCGGAAATCCGTGGGGCTATCCTGGCTCGTCGACGTGCTCTTGTAACTTTCACTCGTCATCCCACTGACGAAAATCTTTAGCATTTCCGCATTCTGCGTCCTCGGGCTAGACGTCTTATCAAGCTTTCGAAGCGCCAAAGTTGGAAGACTTATGTTTCGTCTATAAATAGTCGCACATCAATGTCTACTGTGTGGCGTCGCCGGTCCCTTACTGGCACTTCTTCTATTAATGTCCCTGCTTTATCTGTGAATGATGTCCTTCACACTAACCCTTCAGAGATATGTGACGTTTCGGGCCAGTATTTTGCATCTATCTCTGAGTCGGGGCATTACCCTGCCGCGTTCGCAGGTATTAAGACTCGGTTAGAGCGGCACCCGTTACACTTCCGTAGCGCCCAGAGCGAGGAATACAATGTCCCTTTCACGCTGGTTGAGTTCGATTCAGCTCTTCGTGAATCGTCCAATACTGCCCCAGGGCTTGACCGTATTTCGTACGAAATGTTGCGCCACCTCTCCCGCGATACTCAGCTTGCTTTATTGCAGCTGCATAATAGCCTTTGAGTAGAGGAGTCCTGCCGCGTGCTTGGCGCCTCCTTGGCGTGAGGCTCTAGTTCTTCCAATCCTAAAGCCTGGGAAAGTCGCAACTAGCCCAGGAGCTACAGACCCATAGCGCTTTTACGACCTGCGTCTGTAAGTTGTTTGAGCGCAGGATCAACAAGCGCCTGGTGTGGTATTTGGAATCGAATTCACTTTTGAACCAGTTCCAAAGTGGATTTCGTCGTTCCCGATCCACTACAGACAATCTCGCTTATCTCCACGGCGAGCACCTTGTAGCTATATTTTTTGATTTAGAAAAGGCGTATGACACTACATGGCGTTACGGAATCTTAAGGCAATTAAATGACTTGGGTCTTCGTGGCCATATGGCAGAATTTTTTAGGAATTTATTTTACGTGCAAAATTTTCCAGTGCGTGTGGGATCTAGTCTCTCAGAGAGGTTTGTGCAAGAAAATGGTGTTCCACAAGGCAGTGTCCTTAGTGCCACGTTTGCTGTTGCCGTCAACAGTGTACTTTCGCAGATCCGAGCCCCTGAAGCTGCTCTGCTTTATGTTGACGACCTTGTCATTTTTTGTCGCTCCTGCTATCTTCGCGGCATTACTCGACAGATTCAACTGACTCTCAATCGTCTTGTTCCCTGGTCGAATGAGACGGGATTTCGCTTTTCCCCTGAGAAATCCCACTGTGTTCACTTCTGCCGTCAGCGTACTTGCATTGTTCACCCGGACTTGTATCTCCGTGGCACCCGTTTGTCCTTCGCTGATACGGTTCGTTTCTTGGGTCTGGTCTTTTACCGTCGCTTGTCGTGGGCACCATATATTCGTAATCTTAAGTATACTTGTCTTCGAGCTCTGAATCTCCTTCGTGTCCTTTCCCACCGCACATGGGGTGCTGATCGTACTGTTCTGCTTCGCTTGTACCGTAGTCTAATTCGGTCCAAGTTACACTATGGCTGTATTGCCTATGGTTCTGCTCGTGATTCCTTGTTGCGAGAACTCGATACAGTGCATCACCTGGGTATTCGGATTCCTACTGGTGTCTACTGTACTAGTCCCCTTGCAAGTCTGTACGTTGAAGCCAATGAACCTTCCTTAGCGTATCGTCGCAGGAGGCTCCTTCTTAATTATTATGCACATGTGCGTTGTATTCCAGACCACTCCTGTGGACCACGTGTCCGTGGTGGTCGGAATTATGAGCGCTATGCTGCACGTCCTCGTTCTACACGTCCATGGTACATCCGGGCGTCTGAGAGTTTCCTCGCTGATGATTTCGTGTGACCCTCTCTTGCGTTGGTTCAGTTTTGTGCTATTTCCCCACGGTTGCTTTGTATACCTTGTTATGATACCAGTTTATCTGTACATTCGAAACAGGCTACTTGGTCGCAGGTGTACCAGCAAGAGTTTGCTGCACTGTTAGATCAGTACCCCGATTTTAATGTGTTCTATACGGACGGTTCTAAGCATGGTGATTATGTAGGCTGTGCCTTTGTCACCGACGAGGGCAGCTCAGAATTCCATTTGCATCGCCTGTGTTCCGTCTTCACTGCTGAATTAACTGCACTTAAGCTTGCCTTGGAGCATGCTCTCACGCTTTCATTACGACGGGTGCTCGTTTGCACAGATTCACATAGCGTTGTTCTGAGTATACAGAATGTCTTCACCATGAACTCTCTTGTGCAAGGCATTCTTGTGAGATGCCATCAATTGCAGCAACAGGGTTATGTCGTCGTTGTCTGCTGGGTGCCGGGTCATGTCGGCATGCGGGGAAACGAACGTGCCGACACAGCTGCCAAGAACGCCGCTTTGGGCGGAGTTGTACTGGAGCATACCCTTCTCTGCTCCGATCTTTGTCGTCATTTTTCCAGCTTGATGCGCTCTCATTGGCAAGCGGATTGGGACCAGGCGATTGGGAATAAACTTCACGCAGTTAAGCCGAACCTCGGAACGTGGCATACATCTTTTTTCTCTTGTCGTCGAGATGAAGTACTCCTGGCGCGTCTGCGTATCGGACACTCTCATCTGACGCATAGTTATTTGTTGCGTGGATTGTCCCCCTGCGTATTCAACACATTCTTTTTGAATGTCCTGAATACTCAGTTCTCAGAGAACGTTACGGACTGCCTTGGCTCCTTACCCGTGCTTTGGTGGATGATCGTAACGTTGTTAGCCGGGTAGTTAAGTTTGTTTCTGATTGTGGAGATGCTCACGTTGTCTGAGGTGTTTTAGTCTGTTGTGATTGTTTTATTGCTGCTAAATTTTTATATTTTCTCTCATCTTGTATCTATTTTTTCTGTATATTGTTATTGTTATATATTTTAACTTATTTATTCTTTTATCTTCTACCTTTTCCTGTGTTTCCTTTTTCGTTTTGAATTAGCAGCGCTTTCGTTGTTTGCACCGTATTCATTTTAGTTTGTTTTCGTTTTAATATGCTGGCCTGAGCAACGTTGTTCATCGAGACGGGGACATATAGCCTCGTTGCTGACGTCCCCATTAATTCCCCTACTCATACTCATTTAATTGTCAACTATTTAGTAGCTATTTAGTAACGTATAAACACAATAATTAATATGTTTCATAACAAATGCAATTATAATATATACTCTATCTACACATGTTTGAAAGTAATAAAAGTTGAAAATATTATTATTAGCTTAGACATCTACCACAACGTTATAATGAATTAAACCTTTATGGTGATGGTAAATAGGCCTTTCTGAACCTAGTTCTTTGCAGTATGGTATGTGAGAACACCAGGTGTAACGTTTTCCATATTTTGTATACACAAATTATTTAGATTTAAGCAAGGCGGAAAACGCAAGAAGTTCTGCCTGAATTGCCAATTTCCCATTCTTTCTTATTCCATTAATGTGTGTCTCAATGTCGGAATCAACATAGCTAGAAAATTTATCTCTATGTTCTATCATAAAATCAAGAACTTTTTGCCTCACTTGTTTGTGGTACTCCTGTGATCCAGATGCTATATAACTTATACTGCGGAATGCACAGTTCACATCACCTATGTTTCAATAACAATTTTGGGATCCCTCAATACCTTTTTTAGATGCAATTATGTTAACTATGCTTTCTTTTATGAAAGGTATTCCCAGTATATTACGAGCTTCTATTGCCAATCTTTGTCAACTGGATAAAACATTTTATAATTTATCATTTGACTGTTGAGTTCGGGGTTTTCCTCTCTGTGTTTTTCTTCTTGACCAAATCTCTTGAACAATATGTTCACTTTGTCCTTTTATATTTTGTTGTCACATCGTACCACATAACCTTTTGTTTTCCCTTGGATGCTTGTCCAAAGAATTCTAATTAGTCTTCCCGGTTTTTCCATATTTTTCATCTCAAAAGATGATTTTTAATATAATTAAAATGTCCCTCAAAAAGAGCATTATGGTTTCTTACCTTTCATTTTCATGATGCTTTCCGCGTCAAAATTAATGCGCCCCATAAAGGGATGTACGGCATAAAATAGTTCAATAATATATTCCCTGCACGCTCAGAATAAATGGATTACTTTGTAGTCCCGGCAGATAAACATCCTTAAAGCTAGTAAAAACTCCCTCTCTCACTAAAAAACGTGACGATAAAACGGAGAACTTTCTCAGAGGATATTACCTGCTTCATATATTAAATGTTTATATCTGCGATCAGATGTAAATTCAATAATATTCTGTCTAGTGATCTTTTAGCCAAAACAAATTTGACGTTCTCTTTTTTGAGTATGAGTATGAATAGGGAGATAACGGGGACGTCAACAATGAGGCAATATGTCCCCGTCACGATTAAGAAGGTTGGTCAGGTTTGCAAAATTAAAAGAATTAACGGCTAAAACGAAAACAGTTCAACCGAACGAAAGCGCTGCTTAAAAAAGCTAAAATAATAAATAAGATAAAATAAAAAAACAATAACAATATATAGTGAAAAACAATAATAAAAGCTTAGAGAAGATATAAAAAATTAGCACCGATAAATCAATAAAAACAAACTAAAAATACGCTGTTCACCTTACTAACAAATAGCTATGCGTTAGATGAGAGTGTTCGAAACGCAGACGCGACAGGAACACTTCATAGCGACGACGGGAACAAGAAGACCTACGCCACTCTCCTAGTACCGGCTTTACTGTCTGTAATTTATTATCAAGGGCCTGGTCCCAATCCGCTTGCCAGTGAGAGCGCATCAAATAGTAAAAATGGTTCCGAAGATCGGACCAAGGAAGGTTATGCTCCAGCGTAACCGCGGCCAAGACCGCGTTCTTGGCAGCTGCGTCAGCACGTTCGTTTCCCCGGATGCCGACGTGACCCGGCACCCAGCAGACAACGACGACGCAATTGATGGGATCTCACAAAAATGTCCTGCACGATAGAGTGCGTACTGAATGGATTCTGGACAATCAGAACCTCGCTCTGAGAATCGGTGCAAACAAGCACACGACGGAAACACAGCGTGAGAGCATGGTCCAAGGTAACCTTAAGTGCAAGTAATTCAGAAGTAAATATGGAACACAGGCAATGCAAGTGGAATTCTAAGCTACCCTCGTCCGTGACAAAGGCACAGCGTACAGAATTCCCATAGAATCGTTCGTAAAGAATACATTAAAATCAGGGTACAGATTTAACAGCGCGGCAAACTCCTGCTGGTACACCTGGGAAGTAGTAGTCATTCTCGAATGCACAAACACTTAAATCATACCAAAGTTTACAAAGCTGCCAGTGTGAAACAGCACAAAGGTGAACCAACGAAAGAGTGGGCCACACGAAATCATCAGCGAGAAAACTCTCACATGCCCGGATGTACCATGGACGTGTCGACCTAGGACGCGCAGTGTAGCGCTTCTAAATCCGACCACCACGGACACATGGTCAACAAGGGTGGTCCGGAATAGAGCGCACATCTAGAAAGCACTTTAGAGTATCGTCGCAGGAGACTTGCTCTTAAGTAGGGTCGTTGGCTTCAGCATACAGGCTGGCGATGGGACTAGTTCGGTAGGCGCCAATAGCAATACGAATACCCTGGTCATGCACTGTGTCAAGTTGTTGTAACAGAGAAGCACGAGCAGAACCATAGACAATACAGCCATAATCTAACTTGGACCGAATTAGACTACTGTACAAACGATGCAGAACAGTACGATCACACCCCACGTTCGGTGGGAAAGGACGCGAAGGGGATTCAGAGCTCGACGACAAGAGTACTTAAGATTCCGAATATGTGGTGCCCACGACAAGCGATTGTCAAATACCAGATCTAAGAAACGGACTGTATAAACGAATGACAAACGGGTGCGATCGAGATACAAGTCCGGGTCAACAATGCAAGTACGCTGCCGGAAGAAGTGAACACGAAACGAAACACGAAATCCAGTGTCATTCGACCAGCGAACAAGACGATTGAGAGTCAGTTGAAGCTGTCGAGTAATCCCGCGAAGGTGGCGGGAGCGAGAGAAAATTACAAGGTCGTCAACGTAAGGCAGACTAGACACAGGAGCCTGGATCTCCGAAAGAACACTGTTAACAGCGACAGCAAACAACGTGACACTGAGGACACTGCCTTGAGGAACACCATTTCCTTGTACAAAGCGCTCTGAGAGACTAGATCCCACACGCACCCTAATGTGTCGCTTGTGAAGAAAATTCGTTATAAATTGGGACATATGCCCACGAAGACCCCAGTCATATAATAGTTTTAAGATACCGTAACACCATGTGGTGTCATATGCCTTCTCTAAGTCAAAAAATATAGCCACAAGATGTTCTCCGTTGAGATAGGCACCTTGAATTTGACCCTCAAGATAAGCAAGATTGTCAATACTTGAATGGAGGCGACGAAAGCCACTTTGAAACTTGCTCAAAAGGGAATGCGATTCAAAATACCACACCAGGCGCTTGTTGACCATTCGCTCTGGCAGCTTACAGACACAGCTCGTGAGAGCAATGGGTCTGTAGCTTTTGGGGCTAGTTGCGGTCTTCCCTGGCTTTAACATGGGAAGAACCAGGGCTTCACACCAAGCAGATGGAAAAAACTTCTCAACCCACAGGCGATTATACAGCTGCAATAATGCAAGGTGCGGATCGCGAAAGAGGTTGCGGAAGATATCGTAGGAAACACGGTCAAGCCTAGGAGCAGTATTAAACGATTCGCGGAGAGCAGAATCGAACTCAAGGAGCGTGAAAGGAGAGTTATAGGCCTCACTGTTTGCGGTACGGAAATTTAACGGCGTTCGCTCGAGCTGAGGACGTGAACGAGCAAAGGCCGGTGGGTAGTGAGCCGACTCAGAGATAGTGGCAAAGTGGTGGCCCAATATGTCTGCGATCTCTGAGGGATGCGTCTCTAGAACATCATACATGTTTAATGCTGGGACGAGAGGTAAAGAAGCAGAGCCGTTTACGGAGCGAACCCGACGCCACACAGTAGACATAGGCGTGCGACTACTGAGTGACGAAACGTAATTCTTCCAGCTTTGGCGCTTCGAGATCTTCACCAGACGTCAACCACGACCACTCAGAATGCAGAACTGCTGAAGATTTTATTTAGTGGGATGACGATTAAGAGTTGCAAGAGCAAGCCGACCAGCCTGGATAGCCTCATGGAGTTCCGCAGACCACCATCGAACACGCCGGCGGGAAACGTCGCCACCGCATTCTGGAATGGAACCATGAGCAGCATCAAGAACAGTCATCTCAAATGCCGCAACCACATCAACTACATGGAGATCATCACAACAATGAAACTCACTGAGTTCACGGAACTTACGCCAGTCAGCGCGATTCAGACTGAAGCGGTAGAGAGGGAAAAAAGGAGTAACATGGGGACCGTCAACAAACAACGGGAAGTGATCACTTCCACAAAGATCATGATGCACTCTCTATGTCAATGAGGTCAAGAGACCAGCACTGCACATGGAGAGATCGATACAAGAATATGTGCCGTGGGCAGTGGAGGAATGAGTAGGACTGCCATCATTAAGGATAAGCAAGCCAGTCTCCTCGCGGCCACGACCGTCAATAAGGACAGAACCCCAAACGGTGATAGACATTAAGGTCTCCTACAAGCAAGACTGGCGGCTCAAGCTGATGGAAGAGTTGAAGCAGATCGGAGGTTGTAGAGGCTTCTGAGTGAGAAACGTACAATCAAAAAAATGTAAGCGGCGAGAAAAGTGTACTCGCACCGCAACGGCTGGCAGTCTGGATACAATGTGAACTTGCTGAGAATGAACAGAATGTGAGACACAGACTGCCACGCCGCGAGCAGCGTGGTCAGCGTCTGGCTTATCACATCGATGCATAGTATACCCAGAAAGAAGGAAGGAAGGACTTGGTAGGCTTAAAATGGGTTTCCTGCAAGCAGAGAAGTACAGGTGAGTGGTCAGTGTTCAGTTGGGTCAATTTCTCACGGTGACCACAGAAGCCATTGAGGTTCCACTGAAGAAGCGCCATACTGGAAAAGATCAACGTTTGAGGCGAAGAACAGTCCACTCGCAGTCCATAAGTTCGTGCTCCACCATGTCAGACTTGAGCGAAACTGCAGGAGACTTACGAACTGGCGTAGATTTTGTTCTCTTTGGAGGGGGAACAATCTCGTTCAAACGGCGATAATGTTGACTAAGTTTCAATCTTGCAATATAAGGTAATCAGAGATGGGCTGAAGTACGCCGAAGACCACCACTAACAGAAACACGTGAGGTTCTGGGAAGTTCGCTTGTCATTGCAACTAGGGTCTTGGTGTCACAACTATTCTCTGGGACCGAGTCTGTCCGGGTGGAAACGTCGGATGTCTGGGTTGCTACAGATTTTCGAGACCTAGCTGCAACCGTAGCGATAGGAAGAGAAAGCGAAGAAGG
The DNA here is from genome assembly GCF_964235325.1 of Thermobia domestica. Lineage (NCBI taxonomy): Eukaryota > Metazoa > Arthropoda > Insecta > Zygentoma > Lepismatidae > Thermobia > Thermobia domestica. The sequence goes on along the minus strand of NC_137460.1, from coordinate 214,867,604 downwards.
GACAATTTCTTTCAAACGACGCTTAGCATTAGCAGCAGAAACCTTCCCAACAACCATGAGTTCTCGAATACGCTTCTCGCGCTGAAAGGCTGGACATTCCCGGTACCAAGCTGAGTGCTCACCCTTGCAGTTGACACAGAAGGGCTTGGTCGCTTTCAAGGGTTCCGCACCATGACTACCCTGGCCACAAATCGCACAGCAAGCAGCACTCGCATTACACGAGGTGCTGGTGTGCCCAAAATGTTGACATTTAAAGCAGCGCAAGGGACTAGGTATACAGGGAAGAACTCTCAAACGATAGTATCCAGCGTTGACGAAGCGTGGGCAAACTGAAAATAAGAATCAGGGACTGTGTGGCGACAAGTTCACCTGACTTCTTTCTTTTGATACAAGCTACGTCGATAACGTGTTGGTCCGCTGACTCCGAATTAATTTCCTTTTTTGGTGAAATTGAGGAGATCCCAACACGATATTACCCCTCTTGAAACGTTCAGCATACGATGCGGTTCGACTGACACGTTCACCAGTCTAATAGAAATTAACGTAAGTAGCTTCGCCGTTTGCCTCTCGTCTGTCGTTTCCACCAATAAAGTGTCATTACGCAATTTCTTCATGTCTTTAACCTGTCCATCATGATAGGTGATAACTTTATGAATATCAAAAGGCGACAAGCCCTTAATAGCACTCGGACGGTTTGCAACTGAATTGGCACTATCAACGTCTTTATCTTTAATTACAAGTTATCGGACAACAGGGGTCGCGATACTTGTCTTTTCCGCTAACTTGGTTTCACTTTGTTTGGGCTTCTTCCGTGATGGAGAGCCCGGATCAGATTTTAAAGTGTTTTTTACCCATAAAAGTATGATTTTGCATAAACTGGTACAAACGAAAAAAAGGGTGTGAGTTCACACCGGGGCGTTAACGGGAAGAACTAACGCTACCCCGTGGCAATTCCATCAGCACACCCAACACATTAGGATCAGCGTGGGGCCAACGCAGTCAAGGGGAATGGAAGTGCAAGAAAACCATTCCCGTCGACAAAAACGCGTGGCCCAGGAAAAAGAAGTGAAACAAAGCAAAGTATATACTCCCACCAGCCCAGGAAAAACAAAACAAAAAGGTGCGGATTTTTTATTTTTATTTTTTTATTATTTTTAGTTTTGCGATTTTTGTTTTGTTTTTTTTTATTTTCAACACTTCGGACAACACAAACATTGGACGCATACAATATTAGGCCGGGTGGGTGCACGTCCTCCCCAAGTGAAGGAAGACGTCCGGTAGCGGTATTCGCGTTTGAGAGGGCACGCATTGATATGAAGATGAGGAGTGATAAATGAATGGGTTATGAAGCCGCCCTCTCAGCTCCACCCCGTTCCTACGATGACGGTCCGCTACATGGAGGGGGTAGCCCTAAGAGACCAGAGCCCCTAAGCTATAGCTTTTTTAGCTTATACGTAAATCCGGCACTGCTCATAGATCTTGTTTATGAACAGAACAACTAAAACTATGACTATTTCGAACTATTTGTTTCTTACTTTATGGAAATAACATTTAAATAATACTGCACACAGTTTATGCATTTTAATCTGATAAGTCACGGTAAATAATTTTGGCCAGGTTTTTTTTTTTTTTTTTTTTTTTTACAAATACTCCTCTGTGAGTAGCTTCAAGAAATTCAGTAGCATCTAAATCACCACACAAATCAGACAAAAACACGTTATATCAGCAAAGCATACATATAAATATAATCATGAAATAAATGTTGTCAGAACAATAAAGTTAAATCGCCAAAATATATTCCCCTCTAACTGAGCTGCACAGGGACTACAGAAATCAAACCTAAAGCATCTCCATCATGAAACATGACTAAATAGCAGTTGTGTTCAAATTAATAACATCTATCCCTTTGGCCATTAAGAGACCGATAAACACCAAACTTAGGGAACGTTTTTCCATCACCAGCAACATATGCTGGAATATGAATGTGAATTTCATATAAAAATAACAACTTATAAATTATAAGTATTGGAAATGTAGCTAATAGGTATTTGCAAATTATAACTCGTACACAAATATTCATTTTTATAAAACTGCAGCAGAAGAGGATATGTAAAGTTAGAATAATACCGAATAGTCTGACGTTGTGACTAAATGTTTCAACGTATTTAGAATACCCTCTTTAATCGATGCACTCCATTCTCTCCTCTCTCTCTCTCTCTCTCTCTCTAGCTAGTTGTTCTTCCTATAACTCTAAACTAAGTACCCCGAGAAACTCCAAATATACAATTTTGTTTCCAGGACTGAGGCCTAAACCATACCTGATCTCTCAAATACCAAATATGGTCAATCCATAAAATCTAACCACCTCATAACACTGTGTTCGTGACATCACATAAGCCAAAATGTTTGAGAGTCGAAGACTTCAGAAACTGGGGAATTCACCTTATACTCCTGAGTTGTACCTGATTAGGAAATCCAAGTGGAAAGCTAAACCTCAGTGAAGAGAAGTAAACACCAAATACAAACTTCACAATAAACGCCGACGTAAATTCCTGACAATATCTTGTAACTGAAGCAATTCACTGAGTAAGCTAGACAAGTGCTAAGTGAGCGCTCCAAATATTTACAATTTAGCTTAATGTGTGCAATGTCCTCAAACGCAGTACAGTGATACGGCCAAGAAATGAAAACGTAGCCAGACACAAGTAGGAAGTTGACAGATTGCACAAAGATAAGTGAATAATCAAGGATATTGACTAGTTACAGGTTAAAGGAATCTGCTATTGCACTTATCTTCAATAAAACAAAAAGTTATACAGAAAATGCTTCCAAGAAGCTTGAGACTACATAATTGAAGTTTCCGATAAAAGAAAAGAAATAATCCAGAGATTCCATCGATGTACTCGAAGCAAGGACCTCCGACGTGTAGTATCGTAACACAAAGATCTTAAAACTGGACTCTCCTCAAGAGAATCTTCTCAAGGATCGTATTTGACTGAATCTCATAATAACTTTAGCTACGAGTCGGATACATCACATAATTATTATAGTACCAAAGAACATCCTCCACCTATTTCTACTCAAAAAGACGATTCTTTGTATTATAAACGAAAGCTTTCTTCAGCTCAACGAAAAAAGTGACAGATTTTGGTGAAGCTATTAATACAAATAGACTAATGGAACAGAAAGATATGTCTCCAGCGTTGTCTTTCTTGTCGAAGTCTTCCACTTCTACCAACATGCCTCATGATACAGTTGCTACATAACGGGCACATGAAAGGTTTGCTATACAACCACAAAAAAATGAAGTAAACCATCCAAGGGTTTCTCACACCATTCTTCGTAGCCACTCTGGGGAATAAATATCAAACTCAATTTCAATACTATTCAAAACAATTTGTACTCTATTTTCATTTGCATTCTTAAGTTATTTTTATGGCTGGACGAAATCTCAGAAGGTTTACGGTTTACCAATGGAACGCTCAGAGTGTATGTGGGAATATCCACTATTTACAACTTGGTGAACTTGGTGCACTCCATGCATTCCGTTAAAAATACATAACTATAACTGCGTCAATCAAATTAGACATGCCTTTCAAGGAGGTATACTTGTATGCACTAAAAAAAGCATCTATAATTTCGAATCTTTACTTTGGACTTTCATCCTCAAATACAAACAATCGGCATAGAAATTCAGAATATTAAAAGGCTAAACAAATATATTCCGCCGAAAATTCAGCTAGTATCAAATTTCTAGTAATAGAAATAGTTATTATTTAACAGTAACAATACTGATTATTCTGGCGGCGACTTTAATACCCATTCCCAAACCTGGATGTCAAATAGAACGGATACAACTGGAAAAACTCATCTACGAATGCTTTCCAATTCTCCCTACACATATCCTAACGATGGTTATCCCACTCGAATCTACTTAAATACATATAGTACACCAGATCTGATTCTAACCAAATATACTCATTATATTGAATCTGAGTGGAATACATACTTCCATCCCTGTAGTAGTGACCACCTTCCCTTAATTTTTGAAACACATTTCTTCAAAAAAAATCCAATGACCCTTCACAATCAGAAATACCTATCCTGTGCTATAAAGTACAATATGTAGCTTCCAACCTTAATTGGTCTGAGTACCAACGTATTATTCAAGAAAAATAACAACTATTTCTCGAAATTCCAAATTATTTAAATAAATTAAAGTTATATCGCCGTAACTTCACAATTGAAACACAACTCAGAGTAAAGGATCTTTCTTCAGACCTAACAATATAATCGTAAACCGACTTGGTGGAATAATCATTGCCAACAAAGTGTGAATGTTGGTCTTACTGCATTCAAGACTTTCAACGATATCGCACTCCAGCTACTTTCTTTGACTACTAAAGAAAAAGAGCACAATCAAACATTATTGACCAAACTAGTAAAGAAAGGAAGAAAAGTTCCAATATTGAAGACCTCTGAAATGAAGGAGGCAGTCGATTTACTACCCCAAATGAGAGAAAAGTTTGGAGTGTGTTCTAGTAATAAATACATTTTTGCGAAAGTTTCAGAAGAAGGCTATCGAGGATGGGACGTTTTTCATCAGTATGCAAACAAATGTAGAGCTGCACATCCAGAATTTATTACGTGCACAAAGCTTCGTAAACATATTGCTACGATAGCACAAATTTTAAAGAAGTGCGAAATGCAAAATATTGCATCATTTCTCAGACATGATATTCACGTCCATAAAGAATTCTAGATAGCTCTCTAACAGTTGCTAAAACAAGTAAATTATTTATGGCTGCTCATAAAGGCAATCTGAGTAATACTATGGGAAAATCACTGGACGACGGATCTCTTCATAGAAGAGGACAGTGGCAATGACAGTAATGCAGAAGATTCAATCGTATGTTATCAAGAAGGGTCTGAGTTAGGGATTACTTATTCTGGTTTTGAAAATGGAACAGATAATATGCTGCGTGATAATGGATTTGACAACATAGAAGATGAAGACGTGAATGAGAAAGAGAAGGTACAAAGGAAGAAGAAACAAGGAAAGATTAGTAAGGAACATAACACTTTCCATCAAAAAGACTCATGGTCTGAAGAAGAAAACTATGTTTAAAAAACATGTCTACATTTCTTTTGCTAAAGAAGATCCATGAGAAAGCTGATTGTTTAAAATGCATATTTTTGGCAAGTGGTATTTTAAATAAGAGGTCTTGCTAGCATGTTAAATATTTTGTTTACAATGAAAAGAAAGCAAAGAATTCTATTACCTAAAACACACAGCGATGTATTAATATTCAGTTTGCATGTAACATATGCAGGACAATTAATTTAAAAATACACCTGTTTTCATTTAGACACTGGTCATGTAACTAACTTCCAAGAAGCGGTTCTAAGACTATTTTGACAAACGACTTTTTCTCTAATGCATTAGATTGACAGACTTCGCTCAACCTCTTAAATTAAACAGTATACACTGGACATTGTGTATCAAAGAGCCAAGACAAACTATCCTTTAGCACAATTTTCAGTTCTCCTATGTAATTTCTCCCTAGTTAAAAAATATTTTTGAAAATTCGTGATGCAGGGTAAACAAAAAAAAATGCTGAGGCCTTAAGAGTCTATAAATCTTGTTTCTTGACTTACACTTGCACAGGCTACATTGTCACAAGTGACAGCTGTTAGGCTAATTTAAGACAAAAGCACTTATCGTAGCATTTCTCGCACCAGATGTGCTGCCAAAAATCTCGTAAAATATTCTATGGCATCAAAAGTATGTGGTGCTTTTACACAGTAGCATTTTGATAATCATCTTGTCATGACGTAGTAAACAAATCACTGGAGAAGAGCACAATTACGTCTCCAAAACTAAAGCGTGAGATAGCTAAAGCTATAGTGGTTGTAACAAGTTCTCGCCGGTTATATTAAAAAACGAAAATCCCAAAGAAGTATGTGGGCAAAGAATTGGTTGTTGCGGAGGGATGATAATATTTCAGTTCTTTCTATGATGAAGAAAAACTGAAGTCCGAGGATACTATTACATTCAAGAGCTTCCTGCGTATGAGTAATGAAGCCTTCGAAAAGTTATTAAATCTTGTTGGACCACTCATTACAGGAAAGAACACAGTGATAACAGAAAGCATATTATCTGACAAAATGTAACTATTTAGAATATATTGTATGAGGGTTACAGTATGGAGTGAGAGCTCTCGACCAGGAATGGTGATGCAGATACACACTATTTGTCAGTTTTAAAAAATCTGTCTACACAAATGCTTATCATTATAATATTTAGAATAGGAATGCACAAAGTTAGTCCTTTCAAAATTAATTTTATATTGTCATACAACCTTACGGGGGACATTTTTATTAGAAAATAAGGCACTATTCTGTTTTAGTACGACACATATTTGTAAAAATTACGGAAGAAATGTGTTACATAATTTGAAGAAAGCATTCCATGAGTAATCGAAGCATTTTACAAGTTACCTTTTTGTGAAAATAATAAATACGTTCAATACAGTGACTTATTGTTGTGTAGTTGTAATGGGCAAACTGGGCTCCTTTCACATTTTATGGGTGCACATATTTGTAAAATTTATGTAAGAAATATTTAACATAAATCTGAAAGAGTATTTAACAAGAAATCCAAATATGTGGGCGCTGAACCTGCGAGTTCCATGTTTCTTGAGAAGTACCACGAAGGACCAAAGCAGAGTTAAAACTTATCTGCATAGAAGGCTGCAAGCACATGATACAAGGTGAGTATATGAGTATGAGTAGGGGGATTCATGGGGGCGTCAGCAACGAAGCTATATGTCCCCGTCTCGATTAACAACGTTGCTCAGGACTGCATATTAAAATGAAAACAAACTAAAATGAATATGGTGCAAACAACGAAAGCGCTGCTAAATCAAAAGGAAAAAGAAACCCAGGCAAAGGTAGAAGATAAAAGAATCAATAAGTTAAAATATATAACGATAACAAAATACAGAAAAATATATATAAATAGATGAGAGAAAATATAAAAATTTAGCAGCAATAAAACAATCACAAGAGACTAAAACAGCTCAGAGAACTTGAGCAACTCCACAATCTGAAACAAACTTAACGACCCGGCTAACAATGTCACGATCATCCCCCAAAGCACGGGTAAGGAGACAAGGCAGTCCGTAACGTTCTCTGAGAACTGAGTATTCAGGACATTCAACAAGAATGTGCTGAATGCTCAGGGGGACAATACACTCCTCAGAATACGGACGGCTTAATCCACGCAACAAATAACTATGCGTCAGATGAGAGTGTCCGATACGCAGACGCGCCAGGAGCACTTCATCGCGACAACAAGAGGAAGAAGATGTATGCCACGTTCCGAGGATCGGCCTAACTGCGTGAAGTTTATTCCCAATCGCCTGGTCCCAATCCGCTTGCCAGTGAGAGCACATCAAGCTGCAAAAATGACGACAAAGATCGGAGCAGGGAAGGGTATGCTCCAGTGCAACTCCGCCCAAAGAGGCGTTCTTGGCAGCTGTGTCAGCACGATCGTTTCCCCGGATGCCAACATGACCCGGCACCCAGCAGACAAAGACGACACAACCTTGTTGCTGCAATTGATGGCATCTCACAGGAATGTCTTGCACGAGAGTTCATACTGAAGACATTCAAGACTCAGAAACACGCTCTGTGAATCGGTGAAAAACGAGCATCCGTCGTAATGAAAGCGTGAGAGCATGGTCCAACGCAAGCTTAAGAGCAGTCAATTCAGCAGTGAACACGGAACACAGGCGATGCATATTGAATTCTGAGCTGCCCTCGTCGTTGACAAAGGGACAGCCTACAGAATCCCCATCCTTAGAACCGTCCGTATAGAACACACTAAAATCGGGATACTGATCTAACAGTGCAGAAACTCTTGCTGGTACACCTGGGAACTAGTAGCCTGTTTCGAATGTACAGACAAACTGGTATCATAGCGAGGTATAGAAAGCAACCATGGTGCAATAGCACAAAACTCAACCAACGAAAGAGAGGGCCACACGAAATCATCAGCGAGGAAACTCTCACACGCCCGGATGTACCATGGACGTGTAGAACGAGGACGTACCGCATAGCGCTCGTAATTCCGACCACCACGGACACGTGGTCCAAGGGGGGGTCTGGAATAGAGCGCACATGTGCAGAATAATTAAGAAGGAGCAACCTGCGATGATACGCTAACGAAGGTTCATTGGCTTCAACATACAGACTGGCAACGGGACTAGTTCGATAGGCGCCAGTAGCAAGCCGAATAGCCAGGTGATGCACAGTATCGAGTTGGCGCAACAAGGAATCACGAGCAGAGCTATAGGCAATACAGCCATAGTCTAACTTGGCCCGGATTAGACTACGGTACAAGCGAAGCAGAACAGTACGATCAGCACCCCATGTGCGGCGGGAAACGACACGAAGGAGATTCAGAGCTCGAAGACAAGTATACTTAAGATTACGAATATACGGTGCCCACGACAAGCGACGGTCAAAGACCAGACCCAAGAAACGGACCGTATCAACGAAGGACAAACGGGTGCCACCGAGATATAAGTCCGAGTGAACAATGGAAGTACGCTGGCGGCAGAAGTGAACACAGTGGGATTTCTCGGTGGAAAAGTGAAATCCCGTCTCATTCGACCAGCGAACAAGACGATTGAGAGTCAGTTGAAGCTGTCGAATAATGCCGCGAAGATGGCGGGAGCGACAAAAAATTACACGCTCGTCAACATAAAGCAGACCAGACACAGGAGCTTGGATCTGCGAAAGAACACTGTTGACGGCAACAGCAAACATCATGACACTAAGGACACTGCCTTGTGGAACACCATTTTCTTGCACAAACCGCTCTGAGAGACTAGATCGCGCACGCACTAGAAAATGTCGCTCGTGAAGGAAATTGCTAATAAATTCTGCCATATGGCCACGAAGACCCCAGTCATTTAATTGCTTTAAGATTCCGTAACGCCATGTAGTGTCATATCAAAAAATATAGCTACAAGGTGCTTGCTATGGAGAAAGGCGTCTTGAATTTCGGCCTCAAGATAAGCGAGATTGTCTGTAGTGGATCGGAAACGACGAAATCCACTTTGGAACAGGTTCAAAAGTGAATTCGATTCCAAACACCACACCAGACGCTTGTTGACCATGCGCTCGAACAACTTACAGACGCAGCTCGTAAGAGCTATGGGTCTGTAGCTCCTGGGGCTAGTTGCGACTTTCCCTGGCTTTAGGATTGGAAGTACCAGAGCCTCACGCCAAGCAGGCGGAAAGAACTCCTCTACCCAAAGGCGATTATACAGCTGCAATAAAACAAGCTGAGTATCGCGGGAGAAGTGGCGCAACATTTTGTAGGATATACGGTCAAAGCCCTGGAGCAGTATTGGAGGATTCACGAAGAGCTGAATCGAACTCAACAGGCGTGAAATGGGCATTGTAATGGCAGATGAAATGGGCGCTGTGGGAGATGCTAAGTGCAAATTGCTGTATGTAGATATGGGTAGGAACGGTAGGCAGAATGATGGGAGCGTATTTAGGGCCAGTTCGTTAGCACAAGCTATTCAGAGCAATGCATTACGCATTCCGGACGATCAACTCTTACCAGGGTGAGCCAAACATTTACTGAATGTATTCGTTGCTGACGAAGGGTTTCCTCTTAGCAGGAACATAATGAGGGATACGGACAAAATCTCGCCTGGGCAAAACCTCGTGGAATAAAATCTCGCCAGTCCGAAACCTCGCCGGGCCAAAACCTCGCAGCGGAAAACACCGTGAGCCAAAATCTCACCTGGTCAAAACCTCGCGGCCCAATATCTCGCTTGGCCAAAAATTGCGGAATGAAAACTTTTCTTAAAATTTACCCAATGAGTACCCAGGAAAAGCTGCCCTTCTGTCGATGTTTGATGAAGCCATGGAAAGTGAAGTTTTCCCTGACATTATTCAATACAAGCAATGGGTTACAGTTGATAGGACTGAACTGATTGCGGTAGTCAAACATGCAGAAGCGCTCTTGTCTCTGCGTAATAAGTGATCATTTAGCGCAGAATACTAGGGCAGTTCAGGTTTTCAGCAACATCTTATCAGTCACATTCGAGAACATTTACCACACGTAGCAAAGATTACATACTTTTCTGATGGTGCGTCCAGCAAGTACAAGAACAAGAAGAACTGTGTCAATCTGTGTCACCATCAAGCAGGCTTTGGGCTCGAAGCCATATCATAAAACTATGGCCATTATATTGAATTCGGGAGTCATCTTTCTATACTATTATTTAGCGGGCTCCGTTTTCTTTATTTGGTGGTTTTTAGCTACGTTAGGTTGGGTTACGTTAATTCTTGGCAGAGGAGGGTATTGAATACGCTACACCCATTGTACTCACCAGATTAATCCCCGAGGGACTTCCTGTTGATCGCAAATCTCAAGAATTCTCTTCGTGGACAACATTTTGTAGTAAATCATCATTAGTGTTTGTGTGTGAAGTGATATTTTCCAGCATCTGAAACGTATTCCTAACATTTCGAGCATATTCCTAATATTTCATATTGAATTAAAATATATGACTATGCCAAATGCTAAACAAAGTGGATGCAAGTGAGAATCAATAAATAAGAAGAGTTTGTTGATTAATAGACATAGGTTGGTTCCGCTAGTTTCCTTGTTCTTGTAAATTAAAACGAAACAGCGCGTGCTTTTGGTGTGGACCTCGTAAGCAATTATGACAGCAATGTCAGCAATCGCAAACTGAAATGATGAATTTTACCTTGCGTACGGAACGAAGCCTCTGCATATATAGTGTTTTTGTTACCTGGTAGCATAGTACGGCTACTATTTATACCTGATAACAATGGCTTTTATGCATTGATGCCAAATGATTTCTAGAAATGGGATAAAGGGAATTTTCGTAAAAATTAGTAGGATTTATAGGATTTTTCATACATCTAATCTATTGACTTCAACAACATTGTCTATGGGGAAGGAGTAGAGAAATTAATCTTCAATAAACTTGAAATTAATGCTAAAAATTGCCAAATATTGTAACTATAAAATGTACGTTAGTGTTAAAACGATTTATGCAGTGACTAGTGAATCTCAAGAAAACAGGTGCCAAGGAACGTTAATAATATTCTGGCATTTGAAAAAGAGAGAGTGAACTGAATGTAAGAACAGAATTAACGGAAGAAAGAAAAAGGATAAACTTCCAAATTGTCCAATACGAAATGACTGAATAATGAGGTTTAATCCTCTACTGAATGTCTAAAATTAAATATAGTATAAAAACGTGACAAAAATACTAAACTCACTTAAAAGGGTACTTATTTTTAGCAGCGTTTTCAATTGTCTCTATGAATTGAGGAAAATACTTGTTCATAAAGTGTTTGATAATCGTAGACGATCGAATTTTTGAATCATTCACTCATATTTTGAAAAAAAAATAACACACACAATAATTTCACTGTTAATTTATTCTAATTCCAAGTTTAGAAAATTTTATTAGTATAGCGTGGAAATTAATGAGCAAACTGGGAATTTCTGCCTCTCGAGATGGGATTTTATATGTTTCAGGTTGGCATTACTGCTTTGGTGTAATGTTTTCTTTCTCAATGTGGTTGCTGATGTTACTTGTGGATAAATGATATATAAAGGGAGATTCACGAGCGGTGGCGTTCGGTACCTGCCCTCGTATAATCTTCGAATTCTCCTATCACACCCACTTTCCGTCTGTTACTTTTGCTGTGATTAGTGTTTGTGTTATTTTCATTGTGTGTCGTGTTTAGTGCTACTATATTTGCCTCCTTGGGGGCAATTATTCAACATGGCCGCCCAATCGGGTGGAAAGCCTTTGATTTCACCTTCTGGCTCACAGCCTGACCCATTGATACCAGATTTACGTATGTCAGAAATACAGCAGCCTCCAAGTCCGGCTATGGAAGTCACCATTACCACTGATCCATCCTCTTCTCCTGTGGCTGCTCTGCCATCCGTTACATACAAATCTCATCATCTGGATCCTTATGTAGTGCACATCATTGCAAAAGATCATTCCAAGCCTGTGGGGAAACTCATCCCATGGCTTTAGGACGTGCTCTCTTTAAATCCAAAGTGACAAGAATTACCAGTTTTGACATCATCGGGCGCAATTTAATCAAGGCAACCTGTGACAGTGCTACCCACGCTAATGCTTTGCTTAACAATGATATTCTCAAACAACAAGGTTGGACGGCGTATATACCTAACTATGCAGTTACTACCATGGGTGTTATTAAAGGAGTGCCTGTCGACGTTTCGATGGAAGATCTACTCGCTGATATACAGTGTGCTGGAACTCCTGTTGTACATGCACGGAGAATAGAACGTATGGTCCGCAATCCGATCTCTACAGTAGTACAAGTGTCAGATGCACCTAACATACCTACTGATCCGCCGGTACAGCCGACTCGTCTTCCTACCACTACAGTCGTCCTCACTTTTGACAGCCAATTACTTCCTATTGAGTGTAAGTTATATTTTTGCCGTTTCAAAGTTGCACCCTATGTACCGTTAGCGAAAATATGCCGCAAATGCTACCGATACGGGCACATCGCCAAAACTTGCAAATCGGCCGCTAGATGTCGTCAGTGTGGTCAGAGCCATACCTCTGATTAATGCTCTAACCCAACGATCTGCCTTCATTGTGGTGCTTCCCACGTGGCTGACGATCCTGCCTGTCCAGGACGCCAACATCAACAAAAACTACAAGAAATTATGGTTAAATCTAAATTATCTTACAATCAAGCACAAAAGTTACACCCAAGGCAAGCCACCTATGCTCAAACGGTACAGGCTTCACTTTGTTCCGATAGCACATTTAGTTTAGCTACTCGTTCTACTGGGACAATTCCAAGTCCACAGCGCCCATCACCTACATCGCCGAGACGCCATGCACGATCCATGCCTACTTCCAGTATACCAGCAGATCGTGACGCACAGCTTGGTCCGTTGCAAGAACCTTCTTCCTCCAAGAGGCGCAAGGGTCTATTCTCTTAGGGGACTTCTCCCTTATCTGCCTCTTCAACTACCTCACCAGCTTCTACTCGTGCTCGCAGAGAACCGTTACGAGATGTAGTGCGCCAATTTCACTCTGAACTTAAAATACCAGATTGTACAGTTAAGGACACATCTACTACTGTTCTCAAAAATCAATACAAAGCCATTCGAACTGGGACAGAAATCGAGGGTGGAATGCTGTCCTTCAAGCGACGCGTAGCGTCAGCAGCTGAAATCTTCTCAACGACCATGAGCTCTTGGATACGTTTCTCGCGTTGAAAGGCTGGACAATCGCGAGACCAAGCAGAGTGGACACCCTTGCAGTTGACACAGAAGGGTTTGGTCACTATACAGGGTTCCGCACCATGACTACCCTGGCCACAATTGGCACAAAGAGCAGCACTCGCATTACACGACGTGCTGGTGTGCCCAAAATATTGACATTTAAAGCAGCGCAAAGCACTAGGTATATAGGGATGAACTTTCAAACGATAGTAACCATCCTTCACATACTCTGGAAACGTCGGCAAACAAACTAAGAATCAATGACTGTGTAGCGGCGAGTTCACCTGACTTCTTACTTTTGATGCGAACTACGTCTATAACATATTGGTCCGCTAACTCCTTACTTTTGATGCGAGCTACGTCTACAACATATTGGACCGCTAACTCCGATTTATTCCCCTCCTCGGTGGCACTGAGGAGATCCCATTACGATATCACCCCTCGAGAGACGTTCAGTAAATGATGAGGTTCTACTGGCACGTTCACCGGTCCAATGGAAGTTAATTTCAGCAGCTTCGCTGTTTGCTGCTCATCGATCGTTTCCAGCAATAAGGTGCCATTCCACAATTTCTTAATATCAACCTGTCTGTCTTGATAAGTAATAACTTTATTAATAACAAAAAGGGATAAGCTCTTAATAGCACTCGGACGGTTTTCATCAGAATTGGCATTATCAGCATCTTTGTCTTTAATTACAAAATATCGGACAACAGGGGTCACGATACTTGTCTTTTCCACAATTTCAGGATTATTTTGTTTGACTTCTTCCGTGAGGGAGAACACAGATAAATTATTAAAGTTTTTTTACCCATAAAAAAGGAGATTGATGTAAACATATATGAAAGAAAAAAAGAGTGTGAAGCCACACGGGAGCGTTAACCGGCAGAACTAACGCTACCATCTGGCAATCCTCTCGGCACGCCCACAACCTTAGAATCTCCTAGGGGCCGACAGGGTCAAAGGGAATGGGAGTGCAAGAAATCATTCCAGTCGGCAAAGACGCATGGCCCCGGAAAATGAAGAAGTGAAACGAAAAGAAAAAATCTGACCAACTAAATGATAGACCCCACCAGCCCAGAAGAAAAAATAAAAGATGCGATATTTTGATTTTCCCCCTTTATTTTACTTTTAAAATTTATGATTTTTTAATGTTATTTTTTCACAAAGACTCAACACATCGGACATTGCAAACACTAGACAAAATAACAGCACGCCGGGTGCGTGCACGTCCTCCCCAAATGGGAAAAAACGTCCACTAGACCTTTCGTTTCCCGACTCCCACCAACCACCCGCAAGTCCGGTAGCGGTATTCACGACTGAGAGGGCATGCAAGAATGTGCAGATGAGGGTGATAACGAATGAATGAAACAATGAAGCCGCCCTCTCAGCCCCACTCCCTCGCCGACGATGACGGTCCGCTACATGGAGAGGAAGAATAAAGTGGAATCCGAACCACTCCGTTCAAGGTGAGCTCCCGGCGGGAATCGATCCCGCAACCACTCGTGGGAGCCCGCTATACAAGCGGAGCAACGAGAAAATAATTTGTACTCCATTCATAGTTTCATTATTAGTATGCACCTGGACTTTCCATGCGTGTTTTGGGGTTTCTTTTCTTTTTGCACGTGTAGAACGAATAATAAAACTATTTACTCTTAATCGATGTTCTATAGCTCTGATTCTTGGATCTATATTTTGAGCCACACAAATAAACAAAATTATGATTGTACCAAAATGTCGTTTAATATACCCTTTATGTTTGTTGTGATCTCTGTGATGTTGTTTATATTATGGCTTACAGTAACTCTGTTTCTATGTCGACACTCAACCTATCGTCATGGTTACCAAAACAAACAAATACATACACAAAAACATTGGTTTTAAAATATTTTTTGCTTCTTCTTCTTCTTCCATAGAAAAAGCTGGCTAGTACATATATAAAGAAATAAGAAAAGGTTTAAAAGAATGGAACATATTGTTGTATTATGGCGCCTCGAACTTACGGACTTTCTTTTGTTTGTTTTACAGTTAAAAGAAAAGGATCCTGGTCCGTTGGGATTTACATATTAATTATTTGTAATCTTCGGACATCCCTCGTATATAAAAAATACATTTCATAATACAATTCATATGTCATATTTATTTTGTATGTCAATATTTTGACGTTAATTTCGTAATTAACTATATGTATTTCCATATATTGAAGCTTAAAATATATAAAACGATAGTCATGCCTGTTGTTCTGTATGGTTGCGAAACATGGTCGCTTACTCTGAGGGAAGAACATAGACTGAAAGTATTTGAGAACGGGATCCTGAGAAGAATATTCGGACCCAAGAGGATCGAGAATGGGGAATGGCGGAAGCTTCATAACGAGGAACTACATAGTTTATACGGTTTGCCCAACATTGTTAGGGTCGTCAAGTCTAGGAGGCTTAGGTGGGCAGGTCATGTAGCTAGAATGGAAGAAAGTAGAAACGCTTTCAAAGTCTTGACTGGTAGACCCATAGGAAAACGACCATTAGGAAGACCTAGGCGCAGATGGGAGGATAATATTAAGATGGATCTCGCAGAGATAGGAATACAAAGTAGAAACTGGATGCAATTAGGTAAGGATAGAAATCAGTGGAGAGCTTCTGTGAACGCGGCACTGAACCTCCGGGTTCCATAGGCCATAGAGTTAGTTAGTTAGTTATTTCCATATATTATAACGTCCATAAGGAGTCAGAAGTCCGAACTATAAGCGTATTTTAAGTCCGTTTCGGGCCATAAAATGTTTGTTAACAAAATTTACATTACTACATTGGGCATGATGAAGAAAGATTTGAGAAAGATGTATTATATGAGTTATTCCAATTATCCTTCGGTTTGATACCTAAAGATATTATATTATTTACTTTTTTGATTGACTTTACTATATTCCGAAGATTCACTACGGTTAATATTTAAACAAGAAATAATAATAATACAAATATATAAAAGAAATACAAAAGGCAAATGTAAATATTGATAATATCGGAAACAAAATATAACACTAAGACATACATTAACAAGAATAGAGAAATTATCAGATTAAATATAAATTTTAAAGATTAAAGGTCATAAATTAAAATCACCGCCCGCTGGACGGTCGCTCGTCTCGTTACCGCCTGATCTTTCCATGAGTTTTCACGTACACGAGTAGCGCCAGGTTTCGCCGCTTGGCGTCACTACTATATCACCCCAGATCTCTGACTTGTAAATGTTAGAGTATAGTTATTTCTTGAATGTTTGTTCAAACGTACACTTCAAAGAAATGTCTGTGAAATTGTTAGGCCATATCTGATGAAGTATTTATCATTTTGTGTGCTTGTTCCTATTTTCTTTAATAAAATCTAAGCAAAGAAGCACTTAATTACTTACCTTCTTGCGATACTGTTCCAGACCGGTAATAAGGCTCGCCGTTCATCCACTTCTCACACACCAAATGCAAAACAATATCTACACAAAAGTTCACATAAATTCACATAAGAGCTTCATTAAGAACAACAACACCGAACACTTATATTCTCATATTATGTTGTTTCCTTTTATTTTATTTTATTTTATTTATTTATTTTTTTAAGGGGAAGTAAATTCATTCTGAAGTTCACAAATCACAATTTTAATATTTTCCGTCAAAGAGCCCTTGATCTGAAACGAATTCGTGTCACTTTCTCGGACTGTCTCTTGCCAATGTTTGTAAGAGATTTTACGAACTTTTGTAGCACTATAGTTGCAACTTGAGATGTATGCGTTGGATCTTTTGGGCATCTGAATGCAGTCGATTGACATAACGTTGGAGCTATATAATGACTCATAGTTTGGAAAAGGCAGTTTGACTTTCTGCAATATGGTAAAGCCGCTTCAACAAATGCCTGGATATTTTTCACAATTCGCAAAAAGTAAGGAGTGGGATAACGAAGTCGTCCTATATCCTGACTGCGTATCAAATCCATCAATGGTGTTCTAGTTGGTGGCACCGAAATATTTTCGACACACGTAGTGCAGCCTACTTTTTCTTCAACTACGCGCACCAAATATCCTGAAACCAACGCCTGCGCTGCAGTTTCCAGATTTATATAAAGGGGCGTTCTTGGCTCCTGAATTTCTTCTAATATTACCAGAACCGAACATGGTAGTTCAGGTATTGGCAACGTTATATTATTCGAATTCAGATTGATGGATTCTGAGGTAGAATCACAGTCTTTTTGGCAAGCAATATTTCCATCTTTTGATGCCAGAATAAGTCCAGATCTTACAATTCTTTTTATGGTATTTTGGGCTGTTCTGGCATCAGTCATGTCATTGCTTCTACCCCCCATTCCTACAGCACTAAACAACGCTTCTATGGGATCACTAGAAAACCTTCTCGTCAACACGTGGTAAAAGCCGTTGTCTAAGAGATGAGCAATGCATGACACAGTGGATTGCGCAGTGAAGATTAAAGTTTCAAAGGTTTCTTTTGATAGTCCCCTGAGATTGTTTCTCTTAGATTCGTCTTGAATTTCCTTTAAATACGCACAAAATGCTTCATTTAGCCATTTGAGGCGGTGATCGGCAACTGAATAAAACTCCATAGCGTTTTCATGGTTGTGTCTTACATGTTTCGTTGTGTCACTGACATCATGCACGGTGAAAGAACATGCATACGTTCTTCATGAATTTGACTGTGGAAGCTGCTTCGGAAAAATTGATTTGTGTGTTGAAGAGCAGATTATTATCCATCATGTACTCTATTGTGGAAGTGACAGAAGAAGAAAAAAGTTGTACGACATGTAGTACATTCATTTTCTCGAAGGAATTTGGATCAAGGTGTTTTTTGCTTAAACGACGAACCGGTTTGATAGCCAAATCCTTCTGTAGCCGATAAATCTCCTTCACATATTTTGAGGTAATAACCCCTTCTTTATCTGCCATATCATGCTCCAAAAACTGTGATCTCAAATTTTTTATGAGGAGACAATAATCAAAACTCAGGTACAGTTTTCGATCTGGATCACAAGGATGTACGACCCCTGTTCGCAAACTTTCTTCCCCATAGAAACATTTGTCCTGTGATTGTCTGTCACAAGCCGTAATATATGAAACCCACAGTCCTCAATTTCTTTGATTACTTTCTGAACTAGACAAAGAAGTTCTGTCCCCTGCAAATCTTTAACCAGGAAGTAAGCAGCTGGTACCGTATACTTTTTAGATAAACCATGGATCACAAAGCACAATAGTTTGTTGGCTAGAACTGGCGCTACACCGATATCACTATCGTAAATATCTTCTGCTTCAACTAAGCCAAAAAACTTGTCCTCTTCTTTGTTATCTTTCTTTGATTCCCATTTCATCGCAAATTAGAGAAACCACTTTGTCCGTCTAATTTGAAGTTGAACTTCTGCTTTCAGTCTTTCTTTTACGAGAGATGAGACACCAACCTCACATTTGGTATTTCCAAAATATCTATCGAGAGTGCAACGCGAAAGGGCTAGAATTAATTTAGACTCTCTTCCGTGTTCGTAACCTTTTGGGGAAACTGTACGCCAAACAATGCAATTACGAATTGTTGTTTCTGACCACTGTGGACGTTGTTTCCCGAAATTACAAAATTTGGTCTAAAATATAGATGGCCGTTGGATTGCCGCCTTCTGCCGCAGTCTTGAGACTGGTGATTCAAAACGTCTTGAGACTGGTGGTGATTCAAAAGAATGTTTTTAATAATACACATTTTCAGTCGCTGAAAACTTTGTTCCTGTGAGTTTCCCATTGCCATAGTACTCCTTTCTTTGTAATCGAAAATAAAGGTTCAGCGATTTCTGCAAATTTACGAATAGATCTTCTAAATCAATTGAATAGACCAAGTATTTGTCGCGTTTCTTTTAGATTAGTGGGAGCAGGTAGATCTCTAATAGCTTACACTTTCGAGTCACTATATCACATCCCACTTGCATCGATAGAATATCCTAGAAATTCAATTGATTTCCTGAAAATTTTTGATTTTTCAATATTTATAGTTAGACCTGAATTTTCTAATCGTCCGAGAACAATATCTAAACTTTTCAAATAGTCCTTTGGTGTCTTGCCCATGATCAAAATATCATCAGCATAATAAACAACATTACTACGAAGGTCTTGTCCTAGTACTCGATTTAAACATGAGGCCAAGGCTGCACTACCATTAATTAATCCAAAGACAACACGATTGTATTCATATAATTGTTCTTCAAGTAAAAAGGCAGGAAGGGTTTCGAACTTTCCTCCAACATGGTTTTGATTATAGGCCATAACAATATCCAGATTTCCAAACACCGTATTACCCTGTAGTGAACTAAGAATTTCGTCTACTGGGGGTATCTCACTTGCTGTGGTTGTATATGGGAAAGCAACTGTCGGAGGTCCATAACTATTCTCAACAATACTATCCCATACAATATTTTATTACCATACTTTTTTCCGAATTATCTGATTTAATACACAAAGCGTTATTCACAAAAGGTTGACACTGAGAAGCAATGCTTTCGCTAGCGGGGATTAGTTTCTGAATTATTATATCTCAATGGTATGTACAGCGAACGTTTTATTTTCAAAATCCAAAACAGTACGTAATTGTGTTAAAAAAAAATCGAGACCAATTTACACCTTATCGTTCAATTCGTTAATGACCAAGATTGGAATAGTAATTTTAATTTCAATTTGTGTTTTCCACATCACCCTTTTCTTATGCTTGCCTGTGTAATCAATATTAAATTGTCCACCTTTTGGAATCTAGAGTTAGAATAATCTTTTGTAATGTCACGCCAAAATGAATAAGATAAAAGGGACACAGTAGCTCCGGTATCAATTAGAGTGTAAAGAGGAACTTCATTAATTTTAATAGGTATTCTCGCAGTACTAAAGGTTTTCAGGAAAACAAAATCCTTTTCGGGAGCATCTACCCATTCCATCTCATCTTCAAACATCCAAAAACAATTGGCAATTGAAATATATTGATAAATACCTTTCGTATCTAAAATTTTAAGATTAGTTTCATAATCAGAAAAAGACTCAGGTACACTCAACGCTGAAGTGGTTTCGACCCCCCTCCCACACACACACACATCAGCCGGATCTAGTTTAAATTACGGTAATCTGCGGCTTCTATTATATCACACTGTATTGCACAATCTTGTGTACTTTGTTCTCTGTTATATGCTGTTACAGCATTTTGATTTCTATTAATGTAATTCCTGCCACCTGTGAATCGGATTTGTGAAAAAACACAACGATTATTATTTCTATAATTTCCATTACTATTTCTGAAGTTCCTGTTAACATTCCTGCAATGAGGTTGGGTCTAATTACCGGTAACATTTTGCCCATTTGCTCTATTGTGAAAATGATTATTATTGTTTTGTGAATTAGGAATATTTTCATGCTGGATATTTAAGTTGCGGACAGCAGCATGATTTACATGATTACGACCAAAACTAACCTACCCTCTGTTACTATTTTGCATCAAAGACTGACTTTCAAAAGTCTGTACAAGCATGGCCAAATGATTGAAATTAATACATTGGGCGGACATCAACATTTGCTGCAATCTAAAGGGCAATAAAATATGGATGGAAGCTATTATTCGTGATTCAGGATGGCTTGGATTGATAGATTTTAATTCGTTGTAAGTTAAGACTACAAACTGTAACAGTTTTATGAACTTTAGGATTGTAAGGCCTTGTTCGGAGTTAAGCATCTCTATTAGCCAACATGAAATCACTTTCATAATTGGACAACAACACATCCTTAAAATCAGAATATTTACTAAAGTTACCTCTAATGGCTTTAAGTCGGGTCAAACACGGAGGTAATGATATGTGAGGTAGGATTTGTAGGAATTTGGACATATCTACTCCCATTAACTCACATTCATCTTCGAATTCCTCGAGGAATACCCTAGCAGGTATATCCCCGGGAACCCCACTAAATTTTGTAAGAGATCTCATCTCACTGAATCGTAATGGTTTACCTGTACTATTGGGCTTCGAATATCTGGAACCACCATGTGTGTTTTTACTTCTACGGGATGAACGCTTAGTCCTTCTTTCCCTCTCTGTACTATCTTCACTATATCCTGAAGATTCGCTATCTTCCGAAATTGCTCTGGGGTACTGTGCAGCTTCCACTCCACTAAGGGAAGGACGAATATCATTCCTGTGCTCACCATCGCGATTTTCATTCGCAGATATACACTTTTCCTTGAGGAAGTTCACCTCATCCTGTAAATTCTCTAATCTGGTTTGAATGTTCATCCACGACAGTTTCGATAGTTTCAACTGAATCCTGTACCACAGTGAACCTCTGTAACATTTATTCCACCTTATTATCATACTGTTCAAATTTTGCACTAGTTTGCCGATTCATCTGATTTAATTGTTGCTGTACTTGATCCAATTTACTTCCATTTCGCTGTTGTAATTGCTCCAATTTGTTGTCAAGTTGTTGTGACAGTTTGTCGTCAATTTTCTGTTGATGTTGATTCAATTTATCATCATTTCGCTTTTGCAACTGCTCCAATTTATCATCATTTCGCTGTTGTAATTGTTCTATCTTATTATCAATTTGCTGAGACAATTGTTTTAGAAGATCAACTATATTTTCAAAAAAAATAATTGTTTGGCATTTGTTTATTATCTCCAACTTAATGAACTTAATTTTGTTCATATATCTACTCTAAATAACACATGAAACGGAATTATATACAAGAATGTAAGCCTGTGAATGCATTGCCATCCATTGAGCAATATAGGAAACTACTGTTTTCTAAATCGTATTTCTACAAAGATTAAAATATCTTTGCGGCACCATTTATCGTCGTCATAACGAACTCAATTTTACAGAGGACACTTTTCTCATTAGAAGGAAAAAATTAGGCGGTGCGGTCTCAAATATATACAACTTGAGAAATAAGGACTACCCTAGTGATATATGCTTTATAGGCCCGAGTCCGGCCACATATTGCACTTTAACCTGTAAGTCCAGTCTCTATATAGCCTCGCTGTTGGGTAAAGACGTTTAAAAACCTAACAAACGAATTTTCCCTTTAAGTGTATTCCCTCGTGGCACGCTTATCATGAGAATTCCTGTCTTATAAAGAAATATGCCGTATGAATTCATTTAGCGGTATGAAAGTAAGAAACTTACCGTTAGTGTTGTTTTCAAATATTGGGATTGATGATACGATTCTAAATGACTAAGAACAGTAGAATTGTATCTTTTCTTGTATTCATTTGAGAATGCCACAGTTCGCTTCATTGGTCATAAATACGAGGATCTGGAGAAGAGGAGTAAGCAACACTACAAGCCCCAGTGAGAGGATGACAACTTTTGTTCCCAAATGTCAACGACCGCTGAAGAGCCACTCTAGTGTTCTAGAGAAAGCGATTTATAGCCTCGTTACTTTGCGTATATCCGTGGAAAATATTTAGTAATATTTATGTAAATATGTCAATTGTACTGTATATATATACCTTGTTTATTGTTTTTAGTGCGGAAGTTCTATTTGCAGAGTTTAAGTTGTGTATTGTGTGATTCTGTGTGTCTATATTTGTGTATCCTTTCAATATTTGCTGTGTGTGTGTATGTGTGCGTTCATGTTTGTGTTTCACTCCCCCTTTTATGCTTCTTGTATATAGTATTGTTTTTGTAAATGGTTAATTGTAAACAATGGAATCATCAACATCTATGCTGTCACACGAATATTATAGGATTAGAGGAAATGAAGTGTATTCTTAAAAGTGGAGAGCGACAAATTATTCTTAAAGTTTATTCGTATTTCCGCTCACTTGAACAGGAAAGGGGGGAAACTTCTGTACGGGAGGCTGTGGATAGAACTGCTGTGTCCACTCTTGTTGCGAAATCTACTGTATATAAGAAAATAGCATTTAATGAACAACGGGAGATTAGAAACTCCACGCAAAGACAGAAAAAGTGAAAAGCGAATGACACGTGTCGACATTTA
The DNA here is from genome assembly GCF_964235325.1 of Thermobia domestica. NCBI lineage: Eukaryota > Metazoa > Arthropoda > Insecta > Zygentoma > Lepismatidae > Thermobia > Thermobia domestica. The sequence goes on along the minus strand of NC_137460.1, from coordinate 214,844,259 downwards.
TGACAATTTTACCCGGGAAACTATAAGGCGGAGAGTACATGAATTCTTCAGAAACAATGAACTCCCAACAGTGCAAAATTTGTTGGAAATCGTGCAGAATGACCCTCAGCTCCCAAACATTTCACGATCTCCTTTGTAACGCCTTCTACGAGAAATGAGTTTTATTTTTTTTAAGATATAAAAGAAATTCCCTCTTGATGGACAGGGAAGACATTATTACTTGGAGACACAGGTACTTAAGAGCCATAAGAAAAGCAAGGCATGGGAGTAAAAAAATAATAATAATAATAATAATTTACACAGATGAAACTTGGTCGAATTAGGGGCACACCAAAAACAAAAGAAGGTTTGATACAAAGATAAAATCTGCGGACCAAGCTTGGCGAGAGGGTCTTACAACGGGAGCAAAAGCTCCCTCTGGGAAGGGAGGAAGGGTGATGCCGGTTCATGCAGGATCAGAAGATGGTTTTGTTCCAGCGCTGAACTGATTTTTCGAGGCCAAATGATAAAAAGAACCAAGAGTATCACTGGGAAATGGATTCCAGGGTATACGACTAATATTTCAAAGAAAGGTTACTTCCTAATATCCCCCCTAACTCTGTGATAGTGGTGGATAATGCCCACAGTCGCTCGGAAAAATGTAATAAAGCGCCGAAAAAAGAACTAAAAAAAACAGACATTCAAGAATGGTTAATTGAAAAAAATATTTCGTGGGATTCATCTCTGAATAAATGTGAACTTCTTGAAATAGTGCATTGTGAGCGTAGTCGAAACGTGACGTACATGCTTGACGAGATAGCTCAAAGTGCCGGACATACGGTATTGCGGACTCCGCCGTATCGCTGTGAGTTAAATCCGATAGAATTGATGTGGGCGTCTGTGAAGGGTGAAATCGTGGCCTGTAACTCAAAATTTAAATTGGGTGATACAGAACAATTGTTGAAAAACGCTGTACAAAATATCACACCAGAGCAGTGGAAAAACGCTGTACAACACGTAAAAACGGTTGAGGATTATATGTGGGAGACCGACGGACTTACAGAAATACTGCATGAACGTGTAGTGGTTAATTTGGAAACTGATGGCGAAAGTGATGAAGAAAATGTAAGTGAGTGCAGCGATGATCTCGGTGTGGATATTTTAGAAGAGGACGAAACAATGGATGAACAGTGATCACTATAGCGTCTATTTGTAATTACATTTTTCTTTCTAATTTAGTAGAAACGATGTTTTGTACATTTGGATTTCTCGATTCTCGAAAACGAAAATTAGAGAAAACGATCCAAATGTATAATTGTGAACCATCCAGGCCCGTAGCCTGTCCCCAAGATTTAATGGAAGTGGTGGAAATTAGGGTGGATATATTTATATTATTATTATTATTATTATTATTATTATTATTATTATTACTTGTAGAGAAGGAGAGCAGCATAACAGATAGTTCTATAGATCGCGAAACCATAGATTCTTAAAATTTAACAATACCGTTATCTTAACCTCTTGATATTATTACACGCCTGGAGCCATCCCCTCAGATAGCAAACATTATCTTTCTGAATATTTGCAATCACTCACGATGGTAGTGGCTGAAGTAGTTCAGCTACATTATTCTTACCAGTTACTGTAATGTTAACATGCAAAATATTTATTTTTTATAACTTCAGGCAGAAAATTAAATCAGGTGAAATATTTATGCCCTTCTCAATTACACATGACGCGCTACGAGTCTACGCCATTCCTTCTGGACACCGCCCTTTCTGACCGGTATCTGATTGCCATATACACTTCACATATTATAAATTGGCTTTTATGCGGGTATACCCAAACAAAGGTGTTTTATTTATTCGTTCGTTCTTGTTCTCAGAACCAAAATTAATTCTCCTTATAGCGTCTTATTTTGCGTAACTGAATTAAATTTATCGGGCATTACATAATATTTCCTAAGAAAAGTACCTGCAGTTTTCTATAAAGTGGGTCTCAAATCATTGCGCTGAATAAATTACAGTTGAATCGAACTCGATCACTCTATGCACAGGAGAGACTCACCCAGATCGCTCTCTCTCCGTCGCACGATAGCTACACGAATTCTGCGTTTATGACGAAGTGACAACGCAGCAAGTTGGCGAGTGGGTTAACAGTAGAGGCATCGAGGCTCGAAGTGCTCTGATGAAAAGGTGGAAACCAGTATACATACATACACAAATTCAGACCTCTAGATCAGTTGTTTCCTCTTCCCAAACATGTTTTCAATGTCTAAAAACTGTTGCTAATGCAGACCGATTTCATCCCTTTTAATTGGTTTTAGGAAAAATGTTCAGAGATCAAAATCTTAACGCTTAACAACGTAAACGCCTAAAATCGAAAAAAAGCACAATGACGTCTGCCCCTGTGTCACTATGAGATGTTGTAAAAATTAGTTAATTGTGGTTTTGAAGTACCCTGATATAGGATAAACATTTATGAAAAAAATAGATTTTTTGCAGATGGTCGAGCGGCACACGCTTGATCACAGAGTGAATTGACTCTAAAATATGAATGTAAGCCTGCACCAATAAAGTGTGAAAGTACACAAGTAACCACCACCACAGGTTGGAGTGTGTTTTTCCTATTTCCTTCCTTTATGCGTATACCAATCGTCTATAGCGCAACTTCCTACGGAGGCAATCCAGCTTCACCTGCCCTGAATCAAAATAAACGGAATGCTAGCCTGTAGTGACCACTTAGAACAGGCGGGTGCATGTTTTTTCAGAAGTAATCCTTTTAATAGCATATTAGTTGGTACGTATATTATTTATAGCATAACTATATGTAAGTATATTGTTTACAACATACAGTTAATCATACTATGAATCTGTACCCAATTGGTGGGTACATATAAAGAATATAAATAGAGATTAACCCTTTATTGAGCAGTGTTGCTCTCAAGCAATATCGCATTCTATTGCGTTATCCGCACGAATTCTAACTTCAGTGATCATTTAATTGGTATTATTGCTTTCATACAATATTCATATAATGACTTAAGGGTCGCTTCTATAGATACTTCTAATCTTCGTCAACAGGGCACATTCAAAGTTAGTATTGTAGAAGCTTTATATCCTACGCTCCGCGAAAGTGTTTTTTAAATTTGTTTTAAACTTGTGAACATATTTGGCGGTTTACTTAGTATTCATACAGATCTAAGCATGGTACGCCAAATCAAAATAAATAGAGTACTGTACGTCGAGAAGGTTTTAAAACACATGTTTATCTTTCGTTTACTTGTAACAATATTAAGTGCTTTACCGGTATTATTCTATACTTTATTAACTTTCTTTTAAGATGGAGCTTGACCTTAAGGTTTATGTCAACTGGTGAATCATTCCGAAGTTTAATCTATTCTACTCGAATACACGAGAGCACAATAAACCTCATAATCCCTCGATAATCTCTTTCGGTCTTTCATTGGTGACCGAAAAAGTGAACAAATTTAGCTATCGAAAATTTTTCATCTTGTATAGGTATTATAGCATTTGCCGATTAGTTATTTTATTAGTAAAAGAAAAAGTGTCATATACTGTCTTTACTAACAGAACTTTACTATATTACAGGTACCTCAGACCAAACAATGAAAGAAAATAGCCCAGGATTTCCTAACAATGTGGAATTTTTCAAATTGTATTGAGGCATTGAATGGGAAGCATATTGAATTTAAACCGCCTAAAAGAGTGAGACCGTACTATTATAATTATAAAGGAACATACAGCATCATCCTCTTCCCTGTAGCAAATGCTAAGTGTAAATTGCTGTATGTAGATGTGGGTAGGAACGGTAGGCAGAGTGATGGGAGCGTATTTAGGGCCAGTTCGTTAGCACGAGCTATTCAAAGCAATACATTACGCATTCCGGACGATCAACCCTCACCAGGAAGATCAAAACCTTTACCGAACGTATTCGTTCCTGACGAAGCGTTTCCTCCTAGCAGGAACATAATGAAGCCGTACCCTAATCGTAATTTAAGTAAGAGTAGGCAGATATGTAACTACCGATTAAGTAGGGCACGCTGAGTGGTGGAATGTTGTTTCGGTATTATGAGTAATAGATTCCGAATTTTGCTCACTAAGATTAATTTGAGTGCTGAAAAAGTTCAACAGATAGTACTTACGATCTGTGCATTGCATAACTTTTCAGCGAACATAATGAATATTCGTATGCACAGCTCTCATAGGAATGTACAGAAACAACTACATAGTGTTTCACAACTAGCAGTGAATAGGGTAGGGCAAGTTCCACTGGAAATAAGGAGTGAGTTTGAGGCCTACTTCTCCAGTCTATTAGGTGCAATACCATGGCTAGAGGAAGCTATTGAGTAGGGATATTCGTATAGTCAATATGAGTTTTTAGTAATGTTCTCTCCATCTTGACTATAAAGAGTGTGTTACAAATATGCATTGTATTGCATTCTGTATACCAAATTTAATGGATGGCCAAAAGAAGCTTTTCCTACATATTTTCAGTCTACATGAAGAAACATGTATATTTTCTTTTGATCTTGTATTATGACTAGAACATTTATATTTTTGCATGTTTCATGATTTTGTTCTACATATATTATGCATTCTAAAGCCTGTGACAAACATCATGGTATTTCAGCTAAACGAATAAAACGCAAGCTCTGACGTGACACTGCCGAGTGCTAAGAGCTGTGGCTATGGCTAAGCAGACATACTATAGCGCGATCAGGTGATAGGGGATAGACGTGGATGTGTACAAAATAAAGGTGGCAATACCGCTGGCGTCTCATTTGCTAGCAGCATTTAAAGGGAACTTCAAGCGCCGCCTTCAAATGCCGAGATGTTTGTCACGCCGTTTAGCATGTAAAGTGACCGTAAATTTAGTATATTTAATTCTCTAAATGATGTTTTCTAGTGATTTATTTGATTATTCCATGTGATTTTTGTAATAATTTTCTTTTGTAGTTTGAATACTTCACTTGGTCTTGTAATATTAACTCACAGAATAATCACATACCTTATATGAGATTTCACAACCTTCATAATATAATGTTTTAATTGGATTCAATGCCATTTTATGAATTAATGAGCGAACTGCAAAGCACATTAAATTTATTTATTGTACTAACCTCAAAGTGTTTCTGGGAAATGAATTATATCCGATATTTCGGAGGAATCACACGGTCTTCCTTCGACTGTGGTCTTGTCGAATTTAATAACAATTACATTATCATGTTGAATCTTGCAAAGTTTCGTTTCTCTTCCTGCTTTGGGTTTTCGGTTATCAGGGTGTGACATTATAAATGACGCATCTGATATATATAATTAAAAACTACGTTTAATGAAGATAAGAAAAACAACATGCAGCGTATAAGAATTCAATTGGCTAGCAATTGTCTTTTTTTATGTTTTTCAGAATGTTTCGTTTGTGACACATATTGCAACTGAAAGAGTTTCACAAACCATCAACAGATATTCAAATGTGACCAGGAGTTCAAATTTTCAGTTTATCTAAGGAGTTGAACTCTGATGAAGGATGGAAGGTAACTGAGCGTACGGCAAAATTACTGGATTAGCTATTCGAATATTTACAAAATATAAAATGGCAATTTATTATATACTAACAAGCTAAAAGAAAAACATTAAAATAACCAGTCGCTGTAAATTAAAAAAAAAAACCTGGAAATTTCAGTTAAACATTTCACGAGATGACAAGGTCTCTCTCGGGTTTTCACGAAAGAGAACGACGTTCTGGTTCACGAGTTTCTTGGGGACAATATCGCCATAGAGATAAGGCCTTGGGGAAATGCCTCTTTGTCCCCACGTACTCGGCACCAGTGATGCTAGAACTGATTGCAGATGGACATGTTACGTTACCCTATGTCCATCATACATAGAGGCAACGCAGTAATTCGACGCACCATAAACATACAGTATGCATTTATTTAGTACCCAACGTAGTTAGGTGCAGTTTCTTGCAGTATCTTCACACAGTAAGTGGTATAGCGGTAGCGTCTCTGCTGCCAAGCTACATTTGGTTAGGTTGAGCGTAGACACGAACGCTGCTCGGACCGACTATCCTAGCTAAGATTTTCACTGTCTTTTCAGCCTGCCCCATATCCCTTCTTGTGTTCTTTCCTTGAATAATTATTGGGAGTACAAATTAGTTCTGTCCGTTTTCAAAAAAATGATTCACTCTGATTAATCAGCTCATTCCTGTTGTTCAGAAATAAATGAGTTTCTGACCAGAAACAAACGGACCGAACTAACTTGCACTAACAATAATAAACAACAAATATCCTCGCAGCATCAACGAACATGGTTATAGCATCCAGTTCTGTGTGCTCCATTTATTGGAAAGTAGCCGAATAAGATTTAATATGGAGTGGAGATATTCATTATCTATATCGTTGATAATGTGTATTTACATAATTAAGAACAATTTTGTACATTTGGATATCAGCTATTACTTACAATAAGCTCTTCAAATGATAACGCGTATACTATCGTGCAATACCGTTATCATTTCGTAGCTAAGAATGCGTCAATTTCAAGTAATTGACATAAAATATACACTCATTCGTAATTTTTAATACGTATGAGCAGTCTGTGGATGCGTTGCATATATAACAGGTTTGCGTTAATCTAGTACTATCTAGTATCTTCGTTCCAGGTGAAAAACTTTGACTTTGGATAAGTTTGTAGTAGCATGCGTAGTCAGCGAAGTATTGGCACCAGTCAGTATATATTTTCTTAACTACTGACACAAATATCTATAAGGAAATATCAACGAAAATGCTTCCTTTAAAAGATTTTGATATTAGAATCTGAGTTTGCAATTAGCGAAAAGGAGTCTTCCATTTGAAAAAATATTATCTCACCCTTACATTAATCAATTACACTAAGACTTATGATTTGCAGGAAAGATTTACCACTTTTGTGTCATATCTTACAAGTGATTATCTAGTCCTACCGAGGAACATCACTCTGTTCCACAGGCTGCCATCGTCTGTTTTCGCATCAAGAAAGTGCTGTTCCTGGATGTGAGAAAAAGGTACTGCACAACGTACGCCAGGGCAGCTTCCAGGAGTGAGAAAGTACGACCGCATCGCGGTTTCAAGAACTGGACACAAACATCCATGGAGATGGAATTAGACATAATTCTGGAGGGCTTTAAAAGAAGCGAAGAGCCGTACGGTGTAACGTATGGTGTTCTTGTGATTGATGGGGATATATGCAAAAGTTCTGGAAGCGAGGCCTTACACCAACATTACAGTAGAAAATGTAGAGTGAAAAGTCATTTCTGCGGAACTACTGCAAGAAACTAAGACTCATAAGCACTGATGGCATATTGAACAATGCTAACCTCAGAAATAAAATTAGTGGCAGCATCCTGAGGTTGCGAAAAGCGATGACGAAGGCCGTCAAACATCATGTTTACCAGGATGGTTTGACCCCTACTTCTCGACACACAGAATTCTATAAAGATTTTTTCAATGAACCAAGTCATGTGTTTGGGGAACATATGCACTTCGTTGAGCGTTTCTGCTTCTGCATTGCATGATCTGCAGAAGAAATTAATATTGTTTCGGGACTTCAGGCAGCTGGTTTGTACACTCTAATCACGAAAGCTGTAGGTCAAATTGCAATTCATTGCAGAAGTCTTCCTAACAACTTATACAGCAACCCTGTGGAACAGTTCAACTCTATAATTGTGATAAACTTATTTGTGCATTATTGTGGGTGTATCCAGTTTAGACAATTTATTTTCCTTTTATTTTAAAAAGACTACTACATTCACAACAGCTCTATGCATTCTCGCACGGATAGCGACGTCCTGCAGACGATATGACTATGGCCTTGGCAACCAATGGCAGCCAATCACAGCTTTACTTGTGATTAAGTCATCTGGTAGGCGGAGCTCGCGCAAACTGGGAGAGCATGAGAGAATCCGCGGGAAGCAATCTTAATCGGCGCGCCGGAACCACGAAGCTAACAGGATGTGATCAACGCTGCACCACTAAATTGATTTGAAAATCTATAGAATTAATATCAACGTTCATCTGAGATAATTTAGCTTAACAATACATTTTTATTAGTTTATAAATGCACATGCCTATCTGAAGGAATATGTAAGTATGTTTGTTTATTAAATATTAGACTCAATTCGTGCGTATTATTCTCTATAGTTGCGTCTTTGAAATTCTGCCTCATGTTCTTTGCCTTGTGTGCACGGTGCAGTATAATGATACGAATGCAATTTTAGAGTGTTTAATTGAATGTTCGATGATGCTGTTTCTTCTCTTAATTTAACGTAATTACTTGAATTTTCTTCTAAGTGTAGTTAGCGGTGGAAGAAGGTATCATTTGTGATAACTTGTTCCTTCGTTAACGCTCGGAAGAAAAATTCAATTAATGGTTATTTCACGTGCTGTTTGCTCTATTTGGATTGCCATCCTATGGAGTAAATGGTGGCATAATAGTGAAGTTTCTTGGGGACAAACGAGCGAACTATGAGTTGAAGAGGTTCTGCATGGCTAGATGCTCCGCTGCTCTCATTTCTCACAACACCCACACTCCACTGTATAGTTACACAAACAAATGTGTCCCGAGAAAAGCCCAGGAATTTACAGCCTCACACCGGGCGCGAGAAACTAGCTCAAACCTTAGTGTACAGAGGCTAGGCTAGGAATTACGGACCCCATTTCAAGCATGGTTAGGAAACGGGAGTCTCATTATAAACGATGCTACGGAACAGGGTCCCATTGCAAAGGAGGCATTCATAGTTTGGTTCATAAGAGCCTAGATTAACAATCCAAATTCCGTTGTTGTATGTGCGTGTTACCTTATTTGCTTTCTCTTATTATTAGGAAATTACGTTACATCCAGTTTTTGCCTTTAAAATTTTAGGGTAGCCCCAAGAGACCGGGGCCCTAAGCTATAGCTTGTTTAGCTTATACGTAAATCCGACACTACTCATAGATCTTGTTTATAAGTTGAACAACTAAAACTATGACTATTTTTCATTTCGAACTATTTGTTTCTTACTTTATGAAAATAACATTTAAATAATACTTCACACAGTTTATGCAGTTTCATCTGATAAGTCAAGGTAAATAATTTTGGCCAGGTTTTCTTTCTTTCTTTTCTTCTCTTTTACAAATACTCCTCTGTGAGTCGGTTCAAGAAATTAAGTACCATCTAAATCATCACACAAATCAGACAAAAACACATTATTTTCAGCAAAGGATACATATAAAAATAATCATGAAATAAATGCGGTCAAACAATAAAGTGAAAGCGCCAAAATATTTTCCCCTCTAACTCAGTTGCACAGGTAGTACAGAAATCAACCTAAAGCATCTCCATCATGAAACATGACTAAATAGCAGTTGTGTTCAACTTAATAACATCTATCCCTTTGGTCATTAAGATATCGATGGACAGCAAACATAGGGAACGTTTTTCCACCACCATCAACATTAGCTGGAATATGAATGTGAATTTCATCTAAAAATAACAAATTATCAAATTATAAGTATTGGAAATGTAGCTAATAGGTATTTGCAAATTATAACTCGTAGACAAATATTCATTTTTATAAAACTGCAGCAGAAGAGGATATGTAAAGTTAGAATAATACCGAATAGTCTGACGTTGTGACTAAATGTTTCAACTTATTTACTATACCTTCTTTAATCGATGGCACTCCATTCTCTCCTCTCTCTCTCTAGCTTGTTGTTCTTCCTACAACTCTAAATGAAGTACCCCGAGAAACTCCAAATATCCAATTTTGTTTCCCGGACTGAGGCCTAAACCATACCTGATCTCCCAAATACCAGACATGGTCAATCCATAAAATCTAACCACCTCATAACACTGTGTTCGTGACGTCACATAAGCCAAAATATTTGAGAGTCTAAGACTTCACAAGCTGGGGAATTCACCTGAGTTGTACTTGATGAGGAAATCCAAGTGCAAAGCTAAACCTCAGCAAAAAGAAGTAAACACCAAATACAAACTTGAAAATAAACTCCGACGTACTTTCCTAACAATATCTTGTAACTGAAGCAATTCACTGAGTAAGCTAGACAAGTGCTAAGTGAGCGCTCCAAATATTTACAATTTAGCTGGATGTGAGCAATGTCTTTAAACGCAGTATAGTGACACGGCCAAGAAATGAAAACGTAGCCAGACACAAGTAGGAAGTTGACAGATTGCACAGAGATAAGGAAACAATCAAGAATATTGACTAGTTATAGGTTAAAGGAATCTGCTATTGCATTTATCTTCAACAAAACAAAAAGTTATACAGAAATGCTTCCAGGAAACTTGAGACTACATAATTGAAGTTTCCGATAAAAGAAAAGAAATAATCCAGAGAAGTCCATCGATGTAATCGAACCAAGGACCTCCGCCGTGTAGTATCGTAACACAAAGGTCTTAAAACTGGACTCTCCTCAAGAGAACCTTCTCAAGGATCATATTTGACTGAATCTCAAAATAAATTCAACTACGAGTCGTATACATTACATAATTATTATAGTACCAAAGAACATCCTCGACCCATTTCTACCCAAAAAGACGATTCTTTGTACTATAAACGAAAGCTTTCTTCAGCTCAACGAAAAACGAGAAAGATTTTAGTGAAGCTATTAATACAAATAGACTAATGGAACAGACAGATATGTCTCCAGTGTTGTCTTCCTTGTCGAAGTCTTCCACTTCTACCAACATACCTCATGATACAGTTGCTACATAACGGGCACATGAAAGGTTTGCTATACAACCACAAAAAAATGAAGTAAACCATTCGAAGGTTTCTCACACCATTCTTCGTAGCCACCCTGGAGAATAAATACCAATCTCAATTTCAATACTATTCAAGGCAATTTGTACTCTTTTTTCATTTGCATTGTTATTTTTATGCCTGGACGAAATCTCAGAATGTTTACGGTTCTCCAATTGAAAGCTCAGAGTGTATGTGGGAAAATCCATTATTTATTTATTTTAATTAATATCTTCACACTGGACATCATTCTTCTTTTAGAAACTTGATGCACTCCACGCATCCCATTAAAAATACATAACTATAACTGCATCAATCAAATTACACATGCCTTTCAAGGAGGTATACTTGTATGCATTAAAAAAGCATCTAAAATTTCTAATCTTTACTTTGGACTTTCATAACTTTCGTCCTCAAATACAAGCAATAGGCAAAGAAATTCAGAATATTAAAATGCTAAACAAATATATTCCGCCGAAAATTCAGCTAGTATCAATGAATGAGTGGGGGTTAATGGGGACGTCAGCAACGAGGCTATATGTCCCCGTCACGATGAACAACGTTGCTCAGGACTGCAAGATTAAAAATGAATTACACGTTAAAACGAAGACAGTGCAAAGGAACGAGAGTGATGCTAAATGAATAATAAATGGAAAAAAGCAAAAGTGTAAGATAAAAGAATAAATAAGATAAAAAGATAACAATAACAATATACAAAAATAAACTTAAAACAAGTGACAAAATATAAAAATTTAGCAGCAATAAAACAAGGACAACAGACTAAAAACAGCTCAGAGAACGTGAGCAACGCCAATAACATGCAGAAACTCAAGTACCCGGCAAACAACAGCACTATCATCCCCCAAAGCACGGGTGAGAACAGAAGGCAGTCCATAACGTTCTCTGAGATCTGAGTATTCAGGACATTCCACAAGAATGTGCTGAATACTCAGGGGAACTATACACCCTTCAAAATACGGACGGTTCAACCTCCGTAGCAAGTAACTATGCGTCAGATGAGAGTGTCCGATACGCAAACGCGCCAGGAGCACTTCATCTCGACGACGAGCGGACGAGGACGTACGCCACTCACCTAGGAGTGGTTTGACTGCATGCAATTTATTCACAATGGCCTGGTCCCAATCGGCTTGCCAGTGAGAGCGCATCAAGGTGTGAAAATAGGAACGAAGATCGGAGCAAGGAAGGCTATGCTCCAGTGCAACCCCGGCCAAGGCGGCGTTCTTGGCGGCTGTATCAGCAAGTTCGTTTCCCCGGATGCCGACATGACCCGGCACCCAGCAGACAACGACGACACAACCCTGTTGCTGCAATTGATGGCATCTGAGAAGAATGTCCTGCACGAGAGAGTGCATACTAAAGGCATTCTGTATACTCAGAACCACGCTCTGAGAATCGGTGCAAACAAGCACACGACGTAATGAAAGCGTGAGAGCATGGTCCAAGGCAAGCTTAAGTGTAGTCAATTCGGCAGTGAACACGGAACACAGGCGATGCAAATTGAATTCTGAGCTGCCCTCGTCGGTGACAAAGGCACAGCCTACAGAATCCCCATCCTTAGAACCATCCGTATAGAACACACTAAAATCGGGGTACTGATCTAACAGTGCGGCAAACTCTTGCTGGTACACCTGGGGACTAGTTTGCTGTTTCGAATGCATAGATAAACGTAAATCATGGCGAGGGAGACGAAGCAGCCATGGGGGAACAGCGCAAAAGTGAACCAATGAAAGAGAGGGCCACACGAAATCGTCGCCAAGGAAAGTCTCACACGCACGGATGTACCATGGACGTGTAGAGCGAGGACGTGCAGCATAGCGCTCGTATATCCGACCACCACGGAGACATGGTCTACACGGGTGGTCTGGAATACAACGCACATGCGCAGAATAATTAAGAAGTAGTCTGCTGCGACGATATGATAACGAAGGTTCATTGGCCTCAGCATACAAGCTGGCGACGGGACTAGTTCGGTAGGCGCCAGTAGCAAGACGAATACCCAGGTGATGCACTGTGTCAAGTTGTCGTAACAGAGAAGCACGAGCAGAACCATAGACAATACAGCCATAGTCTAACTTGCACCGAATTAGACTACGGTATAAACGAAGTAGAACAGTACGATCAGCACCCCACGTGCGGTGGGAAAGGACACGAAGGAGATTCAGAGCTCGAAGACAAGAATATTTAAGAGTCCGTACATGTGGTGCCCACGACAAGCGACGGTCAAAGACCAGACCCAAGAAACGGACTGTATCAACGAATGACAAACGGGTGCTATCGAGGTACAAGTCCGGGTCAACAATGCAGGTACGCTGTCGGCAGAAGTGAACACATTGGGATTTCTCAGTAGAAAAGCGAAATCCAGTCTCATTCGACCAGCGAACAAGACGATTGAGAGTCAGTTGAAGCTGTCGAGTAACGCCGCGAAGATGACGGGAGCGACAGAAAATTACAAGGTCGTCAACATAAAGCAAACCAGACACAGGAGCCTGGATCTCCGAAAGAACGCTGTTGACGGCGACAGCAAACAACGTGACACTAAGTACACTGCCTTGTGGAACACCATTTTCTTGTACAAAACGCTCTGAGATATTAGATCCCACACGCACTTTAAAGTGTCGCTCGTGAAGAAAATTCGAGATAAATTGGGCCATATGTCCACGGAGACCCCAGTCATATAATTGTTTTAGGATGCCGTAACGCCACGTGGTGTCATACGCCTTCTCTAAGTCAAAAAATATAGCAACAAGATGTTCGCCGTTGAGAAAGGCGTCTTGAATATGACCCTCAACATAAGCAAGATTGTCTGTAGTGGATCGGAAACGACGGAATCCACTTTGATGCTTGCTCAGAAGTGAATTGGATTCCAAATACCACACCAGGCGCTTATTGACCATGCGTTCAAACAGCTTACAGACGCAGCTCGTGAGAGCAATAGGTCTGTAGCTCGTGGGGCTAGTTGCGACTTTGCCTGGCTTCAAGATAGGAAGAACGAGAGCCTCACGCCAAGCCGGTGGGAAAAACTCCTCGACCCAGAGGCGATTATACAGTTGCAAGAGAGCAACCTGTGTATCGCGGGGGAGGTTGCGCAACAATTCGTAGGGTATACGATCAAGCCCTGGAGCAGTATTGGATGATTCACGAAGAGCAGAATCAAATTCAACGAGGGTGAAAGGTGCATTGTAATCTTCGCTGTTGGCGGTACGGAAGTTTAACGGTGTCCGCTCTAAACGGGCCCTAAGGGGAATGAAGGCAGGAGGATAATGTCCAGACTCAGAGATAGAAGCAAAATGTTGGCCCAAAATGTTAGCTATCTCCGAAGGGTGAGTAACTAAGACACCATTCACATTCAAGGCAGGAACATCAACAGGAGCAGTAGTGCCAGTAAGAGAGCGGACCCGACGCCACACCGTGGACATCGTTGTTCGATTATTCATCGACGAAACGTAATTTATCCAGCTTTGGCGCTTCGAGAGCTTGATAAGACGTCTAGCTCGAGCACGTAGAATGCGGAAACGCTGCAGATTGTCGTCAGTTGGATGACGATTAAAAGTGGCAAGAGCGTGCCGACGAGCCAGGATAGCCTCACGGATTTCCGCAGACCACCATGGAACACGCCGGCGGGAAACGTCGCCACCGCATTCTGGAATGGAACCATGAGCAGCATCAACAACAGTCTGCTGAAAAGCCTCAGCCACAACAGCTACAGGGAGATCATAACGACAATGAAACTCACTGAGCTCACGGAATTTACGCCAGTCAGCACGCTTCAAATTGAAGCGGCGCAGAGGAAAGGGAGGAGAAACAGGGAGACCATCAAGAAACAACGGGAAGTGATCACTGCCACAAAGATCGGGATGCACCCTCCATGTCAATGAGGTGAAGAGACCAGCACTGCTCATGGAGAGGTCGATACAAGAATATGTGCCATGGGCAGTGGAAAAATGAGTAGGACTGCCATCATTAAGGATAAGCAAGCCACTCTCCTCAAGAAATTCGGTGACCTGTCGGCCACGACCGTCAGTACGGACAGAACCCCACAGACGGTGGTAGGCATTGAGGTCTCCTACAAGCAAGACTGGCGGCTCGAGCTGATGGAAGAGCTGAAGCAGATCGGCGGTGCTAAAGGCTTCTGAATGAGGAATGTACAATGAACAAACTGTAAGCGGGCGAGAAAAGTATACTCGCACCGCAACTGCTTGCAGGCGGGAGACTAGGTGAATCTCCCGAGAATAAACTGAATCAGAGACGCATACGGCCACGCCGCCAGCAGCGTGACCAGCATCTGACTTATCACATCTGTACATAGTGTACCCAGAAAGAAGGAAGGACTGGGTTGGCTTAAAATGGGTTTCTTGCAAGCAGACGACAACTGGCGAGTGGTCGGAGACCAGTTGTAGCAATTCCTCACGGTGACTACAGAAGCCATTCAGGTTCCACTGAAGAAGCGCCATACTGAAAGATATCAACGTTTAAGGCGAACTTTACCACGCGGTCCAATCACAGCCCACTCAGTATCCATCAGTTCGTCCTCCACCATGTCAGACTTCAGAGAAGCTGCAGGTGGCTTACGAACTGGAGTAGATTTCGGTCTCTTCGGAGAGAGAACCGTGTCGTTCAACCTGCGGATATGCTGACTAAGTTTCAGGCCAGCCATATAAGGTGATCGGCGAGGGGCTGGAGTGCGCCGAAGACCACCACTAACAGTAATACGAGGAGGTTTCGGACGTTCACTCGGCGTTACAGCTGGAGGCTTGGGATGTTCGCTCGTTGTTGCAACGGGGGTCTTAAGTAGTTCGCTCGTTGTTGCAACGGAGGTCTTAAGTAGTTCGCTCATCTTTGCAACTGGGGTCTTCGATTCACAACTACGCTTTGGGATCAACTCCGTTTGGGTGGAAACGTCGACGGTCTGGGTAGCTACAGATTTCCGAGAAATAGCAGCGACAGTAGCGAAGGGAACAGAAAGCGAAGATGGAAGGCTTTCTTTCAATCGACGCTTCGCGTCTGTAGCAGAAATCTTCTCGACTACCATGACAGCTAGTATCAAATTTTTGGCAATAGTTATTATTTAACAGTAATAATATTGATTATTTTGAGGGCGACTTTAATACCCATTCCCAAACCTGGATGTCAAATAGAACGGATGCAACTGGAAAAACTCATCTACGAATGCTCTCCAATTCTTCTTACATATATCCTAACGACGGTTCTCCCACTCGAATCTACTTAAATACATATAGTACATCAGATCTGACTCTAACCAAATATACATATTATATTGAATCTGAGTGGAATACATACTTCCATCCCTGTAGTGGTGACCACCTTCCTACGATTTTTGAAACACATTTCTTCAAAAAAAAAAAAAATCCAATGACCCTTCACTATCAGAAATACCTATACTGTGCTATAAAGTACAATATGTAGCTTCCAAACTTAATTGGTCTGAGTACCAACGTATTATTCAAGAAAAATAACAACTATTTCTCGAAATTCCAAATTATTTAAATAAATTAAAGTTATATCGCCGTAACTTTACAATTGAAACTTAACTCAGAGTAAAGGATCTTTCTTCAAACCTAAACAATATAATCGTAAACCGACTTGGTGGAATAATCATTGCCAACAAAGTGTGAATGTTGGTCTTACTGCATTCAAGACTTTCAATGATATCGCACTCCAGCTACTTTCTTTGACTACCAAAGAAAAAGAGCACAATCAAACATTATTAACCAAACTAGTAAAGAAAGGAAGAAAAGTTCCAATATTGAAGACCTCTGAAATGAACGAGGCAGTCGATTTACTACCGCAAATGAGAGAAAAGTTTGGAGTGTGTTCTAGTAATAAATACATTTTTGCGAAAGTTTCAGAAGAAGGCTATCGAGGATGGGACGTTTTTCATCGGTATGCAAACAAATGTAGACCTGCACATCCAGAATTTATTACGTGCACAAAGCTTCGTAAACATATTGCTACGATAGCACAAATTTTAAACTTAAAGAAGTGCGAAATGCAAAATATTGCATCATTTCTAAGACATGATCTTCACGTCCATAAAGAATTCCAGATAACTCTCTAACAGTTGCTAAAACAAGTAAATTATTTATGGCTGCTCATAAAGGCAATCTGAGTAATTAGTATGGGAGAACACTGGACGACGGATCTCTCCATAAAAGAGGACAGTGGCAATGACAGTAATCCAGAAGATTCAATGGTATGTTATCAAGAAGGGTCTGAGTTAGGAACTACTTATTCTGGTTATGAAAATGGAACAGATAATATGCTGCGTGATAATGGATTTGACCACATAGAAGATGAAGACTGAATGAGAAAGAGAAGGTACAAAGGAAGAAACAAGGAAAGATTAGTAAGAAACATAACACTTTCCATTAAAAAGACTCATGGTCTGAAGAAGAAAACTATGTTTAAAAAACATGTCTACATTTCTTTTGCTAAAGAAGATCCATGAGAAAGCTGATTGTTTAAAATGCATATTTTTGGCAAGTGGCATTCTAAATAAGAGGTCTTGCTAGCATGTTAAATATTTTGTTTACAATGAAAAGAAAGCAAAGAATTCTATTACCTAAAACACACAGCGATGTATTAATATTCAGTTTGCATGTAACATATGCAGGACAATTAATTTACAAATACACCTGTTTTCATTTAGACACTGGTCATGTAACTAACTTCCAAGAAGCAGTTCTAAGACTATTTTGACAAACGACTTTTTCTCTAATGCATTACATTGACAGACTTCGCTCAACCTCTTAAATTAAAAAGTATACACTGGACATTGTGTATCAAAGAGCCAAGACAAACTATCCTTTAGCACAATTGTCAGTCCTTATATGTAATTTCTACCTGGTTAAAAAATATTTTTGAAAATTAGTGATGCAGGGTAAACAAAAGTAATGCTGAGGCCTTAAGAGTCAATAAATTATGTTTCTTGACTTACACTTGCATAGGCTACATTGTCACAAGTGACAACTGTTAGGCTAGTTTAAGACGACAGCACTTATCGTAGCATTTCTCGCAGCAGATGTGCTGCCAAAAATCTCGTAAAATATTCTATGCCATCAAAAGTATGTGGTGCTTTTATACAGTAGCATTTTGATAATCATCTTGTCATGACGTAGTAAACAAATCACTGGAGAAGAGCGCAATTACGTCTCCAAAACTAAAGCGTGAGGTAGCTAAAGCTATAGTGGTTGTAACAAGTTCTCGCCGGTTATATTAAAAAACGAAAATCCCAAAGAAGTATGTGGGCAAAGAATTGGTTGTTGCGGAGGGATGATAATATTTCAGTTCTTTCTATGATGGAGAAAAAACTGAAGTCCGAGGATACTATTACATTCAAGAACTTCTGCGTATGGGTAATGAAGCCTTCGAAAAGTTATTAAATCTTGTTGGACCAGTCATTACAGGAAAGAACACAGTGATGAGAGAAAGCATACCATCTGATAAAATGTAACTATTTAGAATATATTGTATGAGGGTTACAGTATGGAGTGAGAGCTCTCGACCAGGAATTATGATGCAGATACACACTATTTGTCAGATTTAAAAAATCTGTCTATACAAATGCTTATCATTATAATATTTAGAATAGGAATGCACAAAGTTAGTCCTTTCAAAATTAATTTTATATTGTCATAGTAGTAATCGCCCCACTTGGCCTCACTCTCGATTATTCAATTTGGGTCTCCATGGACCATAATGAATGAATTAGGGGATGCTTTGGCCGGGATTACGTCACCTATTGAAATTTTGCTTATGCTTATTCAGGGGCCATGAACGCTGGTACGAATGAATCAGAGGTACCTTGGTCCTGCTATGACGTCATTGAATTGGGAGTATTGGATCAGAGGTCATGATGATTCTTTAAAATTACTAAAAATATGGTCTTGATGATTCATTACGTTATAAAATAGTACAGGTTTACGAATGTTTTCGTTCCCTTTTATGGCATAAAATTTGGAGATTGTTATGCATGGACTAACACGGATGCAAATGAAATCTTTTAGTTTTACGTCCCACGCTTATGCCATTTAGGCTAAAGGAGATGGTGACGATAAGAAAGGAATGAAAGTGTGGGAGAAAATTGGAGCATAATGTTGCCCACCACAAAACTATTTTCGAGGTGTTTAAATCAGGGACCACATACAGCAGAGGTGAACGCTCTACCACTGAGCCACCGCACCTCTACTGGTATGAATGAATTAGAGGTAGTTGGTTCGATCTAATATGTTCGTTTGACGTCACTGAACAGGGATTTTTAGCTTGGAACTTATGATGGCTTGTTTCGTTTCCTTTTATGAGTATAAAATTTCCAAAACAAGGTTTGATTTCTTTCTTGATGACCTATTACATTATGAATTAGTAGACCTCAGTAATAGTATAAATTAGTATTAGTATTAATATGAAACTCGAAAACTTTGGAGTTCCTTTGTGGCTAACCGGTTAGCGTATGCGTCTTTAACGTGAGAGACCAGGGTTCGATTCCCGGCAGGAGCTCATGCGGTTCGGATTGTTATCCCTTTGATGAGATGGACTAACACTGGTGCAAATGAAATCTTTAGTTTACGTCCCACGATTAGGTTAAAGGAGACGGTGACGATGAGAAAGGAATGAAAGTGTGGGAGGAAACTGGAGCAGGGATCACTCAGGACACATAAGATCACATTGATTTACATCAGGAGTTGGGGGGGGGAGGGGAGTATCGCACCTCGTACACTTTGATGAGTATAAACAATATTAAAATTTGGACTTTTTTTAACTTATCCTATTATCTTTCACGAGACATTTTTGTTGTATAATAGAGTACAATGGTTTACTTTTTTGGGAGTTATCGTTTCCTTTGGAGCCTTATTACGTTATATGGAGGGATATTTAAAATTATTCCCTTAAATTTGATAAGTACTTTGTGAACCAATTTGTTCCGCTTTAGGGATGAACCTTGCAATCGTCCCGAGTTCAATTCTTGGAAATGTTGAATTTAATGTCTCCGCCGATGATGAGAAATGATGAAATGAGAAAACATCATAAACTTACTTGCTTGCGGATTGAAGCAGAGACCTCACACATCAGAAAAAAAAAACGCTGAGCCATCATGCCAACTTCAGTGCGAGCAGTTTTGCGTATGAAAAGAACATGAACAGATTATGTTACATTACTACACATTTCTGCTCGTTGTTACGCATAGAAGCTTGTTATTGTGAAATTGCAGAATCTGCTTATATTACATCAGCATTTTTTCTCAGCTGACGGACTTTTAAAGCTCAACTTTACATTTATGTCAAAGACAGTTTCGTAACATATCGATGAGTGTTACATTTTTTCAATCAAGTTTAAGAAAAATGAATCACATTTTAGATGTGGTAATTTGAATGTCGTAAGAAACTAACGAGTCAACGGTATGATGTCATTATCAAAATTGCGATACTAGATGTCGTAACGATTGATGTGTAAGGAGAAAAAACGTGAATAATGTCACAACCAATCAGATTGCTTCTTACATCACGTTTCGGCTCATGATGAAAGCTGTGTTTTCATTGGTTCTCCGTGATGTCATTGATTCATTTTCCTCGTTTCTGATTGGCTGATAGTGATGTCACTTTATAGTTGAACACGTTTTAGACCTAAATAAATTTCTTAATTTCATTTTCAAATCCTACTTCCACGAAGATCTTGAATGAACGTAGGTGTACCTCTAGTGACAGCGTGACTTTACTCCGTTCCTTGAATTTGAGGTAAGTATCAACCGCGTTTCTTAATATCAATGGAGTGTTTTTGCATGAGGATAACATTGTTATCACTGTTTTTTTTTTATTTTAGCATGAATTATTTAGCAAATGGAAGAATAACCCTCACTTACTTGACCGGGGATCGAATTAGGAATCCCACACATTAGAAGTAAGCACGAGAAAATTGTTGATTTTGGTTTAGCGTCCCTTCAGTAGTGGGGTGCTAGGAATACAGCTTAATGTTGAATTTGAGCGCATACTGGGTGTTGAACCCGGGCCACATCCCACACATTAGAAGTAGGCACGAGAAATTTGTTGATTTTGGTTTTAGCGTCCCTTCAGTAGTGGGGCTATGAATACAGCTTAATGTTGAATCTGATCGCATACTGGGTGTTGAACCCGGGCCAGAGGAACGTAACGCTAACCACTTAGCTCAGTTTCTGAAAGTAAACAAAGAAACTACGCACGATTTTGTTCCCTACAACGTGAGACGTGGACTTGCAGTTTAATGTGGGATCTGATCTCCCGCCGAGAAACGAATTCGAGTCTTTCTTGCCTTAGCTCGAGAAAAGCAAGCGCATGAGATTTTGTTTTCGTTTCATGTTCGTCATACGTTTTAAAGTTCAGTGTCAGAGGAAAAATGCTTACTACTACAAACGATTCTTTCAGCACAGTTAGAAAAACAATTTCATTCATTCTTTTTATCACTACAGAAACTTAGGTCATTTACATGTTGATGTTGGTCCGGGTTTGACGACAATAAAACGTTTCAGTAGTAGAACTATTTGAGATATGATCATTCTTTTAGGATTGATCGTGTAGTCATTTTGATAACGTAGTGATCTCTGAATTCAATTTTAATTCGTGCTTTTTTTCTCTTTTCGTTTTAGATATTTGTTTTTCTTTGCCTATTCCTTTTTTTGCTTACCTTACCTTTTTTCCCTATTTGAATATGGCTACTTCTGGCTTTACTGTCTTGCGAGAAATCAATAGACAATATCGGCGTTTTAATCTTGAAGGACGAATGCTGGAAATTCAAATCAATGCTCCGACAAGTGGCACCGATATTGTGGAGTGGGTTCAGACCTCCTTTCAACAGATGTTGGATTACTTATTGGAAAACGTCGACGAATTATCGATGGTTGGATTGTCGATTTTATCCCACGATGAGAAGAACAAACCGTTTTATTTATCTTTCCGGCGTGCAAGTAATTTGACACTGGAGACTTTATGGGCATCCTTTGATCGCATCCTTCAAAGTAACGATAGTTTTCTCATGAACGAACCGTTCATTGTACATTTTCATCATGTGGATGTGCCCCGTGGATTTGGATTGGTGCGTCGAGGTCTTTTACCAAACGACGAATTATTAAAACGCAAGAAAGGCATTCTACGAGTAAAAAACACCGACAAGAAATGCTTGGCTTATGCAATTGTGATTGCTATTGGACTAAAGAAATATAAGGATACAAATAAGAAACTGTACAGACAATATCACAACCAGAGAAAGTGTGTTGTTCTCCCAGCCGTACATGAACTTTTGTCCAGATCCTCAGTGAATTTAGAGCATGGGGGATCCGTGGAAGAATTACGACAATTGCAACGCTACTTAACCGATTATAAACTTACCGTGTACACCAGTTTTTCCGGAGAAGATATTCTGTATGAAGGGCCTGGTGGCGAAGACAAAATTCCAATCAATTTAATGTGCATCAATTCTCATTATGACATCATCACGTCATTAACGTCGGTTTTTTCTACTAAGTACTATTGTGCTGCATGCCATAAAAAATATGATCATCGTATTGCACACGTCAAGAACTGTTCGGCCATGTGTGAGAAATGTTTGCAGAAACCGCCATGCAGTAAGACCAATACGGAGAAGCAGTGCCCAGAATGCAATCGTGAATTTTATGGTGAAACATGCTATACAAATCATCTGACTGTACCATACCATAAGGGCCAACCAATATGCAAGATGGTGAAACAGTGTTCCAAATGTCTACGCATTTATTCGTTTGTCCATACAGGGGAAAGACAACATGATTGTACTGATTATTTTTGTAATGTGTGCCATAAACACGTTACGTCTACCCATCAATGCTACATGAAGCCTGATACGACTCAATTAAAACCTGGAGTTCCATCAGTGTTACATGCCAAGAAGGCTATGATTGTCTTCTATGATATCGAAGCCACACAGGATACTTTCTTCGATGAAGACACGTTCATTCATAAGCCCAATTTACTGGTGGCCCAACAAGTATGTTACAACTGTGTTCAAGATGAGGATATACATCATCCGTGTGAAGTTTGTGGACAGCGGGAACATATTTTTCAAGATGATCCGATCAATGCCTTTCTTGCGTATTTACGTCAACCACGACCCAACATCAAACTTATTGTATCTTTGGCACATAACTGTAAGGGATATGATGGTCATTTTATTCTTAAATCTTTAGTGGAAGAACATGAATTGAAACCTACCTTGATCTTGAACGGAGCAAAAATTTTAAGCATGAAAGTGAATCACTTATCGTTTATTGACTCCTTAAATTTCATGCCAATGGCTTTAAGTAAATTATCCAAGGCATTTCATTTACCAGCGACCAAAGGATATTTTCCACACTTTTTTAATACTGCTGCAAATCAAGCGTATGTGGGAAAATTACCGGACATCCATTATTATGGTGCAGATGAAATGAAAGTGGATGAACGAGAAAAATTCATGACATGGTACAACGAACACCAGAACGATACGTTTATTTTCCAAGAAGAATTGGTAAACTATTGTGTCCAGGACGTCAACGTACTTCGATTGGCTTGTATATCTTTCATGACCACTTTTGAACAAGAAACTCACGTCAATCCTTTCCTGGAGACTATCACTTTGGCGAGTGCGTGCAATTTAGTATTTCGACGAAATTTCTTAAAACCTAATACTATTAGCATTCTTCCTGCACGAGGATACCGTCACAGAAACAATCAGTCACGGATTGCTTTGCAGTGGCTTGCCTACATGGAAGAAAAAGAGGGTCATTCAATTCTGCACGCTGCGAGAGGAAAAGAAGTTTATGTTGCTGGTTTTCATCTGGACGGCTACTACCAAGATCCTGACACTAAAGAGGAACACGTGTATGAATTTGAAGGCTGCAGAATTCACGGCTGTCCTCTATGTGTCCCTACAGGCCGTGATCAACCCATTTATGAGAACTCCGAAGAAACAATGAACTATCGCTACGAGAGAACACAGCGTAAAATGAAATTATTACGATCCATGGGATATAAAATACATGAAATGTGGGAATGTGAATTTCGTCAAGTGTTAAAATCCAATCCAGCATTGGCCTCTTCTTTAAGCACACATCCTTATACTAATAAGACACCATTAAATCCAAGAGACAGCTTCTATGGTGGCCGTGTTAATGCCATTAAATTGTATCACGTCGCAAATGAAAATGAAGGCGAAGAAATAAAATTCTTGGATATCGTCTCCCTGTATCCTTATGTGAATAAATGTGGACGGTATCCAATAGGGCATCCACGAATATATCTACAGGGAGATCCAGAAATGCCCGACATTCAAGATGTCAACGGATTGGTCAAGTTGAAGATTTTGCCTAGCAGAAATGTGTTTCATCCAGTGCTGCCATTTCGCTCAAATAAGAAGTTGTTGTTTCCACTTTGTGCTGCCTGTGCCACAGCATTAAATCAAGATTCTGAATGTACACATTCGGACAGTGAACGAAGTCTAACAGGAACATGGGTGTCCTATGAAATTCAAAAAGCCATTGAACTTGGGTATCAAGTCATTGAAATTTACGAAATTTGGGATTACGACATCACCGTATATGATCCAGAAACCAAAACTGGCGGATTATTCAGCGAATACATTAACACATTTTTGAAATCTAAGCTGGAAGCTTCTGGTTGGCCTGCCAATTGCGTCACCGAAGAAGAAAAGCAGCAGTATATTCAAGTGATACAACAACGTGAAGGCATAACTTTGGATGCAGCAAATATAATGACAAATTCAGCACGTCGTAGTCTTGCAAAACTCTGTTTGAATGCCTTCTGGGGACGACTCGCTATAAGAGACAATTTCAGCCAAACGACCATCATTAACGACCCCAAAGAACTGTATCAGAAATTAACTGCTCCAGACATAAAAGTCAACCAAATTTTACCTGTTAACGATTCGTTGTTATACCTTTATTGGCAGTATGAAGATGATGTTCCAGTACAAAATCACAATGCTAATGTTGTCCTTGGAGCATTTACAACGTGTCAAGCTCGTCTGGAACTCTACAAATATTTAGAACTGCTGCAAGAAAGAGTACTATATTTCGATACAGATTCCGTGATATTCACGCAGCGACCATCACAGCCCACAATAGAACCAGAAGTATTTCTTGGTTCAATGTCAAATGAACTGGAATCAATTGGACCAAAAGCATACATTAAAAAATTCGTGTCTGGTGGCCCAAAACAGTACGCCTTGGAAATCTACAACCCCGACACGAAATCAACCAGTTATGTATGCAAAATTCGTGGATTCACACTCAATTATACTGCAAGTCAAAAGTTAAATTTTAACAGTCTGGAGCAAATGATCATAAATCAATCGAGTGAAAAAATCTCCATTAGCACGCCGCACAAAATTTACAGAACCCACGATCATCATCTTGTCACAAAACCTGAAGAAAAGAAGTACAGTTTCAACTATAAAAAACGCCGATTAATACCAGACACATACGAGACATTGCCCTATGGGTATAAAAAAGCCAGAACAGAATAACAGCCATATTTTCCCCTAATCCCACCAACATCACCTCCCAAAGACGGGGCAAAGAATCAACGCAACACGGGACATGCTTCAACGAGGCCACAGCGGAAACAAAACTCAGATGACATCACCTTGCAGAAACCCGTGGAGAAAAAAAAAAGGAATTCAGGTACGTCACATTTGCTTTTCTTTTTCTCACCTCACTCTCTCTTGATCAGTTAGTTCGATGTTAATAATCTGTTTTTCTTCTTTCACAGGAAACAAAATAAATATTACCGTGTATATTCATATGTTTTATTTTCTCTTTACAGAATTTGTACCCGTCACGGACACGTCTTCCTTTGAAGAAAAAGAAATTCTGTATTCTATTTCACGTGCTAAAAATAAATGTACAAAAACATGATTCTGTGTTTTATTTCACATCCTAAATCAAATTCTTTTTCCTGTACTGCGATTTCAATTTCTTTTTTCTGAATCAGTTTACCGGTAAAATAAATCAATGTTTTACGAAAAAAAAATCAAACTAAATTTTTGTTTCAGAAAATTTTTTGTGTACGAAAAAAAAAACTGATTCAGAAAATTTTTGTGTACGAAAAAAAAATGTTTTCAGAAAAATTTTTTGTGTACGAAAACAAAATTCTGTTTCAGAAATTTTTTTGTGTGTACAAAACAAAAACTGTTTCAGAAATTTTTTTATGTACAAACAAAATTCTGTTTCAGAAAAAATTTTTATGTACAAACAAAATTCTGTTTCAGAAAAATTTTTGTGTGCAAAACAAAAATCAGTTTTCGTCACGAAACTGCTCCGACTAAATGAATCGATTCATTCTGATAGTGTTGGCAACACTGGAGAAATTTCGGTAAGTATCGCTCAGACCCTGAGTTACAGCGAACACAACTAGATTCGAACCAGCAACCTTACATGTCTGATTCATCTCTAAATACAGCCAACTAAACAATAAGATTATGTGTATACGTCAATGCTTTGCACTGAGTCAACAAGGTTTTCTTCAAGGTCAAAGTTGCACACGAAGTAAAAAAGATGACAACGCAGATCTTCTATCTTTCTATATGAAACATAAACCTAGTATAAACTGCTCGCACTGAAATGTGTAATGTAACATAATCTGCTCGTCTTCTTTTCATACGCGAAACTGTTCGCACTGAATGGAGTACGGCGGCTCAGCGCTTCAATCCACAACGAAGTAAGTTCATGTTTCCTCCTATCATTTTTCATCATCGTTTCAAGGGGACGTTAAACTCAACATTTCTTAAACTAACACAAAAAATCGAACTCGGGACCATGACATAGTAATCAACAAACTGAACTTCTCAATGGACCATGGTGACTCAGCTCTTATATCTGATGTGTGAGGTCTCTGCTTCAATCCGCAAGCAAGTAAGTTTATGATGTTTTCTCATTTCATCATTTCTCATCATCGGCGGAGACATTAAATTCAACATTTCCAAGAATTGAACTCGGGACGATTGCAAGGTTCATCCCTAAAGCGGAACAAATTGGTTCACAAAGTACTTATCAAATTTAAGGGAATAATTTTAAATATCCCTCCATATAACGTAATAAGGCTCCAAAGGAAACGATAACTCCCAAAAAAGTAAACCATTGTACTCTATTATACAACAAAAATGTCTCGTGAAAGATAATAGGATAAGTTAAAAAAAGTCCAAATTTTAATATTGTTTATACTCATCAAAGTGTACGAGGTGCGATACTCCCCTCCCCCCCCAACTCCTGATGTAAATCAATGTGATCTTATGTGTCCTGAGTGATCCCTGCTCCAGTTTCCTCCCACACTTTCATTCCTTTCTCATCGTCACCGTCTCCTTTAACCTAATCGTGGGACGTAAACTAAAGATTTCATTTGCACCAGTGTTAGTCCATCTCATCAAAGGGATAACAATCCGAACCGCATGAGCTCCTGCCGGGAATCGAACCCTGGTCTCTCACGTTAAAGACGCATACGCTAACCGGTTAGCCACAAAGGAACTCCAAAGTTTTCGAGTTTCATATTAATACTAATACTAATTTATACTATTACTGAGGTCTACTAATTCATAATGTAATAGGTCATCAAGAAAGAAATCAAACCTTGTTTTGGAAATTTTATACTCATAAAAGGAAACGAAACAAGCCATCATAAGTTCCAAGCTAAAAATCCCTGTTCAGTGACGTCAAACGAACATATTAGATCGAACCAACTACCTCTAATTCATTCATACCAGTAGAGGTGCGGTGGCTCAGTGGTAGAGCGTTCACCTCTGCTGTATGTGGTCCCTGATTTAAACACCTCGAAAATAGTTTTGTGGTGGGCAACATTATGCTCCAATTTTCTCCCACACTTTCATTCCTTTCTTATCGTCACCATCTCCTTTAGCCTAAATGGCATAAGCGTGGGACGTAAAACTAAAAGATTTCATTTGCATCCGTGTTAGTCCAGGCATAACAATCTCCAAATTTTATGCCATAAAAGGGAACGAAAACATTCGTAAACCTGTACTATTTTATAACGTAATGAATCATCAAGACCATATTTTTAGTAATTTTAAAGAATCATCATGACCTCTGATCCAATACTCCCAATTCAATGACGTCATAGCAGGACCAAGGTACCTCTGATTCATTCGTACCAGCGTTCATGGCCCCTGAATAAGCATAAGCAAAATTTCAATAGGTGACGTAATCCCGGCCAAAGCATCCCCTAATTCATTCATTATGGTCCATGGAGACCCAAATTGAATAATCGAGAGTGAGGCCAAGTGGGGCGATTACTACTGTCATACAACCTTACGGGGGACATTTTTATTAGAAAATGAGGCACTATTCTGTTTTAGTACGACACAAATTTGTAAAATTTACGGAAGAAATGTGTTACATAATTTGAAGACAGCATTCCATGAGTAATCGAGTTATTTTACAAGTTACCTTTTTGTGAAAATAAAATATACGTTCAATATAGTGACCTATTGTTGTGTAGTTGTAATGGGCAAACTGGGCTGGTTTCACATTTTATGGGTGCACATTTGTAAAATTTATGTAAGAAATATTTAATATATTTTTGAAAGAGTATTTAACAAGAAATCCAAATGTGTGGGCGCTGAACCTGCGAGTTCCATGTTTCTTGAGAAATACCACGAAGGACCAAAGCAAAGCAGAGAGTTAAAACTTATCTGCATAGAAGACTGCAAGCACATGATACAAGGTGAATGAATTACATACCACTTCACATTATTTCGCATATAGTCCTTGGGACTTGTTAGTAAGGCGCCTTCGCTATCACTCTGTAACCGGACATGGAATCCTTCAAAAATTGATCCAGTCGGTGCGTCGTTCACAATGAATGTACGTTGATTACAGGTTTCATAACGCACATTCCACCTTTGAGAAACACTTGCTAAGGCTGTAAGGATACATATGGTGTTTTAAAAAATAATACTTCATATAATGTAACTGTAGTCATACAGTGTGCAAAATGCACTTCATGTTATGAATGTAAGTATAGTATGTACTGGGATAGTGCATTTTCCGCCATTCGAAGACACTTGTCAGGGTTGTGAGGGTTAATTTGACTAAAGGGCCAATCCATGAAAAATGATCGAGAAAAAAGAAAAATTGCCGCTCGACCATCTCCAAAAAATTATTTTTTCATGAATGTTTATCCTATATCAGGGTACTTCAAAACCGCATTTAATTAACATGCCATAGCAAGACAACGGCTGCCGCTATTTTGCATTTTTCGATCTTAGGCATTTACTTTGTTTGAATATCTTAGCGTGTATAGTCGTCCCAAATTGAAAATTGCTGGACCTTTCCAACTCGTGCAGAACTAAAACTTTGATCTCTTAACATTTTAGCCTAAAACCACTTGAACGGGGTGAAATCAGGGGCTGCAGTAGATACATTTTTGGACATTGAAGACATGTTTCAGAAGAGGAAACAACTGACCTAGAGGTCTGAATTTATGTGTCCGTGTAGTCTGGGGTCGTAAGTAAATATGAAAAAATATACAAACGTGTAGCTGTTCCCAAAGGCCTGAAAAAAATCGTTAATTTGGGGAATTATGCCAAATAACATACTTCACTGTCCAATATCTCCAATGAGTCTGGATAAAAAATCTCAAAGTTTGGGAATATTTAGTCCTATAGTATATCATAACACACAACAAAGCGAGTTTTTTGTTTTTGAGCAGAAGAGGGCCAAACTATTAAGTAATGACGTCATATTCTAGGAGGTGTTCTGTGCATAAAATCTACTGGAAATTTGTTGTTGTGAAGTAAAATAATTTAGGATGAATGGTTAGTCCAGTCAAGGCTCGCAAGCTCGTTTCTTTCCTCTAGTTGTGACACTAGTCTTATTACACACACAGCAGCAATGGTGAAGAATGCCGCTATCAGCAGAAGGCGAGGAAATTCAAAATGCACCCTTGACAAAAACTCCGTAAATAATCCTTGCTCTTACTGCTTGCTATATCAATGATACTCAATCATGTTTATTATAGGCTCAGTGGTAGAGCGTTCACCTCTGGTGCTTGGGGTCCCGGGTTCGATCCCAGCCCCCGCCAAGTGAACTTTGTGGTGGACAAACACCGTGTGCGTGGGTTTTCTCGGGGTTCTCCCGTTTCCTCCCACTTTCTTCATTCCACCATTTCATTCATTTCTCATCTTCACCGTCTCCTTTAGCCTAACCGGCATAACCGTGGGACGTAAAACTCAAAGATTTCATTTCATTTTCAATCATGTTTATTCTTTTTTAGCTGTCAACTCATGCAGGAGACTGGGTCCTTTCTTGTGATCTACATTCTCAAGTCAGTGAACACTTACTCGCTGTAATAACTGACTGCGGAAAGTAAACGTTATTACTCAATACTATGACCCCTTTTGCCCAAAAACACGAAACGCGTTTTGTTGTGTGTTATGATATACTAAAGGGCTAACTATTCTCAAAATTTCATATATTTATCCAGGCCCAGTGGAGATATTGGATAGTGATATATGCTAAATTGGCATAATTCCCCAGTTTTACGAATTTTTTCAGGTCTTTGGAAGCAACTACAGATCTGTAAATTCTTCTGTGTTAACTTATGTCCCCGGACTACATGCATACCCAATTCAGACCTCTAGGTTAGTTGTTTCCTCTTCCCAAACATGTTTTCAATGTCCAAAAATGTATCTAATACAAACCCTGATTTCACCCTCTTCAATTGGTTTTAGAAAAAATGTTAAGAGGGCAAAGTGTTGGCTTTGCACGAGTTGGAGACGTCCAGCAATTTTCAATTTGGTAGGACAAACGCATGCTGAGATATTCAAAACAACATAGACGCCTAAAATTAAAAAAACGCAAAATGGCGCCAGCACCTCTGTCGCCATAAGATGTTATAAAAATTAATTAATTGTGGTTTTGAAGTACCCTGATATAGGATAAACATTCATGAAAAAAATAGATTTTTTGGAGATGGTCGAGCGGCACATGCTTGATCACTTAGAGTGGATTGACTCTAAAATTCTATTTCATGAATGTAAGTCTCCACCAATAAAGTGTGAAAGTACGTGAGTGAGTTGTTGTAACCACAGGTTGGAGCGTGTATTTCATATTTCCTTCCTTTTTTGCGTATACCAATCGTCTGTAGCGCACCTTCCTACGGATTCGCTCCTACGTGGGCAATCCAACATGAACTGCCCTGAATCAAAATAAACGGAATGCTAGCTTGTAGTGACCAATTAGAACAGGTAGGTGCGTGCTTTTTCAGAAGTAATCTTTTTAATAGCATAGTAGTTGGTACGTATATCGTTTATAGCATAACTATATGTAAGTATATTGTTTACAACGTACAAGTTAATCATATTATGAATCTGTACACATTTGATGGATAGGTATAAAGAATATAAAGAGGTATTAACCCTTTATTGGGTAGGATTGATTTCAAGCAACATCGCAATTCTGTTGCGTTATCCGCACGAATTGTAACTTTAGTGATCATTTAATTTGTATTATTCCTTTCATACAATATTCATATACATGACTTGAGGGTCGCTTCTTTACATACTTCTAATCTTCGTCAACAGGGGACAGTCAAAATTAGTATTGTAGAAGCTTTATATCCTGCGTTCCGCGAAAGTTTTTTTTAATTTTTTTTAATTTGTGAACATTTTTGGCGGTTTACTTAGTATTCATATAGATCAAAGCATGGTACGCCAAATGAAAATGAAAAGAGTACTGTACGTCGGGAAGGTTTTAAAATATATGTTTAACTTTCGTTTGCTTGTAAGAAAAGTAAGTGCTTTACCGGTATTATTGTATATTTTATTTTATTATTAATTTTCTTTTAAGATTCAGCTTGACCTTAACGTTTCTGGCAACTGGTGAATTATTTCGAAGTTTTATGTATACTACTCGAATACATGAGAGCACAATAAACCTTATAATCCCAGGATAATACCTTTCGGTCTATTATTGGTGACTATGCTTAGGTATAGATAATTTTTTATCTTGTGTAGGTATTATAGCATTTGCCGATTAGTTATTTCATTAATAAAGGAAAAAGTAACATATATTGTCTTTACTAACAGAACTTTACTGTATTACAGGTACCTTTGACCAAAGAAGAATGGGAGAATATGGCCAAGGATTTCCTAACAACGTGGAATTTTTCAAATTGTATTGAGTCATTGGATGGGAAGCATATTGAATTTAAACCGCCTAAAAGAATGGGACCATACTATTATAATTATAAAGGAACACACAGCATCGTCCTCTTCGCTGTGGCAGATGCGAAGTGCAAATTGCTGTATGTAGATATGGGTAGAAACGGTAGGCAGAATGATGGGAGCGTATTTAGGGCCAGTTCGTTAGCACAAGCTATTCAGAGCAATACATTACCCATTCCGGATGATCAACCCTTACCAGGAAGAGCAAAACATTTACTGAATGTATTCGTTGCTGACGAAGCGTTTCCTCTTAGCAGGAACATAATGAGGGATACGGACAAAATCTCGCCTGGGCAAAACCTCGCGGAATAAAATCTCGCCAGTCCGAAACCTCGCCGGGTCAAAACCTCGCAGCCGAAAACCCCGTGAGCCAGGATCTCGCCTGGTCAAAACCTCGCGGCCCAACATCTCGCTTGGCCAAAAATTGCGCAATGAAACCTTTCCTCAAAATTTACCCAATGAGTTCCTTAATATGCAATTCCATACTACAAGTAATAATAATAATAATATACAAATCGTGTGTGTGTGTGTGTGTGTGTGTGCTTTCTTGGGGTATTCCAGTTTTCTCCCAACTTTCTTCATTCCATCATATCGTCATCCTGATCATCTACGTCTTGTTTAACCTACAGGACATAATCAAGGGATGTAAAAACTCACATATTATTTCATACTTTCATAAATATTATTCGACTTTGTTACAATTTCCTAAGGTCACCGTCAAAGTAAAATAAAAACCATCCCAGGCTCAAACTCCATCTATATTGAAAATTTTATCGAGACAGGTCGGGTGGTTGAAGAGTTAAGTCAAACGCGG
Source organism: Thermobia domestica (assembly GCF_964235325.1). NCBI lineage: Eukaryota > Metazoa > Arthropoda > Insecta > Zygentoma > Lepismatidae > Thermobia > Thermobia domestica. The sequence goes on along the minus strand of NC_137460.1, from coordinate 214,811,390 downwards.
TCAATTTAATTTTTATGTATTTCTATGTTTCCCCCTTTCCCTCCGCCTTCCCGAAAATCCATTCCAGGCGGTAACCTGATATGTCTGGCAAATTTCATCGAGATTGGTTTCTTGGTTTAAGAGTTATTAAGTTTTATTATTTTTTTATATCTCCCCCTTCACGTAACTATGCTGTCAAAGGGAAATTACAAAAGACATCCCAGGCCCGAGTCTCATCTATGTTAAAAATTTGATCGAGATCGGTTGGGTGGCTCAAGAAGTATGATGTCACAAACATAATAATTTTCACTTTTATAAATACAGATTTTCAAAGCACGCGTTAAATTATTTTCTTGTAATTATTTTAATGCAATTATGTGTTATTACAAAATATACATATATAGCAATATATAGACCATTCTATATCGAAAAAACCGTCCTGACGAGGTTTTATACTGACGAATGAATAGGGGGTTTAATGGGGACGTCAGCAACGAGGCTATATGTCCCCGTCACGATTTACATGGTTGCTCTGGACTAAAACATGTAAAGAAAAAGGTTAAAATACTAGAGTGCAATAAACGAAAGTGCTGCTAAATAAAAACATAAAATGAAAAAGAAAATAAAAGAATAAATAACAAAAACAATATATAGAAAACAATAAAAGATAACAGAAATTAAAAGTTTAGCAGCAATAAAAATCGACAACACATTAAAAACGCTCAGAGAACGTGAGCAACCCCACAAGCTTTAACAAAGTCCAGTACCCGGCTAACTATATCATGTGAATCCCCCAAAGCGCGGGTAAGAACAGAAGGCAATCCGAAACGTTCTCTGAGAGCTGAGTATTCAGGACATTCAACAAGAATGTGCTGAATACTCAGCGGGACTATACACTCCTCACAGTACGGACGGTTCAATCTTTGCAGCAAGTAGCCATGCGTCAGATGAGAGTGTCCGATACGCAGACGCGCCAGGAGCACTTCATCTCGACGACGATGGCACAACGACGTACGCCATTCTCCTAGAAGTGGCTTCACTACATGTAACTTATTCTCAAGAGCCTGGTCCCAATCTGCTTGCCAGTGAGAGCGCAACAAAGAAAAGAAATGACACTGAAGATCGGAGCAGGGAAGGCTATGCTCCAGTGCAACCCCGGCCAAGGCGGCGTTCTTGGCAGCTGTGTCAGCACGTTCGTTTCCCCGGATGCCGACATGACCCGGCACCCAGCAGACAACGACGACACAACCCTGTTGCTGCAATTCATGGCATCTCACAAGAATGTCCTGCACGACAGAGTGCATACTAAAGACATTCTGTAGACTCAAAATCACACTCTGAGAATCGGTGCAAAAAAGCACACGACGGAGGGAAAGCGTGAGAGCGTGGTCTAAGGCAAGCTTAACTGCAGTCAATTCAGCAGTGAACACTGAACACAGGCGATGTAAAAGAAATTCGGAGCTGGCCCCGTCGGTGACAAAGGCACAGCCTACAGAATCCTCATTCTTAGAACCGTCCGTAAAGAACACACTAAAATCGGGGTACTGATCTAACAGTGCGGCAAACTCTTGCTGGTACACCTGGGGACTAGTTTGCTGTTTCGAATGCATAAATAAACGTAAATCATGGCGAGGGAGACGAAGCAGCCATGGGGGAACAGCGCAAAAGTGAACCAATGAAAGAGAGGGCCACACGAAATCGTCGCCAAGGAAACTCTCACACGCACGGATGTACCATGGACGTGTAGAGCGAGGACGTGCAGCATAGCGCTCGTATATCCGACCACCACGGAGACATGGTCTACACGGGTGGTCTGGAATACAACGCACATGCGCAGAATAATTAAGAAGTAGTCTGCTGCGACGATATGATAACGAAGGTTCATTGGCCTCAGCATACAAGCTGGCGACGGGACTAGTTCGGTAGGCGCCAGTAGCAAGACGAATACCCAGGTGATGCACTGTGTCAAGTTGTCGTAACAGAGAAGCACGAGCAGAACCATAGACAATACAGCCATAGTCTAACTTGGACCGAATTAGACTACGGTATAAACAAAGTAGAACAGTACGATCAGCACCCCACGTGCGGTGGGAAAGGACACGAAGGAGATTCAGAGAGCGAAGACAAGAATATTTAAGAGTCCGTACATGTGGTGCCCACGACAAGCGACGGTCAAACACCAGACCCAAGAAACGGACTGTATCAACGAATGACAAACGGGTGCCATCGAGGTACAAGTCCGGGTCAACAACGCACGTACGCTGCCGGCAGAAGTGAACACATTGGGATTTCTCGGTGGAAAAGCGAAATCCAGTCTCATTCGACCAGCGAACGAGACGATTGAGAGTCAGTTGAAGCTGTCGAGTAATGCCGCGAAGGTGGCGGGAGCGACAGAAAATTACAAGATCGTCAACATAAAGCAGACCAGACACAGGAGCCTGGATCTGCGAAAAAACGCTGTTGACTGCGACAGCAAACAACGTGACACTAAGAACACTGCCTTGTGGAACACCATTTTCTTGTACAAAGCGCTCTGAGAGAGTAGAGCCCACACGCACTCTAAAGTGTCGCTCGTGAAGAAAATTCGAAATAAAGTGGGCCATATGCCCACGAAGACCCCAGTGGTATAATTGTTTTAGGATTCCGTAACGCCATGTGGTGTCATACGCCTTCTCTAAGTCGAAAAATATAGCAACAAGATGCTGGCCGTCGAGAAAGGCGTCTTGAATTTCACCCTCAAGATAAGCAAGATTGTCGGTAGTGGAGCGGAAACGACGAAATCCACTTTGAAATTTGCTCAAAAGGGAATGCCATTCCAAATACCACACCAGGCGCTTGTTGACCATTCGCTCCAGCAGCTTACAGACACAGCTCGTGAGAGCAATGGGTCTGTAGCTCGTGGGGCTAGTTGCGGCTTTCCCTGGCTTTAAGATGGGAAGAACCAGGGCCTCACACCAAGCAGGTGGAAAAAACTCCTCAACCCAGAGGCGATTATACAGCTGCAATAATGCAAGCTGAGAATCGCGGGAGAGATTGCGCAACATATCATAGGAAACACGGTCAAGTCCGGGAGCAGTATTGGACGATTCGCGGAGAGCAGAATCGAACTCAACGAGCGTGAAAGGAGCGTTATAGTCCTCACTGTTGGCGGTACGGAAATTTAACGGGTTTCGCTCCAGCTGAGGACGTGAACGAGCAAAGGCTGGTGGGTAGTGATCTGACTCAGAGATAGTGGCAAAATGGTGGCCCAAGATATTGGCGATCTCTGAGGGATTGGTCTCTAGAACACCATTCACCGTTAAGGCTGGGACAAGAAGTAAAGAAGCGGATCCGTTTAGGGAGCGAACCCGACGCCACACAGCTGACACAGGCGCGCGACTACCGATGGACGAAACGCAATTCCTCCAGCCTCGGCGCCTCGAGAGCTTGACCAGACGCCGAGCACGAGCACGCAGAATGCGGAATCGCTGAAGACTGTCTTCTGTGGGATGACGACCAAAAGCGGCAAGAGCGCGCCGACGAGCCTGGAGAGCCCCACGGAGTTCCGCAGACCACCATGGAACACGCCGGCGAGAAACGTCGCCACCGCACTCCGGAACGGAACCACGAGCAGCATCAACAACAGTCCGCTCAAAAGCCCCAGCCACAACAGCTACAGGGAGACCACCATGACAATGAAACCCACCGAGCTCACGGAACCCACGCCAGTCAGCACGCTCCAGACTGAAGCGGCGGGGAGGAAAATGAGAATCAACTGGGAGACCCCCAACAAACAACGGGAAGTGACCACCGCCACAAAGACCAGGACGCACTCTCCAGGTCAACGAGGTCAAGAGACCAGCACCGCACATGGAGAGGTCGACACAAGAACACGCGCCATGGGCAGTGGAGAAATGAGTAGGACCGCCATCGCCAAGGATTATACTGACGAAATTTCTTCACAGGCAAGATTACGTCCCGCGTAGTTTAGACCAGGCGAGATTCTGTGTCTAGAGATCAGGACCGCGAGGTTTTGACAAGAGAGATTTTGGGACGCGAGGTACTGGCAAGGCGGGGTTTTGTCCAGGCGAGGTTTCGGCCCTGTGAGATTTTCGCCAGACGAGGTTTCGGCCCGGTGAGATTTTCGCCAGACGAGGTTTCGGCCCGGTGAGATTTTCGCCAGGCGAGGCTTTTATCCTCGAGGTTTTGTACCCAAACGACATAATGAAGCCGTACCCTAATCATAATTTAAGTAAGGGTAGGCGAATATATAACTACCGATTAAGTAGGGCACGCTGAGTATTGGAATGTTGTTTCGATATTGAGTAATTGATTCCTAATTTTGCTCACTAAGATTAATTTGGTGCTGAAAAAGTTCAGCAGATAGTACTTACGATCTGTGCATTGCATATTTTTCTCAGCGAACATAATGCATATTCGTATGCACAGCTCTCATAGGAATGTACAGAAACATTTACATAGTATTTCACAACTTTTAGGGGATAGGGTAGGGCAAGTTCCACTGGAAATAAGTAGTGAGTTTGAGGCCTACTTCTCCATTCTATTGGGTGCAATACCATAGCAAGGGGAAGCTATTAAGTAGGGACATTCGTATAGTCAACATGAGCTTTTAGTAATGTTCTCTCCATCTTGACTGTAAAGAGTGTGTGTTACTTATATGCATTGTATTGCATTCTGAACACCAAATTTAATGGATGTCCAAAAGAAGCTTTTTCTACATATTTTCAGTCAACATAAAGAAACATGTATATTTTCTTTTGTTCTTTTATGAAGACTAGAACATTTATATTTTTGCATGTCTCATCATTTTGTTCTACATATATTATGCATTCAAGTATGTAAAGTGACGGTAAATTTGTAATGTTTAATTTCCCGTAATGGATAAAATCTCAACACGCATCTCGGAATGAGTAAAATTTCAAAAAAAAAAAAATGAATCAAACTCCTAGCTGGAGATGCCATTTTTGTACACGCACTTTACATCATAAAAGAGAAAAAAATGAAAAAAATACCGAAGAAATAATGGCTTGGAAACGCCAGTTCTTTTAAACTCGTTACTATTTTTAAAAGAATGATCTAATGTAGATGTTTTATTTTATATTTATATCTAACATGAATCATAAAATTTTAAATAACTTTTGAAGGAAAAAATCCTATTCATGACGTTTTCCTTTTAGGCCATAATTGCTGACTCATCCATACCCCACTGAACAGATGCTCGAAAAGCAGTGTGGCCCTCACCACCATTCCCGCGCCAACCCAATGCAGCACAGAACAACCACAATGTCTTAAAAGGACTAACTCAAATTGTGACCAGACGAATTTTATTTCTGAATTATCGAACTTTTATTGCATCTGACTATTTATAAAAAAAGAATTTGTGTTGTTAATTCCAAGATCTTGCTGAAGTGACACCCACTATCGAAACCTTTGAGTCTTACTTAAATAAAGAATATACTTAAGCTTATTTATAGTACTTCAACTTTGTTATTCAATTTGACCAAATAAAAATTTTAATTATTTGCATATCTTTTATAGCACTTCCATATTCGTTAAACAACAACAATACTCCTTCATCTCTTAAGGAGTCATCTCCAAGAATGTATAACAAAATTCTTTTAGGAAATTGAAAAGGAAAGAAAACTCTCATTGTTAATACTAACCGTAGTATACAGTGTACAGTTGATGTTTAACTCCGTATTTTATCACGCGTGCTCAGAATTATATTCTCCATTCAATAAACAAACAACACTAAAACGTTACTATTGTATTAAAGTAATACATATTATAATAAAAATAACCTAATACCGATACAATGTGCAAGGAACTGTAATATGATTCAACGTTACCGGTAGTGAAAAACGTACCGTAACATTTTTCCCCGGCCGTTAAAATAATGAAGAATGTTAAAAGATGAATATTTTTTTATTTATAATTCTTTAATAAGTCTGCTCTCTTCACGGCCGAACAATCAAATAGCTTTATATTACTTAAATTTTGATTCGGTACTTCTCTCCCTTTCAAATCTTTCAAAAACACAGAATCATAATGAATTCGAACCACTACATAAGGAGCAGTGTATACAGGATGTATTTATGCGTGATTCTTTTATATGCATCTGAAAGAAAGTGGGTCTTAGCCATTACTAAGTTACCTTCCTGTATAATTACCGGTTGCACTGATTTCGCACATAATTTACGTTTACGTTTAGTTAACATTCGAGGAAACACCTGTATATATCGTCTTGATCCTTAATGTGTTTAAAAGTTAAATCAAATCCTTTGTAATTTCAATAGGATTTTTAAAAAAAAGAGAGAAAGAGAAGTTCTGACAAGCAGGCGCTTACCGTTGAGGACGACTGTATATTGTATTTTCCGGTCCAGTACAAAAACTGTTATTCGAATTACCGGATTGGAAAACGTTAGAGTTACTTGGATACACTCCTACTGCAGAATATGGGGGAGTCAGAGTAGATGTCACTGTAGTAATTCCCAGAGCCGGTAGAGAGGTATTCGAGATAAACAACGTGACCGGAGGAAATGCACCAAATGGTGGCTTCGCACCATATATATTCGTCATATACGCTGGGGGAATAATTCCATAATTTAACACATTGACTGCCACTGTGTTACTGAAAATATACCTCTTCTGGGCCAATACGATTTTCTTCTTTCAGACCAAATGTAAAGTAATTATATATACATAACATTTCAAAACAATGAACGGTAAACTCATTGTTGACGTTTTTTGTATGTGTATGCATTCTTATACACGCGGCGCAGGGTTGAAATTTTACCTTGTACGCCACGTGTATACGATTTCATACACGCAAAAGTTTGTATTATGTTTACCATATTTTCACTGTTTTGTTTGTAATTACCCAATTAATTTCAAATTGTGGTGAAATAAATGTTGTCCGCACCCACTCCCTGTGCTTTGTCACAAAAAAAAAGTTTAAAAAATTCCAACTCTGACAATTATTATAGAAAGATTTATTATTTTCCAACAATGAAAACTATTTATGACATGGCTTTGCAACAGTGATAAAAACAACTGAATGCTATGTTTATTTACATTTGAATTTTGTTGTGAGTCGTGAATATTATTGTTCTATATTTCCTGTTAGAAATGGATGAGGACCAGATTAGACTTTACCTTCACGACGATGAAGAATTGAGTGATATGAGTGGTGAGGATCTAAATTACGATTCTGATCAGGACCCTGAATATCTTCCAAGCGAGGATTGTGATGACTGTTCAACTTCCTACAACCAGAGACTAGAAATCGCATCATCTTCGAGTCAATCGCCTTGTGGTGATCATCCAGACAGTGATAATAATGACGAAGAAGCTACAGTCCAGCAAGCGAATACTTCTCAGAAGACTCGCCGTGATTTCAGTAACTTATTCTGGGACATTCCAAGGGGTAAGCAACCCAATATTCAATTCAATGGAAGAGCGAGAATAGATCCAGATTTGGCGGCAACGTTATCATTAGGTGAACCTCAAGATTTTTTTCAGTTCTTCATAAATGATGACATAATACAAGTAATGGTCGATCAAACAAACCTTTATGCAACACAAGTTATGTTGGAGAGTGATGTGAGCCCGCATTCTAGAGTTCACAATTGGGAGCCTACCACCAGTGAAGAAATGAAAAAATTCCTTGGTCTGTTAGGGTGGATGGGCTTGGTACAAGTACCAAAATTGTCCGATTACTGGAGCACTAGTGCTTTATACGATTTTCCTCTTCCTCGACGAGTAATGAGTAGAAACAGATTCGAATTACTCCTACGACTGTGGCACTTCGCAGACAATTCACGCGCTGTTCCAAATGATAGGTTACACAAAATTAGGGACATCATTGAAAAACTAATTTCACGATTCCAGGAAATATATACACCAGGAGAAAAAAAAATTGTGTTGACGAAACGATGATACCATGGCGAGGAAGACTTTCGTTTAGGCAGTACATTCCTTCAAAAAAGAATAAATATGGTGTGAAACTTTTCAAAGTGTGTGCCAGCAAGGGCTATACGTGGAACATTTCGCTGTATGTTGGAAATATAAATACGTCCAATAACATGTCAGTTCCTGAAACAGTTGTTTTCGATCTTGTAAAAGATCTTTTTGGTGAAGGACGGCGACTATACACCGACAATTATTACACTAGTGTTCCTCTTGCTTACCTTGCAATTGACAATAATACACACCTAATCGGTACAATTAGGTCTAACCGTAAATATTTGCCACCCGATGTTGTTCAAGAGAAACTGAAGAAAGGTGATATTGTGGGTAAGGAAACCCAGGAAGGTGTGACGGTTTTGAAGTGGAAAGACAGTAGAGATGTATTAGTGTTATCTACAGCTCATTCTGCTGAAGAAGTAACTGTGACGGAAAAACGTGGATTAGAAATTAGAAAGCCTACTGCAATTGTTGATTACAATAATGGCAAGTCCTTTATTGATGTAAGTGATCAGTTAGCTTCGTATGGCAAATCTCTACGAAAGACTACAAAATGTATAAGAAAGTGATTCTAGAATTGATATGGGGAACGTCGCTCGTGAATGCCTATATTCTCTATACTGAGTGTATCCATCTCGATAACCTACATATAAACGAGTTCCGGGAACGTACAATTCTAAGTCTATTATCAGGACAACTACCTGCAGCACAAGGCCTTTCTTTACCTGTGCAACAAGGAAGAAAAACTCCAACTCATTATTTGGTAGACAAAGTAGGGGATAATGGAAAAAAGAAGCAAGGACGCTGTGTTCATTGCTACAAAATATATGGAAGACGTGGAAAATCTGACTCGACAGGGAGAAAATTTGCTAAGTGGGTGAAGACAGTATGTGACAAGTGCCCCAAGAATCCTTTCATGTGCCGAGAGTGTTTTAATAAAAATCATTGAAGTTTCATAAGTACTCAGCCAATAAATCATAAATCTTTATAGGTTAATTAGAAAAAAAACCTAAGACTAAAACAATGTACCAAAATGATTATATATTGAAGAGTTTTCTAAGAGTTTAGATGTATGATTGATGAGGTACATAATGTATAAACTTGTGAAATCCAACTTGAACCACTGTATTTTGCGACCAAACTATCTCTTTCAATTGTCAATAGTAAATACAACAATTCGAAATAGTAAATAAAGCTTTCAACATTTTTAATCTCTTGCGAAATGAAGGAACTTAAAATTCTTACTGCCCCGTCTTAGCTGTACGCCATAACTGTTTAACTATCATATAGTTTTGCTTGAACTGTGTATACATTTTTATACACAAGGCCTAGAATGAAGATATTCCTTGTGTATGGAATAGCATACACGCGGCGCAGAAGCAAGACGCCATGTGTATGAAATAGCATACACATGGCAGTCAATGTGTTAATTCTGGAGCAAAAGAATTCCTGTTATTTGCTCCGAAACGCCAACCTTGGTTAAAGAATCCGAATCCTCTATTAGCACGTTCATTTTTGCGTTGAGTATTTTAATTCTTATTTCTTGAAAAATTCTTCCTATTTCCAGTCGAGTAATTTTTTTTCAGATTTAGCTTCCATGTTTATAGGTTCCGTTTGAGCCAAATTGTCAGATCTCGATATCTTATTTTGTCCTACACTAGCTTGTCTAATATTGGGTCTCTTCAATTGAATCTTCAAATTTGACGTATTTCCGGAATTACCAGTAGATTCACCCTCCAATTCTGTTAATCTCATCATTAAGTCATGAACAGAATTTACAGAACCCAATTTCAATATTTTTTTTCTCCTCAGCAGGTAAACTATCAAGGATTAAGTCCTTTAATTCCGAATCTGAAGGTGAACTTACAACCAAATGATATGAATCAATTATCGACCAGGCAAAGTCAGATAAAGAAGAAAACTATGTTTTGTCATATCTCATCGAATAGAGATGGCGTTTCTGCGCCTCTCCATCCGAGGAGATATATACTGATTCCTGAAGAGGTTGACGAAATCCCAGAATGTTCTAATTTTATGCGGAATACTACGATACCAGGATTTCGCAGTCTTCCAGACACCTAGATATAATGTATCTTCGATCTCTTTTTCTCGTAATTGATACATACCAATGGTTTGGAGTAAATCCTCTAAGAATATTCTACCCGAAGCAGTCATTTCACCATCAAATTTTGGAAACTTGTGCATTTCCCGAAGATACGCATCAATTGGCCTAGGTGGTGGAGAATCAGCAGATTCGTCACTCTTTTCAAGATTTGTTTTTACCGGTACATCGACTATTCCTAACTTATCATTATTTATATCATACATCTCCGTACCAGGATCTTAATTAATATCGTGCGGTTCAACTCGATCACACCGATTCACATAAATTTCTCGTTTACGTCTTCGCCGGATATATTTATTTCGCCTATTCGCGAAAGAATTTTCTGAATTTCTCGGCATATTATGCTGATCAACCGTATCCTTCCCTGGTCGGATTCGGATGTTGAGCAATCATTTGAGGCTCCTATCCCATTACTGGCATTCTCTTTATTGGTCTCTGTTACCGCGAATTCTTTTAATAAGGTCTCTAAAGGACCTTCAGTCGAGTCTTCCCGGATTAATCGCTCGCACCTAGATTCCTGATTATCCAGTCGACGTGATAAATTTTATATCTTTTTTTTTTCAAATTTATTAATATTTTCCGTAATGAAACCTTCACATCGAGTTTCTGCCATAAGAAATCTTTCATTTACTGTCTTTTCAATACTTTCCCTAGTTTCACGGCATTTCTCTAAACTGTATTTAAACGCAGCTGCTGTGTCGCGTTCTAAAATTTTGACATTGTTCGCTATTTTCTCGTTTGCATCTTTCAGGTCTCTATATTCATTAATTTGTTGTTCCTTTACCTAATTAAAATTTACATTACAATTCTCTTGACAATTTTGTATCTCAAGCTTTAATTTTCCTAGGTCACTATTCACATCATCAATTTTGGAATCAATTTTTTGGGATACTAAATCTTGCTTTTTCTCAACCTCATTAGCTAATATTCCTAAGTCAGACTTGGCTTTATTTACATCATTAGCTGCAGAAGCTATCTCACCCGAAAGTTCTAATTTAACTTCATTAAAATACTGCATTAACTGTGATTTTACTGACTTAATTTTAGAGTTTACCGTCGACAATTGAGCCACAGCAGAAGACAATTTCCTGTCCAATTTTGTTTCCAAACTTCCAATTATTCTTTTAGACTTTCCAAAAGCGGCCCTCCTGCTATTTTAATCTGAGGGACCGATTTACGTGACGCTAATGTGTGTTCCCGGTCAGTTTCACTGGCATTATCTCCAGTCTTGTTCATTGCTGAGCATTTTTGGCATACCCATTTACCTTCATTTTCTTTAATATTTATCACGTCAGCCTGACATAATACATGTTCTGTGGAATAGCTGTCCACAACTATCACACCCTACCGATTCCACATAATCTAAACTTCGAATCTTTCCACAACACGTATGAGTATCTGGCTCACACCTCTCTTCATCAAAATTAATCAACATTATAATATCATATTTCACTTGTCACACAAACTCAAACAGATCAAAAAGGGGGAACAAAAAAAAACTTACTTAACCTCATTTGCTTTCTCTTTACTTACCCTAAAGGTTTCGTGGCAGTAATTGTACACTCCCGCTTTTATTTTATTCTCATATATCCGTGGCGAAAGGGTCGCCAATTTTGTAACACTTAATTTACCGTAATGGTTAAAATCTCAACACGCATCTCGGAATGAGTAAAGTTTCAAAAAATGAATCAAACTCCTCGCTGAAGATGCCAATTTTGTAAACGCGCTTCACGTCATAAAAGAGAAAAAAGAAAAAAATATCGAAGAAATAATGGCTTGGAAACGCCAGTTCTTGTAAACTCGTTACTATTTTTAAAAGAATGTTGATCTAATGTACATGTTTTATTTTATATTTATATTTAATATGAATCATAAATTTTTAAATAACTTTTGAAGAAAAAATCCTATTCATGATGTTTTCCTTTTAGGACATAATTGTTGATTCATCCATACCCCACTGAACAAATGCTCGAAGAGTAGTGTGGCCCTCACCACAATTCGCGCGCCAACACAATGCAGCACAGAACTACCACAATGGCTTAAAAGGACTAACTCAAATTGTGACCAGACGAATTTTATTTCTGAATTATCGAACTTTCATTGCATCTGACTATTTATAAAAAAAGAATTTGTATTGTTAATTCCAAGATCTTGTTGAAGTGACACCCAGCATCGAAACCTTTGAGTCTTACTTAAATGAAGAATATAATTAAGCTTATTTATAGTACTTCAACTTTGTTATTCAATTTGACCAAATAAAAATTTTAAATATTTGCATATCTTTTCTTGCACTTTTATATTCGTTAGACAACAACAATACTCCTTCATCTCTTAAGGAGTCATCTCCAAGAATGAATAACAAAATTCTTTTAGGAAATTGAAAAGGAAAGAAAACTCTCATTGTTATTACTAACCGTAGTATACAGTGTACAGTTGAGGTTTAACTCCATATCCCGCCCTCACAGAAGAGAAGGGAAAAGATGATTGCTAGCAGGCTATGATGCTGGGACCCCGACTCCTTATTGGTCACCGCACAGAATTGATCTTCTAGCAATTTTGATGTCCAATGAATTAGAGGACTTTCCATTCACCTTTGTGGACTAAACAAGTACCACCGAACGACTTCTACAAACTGTGCAGTAGTAAAGTGTTTGTGTGAGTGTTGGTGCCAATTACGACGAACTGGAATGGAAAACTTTAAGTCCGTAAGTAGTAAGCATTCATTGACATAAGAAAATAACTATTGTTCCTGATTAGAAGATTTTAATTTAGTCATCAAAACAGTGTCACTGATACTCAAAGTCAATGATACTCCAAATGGTTTTAAAATAATTTCTCACGAAACTTCTAGAGTTCAAATGAGGATATAGTCACTAACCTCTATCCTGGGCTGATCTTGCACACAGTACTGAAATTTACCTGGTTGACCACTTGGTTGGTGCTAAGATTACCTGATCGGTTTCTTTGTTCCTGAATCACCTTGGATGGCACAGAGATACATCTTGGAATTAACTATTTCTTTAGACCAACCTCTATTTGAGATTCCTCCATACTGCCATCTCAAAGATAGGCCGTATCCGCATCCCAAGAGGAACATTATATTCATCGCAGTCAATCTGTCATGGAAAAAGCCCCATTCTACCTAATTGTGTGCTAGGTTAACTAATTATAAAATTTTTATAGATTCTATGGCCTAAATTTTCTTTTAGATCCACATTTCCTTTTAATGTTTTGGTGGGCTCTTACTCCGTTGTTTTGTATTTCGTGTCTTCTGTAAACCTCACACACACCCTCTTGACAATACTAGATTTAACTATAAAGAATGTTTTTATTTAATTTTCCGGCTCGTAAAATATAAAATCAGTTTTAACAAAAAAGAGAGAATTTATTTATTTTCACATATTCCATTATTTTTCTTTTCTTCTATATTGCGTATTTAATTTGGCTATTCCCACCTTGATACACAACAACATGGCGGACGCCCATCTCCGCTCCAGAACACCTGCCAATTCACGCAAGATCTCAACCCTCCATACAGGCTTCAGCAACCACAAAACAGATAAGCTTATCATAAAGCACATTAAAGTATTCATACGTTTATCAGAATAATAGCACTTATGCTAAATATAATTTAAATCTCTATAAATATAAACGATATAAACGATCTTTCTTCCAGTCAAACATTAGGCCTAAAGTTACGTAAACAAAAGTAATCTATCACATTTCTTCCTGAATTATTGACAATAACCTTTGAATTTAAAGCAATTTCATTATTATTGACTACAATCGCAATAATAAATATTTTGTCTCGTTTTATCGTGGTATAATTCCGTAGTATTAATAATATAAACATAGTGAGTGCGAAGCACATCTGAGTTGTCATGCTACATTATTTACGTTATATAGCTATCAATATCATCTTCTCGGTATTGATTTACAATAGGGTAATCAAAAGTAATACATATTATAATAAAAATAACCTAATACCGATACAATCTACAAGGAATACTGTAATATGATACAACTTTACCGGTAATAGAATTTTCTCTAATGCTACCGGTAATGAAAACGTACCGTAACAAATTTAGTATATTTAATTTTCTAAATAGTGTTTTCTAATGACTTATTTGATTGTTCCGTGTAATTTTTGCAATAATTTTCTTTTGTAGTTTGAATACTTCACTTGATCTTGTAATATTAGCTTACACCATAATCACATACCATATATGAGATTTCCCAACCTGCATAATGTAATGTTTTAATTACATGCATTGCCGTTTTGTCAATTAATGAGCGAACTCCAAAGTACATTAAATTTATTTATTGTAGTAATCTCAGAGGGTTCCTGAGAAATGAATTATATCCGATATTTCGGAGGAATTACACGGTCTTCCTTCGCCTGGGGTCTTGTCGAATTTAATAACAACTACATTATCTTGTTGAATCTTGCAAAGTTTCGCTTCTCTCCCTTCTTTGGATTTTCCGTTATCAGGGTGTGACATTATAAATGACGCACCCTACACACACACACACACACACACATATATATATATATATATATATATATATATATATATATATATATATATATATATAATTAAAAATTACGTTCAATTAAGATAAGAAAAACAACATGCAGCGTATAAGAATTGGCTAGCAATTGTTTTTTATTTTTTATAATGTTTTGTTTGTGAGATATTGCAGGTGTGAGTGAGTTACAGAAACTATCAATAGATATTCCAATGTTACCAGGAATTCAAATTTTCAGTTTATCCAAGGAGTTGAACTTTGAGGAAGAATGGAAGGTAACTGAGCGTACGGAAGAATTACTATATTAGCTATTCGAATATTTACAAAGTATCAAATGGTAATTTATTATATACTAAGTTAAAAGAAAAATATTAAAATAACCATCGCTCTAAATTTTAAAAACCTAGAAATTTCAGTTAAACATTTCACGAAACGACAAGGTCTTGGTTTTCACGAAAGAGAACGACGTTCAGGTTCAACAAGTTCCTTGAGGGTAATGTCCTCATGGAGATAAGTGCTTGGGGACATGCCCCTTTCTCCCCATACGCTCGGCACCAGTGATGCTAGAACTGATTGCACATGGACATGCTACGTTACCCTATGTCCATCATACATAGGGGCAACGCAGTAATCGCACGCACCATAAACATACAGTATGCATTTATTTAGTACCCAACGTATTTAGGTTCACTTTCTCGCAATATCTTCACTCAGTAGGTGGCATAGTGGTAGCGTCTCTGCTGCCAAGCTACATTTGGTTAGGTTGAGCGTAGATACGAACGATGCTCGGACCGACTATCCTAGCTGAGATTTTCAATGTGTTTTTAACCTTGACAATATCCCTGCTTGTGTTGCTTCCTTGAATAATTATTGGAAGTACAAATTAGTTCTGTCTGTTTTCAAAAAATGATTCCCTTTGATTAATCAGTTAATTCCTGCTCTTCAGAAATAAATGAACTTCTGCCAAGAAACAAACGGACCGAACTAACTTGTTTTAACAATAATAAACAACAAATATTCTCCCAGCATAAACGAACATGGTCATAGCATCCAGTTCTGTATGCTCCATGTATCAGAAAGTAGCTGAATAAGATTTAATATGGAGTGGAGATATTCATTATCTATATCGTTGATAATGTGTATTTACATAATTAAGCACACTTTTGTACATTTGGATATCAGCTATTACTTACAATAAGCTCTTCAAATGATAGCGAGTATACTATGGTGCAATACCGTTATCATTTCGTAGCTAAGAATATGTCAATTTCAAGTAATTGACATAAAATACACAGTCTTTCATAATTTTTAATTCGTATGAGCAGTCTGTGGATGCGTTGCATATACAAGAGGGTTGCGTTAATCTAGTACTATCTAGTATTTTCTTTCCAGGTGAAAAACTTTGACTTGCGATAAGTTTGTAGTAGCATGCGTAGTCAACGAAGCATTGGCACCAGTCATTATATATTTTCTTAACTACTAACACAAACATCTTCAAGGAATCAACGAAAATGCTTCCTTTAAAAGATTTTGAAATTAGAATCCGAGTTTACAATTAGCGAAACGGGGTCTTCCATTTTTTTAAAAATATCTTACCCTTAAATTTATCAATGACGTCAAGACTTAGGTTTCGCAGGATGGATTTAGAACTTTTGTGTCATACCTTGCAAGTGATTATCTAGTCCTACCGAGGAACATCACTCTGTTCCACAGGCTGCCATCGTCGGTTTTTGCATCAAAAAAGTGTTGTACCTGGATGTGAGAAACAAGTACTGCACAACGTACGCCAGGGCAGCTTCCAGGAGTGAGAAAGTACGACCGCATCGCGGTTTCAAGAACTGGACGCAAACATCCACGGGGATGGAATTAAACATAATTCTGGAGGGCTTTAAAAGAAGCGAAGAGCCGTACGGTGTAAAGTGTGGTACTCTTGTGATTGATGGGGATTCTAGCGTATATGCAAAAGTTCTGAAAGCGAGGCCTTACACCAACATTACAGTAGAAAATGTAGAGTGAAAAGTCATTTCTGCGGAACTACTGCAAGAAACTAAGACTCATAAGCACTGATGGCAAATTGAACAATGGTAACCTCAGAAATAAAATTAGTGGCAGCATTCTGAGGTTGCGAAGAGCTATTACGAAGGCCATCAAACATCATGTTTACCAGATTGTTTGACCCCTAGTTCTGGACACACAGAATTTTATAAAGATTTTTTCAACGAACCAAGCCATGTGTTTGGGGAACATTTGCAGTGAGTTGAGCGTGGCTGTTTCTGCATTGAAAGACCTGTAGAAGAAATTAATATTGTTTCGGAACTTGAGGCAGTTAGTTTGTACACGCTGATCAAGGAAGCAGTAGTTCAACTCGCAATTCATTACAAAAGTCTTCTCAGGAGCTTATACAGCAACCCTGTGGAACAGTTCAACCCTATAACAGCGAAGTTTCTTGGGGACAAACCAGTGACTATGGGTTGAAGAGGTTTCCTGCTCCGCTGCTCTGATTTCTCACAACACCCACACTCCACTGTATAGCCTACACAAACAAATACGTTCCGAGAAAAGCCCAGGGATTTACATGAAATCTCTAGAGTCAAAGCGATGCGAAGGTAAGCCTCACGAAGAAACGGCAGCAACCCAGGAGCAGGGAAAAGCTGCGACTTGAGCACACGTCCGTTGGCAGTAGACTTGAGAAGGACTATGGGCGAAATCCTCAGAGAACGGAACTTCCGCCTGATGCCCCACAGCAAAGATGTCAAGAGTTTTTGCAGTCTGTGGCTCGCACAGAAAAGGAACATCAAGAGGTAGAGAGGAACACTGAAGTGCGGTGGAACCGGGGGCTTTGGAATCAGGAGAGGCGCAAAGTTAGTCACATTTCATTTCGGTATAGTGTGCAAGAAGAAGCCTCACACCGGGTGCGAGAAACTAGTTCAAACCCTAGTGTATAGAGACTGGGACGCGGAAACAATGCAATACGGAAGAGAAAAGGAACTTATTGCCATTGAACACGTAGAGAAGGAAGTGAATGTTACAATAGCACAATGCAGCCTGTTTGATGATCCGACCATTCGCTTTTTAGGAGAGGCACCAGACGACCTGGTAGGTGAAGATGATATTTTAGAAGTTTAGTGTCCCTTTTCTGTCAAACATATATCACCATCAGATGCCGTAAGGACCATAAAAGTAACTTTCTGGAAATTTGAAAAATTTTTGAATTTTACGTTCCACGGTTATACCGGTTAGGCTAAAGGAGACGGTGATTATGAGAAATGATTGAAATGATGGAATGAAGAAAGTGGGAGGGAATGGGAAAACCCCGAGAAAACCCACGCACACGGTGTTTGTCTAACACAAAGTTCACTTGGCGGGGGCTGGGATCGAACCCGGGCACCAAAAATGAAATCTTTAAGTTTTACGTCCCAGGGTTATGCCGGTGAGGCTAAAGGAGACGGTGATAATGAGAGATGAATGAAAATGGTGGAATGAAGAAAGTGGGAGGAAACGGGAGAACCCCGAGAAAACCCACGAGCACGGTGTTTGTCCACCACAAATTAACTTGACGGGGGCTGGGATCGAACCCGGGACCCCAAGCACCAGAGTTGAACGCTCTACCATTGAGCCACCGTGGCCCTTCTGGAAATTTGACAAGGATCTTAACACCAATACATTGAACACCAACCAAAGAAACTACGACCAGGTGCAGGGACAACTCCATGTTACACGAAGGAGCTACTGTATCTTCGCTCTATGAACACAGAAAAGTTTTAAAATCGAATATATCCAAAAGGATGAATTCTGGATGAAGAATATGGTAAAACATATACAACAATTTTTTGTTGAGTGTCAGTTACCAGAACTTGTTGATCGGAAACACACACGGTCAATGCAAATCCCAAATATCCCAAGAATAATCCAAAACTAAAACTAAAGACAAAACTCAAGAGACTGATCAAGAATAAGAATCTTGTTGAACGGGGCATGAACTCTAGTTGAATTGATTAATTCTGACGAAGGTGGTGTGTCTATTGTAGCTCCGTGGTAAAAATTACTAACAAGACACAGTAAAGTACGAAATTTAATGGTACAGGGTTGTAAACTTCAGAATATATACATTATAGAAAATCACCAGTATGCATCTACGGCTGTGTTTCCATGGAAAAATTATATACCGTAATTGAATTCTGTAGAATTACTACAAGATTAGAGCATTTAATAGTCCATGCGTACCTTTGCTCCTATTTTTTAGACAGACCCTGATGCTATCCTATCGTATGTATGTTCCGAAGTTATCAACGATTGCCATTAAAATGGAGTGGTTCATTATGTGCTGTTAGTACTTTATAACTATATAATAATGGATCAATTGTGTCATTCATTTTTCATTTATATTCTGAGTAACACTGATTCTGATTTTTGATACTGCTTTTAGTCATTGTATTGCAAGTTTCGTTTTGATTACTTCCATTGTTTTAAGATTATATGTGGAAATACTTAGCGTTTAGTAATAAGTTGTTATAGATATGTTGTAAGATTTTAAGCAAACATTTCTTAATTCTGGCCACCGGTGACTAAACCTCACTTTTGTGATTTTTAAATGTCCTTAACCTTGTGAGTCTAGAGTTGTTTCCAACCTTGCAAACCTGAATTTTTCAAGTAATTGTTATTGTTTACATTCGACTGCTTGGTTTGATTCCAACTTGGATTCTAGAATAATCAGATAGCAGTCTGATTCTAACAAATATACTATTTTAATGAGATAAATATTACTTATCAATGTGGCCAGAGGAGCGTAGAAATATGTGCTCGAGAAAAAGAAAAATTTGAATAGAACGAATAAGTTCACATTTTGAGTAACTATAACGTAGTATTAACGATATTTTTGATTGGGTATAAGCTATGATATCCTCGCGCATGTGAATTCGTAAAGTTTTGCAATAATGAGAAGGTTTATCAAAAGAACAATACAACACACGAATTGAGTAGATTTTGAATGAATGAATGAATGAATGATTAGGGGGGTAATGGGGACGTCAGCAGCTAGGCTATATGTCCCCGTCACGATAAACATGGTTGTTCTGAATTAAAAGATGGAAAGAAAAAGGTTAAAAGAATAGGAACAACAAAACTGCTGCTAAATAAGAGAAATTAAAAGATAAAGTGCATAAAAAATAGAAAATAAAACAATAATTAAATTAAAACATATAACAATAACAATATATAGAAACACAATAAAAGCGAACAGAAATTAAAAATGCAGCAGCAATAAAACAGTGGAAACACACTAAAACAGCTCAGAGAACGTGAGTAACCCCTGAAACATGAACAAACTCAAGTACCCGTCGAACCATATCACTTGAATCCCCCAAAGCACGGGCAAGAGCAGAAGGCAATCTGAAACGTTCTCTGAGATCTGAGTATTCAGGACATTCCACAAGAATGTGCTGAATACTCACGGGGACTATACATTCCTCACAATATGGACGGTTCTGCCTCCGCAGCAAGTAACTGTGCGTCAGATGAGAGTGTCCGATACGCAAACGCGCCAGGAGCACTTCATCGCGACGACGAGCAGACGAGGACGTACGCCACTCTCCTAGGAGTGGCTTGACTGCGTGCAATTTATTGTCATTGGCCTGGTCCCAATCTATTTGCCAGTGAGAGCGCATCAAGTTAGAAAAATACGAATGAAGATCGGAGCAGGGAAGGCTATGCTCCAGTGCAACCCCGGCCAAGGCGGCGTTCTTGGCAGCAGTATCAGCAAGTTCGTTTCCCCGGATGCCGACATGACCCGTCACCCAGTAGACAACGACGACACTACCCTGTTGCTGCAAGTGATGGCATCTCACAAGAATGTCCTGCACGAGAGAGTTCATACTGAAGACATTCTGTAGACTCAGAACCGCACTCTGAGAGTCGGTGCAAACAAGCACACGACGTAACGAAAGCGTGAGAGCGTGGTCTAAGGCAAGCTTAAGAGCAGTCAATTCTGCAGTGAACACGGAACACAGGCGATGCAAATGGAATTCTGAGCTGCCCTCGTCCGTGACAAAGGCACAGCCTACAGAATCCCCATCCTTAGAACCGTCCGTAAAAAACACACTAAAATCGGGGTACTGATCTAACAGTGCGGCAAACTCTTGCTGGTACACCTGGGAACTAGTTTGCTGTTTCGAATGCAGAGACAAACGTAAATCATTTCGAGGTAGACGAAGCAGCCATGGTGGAATAGCACAAAAGCGAACCAACGAAAGAGAGGGCCACACGAAATCGTCGGCAAGAAAGCTCTCGCGCGCACGGATGTACCATGGACGTGTAGAGCGAGTACGTGCAGCATAGCGCTCGTATATCCGACCACCGCGGAGACATGGTCTACATGGGTGATCTGGAATACAACGCACATGCGCAGAATAATTAAGAAGTAGTCTGCTGCGACGATACGCTAACGAAGGTTCATTGGCTTCAGCATACAGGCTGGCGACGGGACTGGTTCGGTAGGCGCCAGTAGCAATACGAATACCCAGGTGATGCACTGTGTCAAGTTGAGTAGATTTTGAGTTTAACGTCCCGTTCAGCAGTGAGGCTATGAGAAGTGGACCTAATGATTAACGTGGAATCCGAACCATGAGAGCTCCCGCCGGGAATCAAGCCCGGGTCTTCCGAATACAACACATGAAATTTGTACAAACGTATATATGTACTTGTCTCCATAAACTAAGGAGATAGTTCGTCCACACATGGCTTGTGAGACTATGAATGCGAGACTCCAGTAGTATTTTAATGTAACTACTAGTATTTAGTTTGCAATAAAGTTCATTCAAACTGTTATACGTTTACAGAAATCGTTCCCGGAGAGGGAGATGAACAAGATACTGATGAAGACCAACAAATCGGTAATTGTGGCGTGTGCAGAAAAAAATGACACGGGTCGTTTCCTTGTCTTCTGAAAACATCCGATTTGTATGAAATTTGGGGAATGGATTTTGGCGGGAAGTGGGACAGAAAAAGAAATGTTCTTTTTGCAGGACAGATACTGCTATGCTCTTACATCCACTCGGCCAGAAGGGTGTTATGAAATCAAAATATCCCGTTTAATGAGGTGGAAGAGAACGCCATATAAAAAACAATCGGAATATGCGAAGTAATATAACAGAGTGCCAGAGACCTGGGAAATCCCAGAAAAAATGGAAATGTCAGGAATTTTTATTTTGGCAAGAAAATCACGAATATTATGGAAGAGTTGTTTTCGATTATAAACGCAAACTTTAAGTAATAAGGTTATTCAGGATTTAGAGACTGCAACACAACAGTGTGGAATAACATGTTACAGATGCATTAAGGTACATCAAGTTGTGTTGTTCAATGATATGTGGTTAGGTTCTTAACTCTGAAATCAGTTAAGTTTCAGTATAGTCTTTTTAGCAGACTTCGAACAACCATGTTGTTCTCGATTGCACCCTTTATTATATTCACCAATATTGAGATTCTTATTGTTTGAAAGGGCGTATTTTCTCAGTAAATTCATACAAATTTTGAAAGGATATAACGATTGTCTTCAAAGTTAGACCATGAAGTATCTTAACGATGATATATGAAAACAGTAATTAATCGACTTTTATATGCATATATTCAGGCATAACTTGGACACAAATGCACTGATTTTATTGCTCTTCTTTAAATAGGATTTTCTCCGGTGGTTCGCTATAAATTTTTATAAGGAGTTAGCAATAGCCTTCGAAGCTAAATCATGAAATTCGCAAATGGGTGACTGTTTATACCAAAATTGTGTGTATGTGGAAGATATATTTTTGATTGGGATAATTTATAGGTAATTTTAGATGAACTAAATCATTATTTTTCTTATAACAGAGACTTGTTTTCTCTTGGTTGGTTTAGGACTTCATTATTATTTGTGAAGATAGATTGTAATACTATACCAAATCAATTATCTGGAACTATAAATTCAAACATATTAATCTCTATATTAATTTACAACTAATTTATGTTCATTTCCTAATCTTCCATTTGTTTATTGGATTTTCCAGATATTCACAAAACTGTCCAGGCCATCAGCAGTTCAAAAAGAGCAATTGACTGAGATTTTAATGAAATTTTCTGCAGAAATAAATGGAAAGGAAAGCGGAATTTAGCCTCCATCACACAACATATGGAAAAGAATATCGGAAGAATTAATTAATCGCATGTCTTCGAAGGTAATATATACCTTTGCGTTGAAGAAATTGAAGTGTGCTAATAATATTGAAAATAAAGAAACGGATAGGAAACGTAATGGTGGAGAAATTGAATCAGATAACGAACTTACATATTTGTCAGAGGAAGAGTCATTGAGGAAGAGTGATGTACAAGACACTAAGGACCTGATGTTCAAAGTGTTTTTATCAGCAAATGAAGTTATAGCGATACTTCCCAAATGTAAAGTGTATCACAGCAAAAGTAAAACCAAGCTATCACAAGCTGGGACAGTCCTCCCTAAAGGTGTTTGGTCCAATAGTATTGCAGATGCAATAATAAGTCAAATTTCTTTACCATGCACCTGGATGTTCAAACAGGGATATTATGTTAAATCAGAAGATTGTGTAAAATGTATTGGTTATTGTAAGCACTGTAGTGTCAAAATTGAAGTAAAATCATGTAATGCTATTACTCTAGGAAGTCAGATAGAATTGTGTTGCACTGTTAGTGGTTATAAAAAATGTAAAAGCCATGATCCAAATTTAAAGAGACGATTGAATGGAATCAAGGGTTCTCAACTAGAAGAACAATTAGAAAATCACTCATCACTAGTCCTCAGGAGGAAACTTGCAGACAACATTATGAAATACGGAGAAAAAGAACCACCTAACTTATATAATTCCCATGTCCTGCGGCAAGTAAAATATGAGAAATCAGCCAATAATTTCCTCGATAAAGATCCTGTTTGCTCTGTTTGGCAAATGAAATTTTCTCCTCCTTTTCATGGAACAGATCATAGTATTGGTTTGGATCCCCTTTTACGTTCATTATTGGCTACCAGAACAATTGCAATGGTATAACGGATACGCCAAAGAAGAATTGTCAACACTTAGCATTGACGCAACAGGAAAACTATGTAAACCTTCTAAACCGCCTAAGTCGCGTATTTCGGAGAAAATGAAACCCATATTTCTATACCAAGCGGCTGCAAAAGAGGAAAATCTTCTGTTCCTGTATTTCAAATGCTGTCACAGGCACATGACATACAAGCAATTGAAATGTGGTTCAATAGATGGAAGAAAACCGGAGCTGCTGTTCCCAAGGAAATTATAACTGATAACTCCGCAGCCATTTTGACTGCAGTAGCAAAAGCGTTTGCAAAATGTAATAATATTAAAGGGTACGTTGACAAATGTTTTCATGCTATGTCTGAATCCAAGCTCTCAACTTGGACAACTGAAGAGAAGTGAGCAAACTGTGGAAGAAAATTGTGTCACTTGTAAGTCAGGAGATAAACCTAACGGAGATCATGCTTGCATTCTTTGTTACAAGCGGATTCATTTGCTAGACGGATGCTCTCTTGATCTAGAAGGAGAGGAAGGATATGGGGGAAAACGGGTATGTATGACGTGTTATAATCTCAGACATAAGAGGAGTGAGAATGACAGAACAAGGTTTCTAGAAGAATCCATCTTTGCTGAAACACAACGCCAAGAAGAAAACTGGCGAGGTCTAAACCCCAGAAGATCTTTGACGCCTAAGAAAAGGATTACGTATTCACATCTGCATCCGCAAGAAGATTGGGAGACTATTGATGTGTCCAACCGGGATAAACCTCTAAATCTGAAGGTAGGTATTCTAGAAAATGACAGTCTGAGAAAACTGTCAAAATTGGAAATGTTTCTGTAGAACTGGATAATACCTGCGCGTTTGATGCGATAATTCACGCACTTACTCTAATATATTGTGATTCCAGTTCATTTCCTGAATTTGTTGCCACAAAATAAGACTCTCCTGTTTTTCAGTTAATACAAAAATTGCTACCAATGGTATTTGTCAAGATGCATATAAGCTGAGAGCAAGAGTTCTTAAAAACTGCTTCAATCATGTTTCAATGCAAAAGAAAAATATCAGAGTACATTGTGATTCGACAGTACCTTCTATTTTGAAAGACGTACTACCGGATGACTTAGCAACTTTGTCGGAGGAGGTAATATGTACCTCTGAATTTTGCAAATCACCAACTTTTAGAAAAGTTGTTTTTATTTCGACAAATGCGACTGATTTTCAGAAAGTTTCCTTGGAAAAATGTGTCATAGATGAAATCGAATGTACAGACGGGAAAGTACTGAAAAAGTACTGAAATACTCTGACAATGTGCCTGATTCTTTGAAAATATCCGACGCAATTATGTCAACAAGTACCATCTGTGCAGGAAAAACCAGAATTAATCGAGTACTAGCAAATAAAATTATTTTGATTCAAATACAGCCTCAACTTGACGATAAAGGTGCAACGTCAGAAACATTCCCAGTAGTAACTGTAGAAAAGTTTACTCTATGTAGGCTTCAGGACATTGGCACGAACTTACAAATAAGAGACATATCATTTGAGTCGAAAGGTGTAGTTGAATTTGTGGCCCCTCAGATAATAAGTACATCGGCCACTACAAAGTGCATTGCCGTAGAACTACAGGAAAATAGCAGTGTTTTGATGATCTCAAAAAGAAAGTCGAACATAGTGCCAGGGAAGTGTATGCACATTGCTTAGTATACAGTTACCGCAATTCATAAGATATTTTGGGTATTAGCTGAAGCAGGTGCGGAGTCCCAAAACTTAGGAGGGGCCACTTTTAAGATAGATTGTGTAATATATATTTAATTTTTAAATTGTGTAATATATATATTCAATTTTTTTATTGCAGTATCCTAGGGCTACTTTAGTTTATTTTATATTCTTGTGTGACGCTCTCAGAATTCTGTTATCATGAACATTTTCCTCATATGTAGATTTTTGTTTTATATAGTGTTATAAATGCATGTAAGTACTTTTATATTAATATCTGAAGAAATTTCAATATATTTTGGTATGATTACTAATTTTTAGTGCATTTGCAACTGTAACTATGTGTGATTTGTGACTGCTCTTGTAAGGATTTTTTTTTTATCATTTTCTTGTGCCAAGGTTAGTATGGGATTTTATTATTTCAACATCGAGAGATTTATGAATTCATTTTGTAATAATACTGAAACAATTTTTCAATTTTAAAGATTACAGTCTACATATTAAGCAAAGCACCTAATTATAAGAGATAAATATAATGACTGTCTTGCTTTTCTTGAGCACAATGTAAAGCTATTAAGATAAGTGTCATGGGACAACCGCAATAATAGATGGCAGCACTGTTACCTTCATGTTATATATATAATTTTCTCTCCTGCTTCCCCAAATTGAAAGCTAGAAAGTTGAAATTTTTTGTGTAGAAATGTCAAAAATTTTCTGTCAATCCATGCCAAGTTTGGATGGTCTGTGTATTAGTAAATCAATATTGCATGTGAATAAAATATAAAATTAAAAAAAAGGAACACTGACCGACACTTGAAAATCATTTTGAATTTCCTTTCCTTAAGTTTACAACTCTCTAATATTAAATTTGCGAAACTAGCACAGAAAAAAAACAAGGGCGGATTTTTTTGAGTTCCTGCAGAGTACGAACTCAATGACCTCGGTCCCTGTGGGTATTGTATAAGTTTTGCGTTTTCGATACGTCTCTTGCCCATTTTACAAAACTTTCGTGTAATCAGTTTTTTTATATTAATCACTTTAATTTCTACACCTGCAAATAAGCTAAATTAGTTTTGTAAAATGTCAAATAATTATCTGAACACATTAAATGGAATAAATTATTTGAAAGTAAGTATTGGCAAATCAAAAAACATGAAAAAAAAGGAATTTTAGAGAGATGGACAAGAGACGCTTTGGAATTGGTTGGCTCATATACGAGGAGCGTTTCATATTGATTTACACTATTTTTTTTTCTTTCTTTTTTTTTTTACACTTACAAGAACCTTCATGCGTCGGCAGATACATTAACTTTCTCAACATAGTCTCCATTAAGAACTACACACTTGCGTCACCGATGTAGGAAGTTATCTGTGCCCTCTGCCAACACTTTTTCGGAGTCTGTCGCACCCACTTCCGGACAGCGTCTTGCAGTTCCTGGAAGTCGGCGAAATGATGTCCAAGCAGCGGTTTCTTCAATGCCCCGAACAGGTGGTAATCAGAAGAGCCAAGTCAAGGAGAATAAGATAGGTGTGGCAGCACCTGGAACTCCAACTCAATAATGGGAGTCGCGATTGACCGACTCGTGTGGGGACGAGCGTTGTCGTGTTGCAGGAGCACATGTTTTGCCCATTTTCCAGGTAACACTGTTCAACAACGAAAATGTAAATTGAACAAAATCAGCTAATTCTTATTGATTTTGTGTTGCTGATCACGAATTTGAAAGTTACTTTGGAATATTAGCTCTACTTTTCGTTATACAGGCATGTCTAATAATAACGCTTTAAAAATAAATATATTCGCTTCGTTTGGGGTAAAATGTTACACTGATCCGGCAACACTGGAGAAACTATATGAACGCTTGGTTTCATTGTGTTCCTTATCTCAGTAGTGTTCTGCTATTGTTAGAAAAGACGGGTTTAGTGCAGTTATCAGCGTTTTGGGTGTGACATTTGTGTAGTGCAGGACATAAAAATACAACTACAAGTACGCAAAAATACTGGTATTTCGAATGTATATTTTTAAATAGTTGTCGGAACTATTTCAAGTGACATTTTGAGGATTTCAATAAACAAAAATGCCGCGAAATTGTGTAAACAGTGCGGATAGCTTCTGCTACGTGTGTGGGGAAGTGACATTTTCCTCAGAAAAGCAGACTATAACACCACTAATAAGAAAAGCCTATCAATATTACTTTGGTTGTAAAATTGGAGACCAAGATAAATCTTGGGCACCCCATATTGTGTGTAACACTTGTGCCAGCAATCTAAGAAATTGGATTAATGGGAAGGGGCCTTTTGCAGTGCCCATGATTTGGAGGGAGCCAAGCGACCATATCAGAGACTGTTATTTTTGTATGGTTCCTTCCGTCAAGAAGGGAATTTCCACGAAGAAGTGGGCCTTGATCTATCCTAACATTCCTTCTGCAATGCGCCCTATTCCACATGGAGAAGGACTACCTGTTCCTGACCCACCTAAACAATACGATCTTTTTTCTGATGATGATCAAGCAGTTGAAGCTCCTGAATCAAGTACTTCGAAGGACCCTACGTTTGTTGTAGAAGAACCTCCATGTGAACCACATAGACTTACTCAAGAGGAACTAAGTGATCTAATCAGAGACTTGGACCTCTCAAAAAGCAAAGCCGAAATTTTAGCGTCACGCTTAAAGCAATGGAATTTATTGCAGGAAAAAGTAAATATATCAGTGTATCGGAATAGGGAGAAGATGTTCACTTCATTTTTTACTATGGAAGACACACTTCTGGCATGTACAGATGTAAATGGTCTCATGAGGGCACTTAAAATTACTTACGTACCTACGGAGTGAAGGCTCTTTATAGATTCGTCCAAGGTGAGTTTAAAGGCAGTGCTTTTACATATTGGAAATGAACTTCCTTCAATTCCTGTAGGTTACGCAGTTCATATGAAGGAATCTTATGAAAACTTGGAACGTTTACTTCAAGCCATTAAATATTACGATTTTCAGTGGCTCATTTGTGGTTACCTTAAAGTAATAGCACTGTTGCTAGGTATGCAGTTAGGGTATACAAAGTATTGTTGCTTTATATGTGAATGGGACAGTAGAGATCGTGGATCTCATTACCGCAAAAGTGATTGGAGTACCAGGGAAACTTCAGCCGGGAGTCAAAAATGTGCAGCATGAAACACTGGTAGATCGTAACCGAATTTTGCTTCCCCCTCTACATATTAAATTAGGTCTATGAAAAGTTTTGTTAAGAAAATGAACCAAGAGGATGAGGCCTATAAGTACCTAAGAGGACAATTCCCTCGATTAAGTGATGCCAAAGTTAAAGAGGGTGTTTTCATAGGGCCACAGATTAGGCAACTATTCAAAGGTCACAAGTTCGAGTCTCGTAGCCAGTAAAGAATTTGGACGTGAACCCTTCTGGAGCCTGGCTGTAGCGTTGCAGAAGATCACTGCTCACGTCCTTGCGCTGTTGTCTTTGTGCTGCATTCAGGGATTTGGTAACCCACCTCACAGACACCTTACCAATTTTAAGATCTCGTACACTATGCGGTGCAGAGTGATTCTGGCAAGTCCTGTGGCCACCTCCAGTTCCGGGAACGCGATGCACCTGTTGCCATGAATAGGTGCTCCACTTTGAAATGTTCACTGGTGTTGTCACCGTCACTTTATAACGATATCGTTATATGTACTTTTTAACCAACCCTCATATTTCCAATGCCAGTTCGTGGAACTAATGTTTAGGCAGTCGGAATTCGCAGAAGAGCGAAACAGTGGAATTTTTCTACACAGAAGGTGTCTCTTTCCTCAAGATATTTCAGCACCTATCGCCGGACCGTATTTGGAAAGGTATTTGTTCGTACCCTCACTCACACACGCACGCAAAGCTGATTTTCTGAGCAACTGCAGTGGATCATACGTCATAATGTGAAGTTTTGTTAATAATTACTAATTATTTACATCAACATAATTAATGTACTTTTAATCAAGTGATAATTAATCAATTATTTCTTATTATCGGAACAGTGATACAAAAAAGAAATGTTTTGGGTGAACTATTTTTTACTCCACTAGTATATTCATACGCTCTGAAAGGAACCAACAAAAGTGACGCGCAAAAGACACGTCCATTTAGACAGCCACCTTTTCAGATTCAATCAGAAATGGTCTCAATCGTTTGTACATCGTTTGTACTGAAATGTGCAGGCGAAAATTTCGTTTGTACACAATTAGGGGCGCCGCCAGAACAACAACAAAGTGGGGCTGTCTAAATGGTAGCCCCCCACCTTTGCAGATTCAATCGGAAATGGTCTCAATCGTTTGTACATCGTTTGTACAAAAATGTGCAGGCGAAATTTTCGTTTGTACACAATTAGGGGCGCCGCCAGAACGAAAACAAAGTGGTGGGCTGTCTAAATGGTAGCCCCCCCCCCACCTTTTCAGATTCAAGCGGAAATGGTCTCAATCGTTTGTACATCGTTTGTACAAAAATGTGCAGGCGAAATTTTCGTTTGTACACAATTAGGGGCGCCGCCAGAACGAAAAAAAAGTAGGTGGCTGTCTAAATGGTAGCCCCCCAACCTTTTCAGATTCAATCGGAGATTGTCTCAATCGTTTGAACATCGTTTGTACAGAAATGTGCAGGCGAAATTTTCGTTTGTACACAATTAGGGGCCCCGCCAGAAGGAAAACAAAGTGGGGGCTGTCTAAATGGTAGCCCCCCACCTTTTCAGATGCTGTCGGAAATGGTCTCAATCGTTTGTACATCGTTTGTACAGAAATGTGCAGGCGAAATTTTCGTTCGTACACAATTAGGGGCGCCGCCAGAACGAAAAAAATAGGTGGCTGTCTAAATGGTAGCCCCCCCCCCCACCTTTTCAGATTCAATCGGAAATGGTCTCAATCGTTTGAACATCATTTGTACAGAAATGTGCAGGCGAAATTTTCGTTTGTACACAATTAGGGGCGCCGCCAGAACGAAAACAAAGTGGGGGCTACTATTTAGACAGTCCCCCCACAATTTCAGATTCAATCCCAAATGGTCTTAATCGTTTGTACTGAAATGTGAAGGCGAAATTTTCGTTTACACACAAATGGGGCGCCGCCAAAACGATAATAAAGTATATGCTGCCTAATTGGTAGCCCCTCCCCACGTCCGATTCAAAAGAAAATTATCTCAATTTTTTGTACATCATTTGTACAGTAATGCGCAGGCGAAAATTTTGTTTCTACGCTATCAGGTGCGTCGACAGAACGAACACACATGGGAGCTGTCTAAGTGGTAGCCCCACCATGTTCGATTGAACCACAAATTGTCGCGATCGTTTATACATCGTTTGTGCAAAAATGTGCAGGTAAAATTTTCGTTTGTACTAAATAATATACGGATGTGAGTATTTTTAATATTTGATCTAGAATTGAAGAAAAGGGTTGGGGATTGCAATTACTACAATTATGTATATATCTCGGGATTGCTCAAATTTAGAGATATGAAAGTTGTTATTTCGACTTCACATTTCAAATGTTAAACCGGCGTATCATGGTTTAACGTTTACTGATACTTAACCTAAAATGTAAGAAAGAGGGTTCACTAAAATGCTCACGAAATTCGCGATTTTGGATTCATTCTATATTAAAAACTCAGGATGAAGACAAAATATTGCGCACAGTTGCAGGTTGGACCATCTGCTAGTCCTAAGATGATAATAATAATAATAATAATAATAATAATAATAATAATAATAATAATAATAATAGTAATATTATAGTAGAAGCAATTAACTTTGAAAGTACTGGTTAGTGGAACATTAAAAAATGTGTCATATACTATGGAGTATTTACTAATAAGACATGGGATGCAAATACAGGGGAAATACAAAAAGAGTGGAAACACCTGGTATAAAAGATTGAGCCATTTCAAACACGATTTGAGTTTGAACATGATGGTGTCGCTGTGGTCACCGGCACATCCCTTGAGGTAAACAGCCTGGCCAATCGAACAGAAGGGCCAATTACAGTTCAACGACCAGTCCGTGCAGGTTGTCGTGAATCATGTCTGAACTGATAGAGTTTCAAAGAGGGGAAATTATTTGTGTACGTATTGTGGGAGTTTCCGTAACGAAAGTAGCGGAAATTTTTAGTGTACACGAGGTACAGTCTCGAAGATCATGTTTGCCTACGAATGTTTCGGAAAAACCGTTTCAGCGAAGCACCAGCGTGGGCGCAAGTGTGCGTTGCGTGACAGAGACACGCACATTGGGTAGGATTGTGACGAACCAGGTCACCATGGCGCGAAAAGTCAATGCTGAGCTGAATACTGTGCTTACAAAGCCTGTTAGTGTTAAAACGGTCAGAAGAGAACTCCACAAGTAAGGAATTTATGGCAGATTTTGCATTTCCAAACCACTCGTTACTATTGACTATGCTGCTATACGGAGACAGTGGTGGAACGCCCATAAAAACTGGACAATGGAGAGGTGGAAGACTGGCATCTGGTCGGATAAGTCTTCCTTTACATTGTTTCCAAGTGCTGGTCGAGTTTACGTGTGGAAAACGCCGGCACAAGCGTACAATACAGACTTCTGTTACCAATAGTGATGATTTCGGCAGTTTTGGTGGTCCAGTGATGATTTGGGCAGCCATATGCTGGTATTCTGCCAGACTTATTATCACCTTGCATGAGCATGTCACTGCCAAGGACCAAGTAACCATTTTGAGTAACCAGCTGCATTCCACGATGCAAATCTTATTTCCAGATGGTAATGCCATGTTCCAAGATGACAGAGTCCCTGCTCATACAGCTCACATCGTCCAGAACTGGTTTGATGAGCACAAATATGAAGTGTCGCAACTTCCATGGCCCCCAGAATCGCCACACCTCAATATCATCGGGTCCTTGTGGTCAGTTTTGGATACCCGCTACCCACCACCGTCCACTCTATAACAACATTCCGCTACTTTGGCGGAAGAATGGTATAACGTCTCTTTGACAACCATACGCGACCTGTATTTCTCCATTCCCCATCGACTACAGGGCGTTCTGCACACGGTCCTACTTGCTCTTAGTGAAGGTAATGTGCATGAAGGGAATCCATATTTTTGTCCATCCCCTGTAACTTTTATTCTTGAATTTGAAATTTAGTAAAAATGATAAGGTATAATGTGAAGGAAAATATACGGAACTGTAGGAAAATATATGGAAATAATATTCAATTGAATAATTGTTGCTTCAAATTTATTGTAACTTAAAAGAATGTCTTAGTGAATTTTTGCTCCATGTTCGATTAAATGAATGTACTACATTCATAGATGTACAATATAAACACAATTTAATAAATAGATAGAAATTGATATGGATAAGCAATGACGTAAATATTAAGAATAATTTTTAGCTCCCGCCGTATGAATATGGGAGCTTATAGATTCCTACCAGATGTTTTGTAGGTTTGCCTATCTCTCTCTTTCTCTCTGTGTGAATGTGATGTTTGATTTCTCCGTAAATACTGATCTGATCTGAACTAAATTTCGTGAGCAAGTCAATAGAATATACCTATATTTGGTACTTCCTCTTTCCCTTCTATGGGTGCTGATATGTGTGTATGCGATACTCTATTTCTTGGTAATTTCAGATCTAAATCAAATTTGGTGATTAGGTAACCTATCGTCTAATTAATAAAGATCGCTATATTCTGCGAACCCTCTCTGACTTCCGAGGAGTGATGGGGGTTACATGTAAAAGTAATGTGTCGGATCCATAGTTCAGAGGGTCTGAAAAGAATAGTGATACTTCTGAAGTCATTTAAATACCATTTTAGCCCCCACCGTCATGGGGGTTCAGAGGGAGGAATAATCGAAAACAGACGATATTAGTGTCGAAGGAACAGTTTCCAGGATGACTGAGATGAATAGTGACAGATTCAATGGCGTTTAAAGTTCAAGTTCAGCCGTTATCGACATAGAGTGGCATATAGAAATAATCAAATTAATGTTTAAATGGGAATAATGAGGACCAACACAGTTTGTGTTTCACGCTTTGCAAATCAAGAGCTTCTGAGTTCGGTTCACAGACTGTCCCTCAGCTTCTACTCTTTCCAACTACGGTATTTTTAAAGTCCGAACGTGTTTCACTCACTCCACTTAATACATTTACAGTATATTGACGATTATCGGAATAAGAGATAGCGAGAACAGGTGTTTTGCAATCTAGCGTTCTAAATAGGTACCATTTTCAATCTCAGCAATCGTTATTCAACCGGTTAACGTTGATCGCTAAACTGCAAAAACAATGAATGAATGAATGAATGTATGGGGGTTAATGGGGACGTCAGCAACGAGGCTATATGTCCCCGTCACGATTAACACGGTTGCTCTGGACTAAAAGATTTAAAGTGAAACGTTAAAATACTAAAGCGCAATAAACAAAAGTGCCGCTAAATGAAAGGATAAAATCAAAACAGAAAATAAAATAATAAATAAGCTAAAACAGATAACAATAACAATATATGGAAACAATAAAAACTAACAGCAATTAAAAATTTAGCAGCAATAAAAACCAATAGCACATTAAAATAGCTCAGAGAACGTGAGCAACCCCACAAGCTGTAACAAAGTCAAGTACCCGGCGAACTATATCATGTGAATCCCCCAAAGCGCGGGTAAGAACAGAAGGCAATACGAAACGTTCTCTGAGAGCTGAATATTCAGGACATTCAACAAGAATGTGCTGAATACTCAGCGGGACTATACACTCCTCACAGTACGGACGGTTTAATCTCCGAAGTAAGTATCCATGCGTCAGATGAGAGTGTCCGATACGCAGGCGCGCCAGGAGCACTTCATCTCGACGACGATGGCATGAGGACGTACGCCATTCTCCTAGGAGGGGCTTGACTGCATGTAACTTATTCTCAATGACCTGGTCCCAATCGGCTTGCCAGTGAGAGCGCATCAAGATAGAAAAATACGAATGAAGATCGGAGCAGGGAAGGCTATGCTCCAGTGCAACCCCGGCCAAAGCGGCGTTCTTGGCAGCCGTGTCACCACGTTCGCTTTCCCGGATGCCGACATGACCCGGCACTCAGCAGACAACGACGACACAACCCTGTTGCTGCAATTGGTGGCATCTCACGAGAGAGTTCATACTAAAGACATTCTGTATACTCAGAACCACGCTCTGGGAATCGGTACAAACAAGCACACGACGTAATGAAAGGGTGAGAGCATGGTCCAAGGCAAGTTTAAGTGCAGTCAATTCAGCAGTGAATACGGAACACAGGCGATGCATATTGAATTCTAAGCTGCCCTCGTCGGTTACAAAGGCACAGCCTACAGAATCCCCATCCTTAGAACCGTCCGTAAAAAACACACTAAAGTCGGGGTACTGATCTAACAGTGCGGCAAACTCTTGCTGGTACACCTGGGAACTAGTTTGCTGTTTCGAATGCAGAGACAAACGTAAATCATGCCGAGGTAGACGAAGCAGCCATGGTGGAATAGCACAAAAGCGAACCAACGAAAGAGAGGGCCACAGAAATCGTAGGCAAGAAAGCTCTCGCACGCACGGATGTACCATGGACGTGTAGAGCGAGGACGTGCAGCATAGCGCTCGTATATCCGACCACCATGGTCTACACGGGTGGTCTGGAATACAACGCACATGCGCAGAATAATTAAGGAGTAGACTATTGCGACGATATACTAACGAAGGTTCATTGGCTTCAGCATACAGGCTGGTGACGGGACTAGTTCGGTAGGCGCCAGTAGCAATACGAATACCCAGGTAGTGCACTGTGTCAAATTGTCGTAACAGAGAAGCACGAGCCGAACCATAGACAACACAGCCATAGTCTAACTTGGACCGAATTAGACTACGGTACAAACGAAGTAGAACAGTACGATCAGCACCCCACGTGCGGTGGGAAAGGACACGAAGGAGATTCAGAGCTCGAAGACAAGAGTATTTAAGATTCCGTACATGTGGTGCCCACGACAAGCGACGGTCAAACACCAGACCCAAGAAACGGACTGTATCAACGAATGACAAACGGGTGCCATCGAGGTACAAGTCCGGGTCAACAACGCACGTACGCTGCCGGCAGAAGTGAACACATTGGGATTTCTCGGTGGAAAAACGAAATCCAGTCTCATTCGACCAGCGAACAAGACGATTGAGAGTCAGTTGACGCTGTCGAGTAATGCCGCGAAGGTGGCGGGAGCGACAGAAAACGACAAGATCGTCAACATAAAGCAGACCAGACACAGGAGCCTGAATCTGCGAAAGAACGCTGTTGACTGCGACAGCAAACAACGTGACACTAAGAACACTGCCTTGTGGAACACCATTTTCTTGTACAAAGCGCTCTGAGAGAGTAGAGCCCACACGCACTCTAAAGTGTCGCTCGTGAAGAAAATTCGAAATAAAGTGGGCCATATGCCCACGAAGACCCCAGTCATATAATTGTTTTAGGATTCCGTAACGCCATGTGGTTTCATACGCCTTCTTTAAGTCGAAAAATATAGCTACAAGATGTTCGCCATGGAGAAAGGCGTCTTGAATTTCACCCTCAAGATAGGCGAGATTGTCTGTAGTGGAGCGGAAACGACGAAATCCACTTTGAAATTTACTCAAAAGTGAATTTGATTCCAAATACCACACAAGGCGCTTGTTGACCATGCGCTCAAACAACTTACAGACGCAGCTCGTAAGAGGAATGGGTCTGTAGCTCGTGGAGCTAGTTGCGACTTTGGCTGGCTTCAAGATAGGAAGAACGAGTGCCTCACGCCAACCTGGTGGAAAAAACTCCTCGACCCAGAGGCGATTATACAGTTGTAAGAGAGCAACCTGTGTATCGCGGGGGAGGTTGCGCAACATTTCGTAGTGTATACAATCAAGCCCTGGAGCAGTATTGGATGATTCAGGAAGAGCAGAATCGAATTCATCAAGGCTGAAAGGAGCATTGTAGGCTTCACTGTTGGCGGTACGGAAGTTGAACGGTGTCCGCTCTAAACGGGCCCTAAGGGGAATGAACGCAGGAGGATAATGTGCAGACTCAGAGATAGAAGCAAAATACCGGCCTAAAGTGTTAGCTATCTCCAAAGGGTTTGTAACTAAGACACCATTCACTGTTAAAGCAGGAACATCAACAGGAGGAGTATTGCCAGTAAGAGAGCGGACCCGACGCCACACCGTTGACATCGCTGTTCGACTATTGATGGACGAAACGCAATTCATCCAGCTTTGGCGCTTCGAAAGCCTGACAAGACGTCTAGCTCGAGCACGTAGAATGCGGAAACGCTGCAGATTGTCGGCAGTTGGATGACGATTAAAAGTGGCAAGAGCGTGCCGACGAGCCAGGATAGCCTCACGGATTTCCGCAGACCACCATGGAACACGCCGGGGGGAAACGTCGCCACCGCATTCTGGAATGGAAGCATGAGCAGCATCAAGAACAGTCTGCTCAAATGCCTCTGCCACAACAGCTACAGGGAGATCATCACGACAATGAAACTCACTGAGCTCACGGAATTTACGCCAGTCAGCACGCCTCAAATTGAAGCGGCGGAGAGGAAAAGGAGGAGTAACAGGGAGACCTTTAACAAACAACGGAAAGTGATCACTGCCACAAAGATCCGGATGCACCCGCCATGTCAAGGAGGTCAAGAGACCACCACTGCACATGGAGAAGTCGATACAAGAATATGTGCCATGGGCAGTGGAAAAATGAGTAGGACTGCCATCGTTTAGGACGAGCAAGCTACTTTCCTCAAGAAATTCCGTTACCTGACGGCCACGACCGTCAGTGCGGACAGAGCCCCACAGACGGTGATAGGCATTAAGGTCTCCTACAAGCAAGACTGGCGGCTCCAGCTGATGGAAGAGCTGAAGCAGATCGGCGGTGCTAAATGCTTCGGAGTGAGGAATGTACAATGAACAAACTAAGCGGGCGAGGGAAGTATAGGCGTACCGCAACTGCTTCCAGTCGGGAGACAAGGTGAATCTCACGAGAATGAAAAGAGTCAGAGACACAGAATGCCACGCCGCCAGCAGCGTGGTCACCATCGGGCTTATCACACCGATACATAGTGTACCCAGAAAGAAGGAAGGACTGGGTAGGTTTAAAATGGGTTTCTTGCAAGCAGACAACAACTGGCGAGTGGTCGGACACCAGTTGCGTCAATTCCTCAGGTGACTACAGAAGCCATTCAGGTTCCACAGAAGAAGCGCCATACTGGAAGAAATCAACGTTTAAGGCGAACTTTACCACGCGGTCCAATCACAGCCCACTCAGAATCCATGAGTTCGTCCTCCACCATGTCAGACTTTAGAGAAGCTGCAGGTGGTTTACGAACCGGAGTAGATTTCGGTCTCTTCGGAGAGAGAACCGTGTCTTTCAACCGGCGGATATGCTGACCAAGTTTCAGGCCAGCCATGTAAGGTGATCGCCGATGGGCTGGAGTACGCCGAAGACCACCACTAACAGTAACACGAGGCGGTTTCGGACGTTCGCTTGGCGTTACAGCTGGAAGATTGGGATGTTCGCTCGTGGTTGCAACGGGGGTCTTAAGAAGTTCACTCATCTTTGGAACTGGGGTCTTCGACTCAGAACGACGCTTGGGTGCCGAGTCCGTTTGGGTGGAAACATCGACGGTCTGTGTAGCTACAGATTTCCGAGAACTACCAGCGACACTAGCGAAGGGAACAGAAAGCGACGAAGGAAGGCTTTCTTTCAATCGACGCTTCGCATCTGTAGCAGAAATCTTCTCAACTACCATGAGTTCCCGGATACGCTTCTCGCGCTGATAAGCTGGACAATCCCGAGACCAAGCAGAATGCTCTCCCTTACAGTTAACACAGATGGGCTTGGTCGCTTTGCAGGGTTCCGCACCATGACTACCCTGGCCACAATTCGCACAAAGAGCAGCACTCGCATTACACGACGTGCTGGTGTGCCCAAAATGTTGACATTTAAAGCAGTGCAGAGGACTAGGTATGTAGGGTCGAACTTTTAAGCGATAGTAACCAGCTTTCACAGACTCCGGAAGCGTGGGCAGACTAAAAGTAAGAATCAGTGACTGGGTGGCAACAAGTTCACCTGACTTCTTACTCTTGATGCGAGCTACGTCTATAACGTGTTGGTCCGCTAACTCCAACTTAATCTCCTCCTCGGTGGCATTGAGAAGATCCCAACACGATATCCCCCCTCTAAAAACGTTCAGTAGACGATGAGGTTTTACAGACACGTTTACCGGGCCAATAGTTCGCAATTTTCGTAGTTTCGCTGTTTGCTTCTCGTCCGTCGTTTCCACCAATAAAGTGCCATTCCGTAGTTTCTTTATCTCTTTAACCTGTCCGGCTTGATGAGTAATGACTTTATTGATTACAAAAGGGGATAAGTCCTTAAGAGCACTCGGACGGTTTTCCTTAGTACTGGCACTATCAACGTCTCTCTCTTTAATTACAAGATATCGGACAACAGGGGTCGCGATACTTGTCTGTTCCTCAATTGCACTATCAGATTGTTTGGGCTTCTTCCGTGAGGGAGAGCCCGGTTCATTTTGAAAAGTTTTTTTCATATAAGTAAGAATTAAATAAAACATTTATGAAGAAAAAAGGGGGGGTGAGGTCACACCAGGGCGTTAACAGGGGAACTAACGCTACCCCCTGGCAATCCCTTCAGCACGCCCGACACCTTAGGATCAGCGTGGGGCCGACGCGGTCAAGGGGAATGGGAGTGCAACAAAACCATTCCCGTCGACAAAAACGCGTGGCCCCGGAAAAGGAAGAAGATAAACAAAACAAAAGAGACCTGACCAACAAAAAGATAGACCCCCACCAGCCCAGGAAAAACAAAACACAACAAAAAGGTGCGGATTTTTTTGTATTTTCTAATTTTTGTTGTTTTTTTAATTATTTAATATTTTGCGATTTTTTTTTGGTTTTTTGTTTATGTTCAAAGACTCAACACCT
The DNA here is from genome assembly GCF_964235325.1 of Thermobia domestica. Taxonomy (NCBI): domain Eukaryota; kingdom Metazoa; phylum Arthropoda; class Insecta; order Zygentoma; family Lepismatidae; genus Thermobia; species Thermobia domestica. The sequence continues at coordinate 214,772,087 of NC_137460.1, read as the reverse complement.
CGGACAACACAAACACTGGACGTACACAACATTAGGCCGGGTGGGTGCACGTCCTCCCCAAGTGGAGGAAGACTCCACTAGACCTGCCTCTTCCCGACTCCCACCAACCACCCGCGAGTCCGGTAGCGGTATTCGCGGCTGAGAGGGCCTGCAACGATATGAAGATGAGGGGTGAAACATGAATGAATGATGAAGCCGCCCTCTCACCTCCACCCCCTCCCCGACGATGACGGTCCGCTACATGGAGGGGGAAACTGCTGTAGCCCAATCCCCGTTCTTACTTTCTAGGCTAAATATCAAAAAACGTTAAAACACGATACACTGCTTTAACATTTGAAATGAGAAGTCGAAATAACAACTTTCATATCTCTAACTTTGAGCAAATCCTGAGATATATACATAATTATAATAATTGCAATCCCCATTCCTTTCCTTCCATTCTAGGTCAAACATTAAAAATACTCACATCCGTATATTATTTAGTGCAAACGAAAATTTTACCTGCACATTTTTGCACAAACGATGTATAAACGATCGCGACAATTTGTGGTTCAATCGAACATGGTGGGGCTACCACTTAGACAGCTCCCATGTGTGTTCGTTCTGTCGACGCACCTGATAGCGTAGAAACAAAACTTTCGACTTTGCATTACTGTACAAAGGATGAACAAAAAAATTGAGATAATTTTCTTTTGAATCGGACGTGAGGAGGGGTTACCAATTGGGCAGCATATACTTTATTATCGTTTTGGCGGCACCCCTAATTGTGTGCAAAAGAAAATTACGCCTGCACATTTCTGTACAAAGACGTACAAACAACTGCGACAGTTTGTGATTGAATTCGACATGGTGGGAGGTCTACCATTTAGACAGCCCCCAGTTTGTTTTCGTTCTGGCGGCGCCCCTAATTGTGAAAAACGAAACTTTGTACATCGTTTGTACAAAAACGTGCAGGCAAAACGATTGAGACCATTTCCGATTGAATCTGAAAAGGTGGGGGCTACCATTTAGACAGCCCCCCGCTTTGTTATAGTTCTGGCGGCGCCCCTAATTGTTTACAAACAAAAATTTCGCCTGCACATTTCTGTAAAAACGATGTACAAACGATTGAGACCATTTCCGATTCAATCTGAAAAGGTGGGGGCTGTCTAAATGGTAGCCCCCCACTTTGGTTTCGTTCCGGCGGCGCCCTTAATTGTGTACAAACGAAAATTTCGCCTGTACATTTTATACAAATGATGTACAAACGACTGAGACCATTTCCGATTGAATCTGAAAAGCTGAGGGCTGTCTAAATGGTAGCTCCCCACTTTTTTTTCGTTCTGGCGGCGCCCCTAATTGTGTACAAACGAAAATTTCGCCCGCACATTTCTGTACAAACGATGTACAAACGATTAAGACCATTTCCGATCGAATCTAAAAAGGTGGGGGGTACCATTTAACACAGCCCCCCACTTTGTTTTCGTTCTGGCAGCGCCCCTAATTGTCTACAAACGAAAATTTCGCCTGCACATTTCTGTACAAACGATGTACAAACGATTGAGACCATTTCCGATTGAATCTGAAAAGGTGGGGGGGCTACCATTTAGACAGCCCCCACTTTGTTTTCGTTCTGGCGGCGCCCCTAATTGTGTACAAACGAAAATTTCGCCTGCACATTTCTGTACAAAGGATGTACAAACGATTGAGACCATTTCCGTTTAAATCTGAAAAGGTGGGGGGGCTGTCTAAATGGACGTGCAAAAGACGCGCGAGGAGTGTTCTCCAAAACACCAAGGCAATAACACGCATTTGTCTGATTGTGCCAATACTACGAATAAATGTGCAAAGTACGAGAATATAAATTCCAAAAAGTTCCTAAATTTTAAAAGTCCGTGCAAATGCAATGTGTTTTTATTAAATTACCTACAAATTAAAGGATTTGTATAAAATCAGTCTTTAGCGATGTTATATACCTAGGGAAAATGTAAGGAACATTCAAGGACCCCTTTTGCAGAAAATAATTCATCACATGGCCAGCAAAGAATAGTGGCTCTCTCTTCAAGAAATATACTGTTTTTCAGTAAACTATCGCAATCATAATATTTGTGCGTGTTTCGCAGTGTCGTTTTCGTGCGCGTCGAAATCGAGCTCTAGGGCCATCATAATTATTTTTTTAATAAGAATATATTGTGATTGCGTTGTATCAGTGTGTTCATATATTTTTAAAGTTAATATATATGTACCAAAAAATATTTGTCGCGTATGCTATATTTTAATCGAGTGATAATACCTTAATTGTGCAATTGTGCATAGTTTCTAGTGTTATTCTTTAATTATGTGAAAAGATAAGTATTCTATTATATTATGTCCATGACTTAACCTTTTATTAGGTTACAGGTAAAGTATATTGAAAGTAGCGTAGTGCAAAGGTATATTTTTTCTGTTTCTCTGCAACCATCCGATATCAGAAATGTTACTTGCTCCTCCCACAAGTGTTCTTCTTGAAGTTATCAAGGAAAAATATATTATCAACCGTTATGTGCTTGACTCGCCAGTGACGGTGAGCACACGACTCAGTCTTCTCGTGGTTATTGATTGCACCCGAGTGTGGATTCTTTCTTATAATTATTGGTGTTCGATCTCATTATTCCTTAACCATTCCGTATCGGAAGTTAGGAACGAACCCAGGATCATGACTTATAGCTTATCCCAATCAGGGATATATAAAGTTCGAATCCCGCAACTGTCATAAATTGGCCTTGTCCGTACAGAGAACAACCCGAATCGAACCCAGGATTGTCGTAACTTTCCTTCCACAATTGGTTTCCTTCTCCGTTGATATGCGGGCACTTTTTCAGCCATCCACCCAGTTGTATACGGTTTTGAGTGACGGTTAGCACTCTCCACACACTGCCACCAATCGCCTGCGAATTCCCGCAGTTTGTACACCCCATTCCCACCACTTTGTCCAGCTGATTACCTTCCATGTTGTCCGCTCACGTATTTACAGTTGTTGGTGAAATGTGCTGTAGTTTCCACTAAGTCTCTGTATTGTTCTTTCAACCGAAGGCAGACCTCAGTACTACTAAATTCCAACTATAATGACGAGCTCAATGGTGGACCTTCAAAGAAGAAAGAAAAAGTGTAAATCAATATGGAACGCCTCTCGTAACTTTTGAAGCTTACAGTACTTTATTGTGCTGAAAACAAGGGATAAGCATTAAAATGAAAGCATCACACAATCATATTGCTATTAAAAGTTGTCAAATAAAGAGAAAAATTAGGTTTAGATTTCTGATCGTAGTTCTCCAAATTATCGCATCAGGATGTTTCAGTCTCCATAAAATGTTCCCTTCACACCAATACGAAAAAATTATGCAAGCCTTACGTTACACAGACAGGTAAATTGGTCCACCATTAATAAAGCAAACAAAAAATATATTTTATTTTAAAAAAAAATACTGATTTTGCGCTAAAAGTATCGCCTTTCTCTGGGCCAACTTAATTTATTTATGTTGTGATACTAGTATTGTCAACTTTGATATAGCTGTGTCATAATTTTAAATATGTAATTAACATTAGAAATTTGGCAGCAATAAGATTATACTATAAAACAATTGTTTCAACAATTACATTTAATAAATGAAATGATAATTTCTAACAAGTAATAAAATTGTTATTTTTTTTAAGATTTCACCCACAAAAAAGAAACATTCTAGTCAGACAGAGTCGTATTCGGTTGTTATAGTTACTTTTGCTAAGAAGTCGCTCTATTTTTTAAGAATAGCAGCACTAACCCTTGGAAGCTAGCACAAGCCATCACTGACGTAGCACTAACGATTGGCATAGTTACTCCCCTTAGTGCTTTAAATTTTTGCATTTGCGTCTGCGAACTTGACGTCAAGTTGGTATACAACAATAGGGTCGCTCTTTTTTTAAGTATAGCAGCATTAACATCAAGAAGATAGCACTAACCAGCAATAACGTAACACTAACGATTGGTGTAGTTACTTTCGTTAGTGCTTTAATTTCTATATATGTGTATGCTAATTGATGTGAAGTTGGCATACAAGAAAATAGCTCTATTTTTTAAGTATAGCAGCACTAACGTTGGGAAGCTAGCGCTGACCGCACTAAGATAGCACTAACGATATATATATATAGTTACTTTCGTTAGTGCTTTAATTTTTGAATATGCGTATGCTAACTTGACGTCAAGTTGGCACACAACAAAAAGTCGCTCTATTTTTCTTAAGTATAGCAGCACTAACGTTGGGAAGCTAGCACTAACGATTGGTATAGTTACTTTCGTTAGTGCTTTAATTTTTGAATATGCGTATGCAGTGGCAGCTCGTGCTTTGAATTTTAGGTGGTGCACAATAGATGACCTCTCCTTTTTCATTATTATTTTTATTATATTATAAATAATAATAGTTTAATAATATTAATATAAATAATAATAATAGCAGTGGCATATTTACGATTTTGTTTCGGGGGGCTTTGGTAACTTTCGGGGGGCTTCGCCTGAAAATGTGAAAATTCTGCAAGATATTTCATATACTTTACTATAGTAAGATTTCTGGGGGGCTTAAGCCCGGAAGCCCTCCTAAATACGCCACTGATAGTATAAATAATAATAGCGATTTCTTCACGGCATGCTTCAAGCATGCAATGGAGAAGCTCATTTAGAACGATTTTTGACGTACTCTTTTAAAATTATTGCGCTTTTTAAATTGCCTTTGAGAGCGCTGTCAACTTCTGCACTGAAATTAATTAATCTACGAAATACGCCTCGATTTGAAGAAATATATCTTTTTCATCATGTTCTCTTAAAGCCAATTCGAAGGTGCCACGAAACCAAATGCAATTGATGATTATATTGAGCACGTACCTGTTTTACGTCACTTTTTGATTGTGATTCTCAATGGACCGCCTATAACCAGCATTTAGTTGAGCAGCAATATTCACGTTTTCCCAACACAGTGAGATCAGAACGTGTCTTATATGACCTGACGATTTTTTTTTTTTTTTTTTTTTTGTCGTGCAGATGCTGGATATTCGCACCTTTTTTTACTCCATGCATCTTCCTCCGCCCCGAACAACAAACAGGGAAAAAAAAATTCAGATTCACATAACCACTTATGCTGTTCGTACAAGTTGAGATTAACTTCCTTGTAAATGTTCGCTTTCTTTCTTCTTTTTTAAGTTTTACGTCCCACGATTATGCCGGTGAGGCTAAAGGAGACGGTGATGCTGAGAGATGAATGAAAATGGTGGAATGAAGAAAGTGGGAGGAAACAGGAGAACCCCGAGAAAACCCACGAGCACGGTGTTTGTCCACCACAAAGTTCACTTGGCGGGAGCTGGGATCGAACCCGGGACCGCAAGCACCAGAGGTGAACGCTCTACCACTGAGCCACCGCGCCCCCCTGTAAATGTTCGCCTCTGATTTCTAATTACTTGCGTTATATTGAGAGTTGGAATCGGTCTTCCAACGTCTTTCGCAAGTAGGTTTGGTTCTGAAGTTCTTTTCGAAAACGGCTAATTCAACAGAGACGTTACAGAATTCATTGCTACTGCATTGCTAGTTCACGTATATCAGGGAAAGACCCGTAATTATGCAATACAGCAACAATATTCCAATGAACAACAAAGACCGACACACAGACACACAAACATAGAACACTACAAATTCCGCTACCCGCTTTAAAATTTCACCCCTTCCCCAATTAACGGCCTTCTTCAAAAAACTTCTCTCCAATTTTTTCATTCAGCCATGCACACATGAAAAGGAAAACATTGTTTCTATGCTGCCAAATTTCTACTTATTCAGATACGAGTATATTAAATATCGACACCCTCAATTTGTCTTCACTCTTCATGGGGTCGCCTTTACTGTCTTCATAGCTGCTTTACCTTACTCTTCTTATTGGCGTTGACAGAACCAATAGTTATGACCACTTGGCAATCTCGCATTTAGGCAAGGCGCAAGATTTTTTCCCCCTCTGCAGCAACTTGGTTACGGTACACAACATTGTCACAAACGAACAGACTATTCCCCTTCAGGCGAGAACCGTGTCAACCAATACTGCATATGCTAACTTGACGTCAAGTTGGCATACAACAAAAAAGTCGCTCTATTTTTTTAAGTATAGCAGCATTAGCGTTGGGAAGCTACCACTGACCAGCACTAACGTAGCACTAACGATTGTATACTTTTGGTCGTGTTGGCTAAATGTGTGTATGCTAACTTGACACACGTCTTCTTCATCCATGAATGAGCAGTAGCATATAAAAAAAAAGTTAAAACAGTTTTTTCTAGTGTTTTGAAACTTAAAGAAATGAATAGGAGGAAGGGAAAATCTTAGCTTAGAATTTTTTCTCTATAAACTTTTTTTCTTATAGAACGCTTGAATTTATTGTTTATGGCCACCAATGTTGTCAATAGTTGTCAGTTGGTAAATCTGAGTTCTTTAGTTTCCCTCGACACTTTGTTCAAAGTGATTGCAGTGTGATTATATCTTAGCATTTTCTCGCTGAGTGAAAATGTCCAATTTATTTCGGCCTTGGATAAGTAGTTCTGCGGTACCAAATGATCCGCAACCTGGTCCTTCTGCCCAGAGAAGAGTATCGTGTACTTGGAAGTTGAGCAAAGCTGAGAAAGCAAAGCGTCCTTATAGTACGAAATGTACAAAGTTTTTGCGTGAAGTTATTCGAAAAGATGGAGTTTTACCCAACAAAATTGTTATGAAACTAACAGCGGTCGCTACGCGGATTGGACTCCCAACGATAGAAAATATTTTACAAGTTCCAGATCCCAGTGTTTATGGAACGCCAACAAAACGACACGTGAACAGAAAGCAGTTATCGTTCGGTGAAATAGATTATTTTACTCGCGATTTGCTGCGATGTACGGTATATGAGTGCTATAAGAAAAGTGTCACCTACTGCAAGAACGCTGTCTCGAATTGTGTGTGAGAAGACATCCGGGACTAACTATGAATTTCCATATTCGATTAGAAATTTACGTCGTCTGTTACATAGTATGGGATTTTCATATAAATCAGTGTCTAGAAAAAGCGCGAAATGTGAGTCCAATGAAGTTATTGCTTGGAGATACCGTTATCTCGAAGAAGTTAAAGCTTACCGTTCCGCGGGATACTGTGACGTGTACCTCGATGAAACTTGGTACGATAGCAACACGTGCCAAATAAATTGCTCCGACGACTCTGACAATTGCACAGTAGCAACTTCTAACAAAAAAAGGGGAACGGATCGTTATTATGTATTGTGGTGGCCGATTTGGTTTTGTGGATAGTGCTTTATTTATAACCCACAAGAAAATGGCTGATGCTCCTGTCGATTATCATGGGACGATAAACGCAGAAATTTTCGAGAATTGGTTTGAAAACTCCATACTGAAACGCTTAGAGGAGCCATCAGTTATAGTTTTGGATAATGCCCTTTACCATAGCCGAAACCTAATATATCGTGGAAAAAAGAAACTATTCTTAATTATATGAGAATCCACAATATCGCCATACCTAGTCCGTTCCCGGAAATACCTTGTCTTCTCCAAATTATTGATGAACAACTGCCTGCGAACAAAAGAAGAAAAAGGTACGCAATAGACGAACTTGCAGCATCATATAGCTATGCTCTTTTAAGATTACCTCCATATCATTGCGTATTGAATCCAATTGAAATGGTGTGGTCGCAATTAAAACGAATGGTAGCATCACAAAATTTGAAAGGTGAATCTCTAACAAAACTAGTGTCTTTATTAAATAGTGAGTTCAGCAGAATTAGTATTGACAGTTGGAAAAATTACATAAGACACGTGGAGGATATTGAAGACAGAGATCTTCAGTCTTTTTCAATAACTCTAGCAGAGTTTTAGTGGAAATAACAGATTCGTCAACAGACGATTCTGACTTAGATCAGGAGTAGCACTTTCCAAGGTAAGACAGTATTCCGTCCTTTTTAATATTCTCTTATTTTCGTAGATCATGCACCTTATAATATATGTGGCTGGTTATTGTTCAATTGAATTTTTTCTTGTTCAAAATATTTGTATTCACGAACAGGCGAACACATAATCCCACGTTTTTACAAAATCCCCTATTTAAAAATAGTTTGCCCAATTTACTTTTGATAATTATTAATATAATAGATTAATATATTGATGTATTTTATTGCAAGTTTTTATTTTGTAATATGTTTGACAACACTCGCTCTTGTAGAAGAATTCACTTACAGTTAGAACAGTGGTTCTCAACCTAATTTCTATTACGACCCCCATTTTATCATATCCTCTTACCAACAACCCCTTTATTATTTCTGGTTTGTAATAAGCTTGTAGGGGATTTTTAATATACCTATTGCGAAGATCTCACGACGTCCATCTATTTCTATAATAGCAGAATAGCTGTATATAGTGTATACTGTAACTTCCCTAAAAGCGAATAGATTAAAACCTAATTTGGTCAGTTCATTCATATTACAAATATTGAATCCTATCCGTTATACCGTTTCAAAATGGAGACCTTTTGAAAATTTTAAAACTTAATAACTTCCTTAATTTTGGATGTATGATTGAAAAAAAAAGTAATTTATAATTTTCGTGGAAAAAGCTTGAACAAGTTATTGAGTATTCTAAATGACTTGATTTTTCTGGTGTTAAAATACGCAGTTCTCATTAGTTTCATATCATACCTCTTTCATTTAAATTGATTTTTAAACAACCCTGCACCTGTTGAAAATATTTAGTAGATCTATTTGTTGTTAACAGTAAGGATTAAAATAAAACTATGCCTATCAGAACAAAATTCAAAATAATATTTAAAAATATTTTCCGATATTAGATTTTAATTATATTTATCTCTTCCGCTTATCTTAGTGACTTATATGAAACCCTGCGGTGTCGCGACCCTGAGGTTGAGAAACCCTGAGTTAGAGTAATACTGGCAGTTATATTTTATTGCCACTGGCAGTTCAATATTTATTTTATCTTTTATGATTCATTACTCGAAGGCCGAAAATAACAGAAGCAGTTATTTGATATACACATCAACAAATAAGTGAAAGTTTCAGGAGGGCTGAAGGTAGTCGAAGAGGAGGAAATCTCCCTGGCCATCCTAGCTACAAACCTGGTTTCAATATGAATATTGGTTAAAACACCTGGGTGATATGTATCTTTTTAATTAATGCTAATTATTTAACACCTATCCCAATAAAGCATTTAAATTTCTTATCGCTAAATCCAAAAATTCACCAAAATTACTTTTAAAAGGATATAAAATTACTGAACAAGATGAAATTTTTTCGAGACGAGGCGGAAAAGAATTCTTTGAGAATCGAGACGATACTTCTTCAAACTTAACAAGACATCTCTTCTCGTGAGCAACACTGAGTTAACTCGTTTTCGCACCTCCCAAACCAGTAGCCTTAAGTGAAAAGAGACCACATATCAGAATAATATACAATAAGTCTAAACATCATTTCTTTAATATCGCCCATTTATTGGCTTCAGTGATGAGAACCATAAATGTAGTCCAAGCCGCTAACCTTAGGATACGTTTTTATCTAAGATATTTGAGAGCGATTGAATTATATTAATTTCAATACAATAGTGGAGTATTTACATACATCATTTTCACAATAGCCTGTTTTAAATTTTGTTTTAAGTTCAATTTACTGACAGCTTTATCAACCAACTGCTAATCAAATCTGCAACCTTATGATATTTTGCACTAATGTGAGACTTTTTCTTTAATAAAACTAAAATTATACGTATAATAATATGACCCTATTTCCCCTTCTCAGCAACGGAATAAAAAAAAAAAAAAAGTAACTTCAAGAATTCGTGAGACACTTTATTCTTAGCAAAGAACTATTTGAATCCTCTTTTACTTCCCTGTAAGACACATTTCAAACAAATCTTTTCTTAGCTTTTGATTTTGTGACAAAGGAACATTCTTACAAATTCATGTTTCTATGTATAATAGTTTGTCTTAGTTATTGATGACCCTATTTCCCCTTCTCAGCAACGGAATAAAAAAAAAAGTAACTTCAAGAATTCGTGAGACACTTTATTCTTAGCAAAGAACTATTTGAATCCTCTTTTACTTCCCTGTAAGACACATTTCAAACAAATCTTTTCTTAGCTTTTGATTTTGTGACAAAGGAACATTCTTACAAATTCATGTTTCTATGTATAATAGTTTGTCTTAGTTATTGATGAGTAAGTCACTTTAGTCCTTTTTATATACAGTGGCTCAATAAAGAAGTCGGACACATACCTACTTACACATTCTGAGAGAGAATAAATATTTCAAGAGTATGCTTCAGAGAAAAATAAATATGTTTTAGTTACTCTATAGTATTTACTTATAGAAAATAGAAACAGCAATAACAAAACTCACTTTCAAGACTAAAAAAAATACAAAAAAGTGAAAATATAGCTAAAATCCATGTCAAAAAAGAACTCGGACAGGTGGCAGCATTCTCTTTCTTTCTAGGCTTAATCGAAGAATTTCCAAGAGTTTGTCTACTTGACAGTTTTAGGTGGCCAAGTGAATCGAGTGGAAGCCGTACTGTTTTGTACGTAGGTGAAACTGTGTGTTTAAAAGTTAAAATGGTAAGGCAACATGGGCAAACTTCTTTAGAAGTAAGAGAACTTATTTTAAAGTATTATAAAGAGGGAAAATCAGTTCGTGATATTGGGGAAATAGTAAATAGGTCACATTCTACAGTTCATGACATTATTAGACGTTTTAAATCAACAAAAGCTGTGGAAAACAAACCAAAAAGTGGTAGACCTAGAGTGTTTTCAAAATCAGACGAGCGATGGATTGTACTACAGGTTAGTAAAAACCCCAAGATAAGTGCTCCTAAACTTGCCAAAGAAGTATCAGAACATCTCAATAAAAGTGTCCACCCCGAAACGATAAGATTGGTTTTAAGAAGAAACAATTTACATGGAAGAGTAGCCCGTAAAAAACCGTTCGTGAACAAGTGCAATAGAAAAAAGAGACTCAGTTTTGCAAAAATTTACAAAAATAAAGATTTTTCGTTTTGGAGCACTGTGTTATTCGCGGACGAAAGCAAATTTAATTTGTTCCGCTCAGATGGTCAATGTTATATCTGGCGGAAACCTAATGAAGAACTCCAAGAGCGTAATCTACGATCCACTGTGAAACATGGAGGTGGCTCGGTAATGGTTTGGGGTTGTATGTCCGCTGCTGGTCCAGGTAAACTTTGTGTAATCGATGGAATTATGGATCACACAAAGTATTTAAACATTCTGAAGCAAAATTTGGTACAAAGTGCTGAATTATTGGGAATAAAACAGAACTTCCAGTACTACCAGGATAACGATCCCAAGCACAAAGCACTCAATGTGCGTTTGTGGCTCCTGTACAATTGTCCGCATGTGCTGGAAACACCTCCGCAATCTCCTGATATTAACGTTATTGAGCACTTATCGGCTCATTTGGAAAACCAGTTAAAAAAGCATACTATTAGGACAAAGGAAGACTTGGAATCAGCACTTCAGACTGAATGGGCAAAAATTGATCCTTCTTTCTGCAAAAAACTTGTAAAATCCATGCCCGAAAGATTGAAAGCCATCGTGAAAAATAAGGGATTGCCAACAAAATATTAAATATATGTAATAACTTCCTAAACTTTTGTTATAAATTAAGTGTCCGAGTTCCTTTTTGAAATGGATTTAAGTTATGTTTTTACTTTTTGTATTTTTTTTTAGTCATGGAATTGAGTTTTGTTATTGCTGTTTCTATTTTCCATAAGCAAATACTATAGAATAATTAAAATATATTTATTTTTCTCTGAAGCATACTCTTGAAATGTTTATTCTCTCTTAGAATGTGTAAGTAGGTATGTGTCCGACTTCTTTATTGAGCCACTGTATAATAGTGTAGTAAACATAGTAGTGTATATATCTTTTTTATAACTAGTAAAAATACTTTGTTGAAAAGAATACATAACAAATCTTTTTTACAAACTCATAGATAATTCGTGTTCAATTTTGGTATTTGAATTATGTTGTTGACACTCGATCATTTAACATTTTTCTTAGATTACCTTTTGTTACATAATTCACGAGTCAATACGTTTCTACTACGGTTTTCTCAATGGGTTTCTCTAGAAGAAAGAACATATGGTGTCCAGACATTTTCAAGAAAAAATGTGACAAACTTGTCCCTCAGCACGCGCAGAAAATACTTTTGTGGTCACTTGTGGTCATGCTTGCGGAAGGGGCTGTTTCTTACGAAGAGTATGGGTAAGGGTCGCTTATCGGTGGCCGCGACTGTACTGCCATTACCTTGTTTGTACATTTTCCATCTGCTCTTATTATTGTAAAGAAAACCCTAGGCTATATCCTTACTCGACATAGCGATCAGCACGAGTACGAGACCAGAAATAAGGGGAATGTTTTCCTTAATAGCCCACAATACATGTATTTATGAGAACGGTCCTAAATACGCTGGCATTCTTATGTATAACAAAAAATGAAATGAAATCTTTAAGTTTTACGTCCCACAGTTATGCCGGTTAGGCTAAAGGAGACGCTGATGATGAGAGATGAGTGAAATGGTAGTATGAAGAAAGTGGGAGGAAACGGGAGAACCCCGAGAAAACCCACGAGCACGGTGTTTGTTTATGTATAACAAGTTATCAACGGAAATTAAAAATATAAGTTCAGAAACTCAATTTAAAAAAAAATTACAATTACCTAATGCAGTATTGTTTTTATTCAAGAGACGAATATCCAAACAAGAGTAAAACTAAAATAAGATAGGAAACTAAATAGTTACATGTTTTTACAAGTTTCTCGAGAATACTGTGATAGAGTCTACGAACTGCAGGTACCACGATTTCATATTCAATGTCAAGGTAGCATAAAGCGGAAGTACAGTATTCAATATTTATTTAGAGTTTACTGGAAAATCTGCATTCAACCAACTTTGTAATTATTTTAATGTATATGTAGCATCTATACATAAGTAATACCTACTGTAACAACTTCATGACAAGCCCTATACTATATTCTGTATAATTAAAAGGATGCAAGTAAATGAAATGACACTACTGTAGGTTAATATTCTACTGTAAGAAACTATTTAATGAAGATCATACAATGGAGGATTAAGAAAATTCTGAAAGACAAAAAATATAAGTAACGCACGGTTTGGTCCTGCAAATATTTGTATGGAAGAAGAAACGAAACAGTACGTTTCTGTAACTGAACGTGAGAAAAAATTAATATAAGTCTAAGTCAATTCAGCAAATATGGAAAAATGCTGGATTCGTTGGCAATGTAGTATCCAGGATACTATGTAAAACCACTGTCAGCATTGTGCATTCACAGGCTCCTGAAATGCTAGGAAAGCAACCAGGATTAATCACCCATTCTATAACAACGGCGGAATATACCTATAGGTTATCTCTTGCTGAAGAAACTGCGACCACTTCAGCTGCACTGAGTGGCTTACTTCGGAAGTAAGCATCAAATATAAATAAAGGAGAATCAGAAGAAATTGCCTCTGAATCTATTGAACTATCTATCAGAAAGGGCAGTTTTTTTTTCTAGGAGCGAGAGGCAGGTATTGTCTGAGTATTTCAAGAATTTATCCAGAGGAGAAAAACCAAAAAATATTCATACTAGAGATCGTGTGGAATAAACAGTGGAAAGTAGACAGGTGGAAAAGATACAATCAATTGTCGAAAATCAAATTTCAAAGAAAAGTCTAGGATAGTGGAGTTGGGTTTAGTAGATACAAGGTCAAAGTAAGAGGAAGAAATGTATGTGTAATTAACAGGAGAGTCAAAACATTGTATTTACAATTATTATACATATACCACGTTAGAAATAGTTTTTTTTATTTCATACACCCATATAAAATATGTACAGTCTTGTTCAAAAAATAGCAACCCTCCTTGCTTTAGAAGCCATATTCTGGCAACTGTAGGTGGGAAATTCTAATATTTTGGATGTATTAAAATACTTACGCAAAGAAAATTAAGGTTTGTTTGATTTAACTTCAACGGTGTATAAGATGATAAACCTTTTCGAAGAGAGACGGCTGACCAGATTTTCTAACCAAGACTGTACATATTTTTCGTCAATTATGCAGATAAGCTTCGGTGGAATAGGGCAACACGATGAATAAGCCCCTCGTTATGCCATTCACTTGTTTGTAGAAGAGAAACAACGAAGCGACTGACATGGCGTGTCTCTACAGTGAGTCTTTAAGATTATTGTGCAGTTAGATTGAATGAATGTTGGAAGCTGATTTATTACAGAGCAACATTCATCAATTGAAGATAAGTGTTAAGAAAAATAGATTACTTTTAATACTTCCATTATGTATTTCTGTTGCAAATGCAGAAGTTTCATTTCTTTACGTTCAAAAATATTGACTCAAGTTGTTATGACTAGGATAATATTCGTGAAGGAACTTAAACATTTCTCTAAGTATGTAAGACCATATCTAGTTAGGGCGGACACGGCCATATAATTTTTTTATTAGGGAGCCGCGGTGGCAGGTAGTTCTAGGCGAGGTTCTTCCTGTAGCTGTAGTGGCAGTAGTTTTCCAGCAGACTGTTCTTGAAGTTCTCATGGTTCCATTCCTGAGTGCGGTGGATACGTTATCTGCTGGCGTGTTCCATGGTGGTGTGCGGCCATCCGTGAGGCTATCCTGGCTCGTTGGCGTGCTTTTGCAACTTTTAATCTTCGGCCTACTGACGAGAACCTACAGCACTTCTGCATTTTGCTTGCTCGCGTTCGCCGACTTATCAAGCTCTCGAAACGCCAAAACTGAAAAAAAAAATATGTTTCGTCATTCAGTAGTCGTATGCCAATGTCTACCGTGTGGCCTTGGCTTCGCTCTTTAAACCGCAGTGCTTGTTCTGTTGCTCTGTCCACTTTAACTCTGGGTGGTGTCCTAGAGACCAATCCCTCAAAGATCGCCAACATATTGGGTCACTACTTTGCGACTATCTCTGATTCCCCTCACTACCCACCAGTCTTCGTTCATTCACACCTTCGCCTAAACAGAAACCTGTTAAACTTCTGTACAGCTAACAATGAGGATTATAATGCCCCTTTCACGGTCGTTGCAAGGATAGCTAAACGGACGGCAGCAGACCTCCATGGAACACGCTCGCGGTAAACGTCAGCACCGCAAATTCTGGAATGGGAAACTGAGCAGCATCAACAACAGTCTGCTCGAAAATCATCACGAAAATTAAACACGCGGAGCTCCCGGAACTTACGCCAGTCAGCACGATTCAAAGTAAAGCGCCGGAGCGGTAAATGGGGAGCAGCCCGGAGACCGTCAAAGAGCAATAGAAAGTGGTCACTGCCACAAAGATTAAGGTGCACTCTCGATGTCAATGAGTTCAAGAGACCAGCACTGTACATGAAGAAGTCGAGGCAGGAATAGGCACCGTGGTCAGTGGGGAAGTGACTTAGACTCCCATCATTAAGGATGATACTCCACTCCCCTCTAGAAAGTCTGTGACCTGACGTCCGCGGTAGTCGGTATGAAAGGAGCCCCGAAGACGGTGATAGGCATTAAGATCATCAACAACCAAGACTGGCGGCTCAAGTTTGTCAAAGAGTTGAAGCAGAATGAATGAATGAAATCTTTGAGTTTTACGTCCCACGCTTATGCCGGTTAGGCTAAAGAAGACGGTGATGATGAGTAATGAATGAAATGGTGGAATGAAGAAAGTGGGAGGAAACGGGAGAACCCCGAGAACACACACGCACACGGTGTTTGTCCGCCACGAAGTTCACTTGGCGGGGGCTGGGATCGAACCCGGGACCCCAAGCACCAGAGGTGAACGCTCTACCACTGACCCACCGCGGCCCCTAATGAATGAATGAATGAATGAATGGGGATTAATGGGGACGTCAGCAACGAGGCTATATGTCCCCGTCACGATAAAAAAAACGTTGCTCAGGACTGCAAGATTAAAAGGAATTACAGGCTAAAACAAAGACAGTGCAAACGAACGAGAGTGCTGCTAAATGAATAGGAAAATATAAAAGCAAAAGTAGAGAATAAAAGAATAAATAAGATAAAAAAATAACAATAACAATATACAAAAATAAACTTAAAACATGTGAGAAAATATAAAAATTTAGAAGCAATAAAAGAATGACAACAGACTAAAAACAGCTCAGAGAACGTGAGCAACGCCAATACCACGTACAAACGCAAGCACCCGGCCAACAACATCTCTATCATTCCCCAAAGCACGGATAAGTAGGCAAGGCAGTCCGTAACGTTCTCTGAGATCTGAGTATTCAGGACACTCCGCAAGAATGTGAAATGAAATGAAATCTTTGTTTTACGTCCCACGGTTATGCCGGTTAGGCTAAAGGAGACGCTGATGATGAGAGATGAATGAGATGGTGGAATGAAGAAAGTGGGAGGAAATGGGAGAACCCCGGGAAAACCCACGAGCACTCCGCAAGAATGTGCTGAATACTCAGGGGGACTATACACTCCTCACAATACGGACGGTTCAGCCGCCGCAGAAAGTAGCCGTGCGTCAGATGAGAGTGTCCGATACGCAAACGCGCCAGGAGCACTTCATCTCGACTACGAGCGGACGAGGACTACGCCACTCTCCTAGTAGTGGTTTGACTTCGTGTAACTTATTCTCAATGGCCTGGTCCAAATCGGTTTGCCAGTGAGCCCATCAATATGTGAAAAAACGAATGAAGATCGGAGCAAAGAAGGCTATGCTCCAGTGAAACCCCGGCCAAGGCGGCGTTCTTGGCAGCTGTGTCAGCACGTTCGTTTACCCGGATGCCAACATGACCCGGCACGCAGCAGACAACGACGGCACAACCCTGTTGCTGCAGTTGATGGCATCTCACAATAATGTCCTGCACGAGAGAGTTCATACTAAAGACATTCTGTATACTCAGAACCACGCTCTGAGAATCGGTACAAAAAAGCACACGACGTAATGAAAGGGTGAGAGCATGGTCCAAGGCAAGCTTAAGTGCAGGTAATTCAGCAGTGAACACGGAACACAGGCGATGCAAATTGAATTCTGAGCTGACAAAATCCCCATCCTTAGAACCGTCCGTAAAGAACACACTAAAATCGGGGTACTGATCTAACAGTGCGGCAAACTCTTGCTGGTACACCTGGGAATTAGTTTGCTGTTTCGAATGCAGAGACAAACGTAAATCATGCCGAGGTAGACGAAGCAGGCATGGGGAAACTGCATAAAAGCGAACCAACGAAAGAGAGGGCCACACGAAATCGTCGGCAAGGAAGCTCTCGCACGCACGGATGTGCCATGGACGTGTAGAGCGAGGACGTGCAGCATAGCGCTCGTATATCCGACCACCACGGAGACATTGTCTACACGGGTGGTCTGGAATACAACGCACATCCGCAGAATTAAGAAGTAGTCTACTGCGACGATATAACGAAGGTTCATAGGCTTCAACATACAGGCTGGCCACGGGACTTGTTCGGTAGGCGCCATTAGCAATACGAATACCCAGGTGATGCACTGTGTCAAGTTGTCGTAACAGAGAAGCGCGAGCAGAACCATAGACATTACAGCCATAGTCTAACTTGGACCGAATTAGACTACGGTACAAACGAAGTAGAACAGTACAATCAGCACCCCACGTGCGGTGGGAAAGGACACGAAGGAGATTCAGAGCTCGAAGACAAGAGTACTTAAGATTCCGTATATGTGGTGACCACGACAAGCGACGGTCAAACACCAGACCCAAGAAACGGACTGTATCAACGAATGACAAACGGGTGCCATCGAGTAACAAGTCCGGGTCAACAATGCACGTACGCTGCCGGCAGAAGTGAACACATTGGGATTTCTCGGTGGAAAAGCGAAATCCAGTCTCGTTCGACCAGCGAACGAGACGATTGAGAGTAAGTTGAAGCTGTCGTAATGCCGCAAAGGTGGCGGGAGCGACAGAAAATGACAAGATCGTCAACATAAAGCAGATCAGATACAGAAGACTGGATGTGCGAAAGAACGCTGTTGACTGCGACAGCAAACAACGTGACACTAAGAACACTGCCTTGTGGAACACCATTTTCTTGTACAAAGCGCTCTGAGAGAGCAGAGCCCACACGCACTCTAAAGTGTCGCTCGTGAAGAAAATTCGAAATAAAGTGGGCCACATGCCCACGAAGACCCCAGTCATATAATTGTTTTTAGATTCCGTAATGCCATGTGGTGTCATACGCCTTCTGTAAGTCGAAAAATATAGCTACAAGATGTTCGCCGTGGAGAAAGGCGTCTTGAATTTCACCCTCAAGATAAGCGAGATTGTCTGTAGTGGAGTGGAAACGACGAAATCCACTTTGAAATTTGCTCAAAAGGGAATGCGATTCAAAATACCACACCAGGCGCTTGTTGACCATTCGCACTAGCAGCTTGGAGACAGCTCGTGAGAGCAATGGGTCTGCAGGTCGTGGGGCTAGTTGCGGCTTTCCCTGGCTTTAAAATGGGAAGAACCAGGGCCTCACACCCAGCAGGTGGAAAAAACTCCTCAACCCAGAGGCGATTATACAGCTGCAATAATGCAAGCTGAGAATCGCGGGAGAGGTTGCGCAACACATCATAGGAAACATGGTCAAGCCCAGGAGCAGTATTGGACGATTCGCGGAGAGCAGAATCGATCTCAACGAGCGTGAAAGGAGCGTTATAATGCTCACTGTTGGCGGTACGGAAATTTAACAGGTTCGCTCTAGCTGATGACGGGAACGAGCAAAGGCTGGTGGGTAGTGTTCTGACCCAGAGATAGTGGCAAAATGGTGGCCCAATATATGGGCGATCTCTGAGGGATTGGTCTCTAAAACGCCATTCGTTTTTAAGGCTGGACCAAGAAGTAAAGAAGCGGATCCGTTTAGAGAGCGAACCCGACGCCACACAGTTGAAATAGGTGTGCGACTACTGAGGGACAAAACGTAATTCTTCCAGCTTTGGCGCTGCGAGAGCTTTACCAGACGTCGAGCACGAGCACGTAGAATGCGGAACTGCTGAATATTTTCGTCTGCGGGATGACGATTAAAAGTGGCAAGAGCGCGCCGACGAGCCTGGATATCCTCACGGAGTTCCGCAGACCACCATGGAACATGCCGGCGGGAAACATCGCCACCGCATTCTGGAATGGAACCATGAGCAGCGTCGAGAACAGTCTGCTCAAAAGCCTCAGCCACAACAGCTACAGGGAGATCATTACGACAATGAAACTCACTGAGCTCACGGAATTTACGCCAGTCAGCACCCTTCAGATTGAAGCGGCGGAGAGGAAAAGGAGGAGTGAGAAGAGCCCTTCAATAAACAACGGGAAGTGATCACTGCCACAAAGTTCAGGATGCACTCTCCATGTCAATGAGGTCAAGAGACCAGCACTGCACATGGAGAGGTCGATACAAGAGTATGTGCCATGGGCAGTGGAGAAATGAGTAGGACTGCCATCATTAAGGATAAGCAAGCCACTCTCCTCAAGAAATTCGGTGTCCTCGCGGCCACAACCGCTAGTACGGACAGAAACCCACAGACGGTGATAGGCATTAAGGTCTCCTACAAGCAAGACTGGCGGCCCATGTTGATGGAAGAGCTGAAGCAGATCGGCGGTTGTAAAGGCTTCTGAGTGAGGAACGTACAATGAACAAACTGTAAGCGGGCGAGAAAAGTGTACTCGCACCGCAACGGCTTGCAGTCGGGATACAATGTGAATTTGCTGAGAATACACAGAATCGGAAGCACAGACTGCTACGCCGCCAGCAGCGTGGGCAGCGTCTGGCTTATCACATCGATACATTGTATACCCAGAAAGAAGAAAGGACTGGGTAGGCTTAAAATGGGTTTCCTGCAAGCAATTAAGTACAGGCGAGTGGTCAGTGAGCAGTTGGATCAATTCGTCACGGTGACCACAGAAGCCATTGAGGTTCCACTGAAGAAGCGCCATACTGGAAGAGATCAACTTTTAAGGCGAACTTTCCCACGGGGTCCAATAACAGCCCACTCGGAATCCACAAGTTCGTCCTCCACCATATCAGATTTCAGAGAAACTGCATGTGGCTTACGAACTGGCGTAGATTTTGTTCTCTTGGGAGTGAGAACAGTCTCGTTCAGCCGGCGAATATGTTTGCTAAGTTTCAGTCCGGCGATATAAGGTGATCGGCGCTGGACTGGAGTACGGCGAAGAGCAGCACTAACAGAAACACGTGGGGTTCTGGGAAGTTCGCTTGTCGTTGCAACTCGGGTCTTCGTGGCACAACTATTCTCTGGGACCGAGTCTGTCTTGGTGGAAACGTCGGATGTCTGGGTTAATACAGATTTTCGAGAACTATCTGCAACAGTAGCGAAGGGAACAGAAAGCGAAGAAGGAACGCTTTCTTTCACACGACGCTTATCATCAACAGCAGAAATCTTATCAACAACCATGAGTTCCCGAATACGCTTCTCGCGCTGAAAGGCTGGACAGTCCCGAGACCAAGCTGAATGCCCATCCTTGCAGTTGACACAGAAGGGCTTGGCCGCTTTGCAGGGTTCCGCACCATGACTACCCTGCCCATAAATCGCACAAAGAGCAGCACTCGCATTACACGAGGTGCTGGTGTGCCCAAAATATTGACATTTAAAACAGCTCACGGGACTAGGTATATAGGGCCGAACTTTTAAACGATAGTATCCAGCCTTGACGTACTCCGGAAGCGTGGGCAAACTGAAAGTAAGAATCAGCGACTGGGTGGCGACAAGTTCACCTGACTTCTTACTTTTGATTCGAGCTACGTCGATAACGTGTTAGTCCGCTAACTCCGACTTAATTTCCTCCTCGGTTGCATTGAGGAGATCCCAACACGATATTACCCCTCTTGAGACGTTCAGCATACGATGTGGTTCGACTGACACGTTCACCGGTCCAATAGATGTTAACTTAAGTAGTTTCGCCGTTTGCCTCTCGTCTGTCGTTTACACCAATAAAGTGCAATTACGCAACTTCTTCATATTTTTAACATGTCCGGCATGGTAGGTGATAATTATATGAATAACAAAAGGGGACGAGTTGAAGCAGATCGGCGGTCATAAAAGCTTCTGAATGAGAAACATATAACGAAGAAATTTTAAGCGGGCGAGGGAAGTATAGTTGCACCACGATGGCGTGCAGTCGGGATGCAATGTGAGTCTGCAGAGAATGAAGAGAATCGGAGATTATATATATATATATATATATATATATATATATATATATATATATATATATGGGGCCACGCCGCCACGAGCGTTCACCGTCGGGCTTCTCACATCTATAGATAGTGTACTGAGAAAGAAGGAAGGACTTGGTAGACTTAAAATAGGTTTCCTCCAAGCAGATGTGTCAATTCCTCTATGTGGCTACAGAAGCAATTGAGGTTTCACTAAAGAAGCGCCATACTGGAAGACATCAACGTTTAAGGCGAACTTTCCCCACGGGGTTCAATTAGAATTCACTCCAAGTCCATGAGTTTGTCCTCCACCATGTCAGACTTGAAAGAGACTGCAGGTGGTTTATCTTCTGGTTTAGATTTCGTTTTCTTCGGATAGAGAACCGTCTCGTTCAGCCGGCTGATATATGGACTAAGTTTGAGACCAGCGATACAAGGTGATCGGTGATGCGCTGGAGTACGCTGAAGACCATCACTAACAGAAACACGTGGGGTTTTGGGAAGTTCGCTCGTCATTGCAACTGGGTCCTGGGGTCACAACTATTCTCTGGGATCAAGTCTGTTTGGGTGGAAACGTCGGACGTCTGGGTTGTTACAGATTTCCGAGAACTAGCTGCAACAGCAACGATGGAACAAACAGCGATGAAGAAGGGCTTGTTTTAAACGATGCTTGGCAACAGCAGCAGAAATCTTCTCAACAACCATGAGTTCTCGGATACGCTGGATAATCCCGTGACCAAGCAGAATGCTCGCCCGTGCAGTTGACACAGAAGGGCTTGGTCGCTTTAACGGGTTCCACACCATGACTACTCTGGTCACAATTTGCACAAAGAGAAGCACTCGCTGAACACGACGTGCTGGTGTGCCTAAATGTTGACATTTAAAGCAGACCGAAGGAATAGGTATATAGGGCAGAACTTTCAAACGATAGGAACCAGCCTTTACATACTCCGAAAACGTGGGTAAACCAAAAGTAAAAATCAGTGATTGGGTAGCAACGAGTTTACCTGACATCTTACTTTTGATGCGAGCTATATCTATAACGTGTTGGTCCGCTAACTCCGACTTATTCTCCTCCTCGGTGACATTGAGATCCGAACACAATATCACCCCTCGAAAGAAAAAAAAGGATAAGTAACAAAAGAGGACTTGTCTTTTCCGCAATTTAACTATCACTTGGTTTTAGCTTCTTCCGTGAGGGAGAGCCAGGATCGGTTTTTAAATTTTGTACCCATAAAAATAGGATTATAAATAAATAGTTATATAAAAAAAAGGGTATGAACGCCGCAATGTCACACCGGAGTGTTAGCGAGGAGTACTTACGCTACTCTATGGCCATCCTCGTAAAGCCGACGCGGGCAAAGTGAATGGGAGTGCAAGAAAACCATTCCTGTGAACAGAAACACGTGGCCAAGGAACAGCCTGTTCAAAACGCCTGCAGGAAACCGCGGAACCAGAATATGATCAAATTGAGTGTTTGAATAAAAGAAAAATAACCTCTGCAACCCAATTAAGTGCACAAACGGTTTATATAAGAGAAGACGAATACAATGATCTTACAAAGTACTATCTGGTTACATAAACTTAATTCATTTCAATCACTTCCTTTTATGATTTAAATTGTGTGTAGATGTGTATAATATGATACAGGTACTGGAATAAATAAAAGATATTTCTTTTTTGCTTTCGGGTGAAGTCGTGGGTCGTCCTTTACAAGGCTAGAACGCATCGCAGATTACCAGCGAACCTGTGTGTGACCGACGAACTGTCCGCAAATTGCTCGATCGGCGCGAGGGGGATGGTGTTCAATGGGTAAAATCGCGACCTAGAGTAAGCAGACTCAGAGCAACAACTGCTGCACAAGGCGAAGCGCTTGTAGAAGATTTCCGCAACAATCCGCTGCGACACATATCCGTCTTGTGGAACAAGGCTGCAGAGTACGGCTGTTTCTACGAGTTCATAACGGACAGACTCAAGAAAGCTGGCCTAAACAATTATCGTCCTGCCTTCAAGACCCCTCTCACCGACGCTGACAAGGCGAGAAGATTAGAATGGTGTCACCGTCCTACAGCTCATTTTTGCAATTTAAAAGAAACATTGAGAAAATAGATTTATTCTGAACTTTATTAACCAACCCTCGAATAAACCCAAATGTTCTAGAAACTCGTTGTCATCGCTTTGGAATGCTTGTTCATCTGTGTTAGTAGACTTCCGTCAGATTTCGTAACCATATATGGGCATCCGTTGCAGAGACAGTGATTTCCTTTGTGAACGCTCTCAGTCCCGAGAGCAACGGGAAAGTCGCAGAAATACTATACTCCTTGTCATTGCTTAACGCTGATTTGACTAGTTAAAATGCCCGCACTACTGCAGCCAAAGAGCGCGAACTTAGTAGTATACGTCATCATCTGAGCGCTCCAACACCGAGAACATATACGCACTAGCTAACCGAACAAGAGGGGCAGTCGCCGTGGACCAGCTCAAGAGGAACGTGTTGACGTTCGCTCGCCCGAATTACATTTACCTAAAAGCAGCATTCAGGCTGCCTAGTTTTCTATATACGAAATGACAGTTTATATTTTTCATAGTGATTTTTCTATAAGTGCACTTATTTGACAATACAACGATAACGAACTTTTGGAGCAAAACCTACATTTGTAGATCCTATGGGGAACCGTCACTGAAGAAGCAGTAAATTAATTTTGGGACCTTAACGCCAAAACCAGTACACATCATCGAACACAGGACAACGGAGGAGTGACATCGACAGGCTAGCCGAAGAGACACGTGAGTTAATTACCCTTTAATGCCACCTCTTCGTCTATTATTAAAACAAAGCCACTAGCGTAAAAACAGTGTTAGATTATTCATGGTGAATATATTGTAAATACAAACGTATGTAATATTTGTGCTTTTATAGTAGCATTATACTCGTTTTATCAAAAAGTAATTTTATCATTTGCATAGTTAATATCAAATCCTATTGTACTCGTAGCCTAACAAATTTATTTACGTTGTTTACACTTTCGTTTATTGCGTTTCCGGCTACCGCATAACGAAACTGTAGGCATGGGTAAGTGATCGTATACGTCGTAAAGTAGCTGGAAAATAAGAGAAGAAAGGGGCGCAGTATGAGACTGAGAAATGAATCCGAACCACGACGCAAAATAACGATTACACCCGAAATGGCGACCGTGACAGGACATACTTTAATCTTCGGACAGAACTGCATTTAATTATTTCAGAGTTCATTTATTAAAATACGAAAATAGTAAACATTTGAACCACGTAGTCACAGATAGCTACTCAGTACAGAATCATGCGTAGATTGTTTTAACTCGTGAAAAGAAAAGAGCAAGAGGAAAGAAAATAAAAAGTAGTGTTTGAAAACAGAAAGTAAATTCAATTACCACAGAAATATTAGTAGCATAATTTATTTTGTGCGAGATTAAAACGTTTTGTCCATTCGCGAACTTTTATTCCGCTAACTTTTCACAGTACGGAAGCACAGAACAGCTGATTACACATACACACATAATTGTAGTCACATATGCACCTTTCATGAGTAAAGAATGAAAAAACGTATCTTGTGTAAGATATTTGGTTATGTTTGTGTAATTTGCTAGTGAAACATCTCATTTAGTGGAAATTTAAAGTAAGTGTTGTGTAATTGAAATTATACGGGTTTAGAAAAGTGTTTGTTTACATCGTTATTTACTTCAAGTGCTTGTTGCCGCATGTTTTGTATTGTGATTTAGTTACTTGTAAGTTAAGTAAACATGGAGAGTAGTATTACATTAGAACAAATTCAAGCATTGTTAGAGAAACAGTCAGAGAAATTAGAGCATAAAATTGATAGTACTAACGAGCGAATAAAGGAATTGGCAAATGAGTGCGCGAACAATAAGTCAGAATTGGAAAGCAAGTTTGATTGCAAATTCGATCAGCTAAGTACCGACATTATAACTACCAATAATTCCATAACAGAGGTTCGCGTTACATTAGCTAATTTAACCAAACGCGTCGAGACAGATAACGCGGAACATAAGAAAAGTATTGATGAGTTACGAGAAGCTGTTCGAACGGTACAGGTTGAGTGTAGGCAAGCCGCCGAAAAACAACAATGCGAAATTAATGTTATTAAAGAGGAAGTGCAAGGGGTAAAAGATAAGGTGGATGAAATCGAAAAATGTCAAGTACTTATGAATGGGAAATGTGAGGTTATGGGTTTCCGTGTAAACAAGCATGAAAACACAATACATGAATTGAACGGGTATGTTAAAGAACTCGCGGAAAAAACAAGTGAGATAGGTGAAGAAGTGCATGCGCACCGGCAAATTTTAAAATTAAATAGTGAGCGATCCGATGGAATCGAGCAGACCTTAGAAAGTTTTAGAGAACATCATAAAGCTAGTGTTGAAATGATAATTGAGCATTTCGAAAAACAACCCGCTGTCATTGTAAAATCTGAACATGATCGCGACTTCACGCATGAAATGCATAGGTTAGAAAAAGTAAACCGTGAATTGTTGGCGCGACAAGAGTACATTGAAAACAAACTACAACAACTACATACTAATGCACGCGGGTCTCCACGTAAGGAAAGTCAATCTGATCATGAGTGCCACGATACAGACTATCAAAGTGAGGGATTCGAATCCGATGGATCTGATAGTAGTGTGAAACGAGTATACTCACGTAGATCCTCTAAGCCTAAACGTGTTATTCAAGTCAGAGATTTACAGTACTTACCAAAATACACCGGACTTGCGGATGGCACAACTGCACGCTCATATATTCAGGATTTGAAAGAAAAGGCCCGAGTTGTAGGGATATACGAAGATGATTTAGTTAACCTCATCCCCTGTCTCGTTGAACAAGTTGCTAAAGAATGGGTCACCAATTACCCTCGAGAATTTGAAACTTTTAGTCAGTTCGAAAGAGCATTAATTGATACATTTGATTCAGACACCATTGTTGCTAGCCAAATTGCTTCGTGCAGAAGCAAGAGATTTGATCCCAAGACCCACGACAATGTTCGCAGCTTTGCTACCAAACAGTACCAACAATTGAGAGATTTGAACCCGGAAAGCTCACCTGCGAAGATCATTGCAAGTATTATTGATACTTTACCGCGCAGATATCGCGAAGAACTGACGTTACATCCGTGTACTTCTTTTCAACAGTTCTTAGCGAGCATTGCCAGAATTGAATCATTACGACTTACTGAAAACGGTAATATGAAGAGAAATTATAATACGTATAATAGTAATAATTATAAAGATAATCGTACATTTCGCGTGCAACAAGCTCGAACGACAAATAACTCATCTAATGCTCAACAAAGGAATAACAGGCGAAATAATCAGGGAGACGGTGCTCGACACAATTCGCGTAATACGAACAGTCAGGATGCTGAAAATGCACAAATGAACAACGAGCAGAATCGAACCCAAGAACTTCGTAGCGAAAGGGACAATAATTGGCGTGGTAATAATAACCGAAGACCAGGACAACGTCGCGGGAACAATAGAGGACGGGGAAATTATAGACACAATTGGAGGGCCCAAAATAATAATAGATCCAACCAGAATCGAACCCAAGACCAGTCACGTGAAGAATCGGAAAACTAAGTGAAGACGGGTTTCAAGGGGGGACATCCGTCGACATAACCACTAATCAAATCCCCAATAATGTATTCCGTGTTCGAAATTTCACATTCGAATCTGATTCAGATTTAGATCAGGATGCTAGAAGTGACACTGAAGACGATAAGTTTGAAGAAAAGATAGTCAAAGCGTACGGTAGGCAATATTCTGCTTACATTAATACATGTGTGAATGGAATTGAAGTAAAAACATTGTGCGATACGGGAGCAGAGACTTCGTTAGCCTCCTATGACCTATGGAAAGAAATTACAAAAGAGATCTCATTTCCGAAATTACAACCAGCTGATGATGTTCTCATTGTAGATTATAGTGGAAAGTTTAAGAAAAAGTGCAAGGGTAGAACTGTTATACCAGTTGAAATAGATTCACTTACATTTACATTGGAAGTTTTTGTTGTGGCAGATTTAAATGAGAAATTTATAATGGGCTTGAATGCATTAGAACAATTACAAAGCATCATCAATCTTAGTCAAGGTAATATTTCATTAGAATATGAAAACATTAGGGTGGTTGTCTCCCTTTTGCCCATCGAATCATCAGGTCGTGACGATGACAGTGAGTCTTGTGTTGGATCAGCTGACGAAGATGATGTCAGCGTAAGGCAACCCTGTATAAATAATGTTAATTGTGGTCAGGAAGAAACTGTTCTTAAACGGGTAGCAACATCACCACAATTGAAAGCTGCTGTTGATCGTGCTAGTACTTTAGACCCCCATCAAAAGGAACAACTTTTAGATTTATTGTTTCGATACAGAGAAATTTTCACGAATTATCCAGGTAGATGTAAAGGTTTTCAGTATGAAATGGAGATTGACACTAATGAACCCTTGGTTCGTAAACAGTATCCCATAGCATACAAGCATTTACCGTTTGTACGAGGAGAGATTAAAAAGTTGTTACAACTGGGAATAATCACTAACAGTCAATCTGTTCATAGCAACCCCATTCTAGTCGTCCCGAAAAAGAACAATAAACAAAGATTATGCATTGATTTGAGGGCTGTAAATGAACATTCAGTTTTAAGGCAAGTCAAACCAGAACGAATAGAAGATTTGTTAGCCAAATTACAGGGAAAACCTTTTACTAGCGTCTTGGATTTAAATTCCTCGTATCATCATTGTCCTTTACATCCAAAATCTCAACCGTATACGGCATTCAATTTTGAGGGACAGTGTTATCAATATCAGCGAGTACCTTTTGGGTATAGGAATGGTGGGCAAGCTTTAAATGCTATGATGTCTCATGTATTGGGCCCAGAGTTACACAGCAAAATCATTCGGTACATCGATGATAATTTGATCACAAATGACAGTTTCCAGGAGCATTTACAATTGTTAGATCAGATCTTTGCCAAGTTTAAACAGTATAATATAACATTGAATATCGACAAGTGCTTGTTCTGTGCACCAGAAGTATCATTTTTGGGTTACATCATCAGTCCTGAAGGAATAAAGAAAGATGAACGGACCATAAAAGCAGTTAGGGAATTGCCAGTACCAACCAACATTAAAAGTTTGCAATCCGCGCTGGGATTATTTAATTGGTGTCAAAATTTCATACCGGACTATGCTACAAAAGCCGTTCCGCTGTACGCATTGGAAAAGAAGGGTAGAAAATGGCAGTGGACTGAAGAATGTGAGAAAGCTTTCAATCAAATTAAAGATGACATTTGCGCAAATATTTTGCTGTCACATCCTGACTTCACAAAACCTTTTTACGTCCAGGTGGATGCTTCGACTGTCGGGTTGGGATGTAAATTATGGCAAGAACAAGATGGGAAACCACGAATCATTCAGTGTATTAGCCGTACCTTGACCTCATGCGAACGTCGGTACTCGATTTCGGAACTTGAATGCCTTGCAGTTATATACGCTTTGAGAAAATGGAGACCTATGTTGTTAGGAAGACGAATTATTATTGTCACTGACCATCATGCTCTTTTATTTCTTAAACGTGTAAAATCTTGGAACAATAGGCTATCACGCTGGAGTGCGGAAATTAGCGAATTCCAACATGACGTTGAATTTGTAAAGGGAGAGACTAATAAATTTTGTGACGCCCTTAGTAGATTATTTCCATCGCATGAACATAGATTGCTCAAGGTACATTCCTTTCAAGTATTACAAGACGAAGTTCTTAACATCTCTCCTCAGCGATTAGCAGACCTTCAAAGAGAATGTCCAGATTACAGAAACGTCATACGTGTTTTAGAAGGGACGGTGGACGAAATTAAATTTAGAAACAGTAGGTCATGGAAACAAAATTACAAGTTAGAAAATGATATCTTGCTAATTCGAGACTTTCACCATCCTAATAAATGGAAAATTTGTATACCACCTGTTTTAGTTCACAACATACTCACCGCGTACCATTCCGATGTGGGCCACCCAGGCACTGATAGAACTATTGCATTCATTTCTAAAGCATTTCATTGGAAAGGATTAAGAACTTCGGTCAAAAGCTTCGTGAGGGACTGCATTACTTGTGCTCGAATGAAACCAGATCAACACCCACCAGCTAAGTTGTTAAGCACCATCCCGTCACGCCGACCGCGAGATTGCATTTCCATTGACATGTTAGGAGCGTATCCAATTGGAAAATCACAGAAGCGTTTTGCCCTTGTCATTATGGATTTGTACACACGGTATTGTACAGCATTTGCATTAAGGAGTTCTACAGCCAAAGCGATTGTTAGATGTTTTGAAGGATATTACTTTCCTATGCTTGGACTGCCTCGATTTATTCTTTCAGATAATGCGCCAGTTTTCCACTCTAAATGTTTCGTTCAAGCTATGAAAAAATACAATGTGGTCGTGAAGTATTGTACTGTCTATCATGCTCAGAGTTCTTTAGTAGAGAGAGTGAATAAAGAACTAGTTCAAACGTTAAGAACCTTATGCTCACAATCACATACGGAGTGGGCTGAAAATTTGACACAGGCTGTACTTTTGTATAATTACTCTATTTCACAAAACCTAGGAGTTTCGCCAGCTAGTTTACACCTGAACATAGATTCTTCACGTCCCATATTTTTGCATTTTGGTGTCAATATTAAGGAAGATGTATCTGACGAGGATGGGATAAATTGGAGCAATAAATTAATTTTGGCTAATATGAAACGAACTGAAAAAATCAAAAAGAGGAATAAAAGATGGAATGAAACCCAAACACACAGACGTCTAGTGCGAGTGGGAGACTTTGTA
The DNA here is from genome assembly GCF_964235325.1 of Thermobia domestica. Taxonomy (NCBI): domain Eukaryota; kingdom Metazoa; phylum Arthropoda; class Insecta; order Zygentoma; family Lepismatidae; genus Thermobia; species Thermobia domestica. Next base: position 214,741,988 of record NC_137460.1, on the reverse strand, counting down.
TTTGTGCGCCAGCATAACGTGAGCAGCCTTATAAAGAAACAAATTGCCAAGTTTTTTGAACTTTTCCGTGGGCCATATATATGCACTAGTGTGTCGAGTAACGACAGGGCGGTTGAGTTACGGGATCCTTTGAGTGGTGAAAGTATAGGATATCAATCCATGGATAGGGTCAAGATATGGACGCCTACACCACAAACGTACAATACTTGGTTATTGTTGGCCAAAAAACACTTACCTGAAGACGAAATCGGAAAATTGCAGCATCTTCCCCATCGACTTGAGACGATTGATGATCCGTTACCTCTGTTACAACCAGAGTGTGAAATCCATAACCACCAAGAACCAATGAGTGAGGACAGTAACGAAACACAGCTTAAACAATGTTCTGTACGATTAAAAAATATGCATAAGATAAATCATTTTTTGTACAAAACACGTGATTTGTATCTCACTGATTATTGTATGCGTTCCCCAGAGTGGACCAGTGAATGTTTTAAGGTGATTATGCCCAATTATTCCAGTGGACTTCAATTATGGCACTAAAAAAAAAAAAAAAAAAAAAAAAAAAGATTGTGGGTGAGATGGAAAAGTAAGAAGTTGTGCCATTCTTCTTTTAGAGACACCAATAGAAACATAAAGATTGTTATCTCTTTTATTTTCATTATTCCCCACCGAATTTCGAAAGTTAGGAATTTGTTTTTCAGTCTCAAGTGTGTGCACACTGTCACCGACGCGCCCAGCCAGAGGAACCACCAGTATCCATTCATAATCAGGTACGTTTATTTAAATACCATGTTTTATTCTTTCTTTACAGTTCTTGGAGACGGAAAGAGGAAAGGAAAACCGGAGGAAGGACAGTATTGGAAATTTTAAATAGGTAATCATTTTAGATCGCGATTCCGGACTTTGAAAATTTTAAAACGGCCTCACCACTTTTGAAAATTATGGTTATCCCGTTTTGGATATGGAATTTCTGTATCGAATTTTTGTTAGGATGTCTATGTTTTGTATGTTTTATTTCTTTTCAGGTACTTCCAGTCCTGGGAACCAAATGTCATTAATAAAATTTTACTATGTTATTTTCTTTGAGTTTTTATTCATTTACCTTGTATGATTATATGAACATTTAGCTGTCCCCATACCATTAGGCATTTAGAGAAATGTTAGGCAATTAGAGATACTTGAAATTCAATTAGAGGAACACTAATGAATGTTACAATTAATTATGAAATTTGAATTTAAAAAAAAAAGTGTGGTTTTCAGTTAACGAATTTTTCCATCTGACTTTGTCATGAAGTATGTGCAAAAGTATAATGAGTTTTGTAATATAAGACTGGCTAGGCGTCAGAACATTGAAAATTAGATAATACTTAGTATGGTTTCGTAAATACTTGAAAATAATGTTGAATTTAATAATTTGCTTATGAATCCATTCACGCATAATGTTCGTTATGTAAAGTCAGTGGGTATTTGTTACGACATTAATGAAGCTTTGAATTTAATTCAACTCAATTACAAAAACTGTTTTACAAGTTAAGAAGAGGTAAAAGGTTGAAAGATATAATTCAACCCCTAGAGGCGTCACTACTTTCTTTCAAAATTACAGTGACGAAATCGGTTTGGCACCCGGTTGGGCCTCAGCCAGTGTGTGAATTTGGCCTTTAGACACACACACTTCTAAATTCTATTTCGGCTTATGACATTTTAAATCTATTTATTTAATAACAAGATATCTAGTTGACGCTTAAAATTTTATATTTTATCAGACATTTGTTTTCCATTGACTCAAGTAAAACAATAAATTGTAACTGTTTGGATTTTTAATTAAACCGATTCCTTCTTCTTTTCTTCGGGGTGCATCGTGCTCATAAAATAAAATAATATATTAGTTTTATGTAAATATGAAATGTGACAGGCCATCATGTCGTTTGTGAGGAAATGTTATATTATTTTATGGGTACGATGGACCCAATGATAACCGACACAATTTGGTATCGATATGTAAAGTGTTTGTTTTTAATTGGGTAACGATCACTTGCAATACAATTGGCTCACAAAATGGGAAATATGTATAATATAAATTGGTTATAAAATATCATGGAAATCAGATAATCAAAACTATCATCAGCCTTGTATTTATTGATGTTGGTGAGTCTGAAAAAAAAAAGGGGGTTTACTAAATATTACTTTAAGTTTTGAAACAAATCCATTTTGGAAATAGAACATGCGAATAATAAATCAAGAATGATATTTGTCGAATGTAACGATTAATTCAGGATGTGAAAATTTTCCAATTTCAGTTCTTTTAACTTCTCTTGTATGCAAAGAGTCCGTCGGTTCTCAAGTGAACATTGTATAATTTTCAACCCACTGATTATTATGGTCGGACTTGTAGTATTGACCTTGTTGTCTTGTTTCATTAAGGTCATTACAACTCTGTTATTTATTTTTCATTACTCATATGAAAGAAAAGATAAGCATGACATGTTTGTGCTGGATGCCGATTAGCGTTCCCTTACGCACCCATAATCTTATCAGTCTGCTGGAAAATTGTCATCTTAGATTGCAAATAATCATAGTCTTAAATGTGTAAGCTAGTATTCTCGATTGTGACTTTAATCTCGGTTATGACTTATTCCCGGACATGACGATATTACTGATGTTGATAAGTGCAATTTGCTAGTAAAGCCGCACAATTCTTTTGTACCGGCTGGCGCTCTCTGATAGAATACTTTGTAAACCTACTAATTTTGTAGGTATGAGCGAGCCGAAAATTATTAATAATTAATAAGTGATTGATGATATTGAGATTCAGGGCTGTAGTATCGAACTTTCCCTCCCCAGGGTATTCCTCTTGTCCTTTTCATATTTTTTTTCTCTCAATACCTTCTGTAGGTCTAGATACTGGCAGCCCAATTGGGGTTGGAAAATTTTACCCGATTATGACATAGCTACGATGCGTAAAGCATCTAGCTGGGAGGGATTAGGATTTCATGCAGAAGCGATTTTATCCAAATCGTCGGGAAGGTTGGCGATCCCGCATACTTCGAGCTGTAAGAGGAAAATAGTAAGTCGGCGCTCATTGATCTTCGGGATCAACTCATTAACCTATTTTTGTTTAATTTATGACTTACGACCTGCTTTGTCAATCAATGGCACGCAGGATGGCGCTTCGAAAGGCCTAACCGCCGTTTAACTTATGTATATATATTAAAATGTTTTAAAGTTTACTAGTTAGGTTATGTAATGTAAATATATAGATTGATATTTTAACTATTTTGCATATTATGATATAATCCGTAAAATGTTAGTATATAGGTGAATTTTGTTTAGTTTTGAACTTCACTAGTTTATGAATAGATTTTGCATATTTAATGAGAAACTGTAATCAGAATTTGAATTTCATTCACATATTGTATTACTTTTATATATATTATGTTCGCATATTCCAATTATTATTTTGGAAAACAGACATTTAAAAATGAAGAAGTAGTTTTAATGTGGAAAACATATTTAAAAAAAAAAAAAAGAGTTTACTTTTGTAGTTTTTACAAGTTTATCTATTGCTCAACGACTCACATAAAGGAGAGAATACCTAATTATATTTTGCTTGTTTTAAATAATTCATACAGGTGGAAAAATTTTAATTTAATTCACTTTATTAGAGTTTTATTCATGTCAATTTGAGAAAAGTATCAGTTGGAACTTTCGCTACATAGTTCATTTGAAAAGTGTGATTGTGATTAACGAATTACTTTGTTGTTTATCTGATTATTTTCATGTTCAAGAGTTTGAAAGGAGAGAACATCGTTTCGAATCAACAGTTGTCAATAAACTCACACAACTATAACAAATTTTAGATTGAATTTGAATTTGAGAGTTGAGAATTTGAAAAATAACAGTAATAATAATAATAATGGAAAGAATTTGGTTTGTTGTACAATTTAACAGTAATTGATAGATCCTATTGTTTATAGTATGATGAGACAATCAGGTTTAAATCTGTTAGGCACGTTGATATTGATAATGGTCATCGAGCGAACAAAATGATTGTGTGCAAAGTATTTTGAGCTGTATACGTTTGAGTTCAACTGAACGGCAATTGAGCATTACAAATAAGTTAGGGCTATTTTGAGATGCCAAAGGCTATATAGAGCGGCATTCTTATTTGAATTTATTGTTACGGCATACGTGTACTTTACCGTGAAACCAAAGGCCATTAGAGGGCGGTTCACGTTCAGAGATGAATACTCCTTGAATACCTAGCTTGGGAATGCTAGAAGAGTAGAGAGAGTTTATTCTAAGTGTTTAATGCGTTTAGAGGTGGATTGTATATCCCTCTTGTTATATGTGTTTGCGTTTAATGCCCGTAAAATGGAGTTGTATTTTGCCTTTGCCAATGAGATGTTTGTTGAAAATGAGATTCGGAAATGATTGTATCAGCTAAAAGTCGTATGTTCGCTAATATTATACAAGTTCCGTGCACTAGTATTGATGTCTACATACTACTTGCAACTAATAAATAAATGAAGGAATAAAATAAAAGTTTACATTTGTTGTTAGCAATACTGGCAATTAAAAAAAAAAAAAAAAAAGAAAGAAAAAGTGAGTTGATATGTAAATCCAAATTTATTTGAAACAATTTGATGAATCTCTTGTTTGTTGTTTGAGCAATATGATTACTGAAACTTGATAGTATAATTGATTTTGCATTCTTTTAGTACTTTTGATGTTTAATAAGTTGAAATATAGTATTTTGAATAATTAGTATGTGAATTATGGTATACTTATTTTACAAATTTCTGTTTTGAAATTCCTTTGGGAATTATTAATATTTTGCATTTATGAATACATACAGTTATTGATATTGATATAGTCATTTTGATATTATTTTAGAAAAGTTAAGTATTAATTAAATTTGTTGTAAAAGGTGCATATATACACACATTACACTACACAAACTACATGTTAGGAATTTCGATATTACCGTTCATTACGTTGTTAGGCTACACTTTCGAAATCGGTATACATATTTTATTATTGTTTAGTAGTTAAGTATTTTCTGTATTAATGTTTATTTATATATCTATTTGGCTTAATATATTTGAACATATTCTGTGTTTAGTGAAAAACAATGAAAAATTATTGAAAGGTAAATTAAAGTACATTGAATTATAATGAGAAACCGATATTTAAAAAAAAAAAATAAGTAAACAAATAAAAGGAACTATAAACTGAAAATATAAATAAATGAAATAATAATGAACAATCTATTAATATTGGCATAAAAGTGGCTCTGTTTAAACAAAGGTGGCTTAATTAAAACTTACAAGTGGCTTAATTCGGACTTACAGGTGGCCTCATATAAATTAAAGGTGGCTTTAAGGGACATAATAGGTGGCTTTAGCAAAGGTGGCTTGTCGTCATACAGGGTGAACAACCTCACAGTTAATAAGTGAAGTGCTATATATATATACAGTGCAGTCCCAATACGTCGAATTTTCATAGTGAGTCCCTAACAATCTTCGATTCACATACAGTGTGTTCCATAATATAGTGATTTTCTAGTAACACTTCAGTACATTAGTGAAGTACGTTATATACAGTATGGCCTCGATATATCGAGTCGTTATGGTGAACTCTCAGTGATAGTTGATTTATATACAGGACGTTCCCAAAATACACTGACCCTCAAGTAATATTCCAGTATGGACTATTAACCCCTCAACGGCCAGGATTCTCTTCACAAATTGAAGCAATTTGCTCGGACACTGCTCGGGCCCCAATAGGATGTCACCGTCCTACAGCTCATTTTTGCAATTTAAAAGAAACATTGAGAAAATAGATTTATTCTGAACTTTATTAACCAACCCTCGAATAAACCCAAATGTTCTAGAAACTCGTTGTCATCGCTTTGGAATGCTTGTTCATCTGTGTTAGTAGACTTCCGTCAGATTTCGTAACCATATATGGGCATCCGTTGCAGAGACAGTGATTTCCTTTGTGAACGCTCTCAGTCCCGAGAGCAACGGGAAAGTCGCAGAAATACTATACTCCTTGTCATTGCTTAACGCTGATTTGACTAGTTAAAATGCCCGCACTACTGCAGCCAAAGAGCGCGAACTTAGTAGTATACGTCATCATCTGAGCGCTCCAACACCGAGAACATATACGCACTAGCTAACCGAACAAGAGGGGCAGTCGCCGTGGACCAGCTCAAGAGGAACGTGTTGACGTTCGCTCGCCCGAATTACATTTACCTAAAAGCAGCATTCAGGCTGCCTAGTTTTCTATATACGAAATGACAGTTTATATTTTTCATAGTGATTTTTCTATAAGTGCACTTATTTGACAATACAACGATAACGAACTTTTGGAGCAAAACCTACATTTGTAGATCCTATGGGGAACCGTCACTGAAGAAGCAGTAAATTAATTTTGGGACCTTAACGCCAAAACCAGTACACATCATCGAACACAGGACAACGGAGGAGTGACATCGACAGGCTAGCCGAAGAGACACGTGAGTTAATTACCCTTTAATGCCACCTCTTCGTCTATTATTAAAACAAAGCCACTAGCGTAAAAACAGTGTTAGATTATTCATGGTGAATATATTGTAAATACAAACGTATGTAATATTTGTGCTTTTATAGTAGCATTATACTCGTTTTATCAAAAAGTAATTTTATCATTTGCATAGTTAATATCAAATCCTATTGTACTCGTAGCCTAACAAATTTATTTACGTTGTTTACACTTTCGTTTATTGCGTTTCCGGCTACCGCATAACGAAACTGTAGGCATGGGTAAGTGATCGTATACGTCGTAAAGTAGCTGGAAAATAAGAGAAGAAAGGGGCGCAGTATGAGACTGACAGTGAGAAATGAATCCGAACCACGACGCAAAATAACGATTACAATGGCACGACGGAATCTTGACCTTCCACATGCGTACTGGAACCAAACGATCTGGACTGACGAATAGGTATTCCTTTCCGACCAGCAAGGGCGACTTACGCTGTATAGACTATGAGGAACAAGATATAAACTTCTAAATTTAGTGCAGACCGAGCATTCCGGACGGATATCGGCACATTTCTGAGGCTGCATGACAGCTAGTTGCTCAGGAGAGCTAATTCCTATCCCGGGACAAATGACCAACTAGATTTATATTGGTGTTCTTGCGAATACTTTGCAACCTTCTCTTCATACCAATTGTCCAGACCAAGATGAGTTCCTATTCATGCATGACAACAGCGCTGTGTATAAGTCGCGACAAACCAAGGTGTGGCTACAAAAACATCCAGAGCACATCTGCATGGATTGGCCTCCACGGTTTCCCGATCTCAACCCACTCGAACATCTGTGGGCTTTCGTGGTAGAGTGGGAGGAAAGGCGACAAGACAGGAATCATGAAGTTCTAGATGCTCATGTGATGGAGATACGGCAGTATTACCGACGTAGACCTGATCACTGTTCTATGCTTGTTGCAAGTATGCCGGAGCGACTGCGTGCCGTAGAAGTAGCACACGGCAATTATACAAGATATTAGCAATTTTTTTGATTTGTATCATGCAACGGATATGATAGCTTTCTGATTTTGTTGCACATTTCTATGGGTTATAGAAAAAACGTTTGATTGTTATATGTAGTTTCGTTTCCTTGTGACGAAAGCTACCTTATGTTTGTGATTCTCATTCCTGCCAGAGGAAGAATTATAACTATTTGTGAACTGAATTTGTTTAATTTTACGCTGTTCATGATGAAAGGGAAAATTTTCTTTTTTGTTTTCTTGTGAAAACTGCTGCCCGAAGAATTTCACATCAGCAGCGAAAAACTTTTGTTATCGCATGTATCCTGTGTGCACATCCGATATAACCTACAAACAAGCGTCCGGACTCCAGTATCGCGAATATTTCCATCAGCGAAGTGATCAACACACATCGTTTGTATCGATCCGATCCGATCATTACAGTTTGGAATGTTCATCACTCATCAGCGAATTATATTATTTGTCTTAATTCCGAATCTGTGTGACTCAATCACGATAATAATGTAACAATTGCTATTCACTCGTTTCCAACTTGGTAGCTTGTGGATCTGGTTGATTTCATTACCATGTTTTACATTCAACACTCCCGCGTATGTTTGTCTGCCGTGCAACTCGTCCGATTTTTTTTATTTAAAGGCATAGAACGATCTCAAATTGTGGCCCAAAGATTCTGACTACTCCTTAGCCCCTATCGCGTATCTCTATTCCACTTCTATCGCTTTCTGTTTTGCGTAAGGAAACACACAATATATTTATGTTTTTATGTCTTATTCTGGACAAAAATGACGGGTTTTAACGGATCTTATGTATCAACATTTCATGTAAATAGAAATGAATGGAGAAACACGTATTAACACGATGTTAAAATGTATGGATGAACTATTTCAGTGAAGACAAAATGTTAAAAATGACCAGAGCAAGACTTGTACCCGAAATCCTTGCTGTTATGTAACAGCCGTTGTTTAAAAGTCATTGTGTAATAGTTTGTGATTTCATTTGTATTCCCCTTTTATTTTCATTTCCATTTTTCCATTTCCATTTGTTTGTGTTTGTGTTTCGTCCAGCGCTCGTGTTTATTTCTTCCTACGGTTTGCTTTCGTCACAATTTGATCGTGTTTTTTCTATCTTTTCTCAGTTTCTTTTCTGGTTTTCCGTTACGGTTTGCTTTCGTCACAATTTGATCGTGTTTTTTCTATCTTTTCTCAGTTTCTTTTCTGGTTTTCCGTTCTTTTCCTGGGTGACGTCACGAAACATTGACTTGGGCCTCATGTCTAATTTTGACTGGATATGCTTGGTTCCATGTTTCTCGCTGATTGGAGTGAATTAGAATTTCTCTGGTTTTCGGGAAAATCTCTCTCACCATCCAGTAGTTCTATTTTAATCGTCAACCATGAGTTGGCTCTGTCGTCTGTTACTTCAGTAAGCCAACAACTAATACTTTTATTTAGAATTTTTTTTAATTTTAAATAATTTTATTTAGAAATTAGACTATTTGTTTCGAGAAATATATTCATTTCATGTTTCTCCGTTACTGTCAGTTGTTTATAATGTCCTGTTGTTCTGTTTTTTATCCAAGTTTTATCTCCGAGTACAGGCGAAACTGTTATATCATTGACTTTCCTGCTATAGCTTCTGATATTCGTTGGTGTAACGAAGTAGTATATGAAATCTACGATAAACCATGTATATCTTTGTCCTTTGATTTTTTATGTTAGAGCAACTCAGGCTGATATTGTATACAAGTATCATAAATAGGATATTTGGATGGTCATGAAAATATGAGTTTCGACAGTTGAAATCTTGTGATGCAGTAGGCATATGCACAGGTGTCTATCATCCTGGGATTGGAAACGGTTGGGAGAAGCGTGAATTAGTCAGATACTTTCTGATTATACAAGAAAATCCGGGGAAGTAGTTAATGTTAACTATAAGCATGTTTACTCCTCAATGGTGAGGTGGTAAGGAATAAAAAGGATGGGTAAGATATGTATCACTGGAAATGAAAGAAAAAACACTTAGCATTGAATATACATAGTTTGCTATATACAGATATGTAGAATAAAGGAAACTCCAACTAAACACACTATAAAGAGCTGTATTGTATATGATGCTCACAGGTGAAGAGCTGTATTGCAAATGGCGTGGACAAGGAGTGTTGGTAGATGGTGCAGTTGGACAACACTTATTTCCCTTTCCTGATCCTAAACCTGTTTGATTCTTTGTCCATTTTCTTTAATGTAAAATGTCAATCCCTAAATTATCTTCTGCTGTGGCCTTTTGACTGGTCTTCATATTACGTTTGGTTTGATCTGTGTATGATGACACACATCCACATTGAGCTTCGTAAATGTTGGATCTAAAAAGAGAATTAACTAAACTTCTATAACTGGTAAGTTATTTTTCTAAATTTTTTGGAGGCTTACTGGATGATTATACAGTATTGTTTGGCGAGTATGCGCTGTATCTTCATGAATAGTTGAGGCAAGGAGGTTATCCGAATCCAGGTTTTTGTTTCACTATGAAAAGAAGTGTTCTATTCTATTTGAATTTTAGGAATTTGAAATATTCTACGTGAGAGATGTTAAAAACTTGTCATAGTGAAAGACAAACCTGCATGGATGCTCAACTATCCATCAGGATACAGTGCATACTCGCCAAACACAATATACAGTAAGCCTACGAAAAATCTGGAAAAACATCTTACCAGTTATAGTTGTTTTCTGTTATTCTTTTCCTTAGGTCCCCGTTTCTCTGGTTTATTGTGAATATGACTCATCATACATAGGTCAAACAAAACGTAATATCAATACCAGAATAAAAGTACACATAAGACAGTGAAAAAGGTCACAGTTGAAGGAAATGCAGGGATTGTCAGTTCACATCTAAAAAAATGAACATTGAATCAAAAAGGTTAAGGTTGTAGGTTCAGAAAAAGAAAAAAAACGAAATTACAGATGTGTGCTTTGGTCATAAATACAGGCTCGATGTAAGTCACGATATTGGCAACATTGTCAACTACTGGCTGGCAATACTGAATAAATTGTATCCATGTGCACCATCTGGCAACACTCCCTGTACATCGTCTTCCCTATTTGCAATACAGCTCTACCCCTGTGGGCAACATACACAATACAGTTCTTTATAGTGTATTTAATTCGAGTTTTATTTATCCCACATGTTTCACTATAGCAAGCTGTATTCAATGGTACGTTTCTTTCCTTTCATTTACAGTTATGCCTTAAATATCCTCTTTATTCCTTACCTTATTATTGAGGAAGAGACCTGCTTATAGTTTTAAAACGTATAAAAGCAATATTAGTTTGCCAGAAGAGGATACTTGTTTCATCTCCTGGCTGTCGCATGACTAATGATCGAATTTCTTCTTTACAGCCGCTGGAAGACAATCTTCACAATCTCAAGGGTCTAGAGACGATAGTCAAGACATAGATAACGTTCGTCAGGAAGTTTATGATACACAAAGGGGGCGTGGAAGTACCTGGATCCGACCACTAAAAATAGTTTTCTCTTACATTACGGTTTTGTGAAAAGTGGTAACATGGGATTTTAGTTTAAAAAATACTTGATGTATGTAGAATTCCATTTAGAAATGTTTTTACACTATAATTTTTAGGTGCTGTTCAAGAAGTTCTTTTTAGACTTGCTGCAGAGACGTTGCGAGAGTAGCATTGTAGAATAGTTTTTCTTTTCTTTTGTTTGTTTATACCCTTCTCATCCTGCAAGATTTGTTGTTTTTGTTGTTTTACCTTCGTAATAGTATGTTCCAAAGGTGTTTGAACACTGTGTCATGTGTATAAGGATATATTGAAAGGAATCGATGTGAAAGACATTACAAACACTTTTAACAAAACTTCGGGCAAAAGAGGAATCACGTTTGGAAAAACAGATTAACACCTCTGCGAAAATTAACATTTGTTCCTGTTCTTCCCTAAGTTTACCTTTTAGTTACAGCAAAAGTTTGTTCTTAGCAGAGCATAATCTTCAGTGAACTTCTTTTAACGTCATAGATACATAGTTAATTCTGTAATTGCACGACTTGCCATCATAATGATAATATGTATACTGTTATATGTATTTTTATGAATGTACAATATTTGGCATAATTTGGATTAGCTTAAAATCATCATATATCCTCCTACTTACCCCCTCGTCTACAACCAAACACACATCTGAGTGGGCAACCATGTGAGATATGGGATAACCCTAATGGCTTATAAAGGCTTCAAGCATGTTGAAACTTTACTGGCTAAAAAAAATGCAAGTTTGTACGGATTCCAAGTCTTCCAGTTAACATTGCTTTCACTAATGAAAATTGTAAGGAAATTAAAAGAATTGCAAGTTTAAGAATAAATATTACACAAGTTATTCGTCGCCTAAGAGACTAAGTTACCAACTCCCCATTAATCCTTTTAAATACACTCGTTGGGGAAAATTGAGAATTGCGTGTATGTAGCTGCTGGGTTATGCAATATGAAGGGGACTGCGTATGTAACACACTCATAGATTGGTATGTCTGCCACTCCAAATTTAGCTCAAAAGAACACCATTTCCTGACAGTTAATAATATGCAAATCGTTGTGATGAAGGCTTTGAAGGAGATCCTTGCTCAAGACTTCAAGGAAAGATACAACGCATAGCAGAACCATGGCAGGGATATAGTTATGTTGAAGGATGTAATTTCGAGGCATTTTAATGTATGTAAACATATCTCGGAATAAATTTTATGTAATCAATTTCATTACTTTTCGGTCAGACCTTGTATGAATCTAAAAATGTGACTAACATCACTACATTTTCTAGTGTGTATGTATATAATTTGAAAAATTGCAAGTGTATATATAAAGTTCTAATTAATTCCTCTTATTTTGCTTATATACACCTATTTTAAAAGAGTACATCATGATTTTTTAAATGACTGTGAGAATTTAGAAAGTATCATGATTCAAGTACATGATCGGGAAGATTAGACATAACTGTTATGATTGGACGACTATTAAGTGTTGCCTTGTCCAGGTGTTCCAACTCGCAATACTCAAAAGTATTTTGTTATGTCATTTTTATTATAGTTTTCGGTTAATTTTATTCAGATTTTATAAAGGTTGAAACCGATGTATTGTATTAATAGGAACAAACCTACTTCAAATATTGAATTAGTTTCTACTTTTCACGGATTACATCGATGTTGATTAAACAACTGAGAGGGGTGTATTAAGTTTTGGAAAGATTGCGCCAGAACATTGCTATAATCCTCCTTTATACAGTATCTTAGCTTTTGAAGTACAGAAATTGCAGTTTGTATCTCTGAAACTAAAATGGAAGAGAACGCTAACCATCAAGTTACGAATGAGCTCGATGTAGAAGTCAGACTTATTCTATATTGTAAAGAAACTATAATAATTGTTCAGTCTATTAATGAGAAGCAGTGTATTTGCTATTATAATGTATATAAATATAAGAACGTGGTTTCAACTTTTTCAGAGTAGTGATACATTGATTTGAAAATTGGCAGTTTATTCCCAAGCCTAAACGAACTTGCTTTCAGAAGCTCCATTGTTTACGTATTTCCATTAATCCTTCGTAAATGTTTGCAATAACTTTAATAGTATACAACAAGTGTTTCGAAGAAGACAAAGTAAAACATCAAACTTATCTGTAATTACAAAAATGTTTTCTTGAGTACTATAACTGTGTGTAGACGTGTTTTTATTAAAATATAAGTATAAAAGATTATACGTATTGTATATTGTATATTGTATAATCGTATCGTAAATAACATATATTTACGACACAGCTATGACATAACATTATTTGTATTTTATCTGATAACGTGACTAGGTCTTATTTATCCTGCTTTACAACATTCTTTCGATATCAGCCAGTGGCGCAAAAATAATGATTAACAGACGGTGGTATATATTCTAAGCTAATGATTCTTGTCAATTAGTGTGTGAGACAATTTGTTGGTCATTGTAATCTAATATTTAGAGGTACAGTGTTTCCTAATGTCGTTGCACACCTAGTGGGAATTATATATACATATACTCTAGGTTTTTTGACTTGAGTATTGATAACCTTGGCATAGCAGTGAGAAAGATAATAATTCGTTAAGTGTTGGTGAATATCAAGCTATTCTTTCATCGGTAATAAAAGTGTTCTTCCTTTTCCCCGGAAAAAACATTATGAGGAGAAATCGACATCTACAAGAATGGAAAGCACTTCAGAAGACTGAAAATGTGACCAATTAAAGTGGAAACATTATGGCACAAAAGGTATCGCGTAATAATCAATTACTAACATGCCATTACTATACGTCATCAAGTAGTTACATTCAAAAACGAGTTTTAATTCTTTATAAGAAATAGGTAAAATATTCAATTGCTACATTAGTGTATTACCTCCCAGCACCGCCATCACCTCAGAAAATATATAAGAAAAAGTATGTAAGACCGCGCATTAGACAGCAAAATCTGAAATTCAAGAACAGAATCAGATTAATTGTCGCCCAAAACAGGCATATAGAAATCTTCAACATTAAGAAATTCACCCTGTATTGACTTCAGACTCTAAAGTAAGTGACTAATACTACAAGCAATCAAAGGAAAAAGAAAGTAGTGTCTCACGGCGAAATCTTTGGATTGTATATGTAGAAAAAAAAACTTGCAGAACATTCACATATTGCAATTAATTTCTAATTTTGTAATAATAGTTTTCAGTAAAGTAATGAAGAATGATTTGAAAGACGTTTCTTTGGTAGATGGATTCAATCTATATTACGACATAACCGTCGACTTACATCTCAATACAATTCTTCACGAATTCTATATCTGAACCAAAATCTCTCATTGTACTTTCCTGTATGATTCATTACAGCAGAAGTGCAGGAGTACATGAAGAATTAATTAAATGTGTTACACAAAAATGTGCGGAATTCAAAGTAATGCACATTATATCTGACAGAGAAAAAGAAGTCACAACAGCTCTACAGGAAGTATTAGCAGATTGTAGGCACTTCATTCGCTGGAATCATATTCAATACGACATCAAGAACTGGCTTCGTAAACAGAGAAAAGACATTAAAACGGATGAAAAAAATCTATGTTACCAACGTGTAGGAACTTTTGCATAACAAGAATGGAGATGAATATAGAAAATTTAGTACAAACTAGAGCAGTAATCGTACACATTCGTACACAAAATGGTCTACTTAATCAAACATAGAATATATTACATATAGTTTGAGTGACTTTAAGATTAAATTGTAATAGTCATTATAGAATCTAGCTTCCTGTGATGAAAGTAATGTGGAAGCACTGGTATGTGTAATGGTATGGAAGAGAGGCTTCAGATCTATTTGTCACGAGGCGCTTAAATGTCATATTTTACACAAATTTTGTAGATTAAAAAATACGCTGTGCGCATTGTGATTTCATCCGGTGATAGTTGAAAAAGCTCTTGTGATTTAAAATGACACACGTACCTACAATAGTACATGAAGTATAAGAGCGCAAGAGTGGTCCAACTGATAAACTATCATTAACGCTGTGACGTTAGATACGCAGATGCGCCCTTGTAATTAATGTACTACTATCACTTAAAATCGCTTGAGCCTCGGTCCTGAATTATTGGTATACGTAGAGAGAAAGTTATGTTCCCGGCGGGAGCTCATGTGGTTCGGATTCCACGTTAATCAGTAGGTCCACGACTCATATAGCCTCGCTGCTGAAAGGGACACTAAACTAAAATCAACAACAACAAGTTCTTATGTACAGTACAGTGAATGAAATCACAATGCGTATTGCACTATTTTATTCTTGGAACCATGTGTAAAAACACTATTTTTTTAAGTATGAGGTGGTAAATAGACCAGAAGTCCCTCTTCCATATTATTACCCTGTGAGTCACGTAGTGTAACCTCATCGTCTCAAAGCACATCTACTAATGTAAAATTATTTTTGTCTATGCTATTTGTACAGATGGGTTAGTCAAAAAGGTTTAGAAATGTGCCCGCCAGAGGTAATTTTATAGACGCAATCCCGTGAAAACGGGTTAGCTTTTGAAAAGGCTTGTTTGATTGACTACTTGAGTTGAATCTGCGTCTCTTGAATAGTAAACTAACAAACGTTAAGCGGCTCTGGCATTGCCATTTAATTGGTATCATTTATTAAAATAACTATTACTAAGATGGAAGTAGATTTGTTTGGTGAAAGGATCAGCGTTGCATTTCAGCCTTCGCGGTTCTAGGACACTTTTCTATTTTGATAGGTAATAGAGCTGTGTGTATGTATGAACCATAAACTGTAGCTATGATATCGTAACCTAAACCGCCAACTCTTCTACCACGCTCGAATTGCTGCACAATATCTACAATATTTGTTTCTCTTTTTAATTGCATATTGCAGTCAAAATTAGTTTTAGTCACGCCACATTTTTGACATAACAACACAGGCCCATCTTTGAGACTCCCTCTCGAATTAACAGTTGTTATTAACCAATGTTTGCATTGAAAAATAAAAATTGTGCATCTGTATTATCTGCCAATGTTTACTTAACAAAATAAATGCAAATAAGCGTTACAAAATTAGTTACATGAGAACAATTACAAATACAAAATCCACTGACAAAAACTTTTGCATATTTTCATAGTACTATATTACTATTGAAAAAGAACTTTTACTTGAGTCCACAGAAACAATATGATCGACATGAAAAAATTCAAAGGGTATTTTTTATGAAAAATACACAAACGTAAAAGGCAAACATTTTAAGAAAAAATACAGGGTGTCTAAAAAGTAATGCTTTTAAATGGATAAATTTCAAGATTCGAGTTAGTATAAACTGTACCAAAGACCAATATCTTTTCCATTTCCATTGTGAGCAAGATTAATTAATGTTCTTTTTAAAAAAAACACCACGTTGTTTTTCTTTCTTTCTTTTTCTTTTTTTTTTTTTTTTTTTTTGGTTTTTACTTTGTACGATGCCGGAAAACCTTAACAGAACATCCATGGTCCGATCATGGTATTTGTATCATGGTCCGATTCTAAAGCAAAGTTTTCATCAACTGTCAAATCTTCATCAGTCATTTCTTCCTCCTCCAACCACTGGGTAACAACATTCCGAAAAAAATAATCATTTGGGCTCACAGCACGCGAAGGACCAGGAACAACATCCATGATGTTACAACACACGCCCGTCTGTCAGACGGAAAGCCACAATGAACAATTAATCACGTGACCTCTATAACAGCTACAAACGCATTGCAGTGGGTTTGCAATGGCAGCAGCACAAGGAACGATTAGGTGGTAGCGCTATCTAGTTTTACAACGAGAGAAAAGGAAAAAAGCTAGTGAGTGGCAGCGGAGTTTCTTCCCGCATCCCGCGGTTTGGTAAACTTTGTCTGTCGCGTGAGATCACGAGCTGGAGAATCTCTAAACTGAAATGCAGGTTTTTCCTGAATCTTCAGTAGTTTATAGCGAGTTCGTAGCTTGAGTAAGTGCTTGACATTTGGTTTCTTTGTTTTATTTATCGCTATTCTCTTGTATATATTTGTTTAATGAGTGTGAGGACAATAAAATGAGTGAGAAGCCTAAAAGTAAAGCTAGTTGTGCTGTTCTGAATTGCAAAAATTGGGGTAAAAAGGTACCCGGAGCTGTATACCATAGGTTTCCGAAAAATGCGGAACTCACAAGCGTGTGGATTTCCCGCAGTAAAAGACAGGACAAATTTAATGCTGATACCGCCAATATATGCTCAAAGACTTTCCCCCTGAGGACTACGAGCACGATCTAAGAAATGAGTTACGTGGTTTGCCGCCTAGAAAAATATTACGTGTAGAAGCTGTACCATCGTTGGACATCCCAAATTGGCATGGATACGCGATTTCATGTTCTGAAAGCTCAAGTGAACATGTACGTGGAAATTTATAAGCATTATTTATGTATACAGTGCCTGGCAGACCCCTGCCGCAAAATGAAAAAGGAGGTCCATGTTTTAAAGCCAATTGCTATAACGATAATAATAATAATGTTCTCCTGAACGTTTTAAGAAATGTGACTTAGCATGTTCTCTCTCTGTACTCCCTTACTACTTAGCAGCTATTTAGTTGTTAATACAATACCTTATGTTCCTTCTATAATTTGCAGGCTGCAAGTGATCGAGAAGTACGTCACGTAGCTAGGTCAAGGAAGCGAGCGTTGTCCACAATAAATACCTTACCTCCAAGAAAACATAAGTTACACGAAGCATGTAACACCGAACATTTTGAAGAAGAGAAAGATAAAATAATAGAAAATCTTCGTAAAGAAGTGTTGCGTTTAAAACGTATAAATACCATTAGTCTTTCTGCACTGAAGCAAAAGGATACTGCTTTGAAATCGATCCGAAGACCAAGATATGCAGTACCAATCAAAAAAGAGTACTCCGTTCTGAACAAATACGAAAAGAAGTTACGAAAATACTTTCAAGGTGCTTCACCCCTAGTCAGATTAAATGTATCCTAAGTGGCAACAAAAGGGTAAACTGGTGCTCTAAAAATGTAGCTAGTGCTCTAACATTAAGAGCTTTGTCAAAGAAAGCATATGACTACTTAAGAAAACGTAATTCCCTTTGCCGTATCACTCGACTCTACGAAAGTGGGTTAGGCAGTTTAAATGCAAGCGCTAACTTCTTAAGGAGGTGCTTTCCTTGTTAAAATCTAAGGCTGAAAATTTTAATGAACTGGATAAGTTTGTGATTATTAGCTTCGATGAGATGAATATAGATGGACGTATCTGTTACCATTCATCAAATGACGTCATCCTTGGTCCTTATAGCAACGTCCAAGTGGTAATGGTGCGGGGACTGTTTTACAGTTGGAAACAACCAATTTATGACGACTTCGACGTAACCATGACATCGAAATTGTTAAAACATTTTATTTGTGAATTGGAAAATTGCAACATACATGTAGTGGCCGTGACTTCAGATATGGGGGGGGGGGAATTCTAAGGTTTGGAAGGAATTGGGGGTAAATATGTAGAAAACTTATTTTATGAATCCTGCAAGAAGTGACAAAAAGGTGTGGGTATTTTGTGATGTGCCTCATCTTAAACTTCTTGATGATGGCTTTATTCTTCACGACGGAACTCAACTAAGAAAAGAAATTATTGAGAACATTTTAGATACGCAAGAAACTGACAAGCATTTCTCATCATATTAATCATGCGCACTTGAAAGTTGCTGAAGGATCTCGTCAAAACGTAAGAATGGCGGCTCAGACGTTTTCACGTCGAACTGCGCAATTAATAAACTACATCCTTGGCAGACAGCGAGAAAGTGCCTTCTTCAATACTCAAGTCACAATTCAAGTAAACTTATTTCGGTTCGTTTTCCTTGAGTAATATGTACCATGATGCTCTGAAAATGGTTTTGAATGCGTTAGTGCAGACAAATACAAAAGAATTTTTTGTATAAAGTTTAACAAAGGATTCAAATTACCAAAATCAGACACTTGCAAACTTTGTGACAAACTGGTTGTTGCTATTGAAAATGTCCGAATTAACGGTAACGCTGCAGTATTAAAAAGTTGGAAACTTAACACAATTATTTATTACGTGCTTATAGCATGAGAAATATGTTAAAACTATTCAAAGGAAGCACGAATAAATTCAGACATCCATGTCATTTCCATTGATCTCCGGCAAGCATTGCCGACTTCCATGATTTCTGCTGGACCAGCCGTTTATAAACGTAAACTCTGGACGTATAACGGGCATTCATGATTGTGCAAAAGATTTAACTTTCATGTTTTTGTGCAACGAAAGTATTGGTAGAAGAGGACGCGATGAAGTCGCAAGTTGCATTTCAAAATACATTCACTGTGCAAATTTAGGGAACGCAAAATACTTGATAGTGTTTTCGGATAACTGTCCAAGACAAAAATTGGACAATTATGGCTTTGACATCACTTAATCTAAAGTGGAACATTTCAATCAATTGAGCACTGCTTTCTGGTTCCAGGCCACACCCTGCTGCCCACCGAGAGCGGTTTTGGAAAAATTGAAAAATTCACGAGGGCACATTGTGGAGCAGCGTACACAGCAGATGAATGGAGAAATGCGGTATAATACTGCGAGCCCTTTAATACGGAAGAGATCTTTAATACTTTGTATCATCAGAATTTTCACATTTTGTCCACGTTTCAAGTTGTCTGCTGCTCAATACTGGAAAACTTTCACATCATACCGATAATAGGACCAAGACCTTCTTTCGGTGAAGATCGAGTCCAACCACAGTGCAACCAATGCAAAGACGACGACTTACTGCTGCTGAAACAAACCAAAAAAAGAAGTGAAAGAGGAAACGCAGTTTGTTGTAGTTGTGCCGTATGGCGAACACTACCTGTCTTTATACGCTAGGTTGGTGCTACAAATGTACCAGATGTAACTTGAAAAAATTATCTGCATAACTTGGGTTGGAAGACAATAAATTATCGTTGAAAGAACATCTAATGTTCCTCTTTCAATTTTGTAGAGGAGAATCCTTTACAACGGTGACAGGAAACACTGGCATCAGTACAGAAACTATCGCAAATTGAAAAAGTTATCCGCGATAAGTCATGAAATGAAGCATAAGATATTTTGAAGGACACAAACTTGGTGGTTTTGACTGCACAGTTGAAATCGATTAATGTCATATAACAAGTCGGAAGTAAAGAAAAGGTTATTGGCTTCTTGACCAGTCTTACTGGGTTTTAGCATAACATGCAGAGAAACCAGTTCACACTTAGTTGCGTGTGCGAAAGATACCGAGAAAAGGACACTGCAACCAATAATACAGAACTTTGTTCATCACGACACGAATATTGTCACTCACGGTGTGAAAATGTATAATGGATTAAATGACTATTTTACTAGTCACGAGTGGATTCACCATAACAGTGTCTTTGTAAACCCTAGAAGATCTGATATCTGTACAAAGAACATGGAAGCTATATGGAGTTCTTTAAGATGCAGCATTAAACCCTATAACTTAAATCACATAAGCTTTGAAATCTGAGATTGCATGTATCGCTGAATATTTTTCAGGGGTTGTACTAATACGAAATTTTCTATTGCAAGAAAGATTAAACAATTCTTGTCGCATATAGAATGGCTTTATCCAGGCCCAAATGGAGATCCTCGAGAATTCTCCAAAGAAATTATGAAACTGTTTAATTTCAACCACCTCTTGCTAACAGATCTCAGGAAAAAAACTGGCACAAAAAACAAAGAGGCAGAGAGACAACTGTATTGAACTAGCGGATGGATAGCTAGATTTATAAACAAACCAAAGAGTAACGCCTCACGACACAGGAAGACGCAGCCCTCTCATCAGGGTATCACAGGTGGAAACCAAGCTTTTAGAGGAAGCTAAGCAAATAATTGATCTTCTTTTGAATGTATTTTTTTTTAATGAAGATAGCTCTGAAGCAATAAATGAACTGAAACAAGAAATGCTTGATAAGAGCACTGAATTGACTCGAGTCCTACACGCTTTACTTAAAAGATGTAGAGCAAAATTCAACCAGCTGTATCATACAGTAGATCAAAATGTTAAGGAATTGTTTCACGACTCTGAAAACTAGAATGGACTTGATCCACAGGAAAGAGAACTCTCGAAGTTCGAAGCTGTGATTACGACAGGAGACGCAAGTTGCTTTTACAGTGCAAGTTCATTGTGTATTTGTGGTATCAAAGATTATTGGCCATGTGTTTGCCTTGCTGTCTTCCAGGAATTTTTCAATGTGTTCGGTGAAGATACTGCTCTCGAAGATGGTGGACCGTCATAAACAGAACCCCTTCAGCAACTTCACGACGTTACAACCGATAGAGTATGGGCTCATGGCAACACTATTGCAGTAGAGCGTGCAATAGGAAGGGACATCGTTAGTTGTGTGTATGGCGAGCTACATTTCAATAACATACGGAGATACGCAACAGCAGAAATACGCATGGGAATTCGTAATGCTAACAGTGACAATTTGCCGGTGGTGATAGATAATATTTTATGAAGAAAGAGGAATCATTTCGTTGCATTGTTGCCTAAAGAACATATGAGCAATGAAACTTGAAATATTTGTGTGAAATAAATATATTTTTAACAGTGTAAGAAGATTAGATGCCCATTTTAAAGAAAATAAGTGCTCAAAACATTTCTTCGGAATGGTTCATTTTTTTTATTTAGTACAGTTCCCACTGCTAGCCTAGTAAATCACAAGAAGGCCAATGAATTTTGTTCGGTGTAGATACAACACATAGAACACATTAAGTGTTTTTAAAACGAGGATATCAATGACTTCAGAATTTACTCATTAGAATTCAAAGAGATTCAGAATACCAAACAATACAGGTAAAATAAATCGCAAAATATTTTGTTGCAATATTTTAGCTTCCTATCAGTTATTTGCAGTCAGGTAAATGTGTCTTTATCTTGTAAATTCGAGAATAATTTTTAAGATTAGAGATTTTTTATCTATTCAGTTACAATTTATTTATTTATTTTTAGTTTACCGTTCAGGAATATGCTCCAATTCTAAAGGAGAGTGTGTGTGTCTCTTCCTCCCTGTATTTTATTATAGAAGTCAGATTTCATATGTCAAAATCCAAAAAAAAAAAAAGAATTGGTGCTGAAGGGAAATTTCATATATTAATTAATACTGTTTACTTTCAGGTTATGGGCGATGTTGAGGCGAAATTGGAAAGAAAAAACCTGTTGGCCAAACATAACTAACCCTTCAGCCATTTTTGTCGCGGTTGAAAACACAATGATGGACATAAGGGACTATTACGTGGTAATAGATCAGGAGCAGTATCACTTCAACAGTATTGTAAAGGCCGTTGAGGTTTCCTTTAAATGCTTTTTTGGAATACAAACTAAATATCCTGTAGAGCGTGAGCAAGTTTGGTTTCAAATTCAGAAAGTTGTGTATGAAATTACAACGGCACATGACAAGAAAATAATGTCGGTTTCCACACTTATGAATGGCCTTACTTAAAATGTACATAAAAGGTATGATTTAACTTCTGTAACTTGCAATAGAATTACTAAGCTGCAACAAGGCGTATTTAGTTTGTATGGAATACTGATCCCCAATGTGGAATAACGTTTTACAAATGTTGTGTTACTTTATATTTCAAAATGCCAATTTGCTATATTTGTAGAAAAAGATAAACTAGTGATCAGAAATGAGATATGCACCTCATTTATGAAGAGGCAAGGAAAAATAGCCCAAACGCGAGGCATTTATACTGTGATCGTCGCCCTCAAATGAGTAACTTTCCCTGTATTTTTTCCACGCCTATATATTTGCCTTCGAGAGATAGGGTTTCTTAGAATTTCTCTTACGTGAAATCGAAGAAGATAGCACCATGTAGGAATTTGAAGTACTAGGAATGATCAGAGATCGTCCTGAAACAAGCAGTAGCCACGTGTACGGAGTAGAAATCCACATGCAACCCTAGTGAAAAATCAGCAGCACAAATTTAGTGTGAGCGTGCGGTGCAGTATGGTGGATAATTTTATGGTACGACCTTATTTAGTACCGGCCTGCCTGTGTCGGAGTACGTATCTTTCATTTTTACGTCATGTTCTCCCAAAATTGTTAGAACATATCCCTTGAATATTAAACAGCAGATGTAGTCTCCGCAAGACAGTTCAGATGCACATTTTGACAGGAATATGCAGACCTACCTAAATGAAACCTTTCCATATCGTTAGATTGGGAGAGAAGGACCTATGTTATGACCAGCTCGTTTAATTTATGTCACGCCCCCTGATTTCTTTCTGGGGGGTATGAAACGCTGTTTGTATACAACACCAGCCACGACACCCGGGGAACTTTTTGCTTGATTTAATATAGCTGCGAAGTCACCTCCAAATTTTCAGATGTGGTTGACTGCACGAAGAAAAATTTACTTCGCGGATGTGATCTTTGCAATGCGGTCGACGGTCAACAATATCAGACTGTGAACTCCTATTCTTCACAGCTATCTCATGTACACATACTGCATTGCACACATATTGTAGAAGGTACTTCTGAGTATTTCAGTTATCTACTTCGTACGAAACAGAATAAATCGGTACTTTGAAACTGTATTTCTTTGTATCATTGTGCAACAGCTTGTGTTTCGTCCTGTTTTATTGCTTCTGTGCTCGGAGTTATCTTCTATGGAATTACGTATTACTAGGAGGAAATATTTTCATACAGCTTGATTTCGCCCAAATTGTATTCACTTGTAATTTGTGGGAATCACTGTTGTCATGTGAAGAATCCCTTGTACTCTCGTTCATCGCACATGATATTTGCTGCCTGATCTTCTTATGCATAGTCGCTATAAAACTAATCTGGATCAAAGTTTTTTTTCTTATTTCCACACTCATAAGTTGGACAGGAAGCCGTCCATTTATCATGCGTTACCACTAGCCTAGAAGATATAACTGTTCCGAAAGTTTATTCTGTACTGAGACAAAATAGATCAATCACAAATGTGCAACTCTCTTTCTTTCGAATTCTAAGTGCTCTAACCTTAACGATTGTTATTACTTTCGATTGTTGAAATCTTGTACTTAATTCTTGTTCATTCTCCTCATTCAACGTTTGATAAAATACTCAAAGGAATAATCCAGTTTATTGGGGAGTAACCTTTGCACCACCAATGCACTACAGCTGATTGAGCACTAATGGAATCTACGACTAAAAGTAATGGGCATTGCCTTTTGCTCGTTTTCGATCCGACATTTTGTTCTCGAGTATGGCAGTTTTTGCATTTTTCAGAAAATTTTCGTGTGGTCATGGCTCCGAGTCATTTCTGCACCCAGGTTGGTATATACTTTTCATCTCGGGGACAGGAATCACTTCCCGAGGTTTACTACATTAATTAAATTACACCATACAAATATATGATGTTTGTATGGGCGACTTTTCGGTAGATTTGTCCACCGCCACCTTACACAGCGCATCATTCATACGTGAGCATGAATATTCTTGTTATTCCTCACATCTGTACATGTTCCTTTAAAGACACAAGTGAAAGACGTTTTGATTAAAAAAAAATAGCAAGAGATACTGTAAAGGGGAGATTTATTTCGATTACTTCTTCAATATCTCGCACCTTTTGCAAGATTTGAGCCATTTCCGGTTGGAGTTTCTAATTCATGTATGACCAGTGTTTTCTTCTTCCATGCAGTATAGAAAGAACAAATACATTGCACACACAATTAATTATAATGCTAGTGATACATGGTGTTCTTTGGACAAAACACTCCAAACAATAAAGATTCAACTTAGACTGGGAAAATAGTTATTCGTTTTTCATTATCGTTTGGGCATGGAAAAAACGCCTAAGAGATATATGCAAGCCCTGTATACAAAAGTGTGATTTGGAATGCTAATGCATAGGATATCATGCTTTAGTTTTTAATTTCAACACTTCCAGTGTACTCGTAAAAATGTAATAAAGAAATAATGACCATGTTTTGTAAACATTCAGTTAGAACTGGATAATCTATTAATACACAAAATTTGCAATCGATCATTGAAAACGTCATCAGTGAAAACACGATTACACTGTAGTTTCCGAGATCTCATTGTCGAAAGGATTGGCCACAAACATATAAACGTCCACAAAGGTATAGTTTAAAAGAACTCCATAGATCGCAGCACAATTCATTTGTATTGATTTTGGAGAAGACTTATTAAAATACAAAGACTTTGAACAAAAATTTTAAATATATAAACTTTATCAAAAGGATCTATTTAAATTATTTATTTACAGTACACACAGTTTAAAATATTTGTCCATGTTAAACGTGAGATCACACATAACCGTAAATCAGAGATTTGAAAGCAAAAGTTAGAGGTTGGAGCTGTGGCATTTGTATCGGTTTAGTAGCATTTACATAGATTTTATTATTATTATTATTGCAAAGTAGAGATTTGTCTATATATTTTATATTTTATGAATTTTCTGATTGTATTTCCAGTCTTTTGCGAGCGGCGTTTGTCCTCGCAGTCTACCGAGGAAAAAACCTGGGCCACTTGTCCAGTCACGATGGTTAACGACAGCATGCCGTGTTCTTCGGCTGTATGTAAGCACACCCCACCCTCTAAACAGCTGCAACTTCTTGCAAGGTATATAATGACCGTGTACGCACCGGTATGGTTTGGGATCAAGAAGAAACCATTGATAACTGACGGAACCCGACACCTCTGGAATATGATCCACTTGTCCCGATTTCTTCCAGACCACTTGAGAAATCTGACTGATAGGATCATTCAACAAAATGCATTTTTTGCTCACCGTGAAAATCTTCTGCTGGCTTTAGTAACGGATCAAAATCCAGACATCAGAAGTCTTGGCTGGAGAACAATTAAGAAAGCAAGAGGATTGACAAAAGGCAAGAGAATACGAACTTTTGTTTTACTAGTCATCAATTTTAATGCAGAGCAATACTATGAGATGATTGATTGGGCTTCATGCTCCCTCCATGAGCCTCCGCTGACCAAGAAGATGACAAGTGAAGAAGTAGATGAATGCATTAAAAACAAAAAACAGTAGAATTTTAAGACTTCCCCTGTCACACCCAAGGTGTAGAGCGACTTGTAAAAATTGTTACAGAGGCTGCTTCTTCCGTTTTCGGCGCCAGCGCACGTAAGGGCTACATCAAAGCAAAATTGAAATCTAGAGGACATATGCCGAAATTTCAAACAAAAAGTGACTATAAAGTTAAAGGAGAAAACTAAAAGAAAATCCTGGCTAGCCTCTTACTAAACTTCTGTTTACTATGATAATATGGAATGGGTGGGTGGGTGGAGCTCGCAGTCCAGCTACCTCCTCGTGGTGAGCTCTTGGTTATTTTCATACCACAATTAGCAATGAAAATAAGCGAAGAGCTTGACAGAGACGGAGAAACGGTAATAAATTTGAACGCTGAAAAACCGTGTTTTAGTGTTTTATATCGAGAAACGATCGAAAAAATGCAAACTGAAAAGAAATTAGAAAAAATCCATAGAAAGAGAGGAATTTTAGCCGAAAATCACTTTTCTAGCCAAAAATTATACGTAAATAGCATAGAACCCCCTTTGAGGCACAAATTTAATATATTTGCCAGGAACAAATGAGAAATTACTTTAACCTACAAATAATTACATAAAATAATCAATTATTAAGAATTTTGTGAAATTGTTTTGCGTGGTTGCATAACCAAAACTTCAAAGTCGATGCGCGCCGCCTAAACGACCTCCAAAAAATCTGAAAAAATGATAGTTGAAAATTATCATTCTATGGGCATGCGTGTACGTAATGTGCAATATGATCGGCTGTTGCAAGCATTATTTAAACACTATGGGATTGCTTAGCAACAATTTTGACGGCGTGTGAAACTGCTGCAGATACCGATTTTTATCGGACAGGGTTCTTTCGAGTGGGTGATATAAAAAAAATCAGGCTTGCGGAAAGCTCAAACAATTGATTTCATCAGGTAAAGCTAGCGGGTTATCTGCGGAAATAGCTGGCGAACTATTAGGTGAACCTGTAAACTTGGCTGGCCCGAGTTTTGGTGAATCACCTATGACAATGCATGGTACGGGTGCGTCAAAATTTCAAGTTGTGAAGAGTTCATTCCGTAATTATGCGTACTTTGGAATTAAAGGAAAGGAAGTAACTATTAAGTGTAAGGGTAATAATGGAGTTGAGTTGAGTTGATTTTGAGTTTAACGTTCCGTTCAGCAGCGAGGCTATATGAGACGTGGACCTACTGATTAACGTGGAATCCGAACCACATGAGCTCCCGCCGGGAATCGAAGGGTAATAATGGAATCGAAGACCCGGAAAAACATGTACGAAATCTGATTTCGTATTGGCCCATACACTAAAGGATGTTGATCAGAACACCTTTGTAGGAATGATTATCAAGAGCACTGTCTCGAAGTTAAATAAGCCTATCTTTTTGCCTTGGCACAGAAAATCGAAATTGAACCCGGACCCTCCTCTCCGTAGTAGAAAACACCCTAAACAGTAATGAGGAGTTCCTGATCGGAGGTGACGTCACGTTTAAGGTGTATAGTGTGCATCTCCGAAAGAGAAGAGGTAAAAGACGGAATCAAACCATTCCAAAATATGCACCATTGGGCGAATTTTTAGAAGATAAATTACTTACTATGGAGAAGGATGTATATTGTCTCCCAAAAAGTATAATTCTTGAGATGACAAGGGTAGATCAAAATTATCAACAAGTATATGATATGAAAAAGAGTCCTGAACGCTTATTAAGGAAACAATAAAATTTTTATGCATAAAATTAGGAATTGAAGCTAACGCCTAACCACCTCACATCTAAGTAACAAATTATTGTCTTTGAAAGGAAGCTTAATAGTCGAGAATTTCATGTGCTATACCCGGGTGTAAAGCGTGGCAAGCAAATATATTTGTTTCAAGATGCACATTATCAATTGACTGGAAGCGTTCGTAAACTTCTGGGAACAGAAGGTTTTTGTGAACATTGCAGGGGTATAATAAGTCTGGTATTTATCGCAAATGTGAATTCCAGTGCTCGTATTGTGATAAGTATTATGAATTATCTACCTCTAACATTAAACGGGAAAGTTCTGATTACAATAAATTGTTTTCATCGGACGAGTGTTTTAACAATCATAAAGATGTATCAAACCGTGAGAAGAGCGTGTGTGACTTAATCAAGCTTTGTGACGAATGTGGTGTAGTGTTTGATTTAAGGCGTCGAAAATCTGAACACAAACGTAGTGAGCAGTTGTGTAAACCGTGCAATATGCATGTAGACCGAAACCACGCTTGTTATGTTCAGAATCAAAGTCTTACCCGGGTCGAAAGCTATTTGTATAGAATATTCGATGTAGAGACTGCTACTGGATAGGAATGCTGATGGGGAACAACAGCATGAGGTAAATCTTGTGTGCACAATTAATTTGTCACTAGTGCAAGGATAACACGTTGGATGACTTATGCCAAACATGCGGGGATGAAAATGGAAATCGTGAGTTTTCTTTTAAAACTCTTGATGGATTTGTTAAGTTTGTGTTAACACCTCGTCGAGAGTATGAGGTCATTGTGTTATCACATAATGGGAGTCGCTATGATATCTACTTAGTAGCTAAATATCTTAGAAACCGACGATCTTTCTGTAAATCTAGCAATGACGGGACAAAAGATTACTGAGTTGAGAGTCGGGAACGTTCATATTGTGTTTCGAGACAATTATCTTTACATAGGAATTAAGTCATCAAAACTCCCGAAAACTTTAGGCTTGCGCGGTAATTTAAGAAAGGGATCTTTGCCATATTTGTTTAATACACCCGCTAATCAAAATTACATAGGCAAAATTCCGGATTTTAAGTATTTTTATCCCGACAGTTTGTCCCCTGAGGAAAAAAGAACTAATCGCCTGGCACCAAGAACGTGCTGCAAGTGGTGAGGAGTTTGATCTCCAAAAGGAGATGTCGCGCACTGTCGTAATGATGTAAGAATTTTAGCTGAGGGTGTCAAAATTCTCAGACCTAATTGAAGAGAAAACTGGTGGTATCCAGTGTTTCATTTCTTCAACCACAATAGCCAGTCTTGCTATGCATGTCTATTGCGCCCTATATTTACCTAAAGGTTCAATTGGTGTGGTCCTGCCTCTTCGATTTGATTATCGCGATCAGCGAAGTGTGGAAGCACTGCAATGGTTGCGATATTTAAAGAAAAGAAGAGGTACTGAAATTCAGTCTTTGGAAAATGGCACCGAAAGAAGATTTGGGAAATATAAGGTCGATGGATATGAACCATCTAGTAAGACTGAGTTCATGGGGTGTAACTGGGATTTATGTAAATCGTGTTATCCTGAATTATGTCACGAACAACTTGAATCCTCGTGTCATCGTGCAATTATGCAGCAACGTTATGAGGAAACCATCATTAAATTAAATTGCCTGCGTAGCCGAGGACTTGATGTCGTTGAAATGTGAGAATGTGAATAAGATGATCAAGTCCATTCAAGAGTTCATTCGAACTCAATGTGGGAATATTGTCGAACATTTGTTCCGCAAACACGCATTTAATGGTGGTCGCACAGGATGTTTTAATGCGCTGTATGAGTGCAGTGATGAGGAAGCATTCAATATCTGGATGTTACAAGTCTCTACCCGTGGGTAATGGCTCGTAAGCCGCTGCCAGTAGGTATGTCAATAAGAAGTGGAAAGTATCCATAGGTAGTCAAATGTACCATCATGCCCTCAAATGACTTATATTTTCCGATTCTTTCATATGTGGGTGGTGGACGATTACTTTTCTGATTGTGCCGGACATGTATGGAAGAGGAAAATGTCAACAATTACATGCACAGTGATAAGGACAGGAGTATTACTGCTACGTTCTGCAACCCCGAACTTCATGCAGCTTTAAAACTTGGATACAAGATACTGGAAATTATCGAAATCTGGGAATTTAACCTGGTTGGTGGTGAGGAGGATAATTCAAATAGTCTGATTGAAGAATACGGGAATTCTTTCCTAAAAATGAAGCAGGAAGCCTCAGGTTTTCCTGCCTACTGTCAAAGAAAAGGAGACAAACAAAAATATATTGCAGACTATTATGCCCATGAAAACATACAGCTAACAGAAGAAAACATTGAACTGAACCCGGGATAGAACTATATCACTAAGATATTGGTCAATTCGCTATATGGAAAATGGGGTCAAAGACAACTTACCGCAGACAAAAATTGTTGACAATCCAGAATCATTTTTACACACCTATTGTCGGCGCAATATGAAGTGCAAACTGTAACACCCCTTGGTGACAAACACATCGAGAACGAAAACCAACCGTGGAAGTTTTCGAATGTCGTACTTGCCGCGTTTATTACATTATGGGCAAGGCTTCGGCTTCATGACCTATTGACGGCAGCAAGACCAAATAATATTTTATATTCTGACATACACAGCATTATGTTTGTCCAAAGACGCGATGCTAAGCCCAAGCTTACAACCAGATCCTACCTGGGGGAACTAACTAATGAAGTTTCAAAAGGATGGGGAATTAACATGTTTATTGGATTAGGGGCTAAAAATTACGCATATAGGATTAAAGAAATTGGGACGGGCAAATTTGATTATGTATATAAATTAGCGGGTCACTTTGGACAATAGAACGCGGGAGGAAATTAATTTTGAACATTTAGTTCGTAACAAAATTGAGAAAAAAGACTTAAAGTTCCCAGGGAGGATTGCGCGCAAAACTAGATTTAGCATTGTATCACGACCTGAGACAAAGACTCACCGCAAGGTAAATAACAAGAGACAGCGATTAAACCCTAACAGTATTACCGACTACCGTGCTATCCCTTATGGTTATCGAAGCCAAAGTCCTGTCCCGTAATGTGGTGTATGTGTATGTATATAATTATTTATTTTTACATGTAAATATAATGTAAATATTAGTGTAAATGGTATGAAAACATCTAGGGTAATCATACATTATCGTTATCGCCACCTGGATATAGCATATAAATATTCTAAATTATAAGATTCCTTTTACGCTCGCAAGTACTGATCACACCCTCTTTTGCAAATAATATATTATTTTGTAAATAAAATTTTCGGTTATTATATATTGCAAACAGCTTTCACGTATTATTCTGTTATTAAATTGTATATTGTAGTGTTTTGTAAATATTAAAATGTAAATAGTGTTATTGTAAATATCATGGATATTGAAAGCATACGCTTGAAATATCACAATCGTAAATACGTGAATACAAACAATAGTCACTGAAAAAATGTAAATATACGTTTGAAAATATAAATAATGTAAAAAACATACCAATGAAAAACAAGAATTATTCATTTTTTATTTCAATAATGTATTTAAACAATAAACACAATAATGTCAATTTTAATGTGTCCTATTCCTATATCTATATACAAACAAATATTGCTATCGTATCAATAAGTATGTGTATTCTGTATAAGATAAAGGAAGAATACATATACTGCGTCATATGAAGTATTTATCGATCATACATATACCTTTTACATGTTTTAATAATACTTAATTAGGCACTCTTATCAATTTCCCTACAATAAATTTTTCGGAACCGAAGAGACCGGTTCCCCTATCGCCATGCTTCGTAAAGAATCGGAACAGTTCGTGTCATCGTGCAATGTGGTTCTCCAAAGGATGTGATGATGTCATGGGTAAGTAAATACAGGGTGTTTATAAAATAACTCCGGGGTTTTAAAAATTCTTGTCTTATTAACGATAAAAGAGAGCAAAATTTAGTTAATTTCTCTGAAACGACTAGCTCAAAAAGTTTGTCATACTAATTGGAAATGTTATAAACAGGTGGCAGCGCTGCGGAGCGTTGACCTTGAAACGACGTAGCGGCTGCGGTAGTCAGTGAATCAGTGCCGTGCCGTGTGGATTGTTGCGCTTCGCGCTATGGTGACGCCACAACAAAAGGCTCAATGTGTTATTTGGCTCATAGAAACTAAGTCTGTTGTGTGCCATGCCACTCACGGGGCTCATATTGAACTTTATTAAATTGTTAAAACAAACGTGAAAATGTAAGCTTTCCAATCATGTATAACACATGTACGTACGTTTTTTTTTTTTTACTTATTTTGCCTCAAAACCCTGGCGGGGCTCATATTGAACTTTATTAAATTGTTAAAAAAAAGAACTTGAAAATGTAGCTTTCCAATCATGTATAACACATGTATGTACAGATTGTGATCAGAAAAATGGAAACATCTGAACGAAATTGCAACTTACCAGATTAATATGGTGTCGGGCAACCTTTCGCCTTCCGAACAGCCTTGATTCGACGTGGGATGAAGGCATAGAGGTCGTGAATGGTAGCAAGTGGAAATTTACACCATTCCTCGTGCAGGGCATGGGCCAGTTCTGTGAGAGAGGATGGAGGTAGGAATCGTCGCCGGAGTCGTGTTTCCAAGACGGACCACAGATGTTCAATTATGTTGAGATCTGGGGATTGGGCGGGCCAGGGGAGGTGTTGAACTTCATCCCAATGATCCTCAAACCACGCTGCAACAACGCCAGCTGTGTGAATGGGTGCATTATCATCCTGGAAGATGGCGTCATTGTCCGGGAACAACATCGAATGCAAGTGGTTTCCTAAAATTGCGACATAATCGTTGGCAGTGATTCGTCAGCTAAGTGTGACCACAGGACCCAATGAAAACCATGATATGGCGGCCCACAGCATCACCGAGCCGCCGCCATGTTTCACAGTTGGGCGGAGATACTGCAGATCATAAGCTTCTTTGGGCGTTCTCCACACAAACACCGCCCGTGGTTGGGAATAGGGTGAAGTATGACTCATCCGACCATATCACACGTTTCCAGTCCTCAACAGCCTTGCATGGTCGCGGCACCATTTGCGGCGTGCGAAAGAGTTATGGTCCCTGGTGAGCGGTTTGGCCTGTGCAACACGACCCCGTAAGTTCATGTCATGTAATTCGGGCGGGCTGTGATTATCCAAATAGGGTGGGGGAGGCGCTGATTGAGTTCCTCCGTCACTTGCTCCGCAGTGGCACGACAGCTCTGCGTGACAACGCTTTAATACCCGGCGTGACCTGTCACTCATGATTTTCTTCCGCCCACTGTTCCCCTTCCCCGATGTGGTTTTCCCGTGTGTTGTGTAGGCCATCATCAGCTTTGACACTATTCCACGCGACACACCTAACACAGTAGCCACTGCCGTCACACTCACTCCACATAACCGCGCACCAACAATTTGCCCTCTTTGAAAATCTGAGAGGTCTCCCATTTTACACTACCTCTGTCTGCTGCAGCCACTGGACACTGCTGTTCCACTACGCCTGACGTAGTATAGAGACCGACCTAACACACCACCACCACCAGCGGTCCGGCGCTGCGTGCGTCACGACACCACTGGCAACCCATACATCTGACGTGTTGCCAATTACAAGTGTTTCCATTTTTGTGATCACCATCTGTACGTTTTTTACTTAATTAAAATATTTTGCCTCAAAACCCCGGAGTTCTTTTATAGACACACTGTATTATATTTATTTATTTATACATATATTAAAATGTTTACTATCGTAAAATATAATTAATACCCCGCTCAATTAAACATAAAGGGTTAACAAAAATTAATATTAATCACAATTCAGGTAATTTGCATACATTAGCATGGTATGAATAATTAAAAATCTATGCTCTAATTAAAATATCAAAATGCCACGCTCACTTAAAATTCTCTAGTTTTACATGCATATCATTAATCAACCTCTTTATGCTCTATTTTAAAAAATGCTCTACTTTTTATGCATATCATTAAAAATGATCTAGTTTCACCTAATTAATATGCAAAAACATTGAAAATGACCTAGTTTTATCTAATATGAAAAAAATTTAAAATAACTTAGTTTTACATAATCATATTCTAAACTCTCAAGATTTTTTAACAAAAGTATCCTTATATTCAGGGTTAACCCTTTCGCTTAGTACCAAAATATGGCCATACGGGACAAGAAAGACGGCTTAATTAGTCCTTAATTAGGAAAAAGTTCATTAAAATCCTGATATATTCCCTCCATTACTACTGCTTTTTTTTATTTGAATAATGGGGACGTCAGCAACGAGGCTATATGTTCCCTTCACGATAAAAAAAACGTTGCTCAGGACAGCAAGGTTAAAAAGGAATTACAGGCTAAAACGAAGACCGTGTAAAGGAACGAGAGTGCTGCTAAATGAATAGGTAAAGAAAAGCAAAAGGGGAAGATAAAAGAATAAATAAGATAAAAAATAACAATAACAATATACAAAAATAAACTTAAAACATGTGAGAAAATATAAAAATTTAGCAGCAATAAAACAATAACAACAGACTAAAAACAGCTCAGAGAACGTGAGCAACGCCAATACCACGCACGAACTTAAGCACCCGGTCAACATCATCTCTACCATTCCCCAAAGCACGGGTAAGGAGACAAGGCAGTCCGTAACGTTCTCTGAGTATTCAGGACATTCAACAAGAATGTGCTGAATACTCAGGGGGACTATACACTCCTCACAATACGGACGGTTCAGCCTCCGAAGCAAGTAGCCGTGCGTCAGATGAGAGTGTCCGATACGCAAACGCGCCAGGAGCACTTCATCTCGACGACGATCGGACGAGGACGTACGATACTCTCCTGGGAGTGGTTTGACTGCGTGTAATTTATTCTCAATGGCCTGGTCCCAATCGGCTTGCCAGTGAGAGCGCATCAAGATGTAAAAATACAAATGAAGATCGGAGCAAAGAAGGCTATGCTCCAGTGCAACCCCGGCCAAGGCGGCGTTCTTGGCAGCTGTGTCAGCACGTTAGTTTCCCCGGATGCCGAGATGACCCGGCACCCAACAGACAACGACGACACAACCCTGTTGCTGCAATTGATGGCATCTCACAAGAATGTCCTGCACGAGAGAGTTCATACTGAAGACATTCTGTATACTCAGAACCACGCTCTGAGAATCGGTGCAAACAAGCACACGACGTAATGAAAGCGTCCATTACTACTGCGCATTCGTTTGTATATTTGTAAGAAGAATTTTAAGTAGAACAGTATTCGCGAACATGTGAAGGAGAAGTGCATTTGCTTCTGAGTGTATTTCTCCGAAAGAAAAAGAATTTAAAATTGCTAATAGGAATAAATTTATTTTTGTAGATGATATTTCTGAAGAACAGGATAAACTGAAAATATTGTATCATAAGGAAGAAAATATTGATTCGTTTGGAATAAAATTATCGATATGATGAAATTCGATTTGGAAAAGTGTATCCTAATACATATATTGAAATTCCTGGATTAGATATTGTGAACTGTAAGTGCAATCGATAAGTGAGTTGTGCGTAAAAGAAATTTTTGAAAATTATAAGCTGAATTAACCACTACTTTCCTTCGCTTGTTCAATAAGAATACCAGATAAAAGACTTCATTTATGTACATTAGCATGTGATAATACTTTGAAACGTTGTGTGCGTGAATTTGTAATTAAGAAAACTCGTGACATAGTGTTTGAACTTTACATGAAGAAACATTGCTTAAAAATTACTTAAAGAAAAAAGTAAAACGCTTTTAAGTAGATTTATCATACGAAGGCGTTTCGTTTTCTGATACTTATATTTCTCAGTTAGTGGAATTGTTTTTAGAGAAAGAAAAATGTTTATAGAAAATAATCAATGCGTGTATGGTTGTACTTCTTTTTCTGTGAATGATCACTGTTAGAATGCATTTCAAGATGGAAGCCAAAACGTACATTTTTGTGTTATGGCTGTTTTGAAAATCGAAGTATTTTAGATGAACATGAATATATTACCTTAGACTATGATATGTTATGCTATAATGCATGGCATGCTATGGTGAATGACTTCGATGACTTATATGAAGAATTTGTATCAATTTGTAGTGATATTGAAATTGATGGACATTTAAATACGTTATATATTAAAACTATATTTAATTACTTTTGGTGTAACTCCTTGAGAAGGATTTCTTTTATAATTTTTAATTTTTTGTTTGTTCCTTACTGTTAGTGAAACATGTACAATTGAATGAAAACCATAAGTGAAAGGTATAAATTATAAATACATTTTATATTGCTTATTGGAATTTTTATTGTGGTAAAATCATTTACATTTGCGTGTATTGAAAATAGTATATAACATTGTATATCTTTTCATATCCTATACTTTATTAGAATTATATTCATGATTCATAACCAGCTTTAACATATTTATACACACGATTTTTTAGTTTTATATTATCTGCAAAAATTTCTTTTGTAAATCGAATATTATTCGTTAAAAGTATTTTTCTCTTATTATTATTTCTTTAAAATGTTTTTACCTTTTGTTATGTTAAAAAGTAATCTTTTACTCAGATACATTTAGTTTGTAATCTTGTACTCAGATAGTTTGAAAAATACGTGATTTTTTGAAAATTAGAAACTGTAATATTACGAAGTGCGTTAATAATATTTCATGAACGTTACACAACGTTACATAATATGTTGTAACACTTTGAACAATTTTAGCTTACTTATTCTTTCGTAATTTTGACGGATCGCTTCCAATTTTTATTTTTTCGTATTATTTATTTAAAATTGGATCATTTGCTTTTGCAACTTGTATTTTGAGGGATTGTTTTCAACATTAGTTGGAACGTATGCCAAAGCATACTCGTAAAAATGTTTCGAAAATTCTAAAATGTTTGAACATATTAAAGCTCGTTGTTAATTATTTTTGGCTCGTATCTTTTAAACTATCGTAAGTTTATTCATTCAGTTCTACAAGAAATTCGTTATTAAAATTGAGTGTGTTTATTTTATTCATTCCTATGATAAGCATACTCGAATGATTTCTCTTAATTATATTTATTCAGTTCAGCAAGAACTTCGTTGTTAATTATTTATTGGATCGTTTCTAATTTTTATTATTTCGTATTATTTATTTAAAATGGGATAATTTGCTTTTGCAAATTCAGCATATTTATTCTTTCGTGTTATTTATAACACTCGTTAAAAAATTGTCAACTTATATACAAATTGCTTCTTATGGAAACGCCACTTATTTATTTTTTCCTAATTTTACTTGGTTCGCTTCCATAGGAAGCTCATAAGAACAATCTGATTGTGATCCTACTAAAAAAGCTCCTTGTTAGAAATGTTTCGAAAAGACTATAATGTGTGATCCTACTAAAGAAGTTGGTTGTAAGATATTCCGAAAATAATTATTCTACGGTTCGCTCCCATAGGAAGCTTTTTGCTTTTGTATTTCCTAGTTTCCTTGGAAACTTTTTTGATTGTGAACTTGTAAATAAATCGTTTGTTACACAAACTCAGAACAGCTACACTGCGAACGTACAAGTACGTTGTGTTATTTATTCAGTTCTGCAAGAACTTCGTTGTTAATTATTTTGGTAACTTCTAAAGAAGCTCTGCAACGAACATATAAAGAATTATATTTTTCAATTGCAAATTACATTTTACAAGAGTTCTCATGTATGGAACTATTTTTGTAAGTTCACATTCTACGCGTGTTGATAAAAAAAATTCGATTTTGCAATAAACACGATCTACGTCATTTCATGTCACCTATGATTATTTACCTTAAATATATTTTTAGATACCCGAGAACTTGAGTCACCTTACACACTAAAATATTGAGAAATATAAAAGAAAGCATGGGGTCCTTAGAGGACCCCAGCTTGGTAAACTACCTTGGTGATTTGGGCTTGGTATATTAAGGGATATACTTTCAAGTGTTATATTCTAGTAGTAAAATGGGGTTGTGGTGGTGCTTCTGGGCAAGTCAGTATAAGCAATGCAGCGCGGCTACGCATCAGGACAGGCCCGTGCTGACCCACTGGAACATGTGCCTGGTACAGTGAGTCTTGCGAAACATCACATAGATATGTGGTTTAATTTGTTCTTTTGTATACCAGTTCTGTATAGTAAATTCATATAGTGGCTTCGGCGAAGAACCTGTTAAGGGTACAGTACGTCTTTATATAAGGCGGCCTGCGAAATATCACATAAATATTTTTTTAATTCTCCTGTATACTAGTTTTGTATTATACATTCATACAGTTGCTATTGCCGGAGAACAGGTAAAAAGTACAATCTGTTCAAAAAAATATATAAAGCCAGTAAAGCAATTAACATGTAAGTGTTTGGTAAAATAATATAGGAGCTTTTCGTTCTGCAACTTATTTATTGTCCAAAAAAAACTTTCAGAAGCTAAGTGCAATCGATATAGCGCAGTTTAAAGAATTCATTTTTTAAAAAACTTTTATTTACAATTTTGATTGATCCTGTGTGTTTTAGTGCAGTGTTCGAGTAATTAGTGCCCATTGTATTTCTAAAATATAGCTAGATTAATTTATTGGTGTATATTTAGCTTCATTTTGTTTGACAAAAATTATTACAACTAAAAAGTGCTTCTCTAGTAAAGACGTTTTCACAGTTTAGCTATTTACGTTACGAAACAAATTTCGTGGTTTTATTACATAAAACGGACTCCGTATATGTACGCGGTGTAACTTAGTTAATGTAACAAACATTGGGAGGTGATTCCTGACACCGAGATACAACGAAAAGTATACACCAACCTGGGTGTAAAAAATGCCTCCTTTCAGCGCCTTGATCACCCGAAAGTTTGTCGGAAAAATGTAAAAACGACCCTAACTCAAGAATAAAACATCGGTTCGAAGTCGCGTGAAAGATAATGTCCACTATTCTAGTCGTAGATTCCATTAGTATACAATCGGATATAGTGAAGGCAAGGGTGACTCCCGAAGAAACTGGAGTATTCCTTTTAGTATTTTATGCAACATTGAATGAGAGAAATGAACAACAATCAAGTGCAAGATTTCAACAATCAAAAGCAATAGTATATCGTTCAAGTTAGAAGAACACTTAAATTCAAAAGAGAGAGAGACATGTGTGATTGATCTATTTTGTCTCAGTACAGAATAAATTTCTGGAAGAAGAATTTAAATGGAACGAAGTGCTTAACGTATCACAGTTATATCTTCTAGGCTAATGGTAATGAATGATAAATGAACGGCTTCCTGTCCAGGTTCGAGTGTATGAAAACAGAAAAATAACTTTGATCCAAATTAGGTTTAAAAGGACTGTGCATAAGACAGTCAGGCGGCATATGAAGAAACATAACACGTAGTATCATAAAATGCAAAAATCATATGTGATGAATGAGTGTACAAGGGATTCCCAAATATTGCGTGAATACATATTGGGCAAAAGTAAGCTACATTAAAGGGTTTCCTCCTCGTAATATGCAATTCGGCGGAATATAATACTACTGTGCACAGAAGCAACGAAAATGGGCGAAACGCGAGATGTTCTACACGTTGCATATCGATACAAGGAAATGCCATCTGACAATATACTTGATTTATCCGTTAGGTGGATCATCTTCTAGGGATATTTTCGAGGGGCTTTTCACCTCCCTTGGAGTTGGCAAATCGCCCCGTACCCCTGAGCTAAAAAAAAAAACTACATTGCTATTGTGAATATATTAAAAAAATAGTGTCCTAGTGTAGCCCATATACATTTTGATTTTGTCGCTGCTGGAGAGATTTTCTAGGAAAAAGCTCGTTGGAATTACATCCAAAAATGGGGAAAAATCGGTTTTCGACGTTCTGATGTACCTTGCAGCTAGATGGGATATCTACAAGGAGGAAAGAGAGTGT
Source organism: Thermobia domestica (assembly GCF_964235325.1). NCBI lineage: Eukaryota > Metazoa > Arthropoda > Insecta > Zygentoma > Lepismatidae > Thermobia > Thermobia domestica. The sequence goes on along the minus strand of NC_137460.1, from coordinate 214,702,144 downwards.
GGCACTTTTGCGTGCGCGTACGTAGCTCGTCGTATTTTTACTAAGGGGCATAATGCTTTGGTCGCACACTGCGGAACTATTGTCCG